>NW_028295551.1:0-665000 GCF_964341445.2 Mesoplodon mirus
GGGTCAGTGCCAGCGTACGTGCCAGGAGTAGGCTACGGCTTGGGGGTAAGGTGTAGGGCTGGCGGTGGGTTTCCGTTCCGGGCTAGGGTTAGGGTTAGGGAACGGCAAGGCTTAGGGCACAGGTGAGGGTACGGAAACGTGGGAGGGTCAGGCTACGTGCTGATGCACGGGTCAGTGCCAGCGTACGGGCCAGGAGTAGGCTACGGCGTAGGGTAAAGTTTAGGGCTGGTGGTGGGTTTCCCTTCCGGGCTAGGGTTAGGGTTAGGGAACGGCAAGGCTTAGGGCACAGGTGAGGGTATGGAAACGTGGGAGGGTCAGGCTACATGCTGACGCATGGGTCAGTGCCAGCGTACGGGCCAGGAGGAGGCTACGGCGTAGGTTAAGGTGTAGGGCTGGTGGTGGGTTTCCGTTCCGGGCTAGGGTTAGGGTTAGGGAACGGCAAGGCTGAGGGCACAGGTGAGGGTACGGAAACGTGGGAGGGTCAGGCTACGTGCTGACGCACGGGTCAGTGCCAGCGTACGGGCCAGGAGTAGGCTACGGCGTAGGGTAAGGTGTAGGGCTGGTGGTGGGTTTCCGTTCCGGGCTAGGGTTAGGGTTAGGGAACGGCAAGGCTTAGGGTACAGGTGAGGGTACGGAAACGTGGGAGGGTCAGGCTACGTGCTGACGCACGGGCCAGTGCCAGCGCACGGGCCAGGAGTAGGCTACGGCTTGGGGGTAAGGTGTAGGGCTGGTGGTGGGTTTCCTTTCCGGGCTAGGGTTAGGGTTAGGGAACGGCAAGGCTTAGGGCACAGGTTAGGGTACAGAAACGTGGGAGGGTCAGGCTACGTGCTGACGCACGAGTCAGTGCCAGCGTACGGGCCAGGAGTAGGCTACGGCTTGGAGGTAAGGTGTAGGGCTGGTGGTGGGTTTCCGTACCGGGCTAGGGTTAGGGTTAGGGAACGGCAAGGCTTAGGGAACAGGTGAGGGTACGGAAACGTGGGAGGGTTAGGCTACGTGCTGACGCACGAGTCAGTGCCAGCGTACGGGCCAGGAGTAGGCTACGGCTTGGGGGTAAGGTGTAGGGCTGGTGGTGGGTTTCCGTTCAGGGCTAGGGTTAGGGTTAGGGAACGGCAAGGCTTAGGGCACAGGTGAGGGTACGGAAACGTGGGAGGGTCAGGCTACGTGCTGACGCACGGGTCAGTGCCAGCGTACGGGCCAGGAGTAGGCTACGGCTTGGGGGTAAGTTGTAGGGCTGGTGGTGGTTTTCCGTTCCGGGCTAGGGTTAGGGTTAGGGAACGGCAAGGCTTAGGGCACAGGTGAGGGTACGGAAACGTGGGAGGGTCAGGCTACGTGCTGATGCACGGGTCAGTGCCAGCGTACGGGCTAGAAGTAGGCTACGGTGTAGGGTAAGGTGTAGGGCTGGTGGTGGGTTTCCGTTCCGTGCTAGGGTTAGGGTTAGGGAACGGCAAGGCTTAGGGCACAGGTGAGGGTACCGAAACGTAGGAGGGTCAGGCTACGTGCTGATGCACGGGTCAGTGCCAGCGTACGGGCCAGGAGTAGGCTACGGCATAGGGTAAGTTGTAGGGCTGGTGGTGGGTTTCCGTTCCGGGCTAGGGTTAGGGTTATGGAACGGCAAGGCTTAGGGCACAGGTGAGGGTACGGAAACGTGGGAGGGTCAGGCTACGTGCTGACGCACGGGTCAGTGCCAGCGTACGGGCCAGGATTAGGCTATGGCGTAGGGTAAGGTGTAGGGGGGGTGGTGGGGTTCCGTTCCGGGCTAGGGTTAGGGTTAGGGAACGGCAAGGCTTAGGGCACAGGTGAGGGTACGGAAACGTGGGAGGGTCAGGCTACGTGCTGACGCACGGGTCAGTGCCAGCGTATGGGCCAGGAGTAGGGTACGGCTTGGGGGTAAGTTGTAGGGCTGGTGGTGGGTTTCCGTTCCGGGCTAGGGTTAGGGTTAGGGAACGGCAAGGCTTAGTGCACAGTTGAGGGCACGGAAACGCGGGAGGGTCAGGCTACGTGGTGACGCACTGGTCAGTGCCAGCGTACGGGCCATGAGTAGGCTACGGCTTGGGGGTAAGGTGTAGGGCTGGTGGTGGGTTTCCATTCCTGGCTAGGTTTAGGGTTAGGGAACGGCAAGGCTTAGGGCACAGGTGAGGGTACAGAAACGTGGGAGGGTCAGGCTACGTGCTGACGCATGGGTCAGTGCCAGCGTACGGGACAGGAGTAGGCTACGGCATAGGGTAAGGTGTAGGGCTGGTGGTGGGTTTCCGTTCCGGGCTAGGGTTAGGGTTAGGGAACGGCAAGGCTTAGGGCACAGGTGAGGGTACGGAAACGTGGGAGGGACAGGCTACATGCTGACGCAGAGGTCAGTGCCAGCGTACGGGCCAGGAGTAGGTTATGGTTTGGGGGTAAGTTGTAGGGCTGGTGGTGGGTTTCCGTTCCGGGCTAGGGTTAGGGTTAGGGAACGGCAAGGCTTAGGGCACAGGTGAGGGTACGGAAACGTGGGAGGGTCAGGCTACGTGCTGACGCACGGGTCAGTGCCAGCGTACGGGCCAGGAGTAGGCTCCGGCGTAGGGTAAGGTGTAGGGCTGGTGGTGGGTTTCCGTTCCGGGCTAGGGTTAGGGTTAGGGAACGGCAAGGCTTAGGGCACAGGTGAGGGTACGGAAACGTGGGAGGGTCAGGCTACGTGCTGACGCATGGGTCAGTGCCAGCGTACGGGCCAGGAGTAGGCTACGGCGTAGGGTAAGGTGTAGGGCTGGTGGTGGGTTTCCGTTCCGGGCTAGGGTTAGGGTTAGGGAACGGCAAGGCTTAGGGCACAGGTGAGGGTACGGAAACGTGGGAGGGTCAGGCTACGTGCTGACGCACGGGTCAGTGCCAGCGTACGGGCCAGGAGTAGGCTACGGCGTAGGGTAAGGTGTAGGGCTGGTGGTGGGTTTCCGTTCCGGGCTAGGGTTAGGGTTAGGGAATGGCAAGGCTTAGGGCACAGGTGAGGGTACGGAAACGTGGGAGGGTCAGGCTACGTGCTGACGCACGGGTCAGTGCCAGCGTACCGGCCAGGTGTAGGCTACGGCTTGTGGGTAAGGTGTAGGGCTGGTGGTGGGTTTCCGTTCCGGGCTAGGGTTAGGGTTAGGGAACGGCAAGGCTTAGGGCACAGGTGAGGGTACGGAAACGTGGGAGGGTCAGGCTACGTGCTGATGCATGGGTCAGTGCCAGCGTACCGGCCAGGTGTAGGCTACTGCTTGTGGGTAAGTTGTAGGGCTGGTGGTGGGTTTCCGTTCCGGGCTAGGGTTAGGGTTAGGGAACGGCAAGTCTTAGGGCTCAGGTGAGGGTACGGAAACGTGGGAGGGTCAGGCTACGTGCTGACGCAAGGGTCAGTGCCAGCGTACGGGCCAGGAGTAGGCTACGGCTTGGGGGTAAGGTGTAGGGCTGGTGGTGGGTTTCCGTTCCGGGCTAGGGTTAGGGTTAGGGAACGGCAAGGCTTAGGGCACAGGTGAGGGTACGGAAACGTGGGAGGGTCAGGCTACGTGCTGACGCACGGGTCAGTGCCAGCGTACGGGCCAGGAGTAGGATACGGCGTAGGGTAAGGTGTAGGGCTGGTGGTGGGTTTCCGTTCCGGGCTAGGGTTAGGGTTAGGGAACGGCAAGGCTTAGGGCACAGGTGAGGGTACGGAAACGTGGGAGGGTCAGGCTACGTGCTGACGCACGGGTCAGTGCCAGCGTACGGGCCAGGAGTAGGCTACAACGTAGGGTAAGGTGTAGGGCTGGTGGTGGTTTTCTGTTCCGGGCTAGGGTTAGGGTTAGGGAACGGCAAGGCTTAGGGCACAGGTGAGGGTACGGAAACGTGGGAGGGTCAGGCTACGTGCTGACGCACGGGTCAGTGCCAGCGTACGGGCCAGGAGTAGGCTACGGCTTGGGGGTAAGGTGTAGGGCTGGTGGTGGGTTTCCGTTCCGGGCTAGGGTTAGGGTTAGGGAACGGCAAGACTTAGGGCACAGGTGAGGGTACAGAAACGTGGGAGGGTCAGGCTACGTGCTGACGAACGGGTCAGTGCCAGCGTACGGGCCAGGAGTAGGCTACGGCGTAGGTAAGGTGTAGGGCTTTTGGTGGGATTCCGTTCCGTGCTAGGGTTAGGGTTAGGGAACGGCAAGGTTTAGAGCACAGGTGAGGGTACGGAAACGTGGGAGGGTCAGGCTACGTGCTGACGCACGGGTCAGTGCCAGCGTACGTGCCAGGAGTAGGCTACGGCTTGGGGGTAAGGTGTAGGGCTGGCGGTGGGTTTCCGTTCCGGGCTAGGGTTAGGGTTAGGGAACGGCAAGGCTTAGGGCACAGGTGAGGGTACGGAAACGTGGGAGGGTCAGGCTACGTGCTGATGCACGGGTCAGTGCCAGCGTACGGGCCAGGAGTAGGCTACGGCGTAGGGTAAAGTTTAGGGCTGGTGGTGGGTTTCCCTTCCGGGCTAGGGTTAGGGTTAGGGAACGGCAAGGCTTAGGGCACAGGTGAGGGTATGGAAACGTGGGAGGGTCAGGCTACATGCTGACGCATGGGTCAGTGCCAGCGTACGGGCCAGGAGGAGGCTACGGCGTAGGTTAAGGTGTAGGGCTGGTGGTGGGTTTCCGTTCCGGGCTAGGGTTAGGGTTAGGGAACGGCAAGGCTGAGGGCACAGGTGAGGGTACGGAAACGTGGGAGGGTCAGGCTACGTGCTGACGCACGGGTCAGTGCCAGCGTACGGGCCAGGAGTAGGCTACGGCGTAGGGTAAGGTGTAGGGCTGGTGGTGGGTTTCCGTTCCGGGCTAGGGTTAGGGTTAGGGAACGGCAAGGCTTAGGGTACAGGTGAGGGTACGGAAACGTGGGAGGGTCAGGCTACGTGCTGACGCACGGGCCAGTGCCAGCGCACGGGCCAGGAGTAGGCTACGGCTTGGGGGTAAGGTGTAGGGCTGGTGGTGGGTTTCCTTTCCGGGCTAGGGTTAGGGTTAGGGAACGGCAAGGCTTAGGGCACAGGTTAGGGTACAGAAACGTTGGAGGGTCAGGCTACGTGCTGACGCACGAGTCAGTGCCAGCGTACGGGCCAGGAGTAGGCTACGGCTTGGAGGTAAGTTGTAGGGCTGGTGGTGGGTTTCCGTACCGGGCTAGGGTTAGGGTTAGGGAACGGCAAGGCTTAGGGAACAGGTGAGGGTACGGAAACGTGGGAGGGTTAGGCTACGTGCTGACGCACGAGTCAGTGCCAGCGTACGGGCCAGGAGTAGGCTACGGCTTGGGGGTAAGGTGTAGGGCTGGTGGTGGGTTTCCGTTCAGGGCTAGGGTTAGGGTTAGGGAACGGCAAGGCTTAGGGCACAGGTGAGGGTACGGAAACGTGGGAGGGTCAGGCTACGTGCTGACGCACGGGTCAGTGCCAGCGTACGGGCCAGGAGTAGGCTACGGCTTGGGGGTAAGTTGTAGGGCTGGTGGTGGTTTTCCGTTCCGGGCTAGGGTTAGGGTTAGGGAACGGCAAGGCTTAGGGCACAGGTGAGGGTACGGAAACGTGGGAGGGTCAGGCTACGTGCTGATGCACGGGTCAGTGCCAGCGTACGGGCTAGAAGTAGGCTACGGTGTAGGGTAAGGTGTAGGGCTGGTGGTGGGTTTCCGTTCCGTGCTAGGGTTAGGGTTAGGGAACGGCAAGGCTTAGGGCACAGGTGAGGGTACCGAAACGTAGGAGGGTCAGGCTACGTGCTGATGCACGGGTCAGTGCCAGCGTACGGGCCAGGAGTAGGCTACGGCATAGGGTAAGTTGTAGGGCTGGTGGTGGTTTTCCGTTCCGGGCTAGGGTTAGGGTTAGGGAACGGCAAGGCTTAGGGCACAGGTGAGGGTACGGAAACGTGGGAGGGTCAGGCTACGTGCTGATGCACGGGTCAGTGCCAGCGTACCGGCCAGGTATAGGCTACGGCTTGTGGGTAAGGTGTAGGGCTGGTGGTGGGTTTCCGTTCCGGGCTAGGGTTAGGGTTAGGGAACGGCAAGGCTTAGGGCACAGTTGAGGGTACGGAAACGTGGGAGGGTCAGGCTACGTGCTGACGCACGGGTCAGTGCCAGCGTACCGGCCAGGTGTAGGCTACGGCTTCTGGGAAAGGTGTAGGGCTGGTGGTGGGTTTCCGTTCCGGGCTAGTGTTAGGGTTAGGGAACGGAAAGGCTTAGGGCACAGGTGAGGGTACGGAAACGTGGGAGGGTCAGGCTACGTGCTGACGCACGGGTCAGTGCCAGCGTACGGGCCAGGAGTAGGCTACGGCGTAGGGTAAGGTGTAGGGCTGGTGGTGGGTTTCCGTTCCGGGCTAGGGTTAGGGTTAGGGAACAGCAAGGCTTAGGGCACAGGTGAGTTTATGGAAACCTGGGAGGGTCAGGCTATGTGCTGACGCACGGGTCAGTGCCAGCGTACGGGCCAGGAGTAGGCTACGGCGTAGGGTAAGGTGTAGGGCTGGTGGTGGGTTTCCGTTCCGGGCTAGGGTTAGGGTTAGGGAACGGCAAGGCTGAGGGCACAGGTGAGGGTACGGAAACGTGGGAGGGTCAGGCTACGTGCTGACGCACGTGTCAGTGCCAGCGTACGGGCCAGGTGTAGGCTACGGCGTAGGGTAAGGTGTAGGGCTGGTGGTGGGTTTCCGTTCCGGGCTAGGGTTAGGGTTATTGAACGGCAAGGCTTAGGGCACAGGTGAGGGTACGGAAACGTGGGAGGGTCAGGCTACGTGCTGATGCACGGGTCAGTGCCAGCGTACCGGCCAGGTGTAGGCTACTGCTTGTGGGTAAGGTGTAGGGCTGGTGGTGGGTTTCCGTTCCGGGCTAGGGTTAGGGTTAGGGAACGGCAAGGCTTAGGGCACAGGTGAGGGTACGGAAACGTGGGAGGGTCAGGCTACGTGCTGACGCACGGGTCAGTGCCAGCGTACGGGCCAGGAGTAGGCTACGGCTTGGGGGTAAGGTGTAGGCCTGGTGGTGGGTTTCCGTTCCGGGCTAGGGTTAGGGTTAGGGAACGGCAAGGCTTAGGGCACAGGTGAGGGTACGGAAACGTGGGAGGGTCAGGCTACGTGCTGACGCACGGGTCAGTGCCAGCGTACGGGCCAGGAGTAGGCTACGGCGTAGGGTAAGGTGTAGGGCTGGTGGTGGGTTTCCGTTCCGGGCTAGGGTTAGGGTTAGGGAACGGCAAGGCTTAGGGCACAGGTGAGGGTACGGAAACGTGGGAGGGTCAGGCTACGTGCTGACGCACGGGTCAGTGCCAGCGTACCGGCCAGGTATAGGCTACGGCTTGTGGGTAAGGTGTAGGGTTGGTGGTGGGTTTCCGTTCCGGGTTAGGGTTAGGGTTAGGGAACGGCAAGGCTTAGGGCACAGGTGAGGGTACGGAAACGTGGGAGGGTCAGGCTACGTGCTGACTCACGGGTCAGTGCCAGCGTACGGGCCAGGAGTAGGCTACTACGTAGGGTAAGGTGTAGGGCTGGTGGTGGGTTTCCGTTCCGGGCTAGGGTTAGGGTTAGGGAACGGCAAGGCTTAGGTCACAGGTGAGGGTACGGAAACGTGGGAGGGTCAGGCTACGTGCTGACGCACGGGTCAGTGCCAGCGTACGGGCCAGGAGTAGGCTACGGCTTGGGGGTAAGGTGTAGGGCTGGTGGTGGGTTTCCGTTCCGGGCTAGGGTTAGGGTTAGGGAACGGCAAGGCTTAGGGCACAGGTGAGGGTACGGAAACGTGGGAGGGTCAGGCTACGTGCTGACGCACGGGTCAGTGCCAGCGTACGGGCCAGGAGTAGGCTACGGCTTGGGGGTAAGTTGTAGGGCTGGTGGTGGGTTTCCGTTCCGGGCTAGGGTTAGGGTTAGGGAACGGCAAGGCTTAGGGCACAGGTGAGGGTACAGAAACGTGGGAGGGTCAGGCTACGTGCTGACGCACGGGTCAGTGCCAGCGTACGTTCCAGGAGAAGGCTACGGCTTGGGGGTAAGGTGTAGGGCTTTTGGTGGGTTTCCCATCCGGGCTAGGGTTAGGGTTAGGGAACGGCAAGGCTTAGGGCACAGGTGAGGGTACGGAAACGTGGGAGGGTCAGGCTACGTGCTGACGCACGGGTCAGTGCCAGCGTACGGGCCAGGTGTAGGCTACGGCGTAGGGTAAGGTGTAGGGCTGGTGGTGGGTTTCCGTTCCGGGCTAGGGTTAGGGTTATGGAACGGCAAGGCTTAGGGCACAGGTGAGGGTACGGAAACGTGGGAGGGTCAGGCTACGTGGTGATGCACGGGTCAGTGCCAGCGTACCGGCCAGGTGTAGGCTACTGCTTGTGGGTAAGGTGTAGGGCTGGTGGTGGGTTTCCGTTCCGGGCTAGGGTTAGGGTTAGGGAACGGCAAGGCTTAGGGCACAGGTGAGGGTACGGAAACGTGGGAGGGTCAGGCTACGTGCTGACGCACGGGTCAGTGCCAGCGTACGGGCCAGGAGTAGGCTACGGCTTGGGGGTAAGGTGTAGGGCTGGTGGTGGGTTTCCGTTCCGGGCTAGGGTTAGGGTTAGGGAACGGCAAGGCTTAGGGCACAGGTGAGGGTACGGAAACGTGGGAGGGTCAGGCTACGTGCTGACGCACGGGTCAGTGCCAGCGTACGGGCCAGGAGTAGGCTACGGCGTAGGGTAAGGTGTAGGGCTGGTGGTGGGTTTCCGTTCCGGGCTAGGGTTAGGGTTAGGGAACGGCAAGGCTTAGGGCACAGGTGAGGGTACGGAAACGTGGGAGGGTCAGGCTACGTGCTGACGCACGGGTCAGTGCCAGCGTACCGGCCAGGTATAGGCTACGGCTTGTGGGTAAGGTGTAGGGCTGGTGGTGGGTTTCCGTTCCGGGTTAGGGTTAGGGTTAGGGAACGGCAAGGCTTAGGGCACAGGTGAGGGTACGGAAACGTGGGAGGGTCAGGCTACGTGCTGACTCACGGGTCAGTGCCAGCGTACGGGCCAGGAGTAGGCTACTACGTAGGGTAAGGTGTAGGGCTGGTGGTGGGTTTCCGTTCCGGGCTAGGGTTAGGGTTAGGGAACGGCAAGGCTTAGGTCACAGGTGAGGGTACGGAAACGTGGGAGGGTCAGGCTACGTGCTGACGCACGGGTCAGTGCCAGCGTACGGGCCAGGAGTAGGCTACGGCTTGGGGGTAAGGTGTAGGGCTGGTGGTGGGTTTCCGTTCCGGGCTAGGGTTAGGGTTAGGGAACGGCAAGGCTTAGGGCACAGGTGAGGGTACGGAAACGTGGGAGGGTCAGGCTACGTGCTGACGCACGGGTCAGTGCCAGCGTACGGGCCAGGAGTAGGCTACGGCTTGGGGGTAAGTTGTAGGGCTGGTGGTGGGTTTCCGTTCCGGGCTAGGGTTAGGGTTAGGGAACGGCAAGGCTTAGGGCACAGGTGAGGGTACAGAAACGTGGGAGGGTCAGGCTACGTGCTGACGCACGGGTCAGTGCCAGCGTACGTTCCAGGAGAAGGCTACGGCTTGGGGGTAAGGTTTAGGGCTTTTGGTGGGTTTCCGTTCCGGGCTAGGGTTAGGGTTAGGGAACGGCAAGGCTTAGGGCACAGGTGAGGGTAGGGAAACGTGGGAGGGTCAGGCTACGTGCTGACGCACGGGTCAGTGCCAGCGTACGGGCCAGGAGTAGGCTACGGCGTAGGGTAAGGTGTAGGGCTGGTGGTGGGTTTCCGTTCCGGGCTAGGGTTAGGGTTAGGGAACGGCAAGGCTTAGGGCACAGGTGAGGGTACGGAAACGTGGGAGGGTCAGGCTACGTGCTGACGCACGGGTCAGTGCCAGCGTACAGGCCAGGTGTAGGCTACGGCTTGGGGGTAAGGTGTAGGGCTGGTGGTGGGTTTCCGTTCCGGGCTAGGGTTAGGGTTAGGGAACGGCAAGGCTTAGGGCACAGGTGAGGGTACGGAAACGTGGGAGGGTCAGGCTACGTGCTGACGCACGGGTCAGTGCCAGCGTACGGGCCAGGAGTAGGCTACGGCTTGGGGGTAAGGTGTAGGGCTGGTGGTGGGTTTCCGTTCCGGGCTAGGGTTAGGGTTAGGGAACGGCAAGGCTTAGGGCACAGGTGAGGGTACGGAAACGTGGGAGGGTCAGGCTACGTGCTGACGCACGGGTCAGTGCCAGCGTACGGGCCAGGAGTAGGCTACGGCGTAGGGTAAGGTGTAGGGCTGGTGGTGGGTTTCCGTTCCGGGCTAGGGTTAGGGTTAGGGAACGGCAAGGCTTAGGGCACAGGTGAGGGTACGGAAACGTGGGAGGGTCAGGCTACGTGCTGACGCACGGGTCAGTGCCAGCGTACCGGCCAGGTATAGGCTACGGCTTGTGGGTAAGGTGTAGGGCTGGTGGTGGGTTTCCGTTCCGGGTTAGGGTTAGGGTTAGGGAACGGCAAGGCTTAGGGCACAGGTGAGGGTACGGAAACGTGGGAGGGTCAGGCTACGTGCTGACTCACGGGTCAGTGCCAGCGTACGGGCCAGGAGTAGGCTACTACGTAGGGTAAGGTGTAGGGCTGGTGGTGGGTTTCCGTTCCGGGCTAGGGTTAGGGTTAGGGAACGGCAAGGCTTAGGTCACAGGTGAGGGTACGGAAACGTGGGAGGGTCAGGCTACGTGCTGACGCACTGGTCAGTGCCAGCGTACGGGCCAGGAGTAGGCTACGGCTTGGGGGTAAGGTGTAGGGCTGGTGGTGGGTTTCCGTTCCGGGCTAGGGTTAGGGTTAGGGAACGGCAAGGCTTAGGGCACAGGTGAGGGTACGGAAACGTGGGAGGGTCAGGCTACGTGCTGACGCACGGGTCAGTGCCAGCGTACGGGCCAGGAGTAGGCTACGGCTTGGGGGTAAGTTGTAGGGCTGGTGGTGGGTTTCCGTTCCGGGCTAGGGTTAGGGTTAGGGAACGGCAAGGCTTAGGGCACAGGTGAGGGTACAGAAACGTGGGAGGGTCAGGCTACGTGCTGAGGCACGGGTCAGTGCCAGCGTACGTTCCAGGAGAAGGCTACGGCTTGGGGGTAAGGTGTAGGGCTTTTGGTGGGTTTCCGTTCCGGGCTAGGGTTAGGGTTAGGGAACGGCAAGGCTTAGGGCACAGGTGAGGGTACGGAAACGTGGGAGGGCCAGGCTACGTGCTGACGCACGGGTCAGTGCCAGCGTACGGGCCAGGAGTAGGCTACGGCGTAGGGTAAGGTGTAGGGCTGGTGGTGGGTTTCCGTTCCGGGCTAGGGTTAGGGTTAGGGAACGGCAAGGCTTAGGGCACAGGTGAGGGTACGGAAACGTGGGAGGGTCAGGCTACGTGCTGACGCACGGGTCAGTGCCAGCGTACAGGCCAGGTGTAGGCTACGGCTTGGGGGTAAGGTGTAGGGCTGGTGGTGGGTTTCCGTTCCGGGCTAGGGTTAGGGTTAGGGAACGGCAAGGCTTAGGGCACAGGTGAGGGTATGGAAACGTGGGAGGGTCAGGCTACGTGCTGACGCACGGGTCAGTGCCAGCGTACGGGCCAGGATTAGGCTACGGCGTAGGGTAAGGTGTAGGGCTGGTGGTGGGTTTCCGTTCCGGGCTAGGGTTAGGGTTAGGGAACGGCAAGGCTGAGGGCACAGGTGAGGGTACGGAAACGTGGGAGGGTCAGGCTACGTGCTGACGCACGGGTCAGTGCCAGCGTACGGGCCAGGAGTAGGCTACGGCGTAGGGTAAGGTGTAGGGCTGGTGGTGGGTTTCCGTTCCGGGCTAGGGTTAGGGTTATGGAACGGCAAGGCTTAGGGCACAGGTGAGGGTACGGAAACGTGGGAGGGTCAGGCTACGTGCTGATGCACGGGTCAGTGCCAGCGTACCGGCCAGGTGTAGGCTACTGCTTGTGGGTAAGGTGTAGGGCTGGTGGTGGGTTTCCGTTCCGGGCTAGGGTTAGGGTTAGGGAACGGCAAGGCTTAGGGCACAGGTGAGGGTACGGAAACGTGGGAGGGTCAGGCTACGTGCTGACGCACGGGTCAGTGCCAGCGTACGGGCCAGGAGTAGGCTACGGCTTGGGGGTAAGGTGTAGGGCTGGTGGTGGGTTTCCGTTCCGGGCTAGGGTTAGGGTTAGGGAACGGCAAGGCTTAGGGCACAGGTGAGGGTACGGAAACGTGGGAGGGTCAGGCTACGTGCTGACGCACGGGTCAGTGCCAGCGTACGGGCCAGGAGTAGGCTACGGCGTAGGGTAAGGTGTAGGGCTGGTGGTGGGTTTCCGTTCCCGTCTAGGGTTAGGGTTAGGGAACGGCAAGTCTTAGGGCACAGGTGAGGGTACGGAAACGTGGGAGGGTCAGGCTACGTGCTGACGCACGGGTCAGTGCCAGCGTACCGGCCAGGTATAGGCTACGGCTTGTGGGTAAGGTGTAGGGCTGGTGGTGGGTTTCCGTTCCGGGCTAGGGTTAGGGTTAGGGAACGGCAAGGCTTAGGGCACAGGTGAGGGTACGGAAACGTGGGAGGGTCAGGCTACGTGCTGACGCACGGGTCAGTGCCAGCGTACGGGCCAGGAGTAGGCTACAACATAGGGTAAGGTGTAGGGCTGGTGGTGGGTTTCCGTTCCGGGCTAGGGTTAGGGTTAGGGAACGGCAAGGCTTAGGGCACAGGTTAGGGTACGGAAACGTGGGAGGGTCAGGCTACGTGCTGACGCACGGGTCAGTGCCAGCGTACGGGCCAGGAGTAGGCTACGGCGTAGGGTAAGGTGTAGGGCTGGTGGTGGGTTTCCGTTCCGTGCTAGCGTTAGGGTTAGGGAACGGCAAGGCTTAGGGCACAGGTGAGGGTACGGAAACGTGGGAGGGTCAGGCTACGTGCTGACGCACGGGTCAGTGCCAGCGTACGGGCCAGGAGTAGGCTACGGCTTGGGGGTAAGGTGTAGGGCTGGTGGTGGGTTTCCGTTCCGGGCTAGGGTTAGGGTTAGGGAACGGCAAGGCTTAGGGCACAGGTGAGGGTACGGAAACGTGGGAGGGTCAGGCTACGTGCTGACGCACGGGTCAGTGCCAGCGTACGGGCCAGGAGTAGGCTACGGCTTGGGGGTAAGGTGTAGGCCTGGTGGTGGGTTTCCGTTCCGGGCTAGGGTTAGGGTTAGGGAACGGCAAGGCTTAGGGCACAGGTGAGGGTACGGAAACGTGGGAGGGTCAGGCTACGTGCTGACGCACGGGTCAGTGCCAGCGTACGGGCCAGGAGTAGGCTACGGCGTAGGGTAAGGTGTAGGGCTGGTGGTGGGTTTCCGTTCCGGGCTAGGGTTAGGGTTAGGGAACGGCAAGGCTTAGGGCACAGGTGAGGGTACGGAAACGTGGGAGGGTCAGGCTACGTGCTGACGCACGGGTCAGTGCCAGCGTACCGGCCAGGTATAGGCTACGGCTTGTGGGTAAGGTGTAGGGTTGGTGGTGGGTTTCCGTTCCGGGTTAGGGTTAGGGTTAGGGAACGGCAAGGCTTAGGGCACAGGTGAGGGTACGGAAACGTGGGAGGGTCAGGCTACGTGCTGACTCACGGGTCAGTGCCAGCGTACGGGCCAGGAGTAGGCTACTACGTAGGGTAAGGTGTAGGGCTGGTGGTGGGTTTCCGTTCCGGGCTAGGGTTAGGGTTAGGGAACGGCAAGGCTTAGGTCACAGGTGAGGGTACGGAAACGTGGGAGGGTCAGGCTACGTGCTGACGCACGGGTCAGTGCCAGCGTACGGGCCAGGAGTAGGCTACGGCTTGGGGGTAAGTTGTAGGGCTGGTGGTGGGTTTCCGTTCCGGGCTAGGGTTAGGGTTAGGGAACGGCAAGGCTTAGGGCACAGGTGAGGGTACGGAAACGTGGGAGGGTCAGGCTACGTGCTGACGCACGGGTCAGTGCCAGCGTACGGGCCAGGAGTAGGCTACGGCTTGGGGGTAAGTTGTAGGGCTGGTGGTGGGTTTCCGTTCCGGGCTAGGGTTAGGGTTAGGGAACGGCAAGGCTTAGGGCACAGGTGAGGGTACAGAAACGTAGGAGGGTCAGGCTACGTGCTGACGCACGGGTCAGTGCCAGCGTACGTTCCAGGAGAAGGCTACGGCTTGGGGGTAAGGTGTAGGGCTTTTGGTGGGTTTCCGTTCCGGGCTAGGGTTAGGGTTAGGGAACGGCAAGGCTTAGGGCACAGGTGAGGGTACGGAAACGTGGGAGGGTCAGGCTACGTGCTGACGCACGGGTCAGTGCCAGCGTACGGGCCAGGTGTAGGCTACGGCGTAGGGTAAGGTGTAGGGCTGGTGGTGGGTTTCCGTTCCGGGCTAGGGTTAGGGTTATGGAACGGCAAGGCTTAGGGCACAGGTGAGGGTACGGAAACGTGGGAGGGTCAGGCTACGTGCTGATGCACGGGTCAGTGCCAGCGTACCGGCCAGGTGTAGGCTACTGCTTGTGGGTAAGGTGTAGGGCTGGTGGTGGGTTTCCGTTCCGGGCTAGGGTTAGGGTTAGGGAACGGCAAGGCTTAGGGCACAGGTGAGGGTACGGAAACGTGGGAGGGTCAGGCTACGTGCTGACGCACGGGTCAGTGCCAGCGTACGGGCCAGGAGTAGGCTACGGCTTGGGGGTAAGGTGTAGGGCTGGTGGTGGGTTTCCGTTCCGGGCTAGGGTTAGGGTTAGGGAACGGCAAGGCTTAGGGCACAGGTGAGGGTACGGAAACGTGGGAGGGTCAGGCTACGTGCTGACGCACGGGTCAGTGCCAGCGTACGGGCCAGGAGTAGGCTACGGCTTGGGGGTAAGGTGTAGGCCTGGTGGTGGGTTTCCGTTCCGGGCTAGGGTTAGGGTTAGGGAACGGCAAGGCTTAGGGCACAGGTGAGGGTACGGAAACGTGGGAGGGTCAGGCTACGTGCTGACGCACGGGTCAGTGCCAGCGTACGGGCCAGGAGTAGGCTACGGCGTAGGGTAAGGTGTAGGGCTGGTGGTGGGTTTCCGTTCCGGGCTAGGGTTAGGGTTAGGGAACGGCAAGGCTTAGGGCACAGGTGAGGGTACGGAAACGTGGGAGGGTCAGGCTACGTGCTGACGCACGGGTCAGTGCCAGCGTACCGGCCAGGTATAGGCTACGGCTTGTGGGTAAGGTGTAGGGTTGGTGGTGGGTTTCCGTTCCGGGTTAGGGTTAGGGTTAGGGAACGGCAAGGCTTAGGGCACAGGTGAGGGTACGGAAACGTGGGAGGGTCAGGCTACGTGCTGACTCACGGGTCAGTGCCAGCGTACGGGCCAGGAGTAGGCTACTACGTAGGGTAAGGTGTAGGGCTGGTGGTGGGTTTCCGTTCCGGGCTAGGGTTAGGGTTAGGGAACGGCAAGGCTTAGGTCACAGGTGAGGGTACGGAAACGTGGGAGGGTCAGGCTACGTGCTGACGCACGGGTCAGTGCCAGCGTACGGGCCAGGAGTAGGCTACGGCTTGGGGGTAAGTTGTAGGGCTGGTGGTGGGTTTCCGTTCCGGGCTAGGGTTAGGGTTAGGGAACGGCAAGGCTTAGGGCACAGGTGAGGGTACGGAAACGTGGGAGGGTCAGGCTACGTGCTGACGCACGGGTCAGTGCCAGCGTACGGGCCAGGAGTAGGCTACGGCTTGGGGGTAAGTTGTAGGGCTGGTGGTGGGTTTCCGTTCCGGGCTAGGGTTAGGGTTAGGGAACGGCAAGGCTTAGGGCACAGGTGAGGGTACAGAAACGTAGGAGGGTCAGGCTACGTGCTGACGCACGGGTCAGTGCCAGCGTACGTTCCAGGAGAAGGCTACGGCTTGGGGGTAAGGTGTAGGGCTTTTGGTGGGTTTCCGTTCCGGGCTAGGGTTAGGGTTAGGGAACGGCAAGGCTTAGGGCACAGGTGAGGGTACGGAAACGTGGGAGGGTCAGGCTACGTGCTGACGCACGGGTCAGTGCCAGCGTACGGGCCAGGTGTAGGCTACGGCGTAGGGTAAGGTGTAGGGCTGGTGGTGGGTTTCCGTTCCGGGCTAGGGTTAGGGTTATGGAACGGCAAGGCTTAGGGCACAGGTGAGGGTACGGAAACGTGGGAGGGTCAGGCTACGTGCTGATGCACGGGTCAGTGCCAGCGTACCGGCCAGGTGTAGGCTACTGCTTGTGGGTAAGGTGTAGGGCTGGTGGTGGGTTTCCGTTCCGGGCTAGGGTTAGGGTTAGGGAACGGCAAGGCTTAGGGCACAGGTGAGGGTACGGAAACGTGGGAGGGTCAGGCTACGTGCTGACGCACGGGTCAGTGCCAGCGTACGGGCCAGGAGTAGGCTACGGCTTGGGGGTAAGGTGTAGGGCTGGTGGTGGGTTTCCGTTCCGGGCTAGGGTTAGGGTTAGGGAACGGCAAGGCTTAGGGCACAGGTGAGGGTACGGAAACGTGGGAGGGTCAGGCTACGTGCTGACGCACGGGTCAGTGCCAGCGTACGGGCCAGGAGTAGGCTACGGCGTAGGGTAAGGTGTAGGGCTGGTGGTGGGTTTCCGTTCCGGGCTAGGGTTAGGGTTAGGGAACGGCAAGGCTTAGGGCACAGGTGAGGGTACGGAAACGTGGGAGGGTCAGGCTACGTGCTGACGCACGGGTCAGTGCCAGCGTACCGGCCAGGTATAGGCTACGGCTTGTGGGTAAGGTGTAGGGCTGGTGGTGGGTTTCCGTTCCGGGTTAGGGTTAGGGTTAGGGAACGGCAAGGCTTAGGGCACAGGTGAGGGTACGGAAACGTGGGAGGGTCAGGCTACGTGCTGACTCACGGGTCAGTGCCAGCGTACGGGCCAGGAGTAGGCTACTACGTAGGGTAAGGTGTAGGGCTGGTGGTGGGTTTCCGTTCCGGGCTAGGGTTAGGGTTAGGGAACGGCAAGGCTTAGGTCACAGGTGAGGGTACGGAAACGTGGGAGGGTCAGGCTACGTGCTGACGCACGGGTCAGTGCCAGCGTACGGGCCAGGAGTAGGCTACGGCTTGGGGGTAAGGTGTAGGGCTGGTGGTGGGTTTCCGTTCCGGGCTAGGGTTAGGGTTAGGGAACGGCAAGGCTTAGGGCACAGGTGAGGGTACGGAAACGTGGGAGGGTCAGGCTACGTGCTGACGCACGGGTCAGTGCCAGCGTACCGGCCAGGTATAGGCTACGGCTTGTGGGTAAGGTGTAGGGCTGGTGGTGGGTTTCCGTTCCGGGTTAGGGTTAGGGTTAGGGAACGGCAAGGCTTAGGGCACAGGTGAGGGTACGGAAACGTGGGAGGGTCAGGCTACGTGCTGACTCACGGGTCAGTGCCAGCGTACGGGCCAGGAGTAGGCTACGGCGTAGGGTAAGGTGTAGGGCTGGTGGTGGGTTTCCGTTCCGGGCTAGGGTTAGGGTTAGGGAACGGCAAGGCTTAGGGCACAGGTGAGGGTACGGAAACGTGGGAGGGTCAGGCTACGTGCTGACGCACGGGTCAGTGCCAGCGTACAGGCCAGGTGTAGGCTACGGCTTGGGGGTAAGGTGTAGGGCTGGTGGTGGGTTTCCGTTCCGGGCTAGGGTTAGGGTTAGGGAACGGCAAGGCTTAGGGCACAGGTGAGGGTACGGAAACGTGGGAGGGTCAGGCTACGTGCTGACGCACGGGTCAGTGCCAGCGTACGGGCCAGGAGTAGGCTACGGCTTGGGGGTAAGGTGTAGGGCTGGTGGTGGGTTTCCGTTCCGGGCTAGGGTTAGGGTTAGGGAACGGTAAGGCTTAGGGCACAGGTGAGGGTACGGAAACGTGGGAGGGTCAGGCTACGTGCTGACGCACGGGTCAGTGCCAGCGTACCGGCCAGGTATAGGCTACGGCTTGTGGGTAAGGTGTAGGGCTGGTGGTGGGTTTCCGTTCCGGGTTAGGGTTAGGGTTAGGGAACGGCAAGGCTTAGGGCACAGGTGAGGGTACGGAAACGTGGGAGGGTCAGGCTACGTGCTGACTCACGGGTCAGTGCCAGCGTACGGGCCAGGAGTAGGCTACTACGTAGGGTAAGGTGTAGGGCTGGTGGTGGGTTTCCGTTCCGGGCTAGGGTTAGGGTTAGGGAACGGCAAGGCTTAGGTCACAGGTGAGGGTACGGAAACGTGGGAGGGTCAGGCTACGTGCTGAGGCACGGGTCAGTGCCAGCGTACGGGCCAGGAGTAGGCTACGGCTTGGGGGTAAGGTGTAGGGCTGGTGGTGGGTTTCCGTTCCGGGCTAGGGTTAGGGTTAGGGAACGGCAAGGCTTAGGGCACAGGTGAGGGTACGGAAACGTGGGAGGGTCAGGCTACGTGCTGACGCACGGGTCAGTGCCAGCGTACGGGCCAGGAGTAGGCTACGGCTTGGGGGTAAGTTGTAGGGCTGGTGGTGGGTTTCCGTTCCGGGCTAGGGTTAGGGTTAGGGAACGGCAAGGCTTAGGGCACAGGTGAGGGTACAGAAACGTGGGAGGGTCAGGCTACGTGCTGAGGCACGGGTCAGTGCCAGCGTACGTTCCAGGAGAAGGCTACGGCTTGGGGGTAAGGTGTAGGGCTTTTGGTGGGTTTCCGTTCCGGGCTAGGGTTAGGGTTAGGGAACGGCAAGGCTTAGGGCACAGGTGAGGGTACGGAAACGTGGGAGGGCCAGGCTACGTGCTGACGCACGGGTCAGTGCCAGCGTACGGGCCAGGAGTAGGCTACGGCGTAGGGTAAGGTGTAGGGCTGGTGGTGGGTTTCCGTTCCGGGCTAGGGTTAGGGTTAGGGAACGGCAAGGCTTAGGGCACAGGTGAGGGTACGGAAACGTGGGAGGGTCAGGCTACGTGCTGACGCACGGGTCAGTGCCAGCGTACAGGCCAGGTGTAGGCTACGGCTTGGGGGTAAGGTGTAGGGCTGGTGGTGGGTTTCCGTTCCGGGCTAGGGTTAGGGTTAGGGAACGGCAAGGCTTAGGGCACAGGTGAGGGTATGGAAACGTGGGAGGGTCAGGCTACGTGCTGACGCACGGGTCAGTGCCAGCGTACGGGCCAGGATTAGGCTACGGCGTAGGGTAAGGTGTAGGGCTGGTGGTGGGTTTCCGTTCCGGGCTAGGGTTAGGGTTAGGGAACGGCAAGGCTGAGGGCACAGGTGAGGGTACGGAAACGTGGGAGGGTCAGGCTACGTGCTGACGCACGGGTCAGTGCCAGCGTACGGGCCAGGAGTAGGCTACGGCGTAGGGTAAGGTGTAGGGCTGGTGGTGGGTTTCCGTTCCGGGCTAGGGTTAGGGTTATGGAACGGCAAGGCTTAGGGCACAGGTGAGGGTACGGAAACGTGGGAGGGTCAGGCTACGTGCTGATGCACGGGTCAGTGCCAGCGTACCGGCCAGGTGTAGGCTACTGCTTGTGGGTAAGGTGTAGGGCTGGTGGTGGGTTTCCGTTACGGGCTAGGGTTAGGGTTAGGGAACGGCAAGGCTTAGGGCACAGGTGAGGGTACGGAAACGTGGGAGGGTCAGGCTACGTGCTGACGCACGGGTCAGTGCCAGCGTACGGGCCAGGAGTAGGCTACGGCTTGGGGGTAAGGTGTAGGGCTGGTGGTGGGTTTCCGTTCCGGGCTAGGGTTAGGGTTAGGGAACGGCAAGGCTTAGGGCACAGGTGAGGGTACGGAAACGTGGGAGGGTCAGGCTACGTGCTGACGCACGGGTCAGTGCCAGCGTACGGGCCAGGAGTAGGCTACGGCGTAGGGTAAGGTGTAGGGCTGGTGGTGGGTTTCCGTTCCCGTCTAGGGTTAGGGTTAGGGAACGGCAAGTCTTAGGGCACAGGTGAGGGTACGGAAACGTGGGAGGGTCAGGCTACGTGCTGACGCACGGGTCAGTGCCAGCGTACCGGCCAGGTATAGGCTACGGCTTGTGGGTAAGGTGTAGGGCTGGTGGTGGGTTTCCGTTCCGGGCTAGGGTTAGGGTTAGGGAACGGCAAGGCTTAGGGCACAGGTGAGGGTACGGAAACGTGGGAGGGTCAGGCTACGTGCTGACGCACGGGTCAGTGCCAGCGTACGGGCCAGGAGTAGGCTACAACATAGGGTAAGGTGTAGGGCTGGTGGTGGGTTTCCGTTCCGGGCTAGGGTTAGGGTTAGGGAACGGCAAGGCTTAGGGCACAGGTTAGGGTACGGAAACGTGGGAGGGTCAGGCTACGTGCTGACGCACGGGTCAGTGCCAGCGTACGGGCCAGGAGTAGGCTACGGCGTAGGGTAAGGTGTAGGGCTGGTGGTGGGTTTCCGTTCCGTGCTAGCGTTAGGGTTAGGGAACGGCAAGGCTTAGGGCACAGGTGAGGGTACGGAAACGTGGGAGGGTCAGGCTACGTGCTGACGCACGGGTCAGTGCCAGCGTACGGGCCAGGAGTAGGCTACGGCTTGGGGGTAAGGTGTAGGGCTGGTGGTGGGTTTCCGTTCCGGGCTAGGGTTAGGGTTAGGGAACGGCAAGGCTTAGGGCACAGGTGAGGGTACGGAAACGTGGGAGGGTCAGGCTACGTGCTGACGCACGGGTCAGTGCCAGCGTACCGGCCAGGTGTAGGCTACGGCTTGGGGGTAAGGTGTAGGGCTGGTGGTGGGTTTCCGTTCCGGGCTAGGGTTAGGGTTAGGGAACGGCAAGGCTTAGGGCACAGGTGAGGGTATGGAAACGTGGGAGGGTCAGGCTACGTGCTGACGCACGGGTCAGTGCCAGCGTACGGGCCAGGATTAGGCTACGGCGTAGGGTAAGGTGTAGGGCTGGTGGTGGGTTTCCGTTCCGGGCTAGGGTTAGGGTTAGGGAACGGCAAGGCTGAGGGCACAGGTGAGGGTACGGAAACGTGGGAGGGTCAGGCTACGTGCTGACGCACGGGTCAGTGCCAGCGTACGGGCCAGGAGTAGGCTACGGCGTAGGGTAAGGTGTAGGGCTGGTGGTGGGTTTCTGTTCCGGGCTAGGGTTAGGGTTATGGAACGGCAAGGCTTAGGGCACAGGTGAGGGTACGGAAACGTGGGAGGGTCAGGCTACGTGCTGATGCACGGGTCAGTGCCAGCGTACCGGCCAGGTGTAGGGTACTGCTTGTGGGTAAGGTGTAGGGCTGGTGGTGGGTTTAGGTTACGGGCTAGGGTTAGGGTTAGGGAACGGCAAGGCTTAGGGCACAGGTGAGGGTACGGAAACGTGGGAGGGTCAGGCTACGTGCTGACGCACGGGTCAGTGCCAGCGTACGGGCCAGGAGTAGGCTACGGCTTGGGGGTAAGGTGTAGGGCTGGTGGTGGGTTTCCGTTCCGGGCTAGGGTTAGGGTTAGGGAACGGCAAGGCTTAGGGCACAGGTGAGGGTACGGAAACGTGGGAGGGTCAGGCTACGTGCTGACGCACGGGTCAGTGCCAGCGTACGGGCCAGGAGTAGGCTACGGCGTAGGGTAAGGTGTAGGGCTGGTGGTGGGTTTCCGTTCCTGGCTAGGGTTAGGGTTAGGGAACGGCAAGGCTTAGGGCACAGGTGAGGGTACGGAAACGTGGGAGGGTCAGGCTACGTGCTGACGCACGGGTCAGTGCCAGCGTACCGGCCAGGTATAGGCTACGGCTTGTGGGTAAGGTGTAGGGCTGGTGGTGGGTTTCCGTTCCGGGCTAGGGTTAGGGTTAGGGAACGGCAAGGCTTAGGGCACAGGTGAGGGTACGGAAACGTGGGAGGGTCAGGCTACGTGCTGACGCACGGGTCAGTGCCAGCGTACGGGCCAGGAGTAGGCTACAACATAGGGTAAGGTGTAGGGCTGGTGGTGGGTTTCCGTTCCGGGCTAGGGTTAGGGTTAGGGAACGGCAAGGCTTAGGGCACAGGTTAGGGTACGGAAACGTGGGAGGGTCAGGCTACGTGCTGACGCACGGGTCAGTGCCAGCGTACGGGCCAGGAGTAGGCTACGGCGTAGGGTAAGGTGTAGGGCTGGTGGTGGGTTTCCGTTCCGTGCTAGCGTTAGGGTTAGGGAACGGCAAGGCTTAGGGCACAGGTGAGGGTACGGAAACGTGGGAGGGTCAGGCTACGTGCTGACGCACGGGTCAGTGCCAGCGTACGGGCCAGGAGTAGGCTACGGCTTGGGGGTAAGGTGTAGGGCTGGTGGTGGGTTTCCGTTCCGGGCTAGGGTTAGGGTTAAGGAACGGCAAGGCTTAGGGCACAGGTGAGGGTACGGAAACGTGGGAGGTTCAGGCTACGTGCTGACGCACGGGTCAGTGCCAGCGTACGGGCCAGGAGTAGGCTACGGCTTGGGGGTAAGTTGTAGGGCTGGTGGTGGGTTTCCATTCCGGGCTAGGGTTAGGGTTAGGGAACGGCAAGGCTTAGGGCACAGGTGAGGGTACAGAAACGTGGGAGGGTCAGGCTACGTGCTGACGCACGGGTCAGTGCCAGCGTACGTTCCAGGAGTAGGCTACGGCTTGGGGGTAAGGTGTAGGGCTTTTGGTGGGTTTCCGTTCCGGGCTAGGGTTAGGGTTAGGGAACGGCAAGGCTTAGGGCACAGGTGAGGGTACGGAAACGTGGGAGGGTCAGGCTACGTGCTGACGCACGGGTCAGTGCCAGCGTACGGGCCAGGATTAGGCTACGGCGTAGGGTAAGGTGTAGGGCTGGTGGTGGGTTTCTGTTCCGGGCTAGGGTTAGGGTTAGGGAACGGCAAGGCTTAGGGCACAGGTGAGGGTACGGAAACGTGGGAGGGTCAGGCTACGTGCTGACGCATGGGTCAGTGCCAGCGTACGGGCCAGGAGTAGGGTACGGCTTGGGGGTAAGTGGTAGGGCTGGTGGTGGGTTTCTGTTCCGTGCTAGGGTTAGGGTTAGGGAACAGCAAGGCTTAGGGCACAGGTGAGGGTACGGAAACGTGGGAGGGTCAGGCTACGTGCTGACGCACGTGTCAGTGCCAGCGTACGGGCCTGGAGTAGGCTACGGCGTAGGGTAAGGTGTAGGGCTGGTGGTGGGTTTCCATTCCGGGCTAGGGTTAGGGTTAGGGAACGGCAAGGCTTAGGGCACAAGTGAGCGTACGGAAACGTGGGAGGGCCAGGCTACGTGCTGACGCACGGGTCAGTGCCAGCGTACCGGCCAGGTGTAGGCTACGGCTTGTGGGTAAGGTGTAGGGCTGGTGGTGGATTTCCGTTCCGGGCTAGGGTTAGGGTTAGGGAACGGCAAGGCTTAGGGCACAGGTGAGGGTACGGAAACGTGGCAGGGTCAGGCTACGTGCTGACGCACGGGTCAGTGCCAGCGTACCGGCCAGGTGTAGGCTACGGCTTCTGGGTAAGGTGTAGGGCTGGTGGTGGGTTTCCGTTTCGGGCTAGGGTTAGGGTTAGGGAACGGCAAGGCTTAGGGCACAGGTGAGGGTACGGAAACGTGGGAGGGTCAGGCTACGTGCTGATGCACGGGTCATTGCCAGCGTACGGGCCAGGAGTAGGCTACGGCTTGGGGGTAAGGTGTAGGGCTGGTGGTGGGTTTCCGTTCCGGGCTAGTGTTAGGGTTAGGGAACGGCAAGGCTTAGGGCACAGGTGAGGATACGGAAACGTGGGAGGGTCAGGCTACGTGCTGACGCACGGGTCAGTGCCAGCGTACGGGCCAGGATTAGGCTCCGGTGTAGGGTAAGGTGTAGGGCTGGTGGTGGGTTTCCGTTCCGTGCTAGGGTTAGGGTTAGGGAACGGCAAGGTTTAGAGCACAGGTGAGGGTACGGAAACGTGGGAGGGCCAGGCTACGTGCTGACGCACGGGTCAGTGCCAGCGTACGGGCCAGGAGTAGGCTACGGCTTGGGGGTAAGGTGTAGGGCTGGCGGTGGGTTTCCGTTCCGGGCTAGGGTTAGGGTTAGGGAACGGCAAGGCTTAGGGCACAGGTGAGGGTACGGAAACGTGGGAGGATTAGGCTACGTGCTGACGCACGTGTCAGTGCCAGCGTACGGGCCAGGAGTAGGCTACGGCGTAGGGTAAGGTGTAGGGCTGGTGGTGGGTTTCCCTTCCGGGCTAGGGTTAGGGTTAGGGAACGGCAAGGCTTAGGGCACAGGTGAGGGTACGGAAACGTGGGAGGGTCAGGCTACGTGCTGATGCACGGGTCAGTGCCAGCGTACGGGCCAGGAGTAGGCTACGGCGTAGGGTAAGGTGTAGGGCTGGTGGTGGGTTTCCGTTCCGTGCTAGGGTTAGGGTTAGGGAACGGCAAGGCTTAGGGCACAGGTGAGGGTACGGAAACGTGGGAGGGTCAGGCTACGTGCTGACGCACGAGTCAGTGCCAGCGTACGGGCCAGGAGTAGGCTACGGCTTGGGGGTAAGTTGTAGGGCTGGTGGTGGGTTTCCGTTCCGGGCTAGGGTTAGGGTTAGGGAACGGCAAGGCTTAGGGAACAGGTGAGGGTACGGAAACGTGGGAGGGTCAGGCTACATGCTGACGCACGAGTCAGTGCCAGCGTACGGGCCAGGAGTAGGCTACGGCTTGGGGGTAAGGTGTAGGGCTGGTGGTGGGTTTCCGTTCCGGGCTAGGGTTAGGGTTAGGGAACGGCAAGGCTTAGGGCACAGGTGAGGGTACGGAAACGTGGGAGGGTCAGGCTACGTGCTGACGCACGGGTCAGTGCCAGCGTACGGGCCAGGATTAGGCTACGGCTTGTGGGTAAGTTGTAGGGCTGGTGGTGGTTTTGCGTTCCGGGCTAGGGTTAGGGTTAGGGAACGGCAAGGCTTAGGGCACAGGTGAGGGTACGGAAACGTGGGAGGGTCAGGCTACGTGCTGATGCACGGGTCAGTGCCAGCGTACGGGCCAGGAGTAGGCTACGGTGTAGGGTAAGGTGTAGGGCTGGTGGTGGGTTTCCGTTCCGTGCTAGGGTTAGGGTTAGGGAACGGCAAGGCTTAGGGCACAGGTGAGGGTACGGAAACGTAGGAGGGTCAGGCTACGTGCTGATGCACGGGTCAGTGCCAGCGTACGGGCCAGGAGTAGGCTACGGCGTAGGGTAAGGTGTAGGGCTGGTGGTGGGTTTCCGTTCCGGGCTAGGGTTAGGGTTAGGGAACGGCAAGGCTTAGGGCACAGGTGAGGGTACGGAAACGTGGGAGGGTCAGGCTACGTGCTGATGCACGGGTCAGTGCCAGCGTACCGGCCAGGTATAGGCTACGGCTTGTGGGTAAGTTGTAGGGCTGGTGGTGGGTTTCCGTTCCGGGCTAGGGTTAGGGTTAGGGAACGGCAAGGCTTAGGGCACAGGTGAGGGTACGGAAACGTGCGAGGGTCAGGCTACGTGCTGACGCACGGGTCAGTGCCAGCGTACGGGCCAGGAGTAGGCTACGGCTTGTGGGTAAGGTGTAGGGCTGGTGGTGGGTTTCCGTTCCGGGCTAGGGTTAGGGTTAGGGAACGGCAAGGGTTAGGGCACAGGTGAGGGTACAGAAACGTGGGAGGGTCAGGCTACGTGCTGACGCACGGGTCAGTGCCAGCGTACGGGCCAGGAGTAGGCTACGGCGTAGGGTAAGGTGTAGGGCTGCTGGTGGTTTTCCGTTCCGTGCTAGGGTTAGGGTTAGGGAACGGCAAGGCTTAGGGCATAGGTGAGGGTACGGAAACGTGGGAGGGTCAGGCTACGTGCTGACGCACGGGTCAGTGCCCGCGTACGGGCCAGGAGTAGGCTACGGCTTGGGGGTAAGGTGTAGGGCTGGTGGTGGGTTTCCGTTCCGGGCTAGGGTTAGGGTTAGGGAACGGCAAGGCTTAGGGCACAGGTGAGGGTACGGAAACGTGGGAGGGTCAGGCTACGTGCTGACGCACGGGTCAGTGCCAGCGTACGGGCCAGGAGTAGGCTACGGCTTGGGGGTAAGTTGTAGGGCTGGCGGTGGGTTTCCGTTCCGGGCTAGGGTTAGGGTTAGGGAACGGCAAGGCTTAGGGCACAGGTGAGGGTACAGAAACGTGGGAGGGTCAGGCTACCTGCTGACGCACGGGTCAGTGCCAGCGTACGGGCCAGGAGTAGGCTACGGCGTAGGGTAAGGTGTAGGGCTGGTGGTGGGTTTCCGTTCCGGGCTAGGGTTAGGGTTAGGGAACGGCAAGGCTTAGGGCACAGGTGAGGTTATGGAAACGTGGGAGGGTCAGGCTACGTGCTGACGCACGGGTCAGTGCCAGCGTACGGGCCAGGTGTAGGCTACGGCGTAGGGTAAGGTGTAGGGCTGGTGGTGGGTTTCCGTTCCGGGCTAGGGTTAGGGTTAGGGAACGGCAAGGCTGAGGGCACATGTGAGGGTACGGAAACGTGGGAGGGTCAGGCTACGTGCTGACGCACGGGTCAGTGCCAGCGTACGGGCCAGGAGTAGGCTACGGCTTGGGGGTAAGTTGTAGGGCTGGTGTTGGGTTTCCGTTCCGGGCTAGGGTTAGGGTTAGGGAACGGCAAGGCTTAGGGCACAGGTGAGGGTACGGAAACGTGGGAGGGCCAGGCTACGTGCTGATGCACGGGTCAGTGCCAGCGTACGGGCCAGGAGTAGGCTACCTTGTAGGGTAAGGTGTAGGGCTGGTGGTGGGTTTCCGTTCCGTGCTAGGGTTAGGGTTAGGGAACGGCAAGGCTTAGGGCACAGGTGAGAGTACGGAAACGTAGGAGGGTCAGGCTACGTGCTGACGCACGGGCCAGTGCCAGCGTACGGGCCAGGATTAGGCTACGGCGTAGGGTACGGTGTAGGGCTGGTGGTGGGTTTCCGTTCCGGGCTAGGGTTAGGGTTAGGGAACGGCAAGGCTTAGGGCACAGGTGAGGGTACGGAAACGTGGGAGGTTCAGGCTACGTGCTGACGCACGGGTCAGTGCCAGCGTATGGGCCAGGTGTAGGCTACGGCATAGGGTAAGGTGTAGGGCTGGTGGTGGGTTTCCGTTCCGGGCTAGGGTTAGGGTTAGGGAACGGCAAGGCTTAGGGCACAGTTGAGGGTACGGAAACGTGGGAGGGTCAGGCTACGTGCTGACGCACGGGTCAGTGCCAGCGTACCGGCCAGGTGTAGGCTACGGCTTCTGGGTAAGGTGTAGGGCTGGTGGTGGGTTTCCGTTCCGGGCTAGGGTTAGGGTTAGGGAACGGCAAGGCTTAGGGCACAGGTGAGGGTACGGAAACGTGGGAGGGTCAGGCTACGTGCTGACGCACGGATCAGTGCCAGCGTACGGGCCAGGAGTAGGCTACGGTGTAGGGTAAGGTGTAGGTCTGGTGGTGGGTTTCCGTTCCGGGCTAGGGTTAGGGTTAGGGAACGGCAAGGCTTAGGGCACAGGTGAGTTTATGGAAACCTGGGAGAGTCAGGCTATGTGCTGACGCACGGGTCAGTGCCAGCGTACGGGCCAGTAGTAGGCTACGGCGTAGGGTAATGTGTAGGGCTGGTGGTGGGTTTCCATTCCGGGCTAGGGTTAGGGTTAGGGAACAGCAAGGCTTAGGGCACAGCTGAGGGTACGGAAACGTGGGAGGGTCAGGCTACGTGCTGACGCAGGGGTCAGTGCCAGCGTACGGGCCTGGAGTAGGCTACGGCGTAGGGTAATGTGTAGGGCTGGTGGTGGGTTTCCATTCCGGGCTAGGGTTAGGGTTAGGGAACGGCAAGGCTTAGGGCACAGGTGAGGGTACGGAAACGTGGGAGGGTCAGGCTACGTGCTGACGCACGGGTCAGTGCCAGCGTACGGGCCAGGAGTAGGCTACGGCGTAGGGTAAGGTGTAGGGCTGGTGGTGGGTTTCCGTTCCATGCTAGGGTTAGGGTTAGGGAACGGCAAGGCTTAGGCTACAGGTGAGGGTATGGAAACGTGGGAGGGTCAGGCTACGTGCTGACGCACGTGTCAGTGCCAGCGTACAGGCCAGGTGTAGGCTACGGCTTGGGGGTAAGGTGTAGGGCTGGTGGTGGGTTTCCGTTCCGGGCTAGGGTTAGGGTTAGGGAACGGCAAGGCTTAGGGCACAGGTGAGGGTACGGAAACGTGGGAGGGTCAGGCTACGTGCTGACGCACGGGTCAGTGCCAGCGTACGGGCCAGGATTAGGCTACGGCATAGGGTAAGGTGTAGGGCTGGTGGTGGGTTTCCGTTCCGGGCTAGGGTTAGGGTTAGGGAACGGCAAGGCTTAGGGCACAGGTGAGGGTACGGAAACGTGGGAGGTTCAGGCTACGTGCTGACGCACGGGTCAGTGCCAGCGTATGGGCCAGGTGTAGGCTACGGCATAGGGTAAGGTGTAGGGCTGGTGGTGGGTTTCCGTTCCGGGCTAGGGTTAGGGTTAGGGAACGGCAAGGCTTAGGGCACAGTTGAGGGTACGGAAACGTGGGAGGGTCAGGCTACGTGCTGACGCACGGGTCAGTGCCAGCGTACCGGCCAGGTGTAGGCTACGGCTTCTGGGTAAGGTGTAGGGCTGGTGGTGGGTTTCCGTTCCGGGCTAGGGTTAGGGTTAGGGAACGGCAAGGCTTAGGGCACAGGTGAGGGTACGGAAACGTGGGAGGGTCAGGCTACGTGCTGACGCACGGGTCAGTGCCAGCGTACGGGCCAGGAGTAGGCTACGGCGTAGGGTAAGGTGTAGGGCTGGTGGTGGGTTTCCGTTCCGGGCTAGGGTTAGGGTTAGGGAACGGCAAGGCTTAGGGCACAGGTGAGTTTATGGAAACCTGGGAGAGTCAGGCTATGTGCTGACGCACGGGTCAGTGCCAGCGTTCGGGTCAGGAGTAGGCTACGGCGTAGGGTAATGTGTAGGGCTGGTGGTGGGTTTCCATTCCGGGCTAGCGTTAGGGTTAGGGAACAGCAAGGCTTAGGGCACAGCTGAGGGTACGGAAACGTGGGAGGGTCAGGCTACGTGCTGACGCACGGGTCAGTGCCAGTGTACCGGCCAGGTGTAGGCTACGGCTTGTGGGTAAGGTGTAGGGCTGGTGGTGGGTTTCCGTTCCGGGCTAGGGTTAGGGTTAGGGAACGGCAAGGCTTAGGGCACAGGTGAGGGTACGGAAACGTGGCAGGGTCAGGCTACGTGCTGACGCACGGGTCAGTGCCAGCGTACCGGCCAGGTGTAGGCTACGGCTTCTGGGTAAGGTGGGCTGGTGGTGGGTTTCCGTTCCGGGCTAAGGTTAGGGTTAGGGAACGGCAAGGCTTAGGGCACCGGTGAGGGTACGGAAACGTGGGAGGGTCAGGCTACGTGCTGATGCACGGGTCAGTGCCAGCATACGGGCCAGGAGTAGGCTACGGCGTAGGGTAAGGTGTAGGGCTGGTGGTGGGTTTCCCTTCCGGGCTAGGGTTAGGGTTAGGGAACGGCAAGGCTTAGGGCACATGTGAGGGTATGGAAACGTGGGAGGGTCAGGCTACGTGCTGACGCACGGGTCAGTGCCAGCGTACGGGCCAGGAGTAGGCTACGGCGTAGGGTAAGGTGTAGGGCTGGTGGTGGGTTTCCGTTCCGGGCTAGGGTTAGGGTTAGGGAACGGCAAGGCTTAGGGCACAGGTGAGGGTACGGAAACGTGGGAGGGTCAGGCTATGTGCTGACGCACGAGTCAGTGCCAGCGTACGGGCCAGGAGTAGGCTACGATTGGGGGTAAGGTGTAGGGCTGGTGGTGGGTTTCCGTTCCGGGCTAGGGTTAGGGTTAGGGAACGGCAAGGCTTAGGGCACAGGTGAGGGAACGGAAACGTGGGAGGGTCAGGCTACGTGCTGACGCACGGGTCAGTGCCAGCGTACGGGCCAGGAGTAGGCTACGGCGTAGGGTAAGGTGTAGGGCTGGTGGTGGGTTTCCGTTCCGGGCTAGGGTTAGGGTTAGGGAACGGCAAGGCTTAGGGCACAGGTGAGGGTACGGAAACGTGGGAGGGTCAGGCTACGTGCTGACGCACGTGTCAGTGCCAGCGTACAGGCCAGGTGTAGGCTACGGCTTGGGGGTAAGGTGTAGGGCTGGTGGTGGGTTTCCGTTCCGGGCTAGGTTTAGGGTTAGGGAACGGCAAGGCTTAGGGCACAGGTGAGGGTACGGAAACGTGGGAGGGTCAGGCTACGTTCTGACGCACGGGTCAGTGCCAGCGTACGGGCCAGGATTAGGCTACGGCGTAGGGTAAGGTGTAGGGCTGGTGGTGGGTTTCCGTTCCGGGCTAGGGTTAGGGTTAGGGAACGGCAAGGCTTAGGGCACAGGTGAGGGTACGGAAACGTGGGAGGGTCAGGCTACGTGCTGACGCACGGGTCAGTGCCAGCGTACGGGCCAGGAGTAGGGTACGGCTTGGGGGTAAGTTGTAGGGCTGGTGGTGGGTTTCCGTTCCGGTCTAGGGTTAGGGTTAGGGAACGGCAAGGCTTAGGGCACAGGTGAGGGTACGGAAACGTGGGAGGGTCAGACTACGTGCTGACGCATTGGTCAGTGCCAGCGTACGGGCATGGAGTAGGCTACAGCGTAGGGTAAGGTGTAGGGCTGGTGGTGGGTTTCCGTTCCGGGCTAGGGTTAGGGTTAGGGAACGGCAAGGCTTAGGGCACAGGTGAGGGTACGGAAACGTGGGAGGGTCAGGCTACGTGCTGACGCACGGGTCAGTGCCAGGGTACGGGCCAGGAGTAGGCTACGGCTTGGGGGTAAGGTGTAGGGCTGGTGGTGGGTTTCCGTTCCGGGCTAGGGTTAGGGTTAGGGAATGGCAAGGCTTAGGGCACAGGTGAGGGTACGGTAACGTGGGAGGTTCAGGCTACGTGCTGACGCACGGGTCAGTGCCAGCGTACGGGCCAGGAGTAGGCTACGGCTTGGGGGTAAGTTGTAGGGCTGGTGGTGGGTTTCCGTTCCGGGCTAGGGTTAGGGTTAGGGAACGGCAAGGCTTCGGGCACAGGTGAGGGTACAGAAACGTGGGAGGGTCAGGCTACGTGCTGACGCACGGGTCAGTGCCAGCGTACGTTCCAGGAGAAGGCTACGGCTTGGGGGTAAGGTGTAGGGCTTTTGGTGGGTTTCCGTTCTGGGCTAGGGTTAGGGTTAGGGAACGGCAAGGCTTAGGGCACAGGTGAGGGTACGGAAACGTGGGAGGGTCAGGCTACGTGCTGACGCATGGGTCAGTGCCAGCGTACGGGCCAGGAGTAGGCTACGGCGTAGGGTAAGGTGTAGGGCTGGTGGTGGGTTTCCGTTCCGGGCTAGGGTTAGGGTTAGGGAACGGCAAGGCTTAGGGCACAGGTGAGGGTACGGAAACGTGGGAGGGTCAGGCTACGTGCTGACGCACGGGTCAGTGCCAGCGTACAGGCCAGGTGTAGGCTACGTCTTGGGGGTAAGGTGTAGGGCTGGTGGTGGGTTTCCGTTCCGGGCTAGGGTTAGGGTTAGGGAACGGCAAGGCTTAGGGCACAGGTGAGGGTATGGAAACGTGGGAGGGTCAGGCTACGTGCTGATGCACGGGTTAGTGCCAGCGTACGGGCCAGGATTAGGCTACGGCGTAGGGTAAGGTGTAGGGCTGGTGGTGGGTTTCCATTCCGGGCTAGGGTTAGGGTTAGGGAACGGGAAGGCTGAGGGCACAGGTGAGGGTACGGAAACGTGGGAGGGTCAGGCTACGTGCTGACGCACGGGTCAGTGCCAGCGTACGGGCCAGGAGTAGGCTACGGCATAGGGTAAGGTGTAGGGCTGGTGGGGGGTTTCCGTTCCGGGCTAGGGTTAGGGTTATGGAACGGCAAGGCTTAGGGCACAGGTGAGGGTACGGAAACGTGGGAGGGTCAGGCTACGTGCTGACGCACGGGTCAGTGCCAGCGTACGGGCCTGGAGTAGGCTACGGCGTAGGGTAAGGTGTAGGGCTGGTGGTGGGTTTCCATTCCGGGCTAGGGTTAGGGTTAGGGAACGGCAAGGCTTAGGGCACAAGTGAGGGTACGGAAACGTGGGAGGGCCAGGCTACGTGCTGACGCACGGGTCAGTGCCAGCGTACCGGCCAGGTGTAGGCTACGGCTTGTGGGTAAGGTGTAGGGCTGGTGGTGGGTTTCCGTTCCGGGCTAGGGTCAGGGTTAGGGAACGGCAAGGCTTAGGGCACAGGTGAGGGTACGGAAACGTGGGAGGGTCAGGCTACGTGCTGATGCACGGGTCAGTGCCAGCGTACGGGCCAGGAGTAGGCTATGGTGTAGGGTAAGGTGTAGGGCTGGTGGTGGGTTTCCGTTCCGTGCTAGGGTTAGGGTTAGGGAACGGCAAGGCTTAGGGCACAGGTGAGGGTACGGAAACGTAGGACGGTCAGGCTACGTGCTGATGCACAGGTCAGTGCCAGCGTACGGGCCAGGAGTAGGCTACGGCGTAGGGTAAGGTGTAGGGCTGGTGGTGGGTTTCCGTTCCGGGCTAGGTTTAGGGTTAGGGAACGGCAAGGCTTAGGGCACAGATGAGGGTACGGAAACGTGGGAGGGTCAGGATACGTGCTGATGCACGGGTCAGTGCCAGCGTACCGGCCAGGTATATGCTACGGCTTGTGGGTAAGGTGTAGGGCTGGTGGTGGGTTTCCGTTCCGGGCTAGGGTTAGGGTTAGGGAACGGCAAGGCTTAGGGCACAGGTGAGGGTACGGAAACGTGGGAGGGTCAGGCTACGTGCTGACGCACGGGTCAGTGCCAGCGTACGGGCCACGAGTAGGCTACGGCTTGGGGGTAAGGTGTAGGGCTGGTGGTGGGTTTCCGTTCCGGGCTAGGGTTAGGGTTAGGGAACGGCAAGGCTTAGGGCACAGGTGAGGGTACGGAAACGTGGGACGGTCAGGCTACGTGCTGACGCACGGGTCAGTGCCAGCGTACGGGCCAGGAGTAGGCTACGGCTTGGGGGTAAGTTGTAGGGCTGGTGGTGGGTTTCTGTTCCGGGCTAGGGTTAGGGTTAGGGAACGGCAAGGCTTAGGGCACAGGTGAGGGTACGGAAACGTGGGAGCGTCAGACTACGTGCTGACGCATTGGTCAGTGCCAGCGTACGGGCCAGGAGTAGGCTACAGCGTAGGGTAAGGTGTAGGGCTGGTGGTGGGTTTCCGTTCCGGGCTAGGGTTAGGGTTAGGGAACGGCAAGGCTTAGGGCACAGGTGAGGGTACGGAAACGTGGGAGGGTCAGGCTACGTGCTGACGCACGGGTCAGTGCCAGCGTACGGGCCAGGAGTAGGCTACGGCTTGGGGGTAAGGTGTAGGGCTGGTGGTGGGTTTCCGTTCCGGGCTAGGGTTAGGGTTAGGGAACGGCAAGGCTTAGGGCACAGGTGAGGGTACGGAAACGTGGGAGGGTCAGGCTACGTGCTGACGCACGGGTCAGTGCCAGCGTACCGGCCAGGTATAGGCTATGGCTTGTGGGTAAGGTGTAGGGCTGGTGGTGGGTTTCCGTTCCGGGCTAGGGTTAGGGTTAGGGAACGGCAAGGCTTAGGGCACAGGTGAGGGTACGGAAACGTGGGAGAGTCAGGCTACGTGCTGAAACACGGGTCAGTGCCAGCGTACGGGACAGGAGTAGGATACAACGTAGGGTAAGGTGTAGGGCTGGTGGTGGGTTTCCGTTCCGGGCTAGGGTTAGGGTTAGGGAACGGCAAGGCTTAGGGCACAGGTGAGGGTACGGAAACGTGGGAGGGTCAGGCTACGTGCTGACGCACGGGTCAGTGCCAGCGTACGGGCCAGGAGTAGGCTACGGCGTAGGGTAAGGTGTAGGGCTGGTGGTGGGTTTCCGTTCCGTGCTAGCGTTAGGGTTAGGGAACGGCAAGGCTTAGGGCACAGGTGAGGGTACGGAAACGTGGGAGGGTCAGGCTACGTGCTGACGCACGGGTCAGTGCCAGCGTACGGGCCAGGAGTAGGCTACGGCTTGGGGGTAAGGTGTAGGGCTGGTGGTGGGTTTCCGTTCCGGGCTAGGGTTAGGGTTAGGGAACGGCAAGACTTAGGGCACAGGTGAGGGTACGGAAACGTGGGAGGTTCAGGCTACGTGCTGACGCACGGGTCAGTGCCAGCGTACGGGCCAGGATTAGGCTACGGCTTGTGGGTAAGTTGTAGGGCTGGTGGTGGGTTTCCGTTCCGGGCTAGGGTTAGGGTTAGGGAACGGCAAGGCTTAGGGCACAGGTGAGGGTACGGAAACGTGGGAGGGTCAGGCTACGTGCTGACGCATGGGTCAGTGCCAGCGTACGGGCCAGGAGTAGGGTACGGCTTGGGGGTAAGTGGTAGGGCTGGTGGTGGGTTTCTGTTCTGGGCTAGGGTTAGGGTTAGGGAACAGCAAGGCTTAGGGCACAGGTGAGGGTACGGAAACGTGGGAGGGTCAGGCTACGTGCTGACGCACGGGTCAGTGCCAGCGTAAGGGCCTGGAGTAGGCTACGGCGTAGGGTAAGGTGTAGGGCTGGTGGTGGGTTTCCATTCCGGGCTAGGGTTAGGGTTAGGGAACGGCAAGGCTTAGGGCACAGGTGAGGGTACGGAAACGTGGGAGGGCCAGGCTACGTGCTGACGCACGGGTCAGTGCCAGCGTACCGGCCAGGTGTAGGTTACGGCTTGTGGGTAAGGTGTAGGGCTGGTGGTGGGTTTCCGTTCCGGGCTAGTGTCAGGGTTAGGGAACGGCAAGGCTTAGGGCACAGGTGAGGGTACGGAAACGTGGCAGGGTCAGGCTACGTGCTGAAGCACGGGTCAGTGCCAGCGTACCGGCCAGGTGTAGGTTACGGCTTCTGGGTAAGGTGTAGGGCTGGTGGTGGGTTTCCGTTTCGGGCTAGGCTTAGGGTTAGGGAACGGCAAGGCTTAGGGCACAGGTGAGGGTACGGAAACGTGGGAGGGTCAGGCTACGTGCTGATGCACGGGTCAGTGCCAGCGTACGGGCCAGGAGTAGGCTACGGCTTGGGGGTAAGGTGTAGGGCTGGTGGTGGGTTTCCGTTCCGGGCTAGTGTTAGGGTTAGGGAACGGCAAGGCTTAGGGCACAGGTGAGGGTACGGAAACGTGGGAGGGTCAGGCTACGTGCTGACGCACGGGTCAGTGCCAGCGTACGGGCCAGGAGTAGGCTACGGCGTAGGGTAAGGTGTAGGGCTGGTGGTGGGTTTCCGTTCCGTGCTAGGTTTAGGGTTAGGGAACGGCAAGGTTTAGAGCACAGGTGAGGGTACGGAAACGTGGGAGGGTCAGGCTACGTGCGGACGCACGGGTCAGTGCCAGCGTACGGGCCAGGAGTAGGCTACGGCTTGGGGGTAAGGTGTAGGGCTGGCGGTGGTTTTCCGTTCCGGGCTAGGGTTAGGGTTAGGGAACGGCAAGGCTTAGGGCACAGGTGAGGGAACGGAAACGTGGGAGGGTCAGGCTACGTGCTGACGCACGGGTCAGTGCCAGCGTACGGGCCAGGAGTAGGCTACGGCATAGGGTAAGGTGTAGGGCTGGTGGTGGGTTTCCTTTCCGGGCTAGGGTTAGGGTTAGGGAACGGCAAGGCTTAGGGCACAGGTGAGGGTATGGAAACGTGGGAGGGTCAGGCTACGTGCTGACGCACGGGTCAGTGCCAGCGTACGGGCCAGGAGTAGGCTACGGCGTAGGGTAAGGTGTAGGGTTGGTGGTGGGTTTCCGTTCCGGGATAGGGTTAGGGTTAGGGAACGGCAAGGCTGAGGGCACAGGTGAGGGTACGGAAACGTGGGAGGGTCAGGCTACGTGCTGACGCACCGGTCAGTGCCAGCGTACGGGCCTGGAGTAGGCTACGGCTTGGGGTTAAGGTGTAGGGCTGGTGGTGGGTTTCCGTTCCGGGCTAGGGTTAGGGTTAGGGAACGGCAAGGCTTAGGGCACAGGTGAGGGTACGGAAACGTGGGAGGGTCAGGCTACGTGCTGACGCACGGGTCAGTGCCAGCGTACGGGCCAGGATTAGGCTACGGCTTGGGGGTAAGTTGTAGGGCTGGTGGTGGTTTTGCGTTCCGGGCTAGGGTTAGGGTTAGGGAACGGCAAGGCTTAGGGCACAGGTGAGGGTACGGAAACGTGGGAGGGTCAGGCTACGTGCTGACGCACGGGTCAGTGCCAGCGTACGGGCCAGGAGTAGGCTACGGCGTAGGGTAAGGTGTAGGGCTGGTGGTGGGTTTCCGTTCCGGGCTAGGGTTAGGGTTAGGGAACGGCAAGGCTTAGGGCACAGGTGAGGGTATGGAAACGTGGGAGGGTCAGGCTACGTGCTGACGCACGGGTCAGTGCCAGCGTACGGGCCAGGAGTAGGCTACGGCGTAGGGTAAGGTGTAGGGCTGGTGGTGGGTTTCCGTTCCGGGCTAGGGTTAGGGTTAGGGAACGGCAAGGCTGAGGGCACAGGTGAGGGTACGGAAACGTGGGAGGGTCAGGCTACGTGCTGACGCACGGGTCAGTGCCAGCGTACGGGCTAGGAGTAGGCTACGGCGTAGGGTAAGTTGTAGGGCTGGTGGTGGGTTTCCGTTCCGGGCTAGGGTTAGGGTTAGGGAACGGCAAGGCTTAGGGTACAGGTGAGGGTACGGATACGTGGGAGGGTCAGGCTACGTGCTGACGCACGGGTCAGTGCCAGCGTACGGGCCAGGAGTAGGCTACGGCTTGGGGGTAAGGTGTAGGGCTGGTGGTGGGTTTCCGTTCCGGGCTAGGGTTAGGGTTAGGGAACGGCAAGGCTTAGGGCACAGGTGAGGGTACGGAAACGTGGGAGGGTCAGGCTACGTGCTGACGCACGAGTCAGTGCCAGCGTACGGGCCAGGAGTAGGCTACGGCTTGGGGGTAAGTTGTAGGGCTGGTGGTGGGTTTCCGTTCCGGGCTAGGGTTAGGGTTAGGGAACGGCAAGGCTTAGGGCACAGGTGAGGGTACGGAAACGTGGGAGGGTCAGGCTACGTGCTGACGCACGGGTCAGTGCCAGCGTACGGGCCAGGAGTAGGCTACGGCTTGGGGGTAAGTTGTAGGGCTGGTGGTGGTTTTGCGTTCCGGGCTAGGGTTAGGGTTAGGGAACGGCAAGGCTTAGGGCACAGGTGAGGGTACGGAAACGTGGGAGGGTCAGGCTACGTGCTGATGCACGGGTCAGTGCCAGCGTACGGGCCAGGAGTAGGCTACGGTGTTGGGTAAGGTGTAGGGCTGGTGGTGGGTTTCCGTTCCTTGCTAGGGTTAGGGTTAGGGAACGGCAAGGCTTAGGGCACAGGTGAGGGTACGGAAACGTAGGCGGGTCAGGCTACGTGCTGATGCACGGGTCAGTGCCAGCGTACGGGCCAGGAGTAGGCTACGGCGTAGGGTAAGGTGTAGGGCTGGTGGTGGGTTTCCGTTCCGGGCTAGGGTTAGGGTTAGGGAACGGCAAGGCTTAGGGCACAGGTGAGGGTACGGAAACGTGGGAGGGTCAGGCTACGTGCTGATGCACGGGTCAGTGCCAGCGTACCGGCCAGGTATAGGCTACGGCTTGTGGGTAAGGTGTAGGGCTGGTGGTGGGTTTCCGTTCCGGGCTAGGGTTAGGGTTAGGGAACGGCAAGGCTTAGGGCACAGGTGAGGGTACGGAAACGTGCGAGGGTCAGGCTACGTGCTGACGCACGGGTCAGTGCCAGCGTACGGGCCAGGAGTAGGCTACGGCTTGTGGGTAAGGTGTAGGGCTGGTGGTGGGTTTCCGTTCCGGGCTAGGGTTAGGGTTAGGGAACGGCAAGGCTTAGGGCACAGGTGAGGGTACGGAAACGTGGCAGGGTCAGGCTACGTGCTGACGCACGGGTCAGTGCCAGCGTACCGGCCAGGTGTAGGCTACGGCTTCTGGGTAAGGTGTAGGGCTGGTGGTGGGTTTCCGTTCCGGGCTAGGGTTAGGGTTAGGGAACGGCAAGGCTTAGGGCACAGGTGACGGTACGGAAACGTGGGAGGGTCAGGCTACGTGCTGATGCACGGGTCAGTGGCAGCGTTCGGGCTAGGAGTAGGCTACGGCTTGGGGGTAAGGTGTAGGGCTGGTGGTGGGTTTCCGTTCCGGGCTAGGGTTAGGGTTAGGGAACGGCAAGGCTTAGGGCACAGGTGAGGGTACGGAAACGTGGGAGGGTCAGGCTACGTGCTGACGCACGGGTCAGTACCAGTGTATGGGCCAGGAGTAGGGTACGGCGTAGGGTAAGTTGTAGGGCTGGTGGTGGGTTTCCGTTCCGTGCTAGGGTTAGGGTTAGGGAACGGCAAGGTTTAGAGCACAGGTGAGGGTACGGAAACGCGGGAGGGTCAGGCTACGTGCTGACGCACGTGTCAGTGCCAGCGTACGGGCCAGGAGTAGGCTACGGCTTGGGGGTAAGGTGTAGGGCTGGCGGTGGGTTTCCGTTCCGGGCTAGGGTTACGGTTAGGGAACGGCAAGGCTTAGGGCACCGGTGAGGTTACGGAAACGTGGGAGGGTCAGGCTACGTGCTGACGCACGGGTCAGTGCCAGCGTACGGGCCAGGAGTAGGCTACGGCGTAGGGTAAGGTGTAGGGCTGGTGGTGGGTTTCCCTTCCGGGCTAGGGTTAGGGTTAGGGAACGGCAAGGCTTAGGGCACAGGTGAGGGTATGGAAACGTTGGAGGGTCAGGCTACATGCTGACGCACGGGTCAGTGCCAGCGTACGGGCCAGGAGTAGGCTACGGCGTAGGGTAAGGTGTAGGGCTGGTGGTGGTTTTCCGTTCCGGGCTAGGGTTAGGGTTAGGGAACGGCAAGGCTGAGGGCACAGGTGAGGGTACGGAAACGTGGGAGGGTCAGGCTATCTGCTGACGCACGAGTCAGTGCCAGCGTACGGGCCAGGAGTAGGCTACGGCTTGGGGGTAAGGTGTAGGGCTGGTGATGGGTTTCCGTTCCGGGCTAGGGTTAGGGTTAGGGAACGGCAAGGCTTAGGGCACAGGTGAGGGTACGGAAACGTGGGAGGGTCAGGCTACGTGTTGACGCACGGGTCAGTGCCAGCGTACGGGCCAGGAGTATGCTACGGCGTAGGGTAAGGTGTAGGGCTGGTGGTGGGTTTCCGTTCCGGGCTAGGGTTAGGGTTAGGGAACGGCAAGGCTTAGGGCACAGGTGAGGGTACGGAAACGTGGGAGGGTCAGGCTACGTGCTGACGCACGTGTCAGTGCCAGCGTACAGGCCAGGTGTAGGCTACGGCTTGGGGGTAAGGTGTAGGGCTGGTGGTGGGTTTCCGTTCCGGGCTAGGGTTAGGGTTAGGGAACGGCAAGGCTTAGGGCACAGGTGAGGGTACGGAAACGTGGGAGGGTCAGGCTACGTGCTGACGCACGGGTCAGTGCCAGCGTACGGGCCAGGATTAGGCTACGGCGTAGGGTAAGGTGTAGGGCTGGTGGTGGGTTTCCGTTCCGGGCTAGGGTTAGGGTTAGGGAACGGCAAGGCTTAGGGCACAGGTGAGGGTACGGAAACGTGGGAGGGTCAGGCTACGTGCTGACGCACGGGTCAGTGCCAGCGTACGGGCCAGAAGTAGGGTACGGCTTGGGGGTAAGTTGTAGGGCTGGTGGTGGGTTTCCGTTCCGGGCTAGGGTTAGGGTTAGGGAACGGCAAGGCTTAGGGCACAGGTGAGGGTACGGAAACGTGGGAGGGTCAGGCTACGTGCTGACGCACGGGTCAGTGCCAGTGTACGGGTCAGGATTAGGCTACGGCGTAGGGTAAGGTGTAGGGCTGGTGGTGGGTTTCTGTTCCGGGCTAGGGTTAGGGTTAGGGAACGGCAAGACTGAGGGCACAGGTGAGGGTACGGAAACGTGGGAGGGTCAGGCTACGTGCTGACGCACGGGTCAGTGCCAGCGTACGGGCCAGGAGTAGGCTACGGCGTAGGGTAAGGTGTAGGGCTGGTGGTGGGTTTCCGTTCCGGGCTAGGGTTAGGGTTATGGAACGGCAAGGCTTAGGGCACAGGTGTGGGTACGGAAAAGTGGGAGGGTCAGGCTACGTGCTGATGCACGGGTCTGTGCCAGCGTACCGGCCAGGTGTAGGCTACTGCTTGTGGGTAAGGTGTAGGGCTGGTGGTGGGTTTCCGTTCCGGGCTAGGGTTAGGGTTAGGGAACGGCAAGGCTTAGGGCACAGGTGAGGATACGGAAACGTGGGAGGGTCAGGCTACGTGCTGACGCACGGGTCAGTGCCAGCGTACGGGCCAGGAGTAGGCTACGGCTTGGGGGTAAGGTGTAGGGCTGGTGGTGGGTTTCCGTTCCGGGCTAGGGTTAGGGTTAGGGAACGGCAAGGCTTAGGGCACAGGTGAGGGTACGGAAACGTGGGAGGGCCAGGCTACGTGCTGACGCACGGGTCAGTGCCAGCGTACCGGCCAGGTGTAGGCTACGGCTTGTGGGTAAGTTGTAGGGCTGGTGGTGGGTTTCCGTTCCGGGCTAGGGTCAGGGTTAGGGAACGGCAAGGCTTAGGGCACAGGTGAGGGTACGGAAACGTGGCAGGGTCAGGCTACGTGCTGAAGCACGGGTCAGTGCCAGCGTACCGGCCAGGTGTAGGTTACGGCTTCTGGGTAAGGTGTAGGGCTGGTGGTGGGTTTCCGTTTCGGGCTAGTGTTAGGGTTAGGGAACGGCAAGGCTTAGGGCACAGGTGAGGGTACGGAAACGTGGGAGGGTCAGGCTACGTGCTGATGCACGGGTCAGTGCCAGCGTACGGGCCAGGAGTAGGCTACGGCTTGGGGGTAAGGTGTAGGGCTGGTGGTGGGTTTCCGTTCCGGGCTAGTGTTAGGGTTAGGGAACGGCAAGGCTTAGGGCACAGGTGAGGGTACGGAAACGTGGGAGGGTCAGGCTACGTGCTGACGCACGGGTCAGTGCCAGCGTACGGGCCAGGAGTAGGCTACGGCGTAGGGTAAGGTGTAGGGCTGGTGGTGGGTTTCCGTTCCGTGCTAGGTTTAGGGTTAGGGAACGGCAAGGTTTAGAGCACAGGTGAGGGTACGGAAACGTGGGAGGGTCAGGCTACGTGCGGACGCACGGGTCAGTGCCAGCGTACGGGCCAGGAGTAGGCTACGGCTTGGGGGTAAGGTGTAGGGCTGGCGGTGGGTTTCCGTTCCGGGCTAGGGTTAGGGTTAGGGAACGGCAAGGCTTAGGGCACAGGTGAGGGAACGGAAACGTGGGAGGGTCAGGCTACGTGCTGACGCACGGGTCAGTGCCAGCGTACGGGCCAGGAGTAGGCTACGGCATAGGGTAAGGTGTAGGGCTGGTGGTGGGTTTCCTTTCCGGGCTAGGGTTAGGGTTAGGGAACGGCAAGGCTTAGGGCACAGGTGAGGGTATGGAAACGTGGGAGGGTCAGGTTACGTGCTGACGCACGGGTCAGTGCCAGCGTACGGGCCAGGAGTAGGCTACGGCGTAGGGTAAGGTGTAGGGTTGGTGGTGGGTTTCCGTTCCGGGATAGGGTTAGGGTTAGGGAACGGCAAGGCTGAGGGCACAGGTGAGGGTACGGAAACGTGGGAGGGTCAGGCTACGTGCTGACGCACGGGTCAGTGCCAGCGTACGGGCCTGGAGTAGGCTACGGCTTGGGGGTAAGGTGTAGGGCTGGTGGTGGGTTTCCGTTCCGGGCTAGGGTTAGGGTTAGGGAACGGCAAGGCTTAGGGCACAGGTGAGGGTACGGAAACGTGGGAGGGTCAGGCTACGTGCTGACGCACGGGTCAGTGCCAGCGTACGGGCCAGGATTAGGCTACGGCTTGGGGGTAAGTTGTAGGGCTGGTGGTGGTTTTGCGTTCCGGGCTAGGGTTAGGGTTAGGGAACGGCAAGGCTTAGGGCACAGGTGAGGGTACGGAAACGTGGGAGGGTCAGGCTACGTGCTGACGCACGGGTCAGTGCCAGCGTACGGGCCAGGAGTAGGCTACGGCGTAGGGTAAGGTGTAGGGCTGGTGGTGGGTTTCCGTTCCGGGCTAGGGTTAGGGTTAGGGAACGGCAAGGCTTAGGGCACAGGTGAGGGTATGGAAACGTGGGAGGGTCAGGCTACGTGCTGACGCACGGGTCAGTGCCAGCGTACGGGCCAGGAGTAGGCTACGGCGTAGGGTAAGGTGTAGGGCTGGTGGTGGGTTTCCGTTCCGGGCTAGGGTTAGGGTTAGGGAACGGCAAGGCTGAGGGCACAGGTGAGGGTACGGAAACGTGGGAGGGTCAGGCTACGTGCTGACGCACGGGTCAGTGCCAGCGTACGGGCTAGGAGTAGGCTACGGCGTAGGGTAAGTTGTAGGGCTGGTGGTGGGTTTCCGTTCCGGGCTAGGGTTAGGGTTAGGGAACGGCAAGGCTTAGGGTACAGGTGAGGGTACGGATACGTGGGAGGGTCAGGCTACGTGCTGACGCACGGGTCAGTGCCAGCGTACGGGCCAGGAGTAGGCTACGGCTTGGGGGTAAGGTGTAGGGCTGGTGGTGGGTTTCCGTTCCGGGCTAGGGTTAGGGTTAGGGAACGGCAAGGCTTAGGGCACAGGTGAGGGTACGGAAACGTGGGAGGGTCAGGCTACGTGCTGACGCACGAGTCAGTGCCAGCGTACGGGCCAGGAGTAGGCTACGGCTTGGGGGTAAGTTGTAGGGCTGGTGGTGGGTTTCCGTTCCGGGCTAGGGTTAGGGTTAGGGAACGGCAAGGCTTAGGGCACAGGTGAGGGTACGGAAACGTGGGAGGGTCAGGCTACGTGCTGACGCACGGGTCAGTGCCAGCGTACGGGCCAGGAGTAGGCTACGGCTTGGGGGTAAGTTGTAGGGCTGGTGGTGGTTTTGCGTTCCGGGCTAGGGTTAGGGTTACGGAACGGCAAGGCTTAGGGCACAGGTGAGGGTACGGAAACGTGGGAGGGTCAGGCTACGTGCTGATGCACGGGTCAGTGCCAGCGTACGGGCCAGGAGTAGGCTACGGTGTAGGGTAAGGTGTAGGGCTGGTGGTGGGTTTCCGTTCCTTGCTAGGGTTAGGGTTAGGGAACGGCAAGGCTTAGGGCACAGGTGAGGGTACGGAAACGTAGGCGGGTCAGGCTACGTGCTGATGCACGGGTCAGTGCCAGCGTACGGGCCAGGAGTAGGCTACGGCGTAGGGTAAGGTGTAGGGCTGGTGGTGGGTTTCCGTTCCGGGCTAGGGTTAGGGTTAGGGAACGGCAAGGCTTAGGGCACAGGTGAGGGTACGGAAACGTGGGAGGGTCAGGCCACGTGCTGATGCACGGGTCAGTGCCAGCGTACCGGCCAGGTATAGGCTACGGCTTGTGGGTAAGGTGTAGGGCTGGTGGTGGGTTTCCGTTCCGGGCTAGGGTTAGGGTTAGGGAACGGCAAGGCTTAGGGCACAGGTGAGGGTACGGAAACGTGCGAGGGTCAGGCTACGTGCTGACGCACGGGTCAGTGCCAGCGTACGGGCCAGGAGTAGGCTACGGCTTGTGGGTAAGGTGTAGGGCTGGTGGTGGGTTTCCGTTCGGGCTAGGGTTAGGGTTAGGGAATGGCAAGGCTTAGGGCACAGGTGAGGGTACGGAAACGTGGCAGGGTCAGGCTACGTGCTGACGCACGGGTCAGTGCCAGCGTACCGGCCAGGTGTAGGCTACGGCTTCTGGGTAAGGTGTAGGGCTGGTGGTGGGTTTCCGTTCCGGGCTAGGGTTAGGGTTAGGGAACGGCAAGGCTTAGGGCACAGGTGACGGTACGGAAACGTGGGAGGGTCAGGCTACGTGCTGATGCACGGGTCAGTGCCAGCGTTCGGGCTAGGAGTAGGCTACGGCTTGGGGGTAAGGTGTAGGGCTGGTGGTGGGTTTCCGTTCCGGGCTAGGGTTAGGGTTAGGGAACGGCAAGGCTTAGGGCACAGGTGAGGGTACGGAAACGTGGGAGGGTCAGGCTATGTGCTGACGCACGGGTCAGTACCAGTGTATGGGCCAGGAGTAGGGTACGGCGTAGGGTAAGTTGTAGGGCTGGTGGTGGGTTTCCGTTCCGTGCTAGGGTTAGGGTTAGGGAACGGCAAGGTTTAGAGCACAGGTGAGGGTACGGAAACGTGGGAGGGTCAGGCTACGTGTTGACGCACGTGTCAGTGCCAGCGTACGGGCCAGGAGTAGGCTACGGCTTGGGGGTAAGGTGTAGGGCTGGCGGTGGGTTTCCGTTCCGGGCTAGGGTTAGGGTTAGGGAACGGCAAGGCTTAGGGCACCGGTGAGGGTACGGAAACGTGGGAGGGTCAGGCTACGTGCTGACGCACGGGTCAGTGCCAGCGTACGGGCCAGGAGTAGGCTACGGCGTAGGGTAAGGTGTAGGGCTGGTGGTGGGTTTCCCTTCCGGGCTAGGGTTAGGGTTAGGGAACGGCAAGGCTTAGGGCACAGGTGAGGGTATGGAAACGTTGGAGGGTCAGGCTACATGCTGACGCACGGGTCAGTGCCAGCGTACGGGCCAGGAGTAGGCTACGGCGTAGGGTAAGGTGTAGGGCTGGTGGTGGGTTTCCGTTCCGGGCTAGGGTTAGGGTTAGGGAACGGCAAGGCTGAGGGCACAGGTGAGGGTACGGAAACGTGGGAGGGTCAGGCTATGTGCTGACGCACGAGTCAGTGCCAGCGTACGGGCCAGGAGTAGGCTACGGCTTGGGGGTAAGGTGTAGGGCTGGTGGTGGGTTTCCGTTCCGTGCTAGGGTTAGGGTTAGGGAACGGCAAGGCTTAGGGCACAGGTGAGGGTACGGAAACGTGGGAGGGTCAGGCTACGTGTTGACGCACGGGTCAGTGCCAGCGTACGGGCCAGGAGTATGCTACGGCGTAGGGTAAGGTGTAGGGCTGGTGGTGGGTTTCCGTTCCGGGCTAGGGTTAGGGTTAGGGAACGGCAAGGCTTAGGGCACAGGTGAGGGTACGGAAACGTGGGAGGGTCAGGCTACGTGCTGACGCACGTGTCAGTGCCAGCGTACAGGCCAGGTGTAGGCTACGGCTTGGGGGTAAGGTGTAGGGCTGGTGGTGGGTTTCCGTTCCGGGCTAGGGTTAGGGTTAGGGAACGGCAAGGCTTAGGGCACAGGTGAGGGTACGGAAACGTGGGAGGGTCAGGCTACGTGCTGACGCACGGGTCAGTGCCAGCGTACGGGCCAGGATTAGGCTACGGCGTAGGGTAAGGTGTAGGGCTGGTGGTGGGTTTCCGTTCCGGGCTAGGGTTAGGGTTAGGGAACGGCAAGGCTTAGGGCACAGGTGAGGGTACGGAAACGTGGGAGGGTCAGGCTACGTGCTGACGCACGGGTCAGTGCCAGCGTACGGGCCAGGAGTAGGGTACGGCTTGGGGGTAAGTTGTAGGGCTGGTGGTGGGTTTCTGATCCGGGCTAGGGTTAGGGTTAGGGAACGGCAAGGATTAGGGCACAGGTGAGGGTACGGAAACGTGGGAGGGTGAGACTACGTGCTGACGCACGGGTCAGTGCCAGCGTACGGGCCTGGAGTAGGCTACAGCGTAGGGTAAGGTGTAGGGCTGGTGGTGGGTTTCCGTTCCGGGCTAGGGTTAGGGTTAGGGAACGGCAAGGCTTAGGGCACAGGTGAGGGTACGGAAACGTGGGAGGGTCAGGCTACGTGCTGATGCACGGGTCAGTGCCAGCGTACGGGCCAGGAGTAGGCTACGGCTTGGGGGTAAGGTGTAGGGCTGGTGGTGGGTTTCCGTTCCGGGCTAGTGTTAGGGTTAGGGAACGGCAAGGCTTAGGGCACAGGTGAGGGTACGGAAACGTGGGAGGGTCAGGCTACGTGCTGACGCACGGGTCAGTGCCAGCGTACGGGCCAGGAGTAGGGTACGGCGTAGGGTAAGGTGTAGGGCTGGTGGTGGGTTTCCGTTCCGTGCTAGGTTTAGGGTTAGGGAACGGCAAGGTTTAGAGCACAGGTGAGGGTACGGAAACGTGGGAGGGTCAGGCTACGTGCGGACGCACGGGTCAGTGCCAGCGTACGGGCCAGGAGTAGGCTACGGCTTGGGGGTAAGGTGTAGGGCTGGCGGTGGTTTTCCGTTCCGGGCTAGGGTTAGGGTTAGGGAACGGCAAGGCTTAGGGCACAGGTGAGGGAACGGAAACGTGGGAGGGTCAGGCTACGTGCTGACGCACGGGTCAGTGCCAGCGTACGGGCCAGGAGTAGGCTACGGCATAGGGTAAGGTGTAGGGCTGGTGGTGGGTTTCCTTTCCGGGCTAGGGTTAGGGTTAGGGAACGGCAAGGCTTAGGGCACAGGTGAGGGTATGGAAACGTGGGAGGGTCAGGCTACGTGCTGACGCACGGGTCAGTGCCAGCGTACGGGCCAGGAGTAGGCTACGGCGTAGGGTAAGGTGTAGGGTTGGTGGTGGGTTTCCGTTCCGGGATAGGGTTAGGGTTAGGGAACGGCAAGGCTGAGGGCACAGGTGAGGGTACGGAAACGTGGGAGGGTCAGGCTACGTGCTGACGCACGGGTCAGTGCCAGCGTACGGGCCTGGAGTAGGCTACGGCTTGGGGTTAAGGTGTAGGGCTGGTGGTGGGTTTCCGTTCCGGGCTAGGGTTAGGGTTAGGGAACGGCAAGGCTTAGGGCACAGGTGAGGGTACGGAAACGTGGGAGGGTCAGGCTACGTGCTGACGCACGGGTCAGTGCCAGCGTACGGGCCAGGATTAGGCTACGGCTTGGGGGTAAGTTGTAGGGCTGGTGGTGGTTTTGCGTTCCGGGCTAGGGTTAGGGTTAGGGAACGGCAAGGCTTAGGGCACAGGTGAGGGTACGGAAACGTGGGAGGGTCAGGCTACGTGCTGACGCACGGGTCAGTGCCAGCGTACGGGCCAGGAGTAGGCTACGGCGTAGGGTAAGGTGTAGGGCTGGTGGTGGGTTTCCGTTCCGGGCTAGGGTTAGGGTTAGGGAACGGCAAGGCTTAGGGCACAGGTGAGGGTATGGAAACGTGGGAGGGTCAGGCTACGTGCTGACGCACGGGTCAGTGCCAGCGTACGGGCCAGGAGTAGGCTACGGCGTAGGGTAAGGTGTAGGGCTGGTGGTGGGTTTCCGTTCCGGGCTAGGGTTAGGGTTAGGGAACGGCAAGGCTGAGGGCACAGGTGAGGGTACGGAAACGTGGGAGGGTCAGGCTACGTGCTGACGCACGGGTCAGTGCCAGCGTACGGGCTAGGAGTAGGCTACGGCGTAGGGTAAGTTGTAGGGCTGGTGGTGGGTTTCCGTTCCGGGCTAGGGTTAGGGTTAGGGAACGGCAAGGCTTAGGGTACAGGTGAGGGTACGGATACGTGGGAGGGTCAGGCTACGTGCTGACGCACGGGTCAGTGCCAGCGTACGGGCCAGGAGTAGGCTACGGCTTGGGGGTAAGGTGTAGGGCTGGTGGTGGGTTTCCGTTCCGGGCTAGGGTTAGGGTTAGGGAACGGCAAGGCTTAGGGCACAGGTGAGGGTACGGAAACGTGGGAGGGTCAGGCTACGTGCTGACGCACGAGTCAGTGCCAGCGTACGGGCCAGGAGTAGGCTACGGCTTGGGGGTAAGTTGTAGGGCTGGTGGTGGGTTTCCGTTCCGGGCTAGGGTTAGGGTTAGGGAACGGCAAGGCTTAGGGCACAGGTGAGGGTACGGAAACGTGGGAGGGTCAGGCTACGTGCTGACGCACGGGTCAGTGCCAGCGTACGGGCCAGGAGTAGGCTACGGCTTGGGGGTAAGTTGTAGGGCTGGTGGTGGTTTTGCGTTCCGGGCTAGGGTTAGGGTTAGGGAACGGCAAGGCTTAGGGCACAGGTGAGGGTACGGAAACGTGGGAGGGTCAGGCTACGTGCTGATGCACGGGTCAGTGCCAGCGTACGGGCCAGGAGTAGGCTACGGTGTTGGGTAAGGTGTAGGGCTGGTGGTGGGTTTCCGTTCCTTGCTAGGGTTAGGGTTAGGGAACGGCAAGGCTTAGGGCACAGGTGAGGGTACGGAAACGTAGGCGGGTCAGGCTACGTGCTGATGCACGGGTCAGTGCCAGCGTACGGGCCAGGAGTAGGCTACGGCGTAGGGTAAGGTGTAGGGCTGGTGGTGGGTTTCCGTTCCGGGCTAGGGTTAGGGTTAGGGAACGGCAAGGCTTAGGGCACAGGTGAGGGTACGGAAACGTGGGAGGGTCAGGCTACGTGCTGATGCACGGGTCAGTGCCAGCGTACCGGCCAGGTATAGGCTACGGCTTGTGGGTAAGGTGTAGGGCTGGTGGTGGGTTTCCGTTCCGGGCTAGGGTTAGGGTTAGGGAACGGCAAGGCTTAGGGCACAGGTGAGGGTACGGAAACGTGCGAGGGTCAGGCTACGTGCTGACGCACGGGTCAGTGCCAGCGTACGGGCCAGGAGTAGGCTACGGCTTGTGGGTAAGGTGTAGGGCTGGTGGTGGGTTTCCGTTCCGGGCTAGGGTTAGGGTTAGGGAACGGCAAGGCTTAGGGCACAGGTGAGGGTACGGAAACGTGGCAGGGTCAGGCTACGTGCTGACGCACGGGTCAGTGCCAGCGTACCGGCCAGGTGTAGGCTACGGCTTCTGGGTAAGGTGTAGGGCTGGTGGTGGGTTTCCGTTCCGGGCTAGGGTTAGGGTTAGGGAACGGCAAGGCTTAGGGCACAGGTGACGGTACGGAAACGTGGGAGGGTCAGGCTACGTGCTGATGCACGGGTCAGTGCCAGCGTTCGGGCTAGGAGTAGGCTACGGCTTGGGGGTAAGGTGTAGGGCTGGTGGTGGGTTTCCGTTCCGGGCTAGGGTTAGGGTTAGGGAACGGCAAGGCTTAGGGCACAGGTGAGGGTACGGAAACGTGGGAGGGTCAGGCTACGTGCTGATGCACGGGTCAGTACCAGTGTATGGGCCAGGAGTAGGGTACGGCGTAGGGTAAGTTGTAGGGCTGGTGGTGGGTTTCCCTTCCGTGCTAGGGTTAGGGTTAGGGAACGGCAAGGTTTAGAGCACAGGTGAGGGTACGGAAACGTGGGAGGGTCAGGCTACGTGCTGACGCACGTGTCAGTGCCAGCGTACGGGCCAGGAGTAGGCTACGGCTTGGGGGTAAGGTGTAGGGCTGGCGGTGGGTTTCCGTTCCGGGCTAGGGTTACGGTTAGGGAACGGCAAGGCTTAGGGCACCGGTGAGGTTACGGAAACGTGGGAGGGTCAGGCTACGTGCTGACGCACGGGTCAGTGCCAGCGTACGGGCCAGGAGTAGGCTACGGCGTAGGGTAAGGTGTAGGGCTGGTGGTGGGTTTCCCTTCCGGGCTAGGGTTAGGGTTAGGGAACGGCAAGGCTTAGGGCACAGGTGAGGGTATGGAAACGTTGGAGGGTCAGGCTACATGCTGACGCACGGGTCAGTGCCAGCGTACGGGCCAGGAGTAGGCTACGGCGTAGGGTAAGGTGTAGGGCTGGTGGTGGTTTTCCGTTCCGGGCTAGGGTTAGGGTTAGGGAACGGCAAGGCTGAGGGCACAGGTGAGGGTACGGAAACGTGGGAGGGTCAGGCTATCTGCTGACGCACGAGTCAGTGCCAGCGTACGGGCCAGGAGTAGGCTACGGCTTGGGGGTAAGGTGTAGGGCTGGTGATGGGTTTCCGTTCCGGGCTAGGGTTAGGGTTAGGGAACGGCAAGGCTTAGGGCACAGGTGAGGGTACGGAAACGTGGGAGGGTCAGGCTACGTGTTGACGCACGGGTCAGTGCCAGCGTACGGGCCAGGAGTATGCTACGGCGTAGGGTAAGGTGTAGGGCTGGTGGTGGGTTTCCGTTCCGGGCTAGGGTTAGGGTTAGGGAACGGCAAGGCTTAGGGCACAGGTAAGGGTACGGAAACGTGGGAGGGTCAGGCTACGTGCTGACGCACGTGTCAGTGCCAGCGTACAGGCCAGGTGTAGGCTACGGCTTGGGGGTAAGGTGTAGGGCTGGTGGTGGGTTTCCGTTCCGGGCTAGGGTTAGGGTTAGGGAACGGCAAGGCTTAGGGCACAGGTGAGGGTACGGAAACGTGGGAGGGTCAGGCTACGTGCTGACGCACGGGTCAGTGCCAGCGTACGGGCCAGGATTAGGCTACGGCGTAGGGTAAGGTGTAGGGCTGGTGGTGGGTTTCCGTTCCGGGCTAGGGTTAGGGTTAGGGAACGGCAAGGCTTAGGGCACAGGTGAGGGTACGGAAACGTGGGAGGGTCAGGCTACGTGCTGACGCACGGGTCAGTGCCAGCGTACGGGCCAGAAGTAGGGTACGGCTTGGGGGTAAGTTGTAGGGCTGGTGGTGGGTTTCCGTTCCGGGCTAGGGTTAGGGTTAGGGAACGGCAAGGCTTAGGGCACAGGTGAGGGTACGGAAACGTGGGAGGGTCAGGCTACGTGCTGACGCACGGGTCAGTGCCAGTGTACGGGTCAGGATTAGGCTACGGCGTAGGGTAAGGTGTAGGGCTGGTGGTGGGTTTCTGTTCCGGGCTAGGGTTAGGGTTAGGGAACGGCAAGACTGAGGGCACAGGTGAGGGTACGGAAACGTGGGAGGGTCAGGCTACGTGCTGACGCACGGGTCAGTGCCAGCGTACGGGCCAGGAGTAGGCTACGGCGTAGGGTAAGGTGTAGGGCTGGTGGTGGGTTTCCGTTCCGGGCTAGGGTTAGGGTTATGGAACGGCAAGGCTTAGGGCACAGGTGTGGGTACGGAAACGTGGGAGGGTCAGGCTACGTGCTGATGCACGGGTCTGTGCCAGCGTACCGGCCAGGTGTAGGCTACTGCTTGTGGGTAAGGTGTAGGGCTGGTGGTGGGTTTCCGTTCCGGGCTAGGGTTAGGGTTAGGGAACGGCAAGGCTTAGGGCACAGGTGAGGATACGGAAACGTGGGAGGGTCAGGCTACGTGCTGACGCACGGGTCAGTGCCAGCGTACGGGCCAGGAGTAGGCTACGGCTTGGGGGTAAGGTGTAGGGCTGGTGGTGGGTTTCCGTTCCGGGCTAGGGTTAGGGTTAGGGAACGGCAAGGCTTAGGGCACAGGTGAGGGTACGGAAACGTGGGAGGGCCAGGCTACGTGCTGACGCACGGGTCAGTGCCAGCGTACCGGCCAGGTGTAGGCTACGGCTTGTGGGTAAGTTGTAGGGCTGGTGGTGGGTTTCCGTTCCGGGCTAGGGTCAGGGTTAGGGAACGGCAAGGCTTAGGGCACAGGTGAGGGTACGGAAACGTGGCAGGGTCAGGCTACGTGCTGAAGCACGGGTCAGTGCCAGCGTACCGGCCAGGTGTAGGTTACGGCTTCTGGGTAAGGTGTAGGGCTGGTGGTGGGTTTCCGTTTCGGGCTAGTGTTAGGGTTAGGGAACGGCAAGGCTTAGGGCACAGGTGAGGGTACGGAAACGTGGGAGGGTCAGGCTACGTGCTGATGCACGGGTCAGTGCCAGCGTACGGGCCAGGAGTAGGCTACGGCTTGGGGGTAAGGTGTAGGGCTGGTGGTGGGTTTCCGTTCCGGGCTAGTGTTAGGGTTAGGGAACGGCAAGGCTTAGGGCACAGGTGAGGGTACGGAAACGTGGGAGGGTCAGGCTACGTGCTGACGCACGGGTCAGTGCCAGCGTACGGGCCAGGAGTAGGCTACGGCGTAGGGTAAGGTGTAGGGCTGGTGGTGGGTTTCCGTTCCGTGCTAGGTTTAGGGTTAGGGAACGGCAAGGTTTAGAGCACAGGTGAGGGTACGGAAACGTGGGAGGGTCAGGCTACGTGCGGACGCACGGGTCAGTGCCAGCGTACGGGCCAGGAGTAGGCTACGGCTTGGGGGTAAGGTGTAGGGCTGGCGGTGGGTTTCCGTTCCGGGCTAGGGTTAGGGTTAGGGAACGGCAAGGCTTAGGGCACAGGTGAGGGAACGGAAACGTGGGAGGGTCAGGCTACGTGCTGACGCACGGGTCAGTGCCAGCGTACGGGCCAGGAGTAGGCTACGGCATAGGGTAAGGTGTAGGGCTGGTGGTGGGTTTCCTTTCCGGGCTAGGGTTAGGGTTAGGGAACGGCAAGGCTTAGGGCACAGGTGAGGGTATGGAAACGTGGGAGGGTCAGGTTACGTGCTGACGCACGGGTCAGTGCCAGCGTACGGGCCAGGAGTAGGCTACGGCGTAGGGTAAGGTGTAGGGTTGGTGGTGGGTTTCCGTTCCGGGATAGGGTTAGGGTTAGGGAACGGCAAGGCTGAGGGCACAGGTGAGGGTACGGAAACGTGGGAGGGTCAGGCTACGTGCTGACGCACGGGTCAGTGCCAGCGTACGGGCCTGGAGTAGGCTACGGCTTGGGGGTAAGGTGTAGGGCTGGTGGTGGGTTTCCGTTCCGGGCTAGGGTTAGGGTTAGGGAACGGCAAGGCTTAGGGCACAGGTGAGGGTACGGAAACGTGGGAGGGTCAGGCTACGTGCTGACGCACGGGTCAGTGCCAGCGTACGGGCCAGGATTAGGCTACGGCTTGGGGGTAAGTTGTAGGGCTGGTGGTGGTTTTGCGTTCCGGGCTAGGGTTAGGGTTAGGGAACGGCAAGGCTTAGGGCACAGGTGAGGGTACGGAAACGTGGGAGGGTCAGGCTACGTGCTGACGCACGGGTCAGTGCCAGCGTACGGGCCAGGAGTAGGCTACGGCGTAGGGTAAGGTGTAGGGCTGGTGGTGGGTTTCCGTTCCGGGCTAGGGTTAGGGTTAGGGAACGGCAAGGCTTAGGGCACAGGTGAGGGTATGGAAACGTGGGAGGGTCAGGCTACGTGCTGACGCACGGGTCAGTGCCAGCGTACGGGCCAGGAGTAGGCTACGGCGTAGGGTAAGGTGTAGGGCTGGTGGTGGGTTTCCGTTCCGGGCTAGGGTTAGGGTTAGGGAACGGCAAGGCTGAGGGCACAGGTGAGGGTACGGAAACGTGGGAGGGTCAGGCTACGTGCTGACGCACGGGTCAGTGCCAGCGTACGGGCTAGGAGTAGGCTACGGCGTAGGGTAAGTTGTAGGGCTGGTGGTGGGTTTCCGTTCCGGGCTAGGGTTAGGGTTAGGGAACGGCAAGGCTTAGGGTACAGGTGAGGGTACGGATACGTGGGAGGGTCAGGCTACGTGCTGACGCACGGGTCAGTGCCAGCGTACGGGCCAGGAGTAGGCTACGGCTTGGGGGTAAGGTGTAGGGCTGGTGGTGGGTTTCCGTTCCGGGCTAGGGTTAGGGTTAGGGAACGGCAAGGCTTAGGGCACAGGTGAGGGTACGGAAACGTGGGAGGGTCAGGCTACGTGCTGACGCACGAGTCAGTGCCAGCGTACGGGCCAGGAGTAGGCTACGGCTTGGGGGTAAGTTGTAGGGCTGGTGGTGGGTTTCCGTTCCGGGCTAGGGTTAGGGTTAGGGAACGGCAAGGCTTAGGGCACAGGTGAGGGTACGGAAACGTGGGAGGGTCAGGCTACGTGCTGACGCACGGGTCAGTGCCAGCGTACGGGCCAGGAGTAGGCTACGGCTTGGGGGTAAGTTGTAGGGCTGGTGGTGGTTTTGCGTTCCGGGCTAGGGTTAGGGTTACGGAACGGCAAGGCTTAGGGCACAGGTGAGGGTACGGAAACGTGGGAGGGTCAGGCTACGTGCTGATGCACGGGTCAGTGCCAGCGTACGGGCCAGGAGTAGGCTACGGTGTAGGGTAAGGTGTAGGGCTGGTGGTGGGTTTCCGTTCCTTGCTAGGGTTAGGGTTAGGGAACGGCAAGGCTTAGGGCACAGGTGAGGGTACGGAAACGTAGGCGGGTCAGGCTACGTGCTGATGCACGGGTCAGTGCCAGCGTACGGGCCAGGAGTAGGCTACGGCGTAGGGTAAGGTGTAGGGCTGGTGGTGGGTTTCCGTTCCGGGCTAGGGTTAGGGTTAGGGAACGGCAAGGCTTAGGGCACAGGTGAGGGTACGGAAACGTGGGAGGGTCAGGCCACGTGCTGATGCACGGGTCAGTGCCAGCGTACCGGCCAGGTATAGGCTACGGCTTGTGGGTAAGGTGTAGGGCTGGTGGTGGGTTTCCGTTCCGGGCTAGGGTTAGGGTTAGGGAACGGCAAGGCTTAGGGCACAGGTGAGGGTACGGAAACGTGCGAGGGTCAGGCTACGTGCTGACGCACGGGTCAGTGCCAGCGTACGGGCCAGGAGTAGGCTACGGCTTGTGGGTAAGGTGTAGGGCTGGTGGTGGGTTTCCGTTCCGGGCTAGGGTTAGGGTTAGGGAATGGCAAGGCTTAGGGCACAGGTGAGGGTACGGAAACGTGGCAGGGTCAGGCTACGTGCTGACGCACGGGTCAGTGCCAGCGTACCGGCCAGGTGTAGGCTACGGCTTCTGGGTAAGGTGTAGGGCTGGTGGTGGGTTTCCGTTCCGGGCTAGGGTTAGGGTTAGGGAACGGCAAGGCTTAGGGCACAGGTGACGGTACGGAAACGTGGGAGGGTCAGGCTACGTGCTGATGCACGGGTCAGTGCCAGCGTTCGGGCTAGGAGTAGGCTACGGCTTGGGGGTAAGGTGTAGGGCTGGTGGTGGGTTTCCGTTCCGGGCTAGGGTTAGGGTTAGGGAACGGCAAGGCTTAGGGCACAGGTGAGGGTACGGAAACGTGGGAGGGTCAGGCTATGTGCTGACGCACGGGTCAGTACCAGTGTATGGGCCAGGAGTAGGGTACGGCGTAGGGTAAGTTGTAGGGCTGGTGGTGGGTTTCCGTTCCGTGCTAGGGTTAGGGTTAGGGAACGGCAAGGTTTAGAGCACAGGTGAGGGTACGGAAACGTGGGAGGGTCAGGCTACGTGTTGACGCACGTGTCAGTGCCAGCGTACGGGCCAGGAGTAGGCTACGGCTTGGGGGTAAGGTGTAGGGCTGGCGGTGGGTTTCCGTTCCGGGCTAGGGTTAGGGTTAGGGAACGGCAAGGCTTAGGGCACCGGTGAGGGTACGGAAACGTGGGAGGGTCAGGCTACGTGCTGACGCACGGGTCAGTGCCAGCGTACGGGCCAGGAGTAGGCTACGGCGTAGGGTAAGGTGTAGGGCTGGTGGTGGGTTTCCCTTCCGGGCTAGGGTTAGGGTTAGGGAACGGCAAGGCTTAGGGCACAGGTGAGGGTATGGAAACGTTGGAGGGTCAGGCTACATGCTGACGCACGGGTCAGTGCCAGCGTACGGGCCAGGAGTAGGCTACGGCGTAGGGTAAGGTGTAGGGCTGGTGGTGGGTTTCCGTTCCGGGCTAGGGTTAGGGTTAGGGAACGGCAAGGCTGAGGGCACAGGTGAGGGTACGGAAACGTGGGAGGGTCAGGCTATGTGCTGACGCACGAGTCAGTGCCAGCGTACGGGCCAGGAGTAGGCTACGGCTTGGGGGTAAGGTGTAGGGCTGGTGGTGGGTTTCCGTTCCGTGCTAGGGTTAGGGTTAGGGAACGGCAAGGCTTAGGGCACAGGTGAGGGTACGGAAACGTGGGAGGGTCAGGCTACGTGCTGACGCACGGGTCAGTGCCAGCGTACGGGCCAGGATTAGGCTACGGCGTAGGGTAAGGTGTAGGGCTGGTGGTGGGTTTCCGTTCCGGGCTAGGGTTAGGGTTAGGGAACGGCAAGGCTTAGGGCACAGGTGAGGGTACGGAAACGTGGGAGGGTCAGGCTACGTGCTGACGCACGGGTCAGTGCCAGCGTACGGGCCAGGAGTAGGGTACGGCTTGGGGGTAAGTTGTAGGGCTGGTGGTGGGTTTCTGATCCGGGCTAGGGTTAGGGTTAGGGAACGGCAAGGATTAGGGCACAGGTGAGGGTACGGAAACGTGGGAGGGTGAGACTACGTGCTGACGCACGGGTCAGTGCCAGCGTACGGGCCTGGAGTAGGCTACAGCGTAGGGTAAGGTGTAGGGCTGGTGGTGGGTTTCCGTTCCGGGCTAGGGTTAGGGTTAGGGAACGGCAAGGCTTAGGGCACAGGTGAGGGTACAGAAACGTGGGAGGGTCAGGCTACGTGCTGACGCATGGGTCAGTGCCAGCGTACGGGCCAGTAGTAGGCTACGGCTTGGGGGTAAGGTGTAGGGCTGGTGGTGGGTTTCCGTTCCGGGCTAGGGTTAGGGTTAGGGAACGGCAAGGCTTAGGGCACAGTTGAGGGTACAGAAACGTGGGAGGGTGAGGCTACGTGCTGACGCACGGGTCAGTGCCAGCGTACGGGCCAGTAGTAGGCTACGGCTTGGGGGTAAGGTGTAGGGTTGGTGGTGGGTTTCCGTTCTGGACTAGGGTTAGGGTTAGGGAACGGCAAGGCTTAGGGCACAGGTGAGGGTACGGAAACGTGGGAGGGACATGCTACGTGCTGACGCATAGTTCAGTGCCAGCGTACGGGCCAGGAGTAGGCTATGGCTTGGGGGTAAGGTGTAGGGCTGGTGGTGGGTTTCCGTTCCGGGCTAGGGTTAGGGTTAGGGAACGGCAAGGCTTCGGGTACAGGTGAGGGTACGGAAACGTGGGAGGTTCAGGCTACGTGCTGACGCACGGGTCAGTGCCAGCGTATGGGCCAGGAGTAGGCTACGGCATAGGGTAAGGTGTAGGGCTGGTGGTGGGTTTCCGTTCCGGGCTAGGGTTAGGGTTAGGGAACGGCAAGGCTTAGGGCACAGGTGAGGGTACGGAAACGTGGGAGGGTCAGGCTACGTGCTGACCCACGGGTCAGTGCCAGCGTACGGGCCAGGAGTAGGCTATGGCGTAGGGTAAGGTGTAGTGCTGGTGGTGGGTTTCCGTTCTGGGCTAGGGTTAGGGTTAGGGAACGGCAAGGCTTAGTGCACAGTTGACGGCACGGAAACGTGGGAGGGTCAGGGTACGTGGTGTCGCACGGGTCAGTGCCAGCGTACGGGCCAGGAGTAGGCTACGACTTGGGGGTAAGGTGTAGGGCTGGTGGTGGGTTTCCGTTCCGGGCTAGGGTTAGGGTTAGGGAACGGCAAGGCTTAGGGCACAGGTGAGGGTACGGAAATGTGGGAGGGTCAGGCTACGTGCTGACGCACGGGTCAGTGCCAGCGTACGGGCCAGGAGTAGGCTACGGCTTGGGGTTAAGTTGTAGGGCTGGTCGTGGTTTTCCGTTCCAGGCTAGGGTTAGGGTTAGGGAACGGCAAGGCTTAGGGCACAGGTGAGGGTACGGAAACGTGGGAGGGTCAGGCTACGTGCTGATGCACGGGCCAGTGCCAGCGTACGGGCCAGGAGTAGGCTACGGTGTAGGGTAAGGTGTAGTGCTGGTGGTGGGTTTCCGTTCCGTGCTAGGGTTAGGGTTAGGGAACGGCAAGGCTTAGGGCACAGGTGAGGGTACGGAAACGTAGCACGGTCAGGCTACGTGCTGATGCACGGGTCAGTGCCAGCGTACGGGCCAGGAGTAGGCTACGGCGTAGGGTAAGGTGTAGGGCTGGTGGTGGGTTTCCGTTCCGGGCTAGGGTTAGGGTTAGGGAACGGCAAGGCTTAGGGCACAGGTGAGGGTACGGAAACGGGGGAGGGTCAGGCTACGTGCTGACGCACGGGTCAGTGCCAGCGTACGGGCCAGGAGTAGGCTACGGCGTAGGGTAAGGTGTAGGGCTGGTGGTGGGTTTCCATTCCGGGCTAGGGTTAGGGTTAGGGAACGGCAAGGATTAGGGCACAAGTGAGCGTACGGAAACGTGGGAGGGCCAGGCTACGTGCTGACGCACGGGTCAGTGCCAGCGTACCGGCCAGGTGTAGGCTACGGCTTGTGGGTAAGGTGTAGGGCTGGTGGTGGATTTCCGTTCCGGGCTAGGGTTAGGGTTAGGGAACGGCAAGGCTTAGGGCACAGGTGAGGGTACGGAATCGTGGCAGGGTCAGGCTACGTGCTGACGCACAGGTGAGTGCCAGCGAACCGGCCAGGTGTAGGCTACGGCTTCTGGGTAAGGTGTAGGGCTGGTGGTGGGTTTCCGTTTCGGGCTAGGGTTAGGGTTAGGGAACGGCAAGGCTTAGGGCACAGGTGAGGGTACGGAAACGTGGGAGGGTCAGGCTACGTGCTGATGCACGGGTCATTGCCAGCGTACGGGCCAGGAGTAGGCTACGGCTTGGGGGTAAGGTGTAGGGCTGGTGGTGGGTTTCCGTTCCGGGCTAGTGTTAGGGTTAGGGAACGGCAAGGCTTAGGGCACAGGTGAGGATACGGAAACGTGGGAGGGTCAGGCTACGTGCTGACGCACGGGTCAGTGCCAGCGTACGGGCCAGGAGTAGGCTACGGCGTAGGGTAAGGTGTAGGGCTGGTGGTGGGTTTCCGTTCCGGGCTAGGGTTAGGGTTAGGGAACGGCAAGGCTGAGGGCACAGGTGAGGGTACGGAAACGTGGGAGGGTCAGGCTATGTGCTGACGCACGAGTCAGTGCCAGCGTACGGGCCAGGAGTAGGCTACGGCTTGGGGGTAAGGTGTAGGGCTGGTGGTGGGTTTCCGTTCCGGGCTAGGGTTAGGGTTAGGGAACGGCAAGGCTTAGGGCACAGGTGAGGGTACGGAAACGTGGGAGGGTCAGGCTACGTGTTGACGCACGGGTCAGTGCCAGCGTACGGGCCAGGAGTATGCTACGGCGTAGGGTAAGGTGTAGGGCTGGTGGTGGGTTTCCGTTCCGGGCTAGGGTTAGGGTTAGGGAACGGCAAGGCTTAGGGCACAGGTGAGGGTACGGAAACGTGGGAGGGTCAGGCTACGTGCTGACGCACGTGTCAGTGCCAGCGTACAGGCCAGGTGTAGGCTACGGCTTGGGGGTAAGGTGTAGGGCTGGTGGTGGGTTTCCGTTCCGGGCTAGGGTTAGGGTTAGGGAACGGCAAGGCTTAGGGCACAGGTGAGGGTACGGAAACGTGGGAGGGTCAGGCTACGTGCTGACGCACGGGTCAGTGCCAGCGTACGGGCCAGGATTAGGCTACGGCGTAGGGTAAGGTGTAGGGCTGGTGGTGGGTTTCCGTTCCGGGCTAGGGTTAGGGTTAGGGAACGGCAAGGCTTAGGGCACAGGTGAGGGTACGGAAACGTGGGAGGGTCAGGCTACGTGCTGACGCACGGGTCAGTGCCAGCGTACGGGCCAGGAGTAGGGTACGGCTTGGGGGTAAGTTGTAGGGCTGGTGGTGGGTTTCTGTTCCGGGCTAGGGTTAGGGTTAGGGAACGGCAAGGCTTAGGGCACAGGTGAGGGTACGGAAACGTGGGAGGGACATGCTACGTGCTGACGCATAGTTCAGTGCCAGCGTACGGGCCAGGAGTAGGCTATGGCTTGGGGGTAAGGTGTAGGGCTGGTGGTGGGTTTCCGTTCCGGGCTAGGGTTAGGGTTAGGGAACGGCAAGGCTTCGGGTACAGGTGAGGGTACGGAAACTTGGGAGGTTCAGGCTACGTGCTGACGCACGGGTCAGTGCCAGCGTATGGGCCAGGAGTAGGCTACGGCATAGGGTAAGGTGTAGGGCTGGTGGTGGGTTTCCGTTCCGGGCTAGGGTTAGGGTTAGGGAACGGCAAGGCTTAGGGCACAGGTGAGGGTACGGAAACGTGGGAGGGTCAGGCTACGTGCTGACACACGGGTCAGTGCCAGCGTACGGGCCAGGAGTAGGCTATGGCGTAGGGTAAGGTGTAGTGCTGGTGGTGGGTTTCCGTTCCGGGCTAGGGTTAGGGTTAGGGAACGGCAAGGCTTAGTGCACAGTTGACGGCACGGAAACGTGGGAGGGTCAGGGTACGTGGTGTCGCACGGGTCAGTGCCAGCGTACGGGCCAGGAGTAGGCTACGACTTGGGGGTAAGGTGTAGGGCTGGTGGTGGGTTTCCGTTCCGGGCTAGGGTTAGGGTTAGGGAACGGCAAGGCTTAGGGCACAGGTGAGGGTACGGAAATGTGGGAGGGTCAGGCTACGTGCTGACGCACGGGTCAGTGCCAGCGTACGGGCCAGGAGTAGGCTACGGCTTGGGGTTAAGTTGTAGGGCTGGTCGTGGTTTTCCGTTCCAGGCTAGGGTTAGGGTTAGGGAACGGCAAGGCTTAGGGCACAGGTGAGGGTACGGAAACGTGGGAGGGTCAGGCTACGTGCTGATGCACGGGTCAGTGCCAGCGTACGGGCCAGGAGTAGGCTACGGTGTAGGGTAAGGTGTAGTGCTGGTGGTGGGTTTCCGTTCCGTGCTAGGGTTAGGGTTAGGGAACGGCAAGGCTTAGGGCACAGGTGAGGGTACGGAAACGTAGCACGGTCAGGCTACGTGCTGATGCACGGGTCAGTGCCAGCGTACGGGCCAGGAGTAGGCTACGGCGTAGGGTAAGGTGTAGGGCTGGTGGTGGGTTTCCGTTCCGGGCTAGGGTTAGGGTTAGGGAACGGCAAGGCTTAGGGCACAGGTGAGGGTACGGAAACGGGGGAGGGTCAGGCTACGTGCTGACGCATGGGTCAGTGCCAGCGTACGGGCCAGGAGTAGGCTACGGCGTAGGGTAAGGTGTAGGGCTGGTGGTGGGTTTCCATTCCGGGCTAGGGTTAGGGTTAGGGAACGGCAAGGATTAGGGCACAAGTGAGCGTACGGAAACGTGGGAGGGCCAGGCTACGTGCTGACGCACGGGTCAGTGCCAGCGTACCGGCCAGGTGTAGGCTACGGCTTGTGGGTAAGGTGTAGGGCTGGTGGTGGATTTCCGTTCCGGGCTAGGGTTAGGGTTAGGGAACGGCAAGGCTTAGGGCACAGGTGAGGGTACGGAATCGTGGCAGGGTCAGGCTACGTGCTGACGCACGGGTCAGTGCCAGCGAACCGGCCAGGTGTAGGCTACGGCTTCTGGGTAAGGTGTAGGGCTGGTGGTGGGTTTCCGTTTCGGGCTAGGGTTAGGGTTAGGGAACGGCAAGGCTTAGGGCACAGGTGAGGGTACGGAAACGTGGGAGGGTCAGGCTACATGCTGATGCACGGGTCATTGCCAGCGTACGGGCCAGGAGTAGGCTACGGCTTGGGGGTAAGGTGTAGGGCTGGTGGTGGGTTTCCGTTCCGGGCTAGTGTTAGGGTTAGGGAACGGCAAGGCTTAGGGCACAGGTGAGGATACGGAAACGTGGGAGGGTCAGGCTACGTGCTGACGCACGGGTCAGTGCCAGCGTACGGGCCAGGAGTAGGCTACGGCGTAGGGTAAGGTGTAGGGCTGGTGGTGGGTTTCCGTTCCGGGCTAGGGTTAGGGTTAGGGAACGGCAAGGCTGAGGGCACAGGTGAGGGTACGGAAACGTGGGAGGGTCAGGCTATGTGCTGACGCACGAGTCAGTGCCAGCGTACGGGCCAGGAGTAGGCTACGGCTTGGGGGTAAGGTGTAGGGCTGGTGGTGGGTTTCCGTTCCGGGCTAGGGTTAGGGTTAGGGAACGGCAAGGCTTAGGGCACAGGTGAGGGTACGGAAACGTGGGAGGGTCAGGCTACGTGTTGACGCACGGGTCAGTGCCAGCGTACGGGCCAGGAGTATGCTACGGCGTAGGGTAAGGTGTAGGGCTGGTGGTGGGTTTCCGTTCCGGGCTAGGGTTAGGGTTAGGGAACGGCAAGGCTTAGGGCACAGGTGAGGGTACGGAAACGTGGGAGGGTCAGGCTACGTGCTGACGCACGTGTCAGTGCCAGCGTACAGGCCAGGTGTAGGCTACGGCTTGGGGGTAAGGTGTAGGGCTGGTGGTGGGTTTCCGTTCCGGGCTAGGGTTAGGGTTAGGGAACGGCAAGGCTTAGGGCACAGGTGAGGGTACAGAAACGTGGGAGGGTCAGGCTACGTGCTGACGCATGGGTCAGTGCCAGCGTACGGGCCAGTAGTAGGCTACGGCTTGGGGGTAAGGTGTAGGGCTGGTGGTGGGTTTCCGTTCCGGGCTAGGGTTAGGGTTAGGGAACGGCAAGGCTTACGGCACAGTTGAGGGTACAGAAACGTGGGAGGGTCAGGCTACGTGCTGACGCACGGGTCAGTGCCAGCGTACGGGCCAGTAGTAGGCTACGGCTTGGGGGTAAGGTGTAGGGTTGGTGGTGGGTTTCCGTTCCGGACTAGGGTTAGGGTTAGGGAACGGCAAGGCTTAGGGCACAGGTGAGGGTACGGAAACGTGGGAGGGACATGCTACGTGCTGACGCATAGTTCAGTGCCAGCGTACGGGCCAGGAGTAGGCTATGGCTTGGGGGTAAGGTGTAGGGCTGGTGGTGGGTTTCCGTTCCGGGCTAGGGTTAGGGTGAGGGAACGGCAAGGCTTCGGGTACAGGTGAGGGTACGGAAACGTGGGAGGTTCAGGCTACGTGCTGACGCACGGGTCAGTGCCAGCGTATGGGCCAGGAGTAGGCTACGGCATAGGGTAAGGTGTAGGGCTGGTGGTGGGTTTCCGTTCCGGGCTAGGGTTAGGGTTAGGGAACGGCAAGGCTTAGGGCACAGGTGAGGGTACGGAAACGTGGGAGGGTCAGGCTACGTGCTGACACACGGGTCAGTGCCAGCGTACGGGCCAGGAGTAGGGTATGGCGTAGGGTAAGGTGTAGTGTTGGTGGTGGGTTTCCGTTCCGGGCTAGGGTTAGGGTTAGGGAACGGCAAGGCTTAGTGCACAGTTGACGGCACGGAAACGTGGGAGGGTCAGGGTACGTGGTGTCGCACGGGTCAGTGCCAGCGTACGGGCCAGGAGTAGGGTACGACTTGGGGGTAAGGTGTAGGGCTGGTGGTGGGTTTCCGTTCCGGGCTAGGGTTAGGGTTAGGGAACGGCAAGGCTTAGGGCACAGGTGAGGGTACGGAAATGTGGGAGGGTCAGGCTACGTGCTGACGCACGGGTCAGTGCCAGCGTACGGGCCAGGAGTAGGCTACGGCGTAGGGTAAGGTGTAGGGCTGGTGGTGGGTTTCCGTTCCGTGCTAGGTTTAGGGTTAGGGAACGGCAAGGTTTAGAGCACAGGTGAGGGTACGGAAACGTGGGAGGGTCAGGCTACGTGCGGACGCACGGGTCAGTGCCAGCGTACGGGCCAGGAGTAGGCTACGGCTTGGGGGTAAGGTGTAGGGCTGGCGGTGGTTTTCCGTTCCGGGCTAGGGTTAGGGTTAGGGAACGGCAAGGCTTAGGGCACAGGTGAGGGAACGGAAACGTGGGAGGGTCAGGCTACGTGCTGACGCACGGGTCAGTGCCAGCGTACGGGCCAGGAGTAGGCTACGGCATAGGGTAAGGTGTAGGGCTGGTGGTGGGTTTCCTTTCCGGGCTAGGGTTAGGGTTAGGGAACGGCAAGGCTTAGGGCACAGGTGAGGGTATGGAAACGTGGGAGGGTCAGGCTACGTGCTGACGCACGGGTCAGTGCCAGCGTACGGGCCAGGAGTAGGCTACGGCGTAGGGTAAGGTGTAGGGTTGGTGGTGGGTTTCCGTTCCGGGATAGGGTTAGGGTTAGGGAACGGCAAGGCTGAGGGCACAGGTGAGGGTACGGAAACGTGGGAGGGTCAGGCTACGTGCTGACGCACCGGTCAGTGCCAGCGTACGGGCCTGGAGTAGGCTACGGCTTGGGGTTAAGGTGTAGGGCTGGTGGTGGGTTTCCGTTCCGGGCTAGGGTTAGGGTTAGGGAACGGCAAGGCTTAGGGCACAGGTGAGGGTACGGAAACGTGGGAGGGTCAGGCTACGTGCTGACGCACGTGTCAGTGCCAGCGTACGGGCCAGGATTAGGCTACGGCTTGGGGGTAAGTTGTAGGGCTGGTGGTGGTTTTGCGTTCCGGGCTAGGGTTAGGGTTAGGGAACGGCAAGGCTTAGGGCACAGGTGAGGGTACGGAAACGTGGGAGGGTCAGGCTACGTGCTGACGCACGGGTCAGTGCCAGCGTACGGGCCAGGAGTAGGCTACGGCGTAGGGTAAGGTGTAGGGCTGGTGGTGGGTTTCCGTTCCGGGCTAGGGTTAGGGTTAGGGAACGGCAAGGCTTAGGGCACAGGTGAGGGTATGGAAACGTGGGAGGGTCAGGCTACGTGCTGACGCACGGGTCAGTGCCAGCGTACGGGCCAGGAGTAGGCTACGGCGTAGGGTAAGGTGTAGGGCTGGTGGTGGGTTTCCGTTCCGGGCTAGGGTTAGGGTTAGGGAACGGCAAGGCTGAGGGCACAGGTGAGGGTACGGAAACGTGGGAGGGTCAGGCTACGTGCTGACGCACGGGTCAGTGCCAGCGTACGGGCTAGGAGTAGGCTACGGCGTAGGGTAAGTTGTAGGGCTGGTGGTGGGTTTCCGTTCCGGGCTAGGGTTAGGGTTAGGGAACGGCAAGGCTTAGGGTACAGGTGAGGGTACGGATACGTGGGAGGGTCAGGCTACGTGCTGACGCACGGGTCAGTGCCAGCGTACGGGCCAGGAGTAGGCTACGGCTTGGGGGTAAGGTGTAGGGCTGGTGGTGGGTTTCCGTTCCGGGCTAGGGTTAGGGTTAGGGAACGGCAAGGCTTAGGGCACAGGTGAGGGTACGGAAACGTGGGAGGGTCAGGCTACGTGCTGACGCACGAGTCAGTGCCAGCGTACGGGCCAGGAGTAGGCTACGGCTTGGGGGTAAGTTGTAGGGCTGGTGGTGGGTTTCCGTTCCGGGCTAGGGTTAGGGTTAGGGAACGGCAAGGCTTAGGGCACAGGTGAGGGTACGGAAACGTGGGAGGGTCAGGCTACGTGCTGACGCACGGGTCAGTGCCAGCGTACGGGCCAGGAGTAGGCTACGGCTTGGGGGTAAGTTGTAGGGCTGGTGGTGGTTTTGCGTTCCGGGCTAGGGTTAGGGTTAGGGAACGGCAAGGCTTAGGGCACAGGTGAGGGTACGGAAACGTGGGAGGGTCAGGCTACGTGCTGATGCACGGGTCAGTGCCAGCGTACGGGCCAGGAGTAGGCTACGGTGTTGGGTAAGGTGTAGGGCTGGTGGTGGGTTTCCGTTCCTTGCTAGGGTTAGGGTTAGGGAACGGCAAGGCTTAGGGCACAGGTGAGGGTACGGAAACGTAGGCGGGTCAGGCTACGTGCTGATGCACGGGTCAGTGCCAGCGTACGGGCCAGGAGTAGGCTACGGCGTAGGGTAAGGTGTAGGGCTGGTGGTGGGTTTCCGTTCCGGGCTAGGGTTAGGGTTAGGGAACGGCAAGGCTTAGGGCACAGGTGAGGGTACGGAAACGTGGGAGGGTCAGGCTACGTGCTGATGCACGGGTCAGTGCCAGCGTACCGGCCAGGTATAGGCTACGGCTTGTGGGTAAGGTGTAGGGCTGGTGGTGGGTTTCCGTTCCGGGCTAGGGTTAGGGTTAGGGAACGGCAAGGCTTAGGGCACAGGTGAGGGTACGGAAACGTGCGAGGGTCAGGCTACGTGCTGACGCACGGGTCAGTGCCAGCGTACGGGCCAGGAGTAGGCTACGGCTTGTGGGTAAGGTGTAGGGCTGGTGGTGGGTTTCCGTTCCGGGCTAGGGTTAGGGTTAGGGAACGGCAAGGCTTAGGGCACAGGTGAGGGTACGGAAACGTGGCAGGGTCAGGCTACGTGCTGACGCACGGGTCAGTGCCAGCGTACCGGCCAGGTGTAGGCTACGGCTTCTGGGTAAGGTGTAGGGCTGGTGGTGGGTTTCCGTTCCGGGCTAGGGTTAGGGTTAGGGAACGGCAAGGCTTAGGGCACAGGTGACGGTACGGAAACGTGGGAGGGTCAGGCTACGTGCTGATGCACGGGTCAGTGCCAGCGTTCGGGCTAGGAGTAGGCTACGGCTTGGGGGTAAGGTGTAGGGCTGGTGGTGGGTTTCCGTTCCGGGCTAGGGTTAGGGTTAGGGAACGGCAAGGCTTAGGGCACAGGTGAGGGTACGGAAACGTGGGAGGGTCAGGCTACGTGCTGACGCACGGGTCAGTACCAGTGTATGGGCCAGGAGTAGGGTACGGCGTAGGGTAAGTTGTAGGGCTGGTGGTGGGTTTCCGTTCCGTGCTAGGGTTAGGGTTAGGGAACGGCAAGGTTTAGAGCACAGGTGAGGGTACGGAAACGTGGGAGGGTCAGGCTACGTGCTGACGCACGTGTCAGTGCCAGCGTACGGGCCAGGAGTAGGCTACGGCTTGGGGGTAAGGTGTAGGGCTGGCGGTGGGTTTCCGTTCCGGGCTAGGGTTACGGTTAGGGAACGGCAAGGCTTAGGGCACCGGTGAGGTTACGGAAACGTGGGAGGGTCAGGCTACGTGCTGACGCACGGGTCAGTGCCAGCGTACGGGCCAGGAGTAGGCTACGGCGTAGGGTAAGGTGTAGGGCTGGTGGTGGGTTTCCCTTCCGGGCTAGGGTTAGGGTTAGGGAACGGCAAGGCTTAGGGCACAGGTGAGGGTATGGAAACGTTGGAGGGTCAGGCTACATGCTGACGCACGGGTCAGTGCCAGCGTACGGGCCAGGAGTAGGCTACGGCGTAGGGTAAGGTGTAGGGCTGGTGGTGGTTTTCCGTTCCGGGCTAGGGTTAGGGTTAGGGAACGGCAAGGCTGAGGGCACAGGTGAGGGTACGGAAACGTGGGAGGGTCAGGCTATCTGCTGACGCACGAGTCAGTGCCAGCGTACGGGCCAGGAGTAGGCTACGGCTTGGGGGTAAGGTGTAGGGCTGGTGATGGGTTTCCGTTCCGGGCTAGGGTTAGGGTTAGGGAACGGCAAGGCTTAGGGCACAGGTGAGGGTACGGAAACGTGGGAGGGTCAGGCTACGTGTTGACGCACGGGTCAGTGCCAGCGTACGGGCCAGGAGTATGCTACGGCGTAGGGTAAGGTGTAGGGCTGGTGGTGGGTTTCCGTTCCGGGCTAGGGTTAGGGTTAGGGAACGGCAAGGCTTAGTGCACAGGTGAGGGTACGGAAACGTGGGAGGGTCAGGCTACGTGCTGACGCACGTGTCAGTGCCAGCGTACAGGCCAGGTGTAGGCTACGGCTTGGGGGTAAGGTGTAGGGCTGGTGGTGGGTTTCCGTTCCGGGCTAGGGTTAGGGTTAGGGAACGGCAAGGCTTAGGGCACAGGTGAGGGTACGGAAACGTGGGAGGGTCAGGCTACGTGCTGACGCACGGGTCAGTGCCAGCGTACGGGCCAGGATTAGGCTACGGCGTAGGGTAAGGTGTAGGGCTGGTGGTGGGTTTCCGTTCCGGGCTAGGGTTAGGGTTAGGGAACGGCAAGGCTTAGGGCACAGGTGAGGGTACGGAAACGTGGGAGGGTCAGGCTACGTGCTGACGCACGGGTCAGTGCCAGCGTACGGGCCAGAAGTAGGGTACGGCTTGGGGGTAAGTTGTAGGGCTGGTGGTGGGTTTCCGTTCCGGGCTAGGGTTAGGGTTAGGGAACGGCAAGGCTTAGGGCACAGGTGAGGGTACGGAAACGTGGGAGGGTCAGGCTACGTGCTGACGCACGGGTCAGTGCCAGTGTACGGGTCAGGATTAGGCTACGGCGTAGGGTAAGGTGTAGGGCTGGTGGTGGGTTTCTGTTCCGGGCTAGGGTTAGGGTTAGGGAACGGCAAGACTGAGGGCACAGGTGAGGGTACGGAAACGTGGGAGGGTCAGGCTACGTGCTGACGCACGGGTCAGTGCCAGCGTACGGGCCAGGAGTAGGCTACGGCGTAGGGTAAGGTGTAGGGCTGGTGGTGGGTTTCCGTTCCGGGCTAGGGTTAGGGTTATGGAACGGCAAGGCTTAGGGCACAGGTGTGGGTACGGAAACGTGGGAGGGTCAGGCTACGTGCTGATGCACGGGTCTGTGCCAGCGTACCGGCCAGGTGTAGGCTACTGCTTGTGGGTAAGGTGTAGGGCTGGTGGTGGGTTTCCGTTCCGGGCTAGGGTTAGGGTTAGGGAACGGCAAGGCTTAGGGCACAGGTGAGGATACGGAAACGTGGGAGGGTCAGGCTACGTGCTGACGCACGGGTCAGTGCCAGCGTACGGGCCAGGAGTAGGCTACGGCTTGGGGGTAAGGTGTAGGGCTGGTGGTGGGTTTCCGTTCCGGGCTAGGGTTAGGGTTAGGGAACGGCAAGGCTTAGGGCACAGGTGAGGGTACGGAAACGTGGGAGGGCCAGGCTACGTGCTGACGCACGGGTCAGTGCCAGCGTACCGGCCAGGTGTAGGCTACGGCTTGTGGGTAAGTTGTAGGGCTGGTGGTGGGTTTCCGTTCCGGGCTAGGGTCAGGGTTAGGGAACGGCAAGGCTTAGGGCACAGGTGAGGGTACGGAAACGTGGCAGGGTCAGGCTACGTGCTGAAGCACGGGTCAGTGCCAGCGTACCGGCCAGGTGTAGGTTACGGCTTCTGGGTAAGGTGTAGGGCTGGTGGTGGGTTTCCGTTTCGGGCTAGTGTTAGGGTTAGGGAACGGCAAGGCTTAGGGCACAGGTGAGGGTACGGAAACGTGGGAGGGTCAGGCTACGTGCTGATGCACGTGTCAGTGCCAGCGTACGGGCCAGGAGTAGGCTACGGCTTGGGGGTAAGGTGTAGGGCTGGTGGTGGGTTTCCGTTCCGGGCTAGTGTTAGGGTTAGGGAACGGCAAGGCTTAGGGCACAGGTGAGGGTACGGAAACGTGGGAGGGTCAGGCTACGTGCTGACGCACGGGTCAGTGCCAGCGTACGGGCCAGGAGTAGGCTACGGCGTAGGGTAAGGTGTAGGGCTGGTGGTGGGTTTCCGTTCCGTGCTAGGTTTAGGGTTAGGGAACGGCAAGGTTTAGAGCACAGGTGAGGGTACGGAAACGTGGGAGGGTCAGGCTACGTGCGGACGCACGGGTCAGTGCCAGCGTACGGGCCAGGAGTAGGCTACGGCTTGGGGGTAAGGTGTAGGGCTGGCGGTGGGTTTCCGTTCCGGGCTAGGGTTAGGGTTAGGGAACGGCAAGGCTTAGGGCACAGGTGAGGGAACGGAAACGTGGGAGGGTCAGGCTACGTGCTGACGCACGGGTCAGTGCCAGCGTACGGGCCAGGAGTAGGCTACGGCATAGGGTAAGGTGTAGGGCTGGTGGTGGGTTTCCTTTCCGGGCTAGGGTTAGGGTTAGGGAACGGCAAGGCTTAGGGCACAGGTGAGGGTATGGAAACGTGGGAGGGTCAGGTTACGTGCTGACGCACGGGTCAGTGCCAGCGTACGGGCCAGGAGTAGGCTACGGCGTAGGGTAAGGTGTAGGGTTGGTGGTGGGTTTCCGTTCCGGGATAGGGTTAGGGTTAGGGAACGGCAAGGCTGAGGGCACAGGTGAGGGTACGGAAACGTGGGAGGGTCAGGCTACGTGCTGACGCACGGGTCAGTGCCAGCGTACGGGCCTGGAGTAGGCTACGGCTTGGGGGTAAGGTGTAGGGCTGGTGGTGGGTTTCCGTTCCGGGCTAGGGTTAGGGTTAGGGAACGGCAAGGCTTAGGGCACAGGTGAGGGTACGGAAACGTGGGAGGGTCAGGCTACGTGCTGACGCACGGGTCAGTGCCAGCGTACGGGCCAGGATTAGGCTACGGCTTGGGGGTAAGTTGTAGGGCTGGTGGTGGTTTTGCGTTCCGGGCTAGGGTTAGGGTTAGGGAACGGCAAGGCTTAGGGCACAGGTGAGGGTACGGAAACGTGGGAGGGTCAGGCTACGTGCTGACGCACGGGTCAGTGCCAGCGTACGGGCCAGGAGTAGGCTACGGCGTAGGGTAAGGTGTAGGGCTGGTGGTGGGTTTCCGTTCCGGGCTAGGGTTAGGGTTAGGGAACGGCAAGGCTTAGGGCACAGGTGAGGGTATGGAAACGTGGGAGGGTCAGGCTACGTGCTGACGCACGGGTCAGTGCCAGCGTACGGGCCAGGAGTAGGCTACGGCGTAGGGTAAGGTGTAGGGCTGGTGGTGGGTTTCCGTTCCGGGCTAGGGTTAGGGTTAGGGAACGGCAAGGCTGAGGGCACAGGTGAGGGTACGGAAACGTGGGAGGGTCAGGCTACGTGCTGACGCACGGGTCAGTGCCAGCGTACGGGCTAGGAGTAGGCTACGGCGTAGGGTAAGTTGTAGGGCTGGTGGTGGGTTTCCGTTCCGGGCTAGGGTTAGGGTTAGGGAACGGCAAGGCTTAGGGTACAGGTGAGGGTACGGATACGTGGGAGGGTCAGGCTACGTGCTGACGCACGGGTCAGTGCCAGCGTACGGGCCAGGAGTAGGCTACGGCTTGGGGGTAAGGTGTAGGGCTGGTGGTGGGTTTCCGTTCCGGGCTAGGGTTAGGGTTAGGGAACGGCAAGGCTTAGGGCACAGGTGAGGGTACGGAAACGTGGGAGGGTCAGGCTACGTGCTGACGCACGAGTCAGTGCCAGCGTACGGGCCAGGAGTAGGCTACGGCTTGGGGGTAAGTTGTAGGGCTGGTGGTGGGTTTCCGTTCCGGGCTAGGGTTAGGGTTAGGGAACGGCAAGGCTTAGGGCACAGGTGAGGGTACGGAAACGTGGGAGGGTCAGGCTACGTGCTGACGCACGGGTCAGTGCCAGCGTACGGGCCAGGAGTAGGCTACGGCTTGGGGGTAAGTTGTAGGGCTGGTGGTGGTTTTGCGTTCCGGGCTAGGGTTAGGGTTACGGAACGGCAAGGCTTAGGGCACAGGTGAGGGTACGGAAACGTGGGAGGGTCAGGCTACGTGCTGATGCACGGGTCAGTGCCAGCGTACGGGCCAGGAGTAGGCTACGGTGTAGGGTAAGGTGTAGGGCTGGTGGTGGGTTTCCGTTCCTTGCTAGGGTTAGGGTTAGGGAACGGCAAGGCTTAGGGCACAGGTGAGGGTACGGAAACGTAGGCGGGTCAGGCTACGTGCTGATGCACGGGTCAGTGCCAGCGTACGGGCCAGGAGTAGGCTACGGCGTAGGGTAAGGTGTAGGGCTGGTGGTGGGTTTCCGTTCCGGGCTAGGGTTAGGGTTAGGGAACGGCAAGGCTTAGGGCACAGGTGAGGGTACGGAAACGTGGGAGGGTCAGGCCACGTGCTGATGCACGGGTCAGTGCCAGCGTACCGGCCAGGTATAGGCTACGGCTTGTGGGTAAGGTGTAGGGCTGGTGGTGGGTTTCCGTTCCGGGCTAGGGTTAGGGTTAGGGAACGGCAAGGCTTAGGGCACAGGTGAGGGTACGGAAACGTGCGAGGGTCAGGCTACGTGCTGACGCACGGGTCAGTGCCAGCGTACGGGCCAGGAGTAGGCTACGGCTTGTGGGTAAGGTGTAGGGCTGGTGGTGGGTTTCCGTTCCGGGCTAGGGTTAGGGTTAGGGAATGGCAAGGCTTAGGGCACAGGTGAGGGTACGGAAACGTGGCAGGGTCAGGCTACGTGCTGACGCACGGGTCAGTGCCAGCGTACCGGCCAGGTGTAGGCTACGGCTTCTGGGTAAGGTGTAGGGCTGGTGGTGGGTTTCCGTTCCGGGCTAGGGTTAGGGTTAGGGAACGGCAAGGCTTAGGGCACAGGTGACGGTACGGAAACGTGGGAGGGTCAGGCTACGTGCTGATGCACGGGTCAGTGCCAGCGTTCGGGCTAGGAGTAGGCTACGGCTTGGGGGTAAGGTGTAGGGCTGGTGGTGGGTTTCCGTTCCGGGCTAGGGTTAGGGTTAGGGAACGGCAAGGCTTAGGGCACAGGTGAGGGTACGGAAACGTGGGAGGGTCAGGCTATGTGCTGACGCACGGGTCAGTACCAGTGTATGGGCCAGGAGTAGGGTACGGCGTAGGGTAAGTTGTAGGGCTGGTGGTGGGTTTCCGTTCCGTGCTAGGGTTAGGGTTAGGGAACGGCAAGGTTTAGAGCACAGGTGAGGGTACGGAAACGTGGGAGGGTCAGGCTACGTGTTGACGCACGTGTCAGTGCCAGCGTACGGGCCAGGAGTAGGCTACGGCTTGGGGGTAAGGTGTAGGGCTGGCGGTGGGTTTCCGTTCCGGGCTAGGGTTAGGGTTAGGGAACGGCAAGGCTTAGGGCACCGGTGAGGGTACGGAAACGTGGGAGGGTCAGGCTACGTGCTGACGCACGGGTCAGTGCCAGCGTACGGGCCAGGAGTAGGCTACGGCGTAGGGTAAGGTGTAGGGCTGGTGGTGGGTTTCCCTTCCGGGCTAGGGTTAGGGTTAGGGAACGGCAAGGCTTAGGGCACAGGTGAGGGTATGGAAACGTTGGAGGGTCAGGCTACATGCTGACGCACGGGTCAGTGCCAGCGTACGGGCCAGGAGTAGGCTACGGCGTAGGGTAAGGTGTAGGGCTGGTGGTGGGTTTCCGTTCCGGGCTAGGGTTAGGGTTAGGGAACGGCAAGGCTGAGGGCACAGGTGAGGGTACGGAAACGTGGGAGGGTCAGGCTATGTGCTGACGCACGAGTCAGTGCCAGCGTACGGGCCAGGAGTAGGCTACGGCTTGGGGGTAAGGTGTAGGGCTGGTGGTGGGTTTCCGTTCCGTGCTAGGGTTAGGGTTAGGGAACGGCAAGGCTTAGGGCACAGGTGAGGGTACGGAAACGTGGGAGGGTCAGGCTACGTGTTGACGCACGGGTCAGTGCCAGCGTACGGGCCAGGAGTATGCTACGGCGTAGGGTAAGGTGTAGGGCTGGTGGTGGGTTTCCGTTCCGGGCTAGGGTTAGGGTTAGGGAACGGCAAGGCTTAGGGCACAGGTGAGGGTACGGAAACGTGGGAGGGTCAGGCTACGTGCTGACGCACGTGTCAGTGCCAGCGTACAGGCCAGGTGTAGGCTACGGCTTGGGGGTAAGGTGTAGGGCTGGTGGTGGGTTTCCGTTCCGGGCTAGGGTTAGGGTTAGGGAACGGCAAGGCTTAGGGCACAGGTGAGGGTACGGAAACGTGGGAGGGTCAGGCTACGTGCTGACGCACGGGTCAGTGCCAGCGTACGGGCCAGGATTAGGCTACGGCTTGGGGGTTAGGTGTAGGGCTGGTGGTGGGTTTCCGTTCCGGGCTAGTGTTAGGGTTAGGGAACGGCAAGGCTTAGGGCACAGGTGAGGGTACGGAAACGTGGGAGGGTCAGGCTACGTGCTGACGCACGGGTCAGTGCCAGCGTACGGGCCAGGAGTAGGCTACGGCGTAGGGTAAGGTGTAGGGCTGGTGGTGGGTTTCCGTTCCGTGCTAGGTTTAGGGTTAGGGAACGGCAAGGTTTAGAGCACAGGTGAGGGTACGGAAACGTGGGAGGGTCAGGCTACGTGCGGACGCACGGGTCAGTGCCAGCGTACGGGCCAGGAGTAGGCTACGGCTTGGGGGTAAGGTGTAGGGCTGGCGGTGGTTTTCCGTTCCGGGCTAGGGTTAGGGTTAGGGAACGGCAAGGCTTAGGGCACAGGTGAGGGAACGGAAACGTGGGAGGGTCAGGCTACGTGCTGACGCACGGGTCAGTGCCAGCGTACGGGCCAGGAGTAGGCTACGGCATAGGGTAAGGTGTAGGGCTGGTGGTGGGTTTCCTTTCCGGGCTAGGGTTAGGGTTAGGGAACGGCAAGGCTTAGGGCACAGGTGAGGGTATGGAAACGTGGGAGGGTCAGGCTACGTGCTGACGCACGGGTCAGTGCCAGCGTACGGGCCAGGAGTAGGCTACGGCGTAGGGTAAGGTGTAGGGTTGGTGGTGGGTTTCCGTTCCGGGATAGGGTTAGGGTTAGGGAACGGCAAGGCTGAGGGCACAGGTGAGGGTACGGAAACGTGGGAGGGTCAGGCTACGTGCTGACGCACGGGTCAGTGCCAGCGTACGGGCCTGGAGTAGGCTACGGCTTGGGGGTAAGGTGTAGGGCTGGTGGTGGGTTTCCGTTCCGGGCTAGGGTTAGGGTTAGGGAACGGCAAGGCTTAGGGCACAGGTGAGGGTACGGAAACGTGGGAGGGTCAGGCTACGTGCTGACGCACGGGTCAGTGCCAGCGTACGGGCCAGGATTAGGCTACGGCTTGGGGGTAAGTTGTAGGGCTGGTGGTGGTTTTGCGTTCCGGGCTAGGGTTAGGGTTAGGGAACGGCAAGGCTTAGGGCACAGGTGAGGGTACGGAAACGTGGGAGGGTCAGGCTACGTGCTGACGCACGGGTCAGTGCCAGCGTACGGGCCAGGAGTAGGCTACGGCGTAGGGTAAGGTGTAGGGCTGGTGGTGGGTTTCCGTTCCGGGCTAGGGTTAGGGTTAGGGAACGGCAAGGCTTAGGGCACAGGTGAGGGTATGGAAACGTGGGAGGGTCAGGCTACGTGCTGACGCACGGGTCAGTGCCAGCGTACGGGCCAGGAGTAGGCTACGGCGTAGGGTAAGGTGTAGGGCTGGTGGTGGGTTTCCGTTCCGGGCTAGGGTTAGGGTTAGGGAACGGCAAGGCTGAGGGCACAGGTGAGGGTACGGAAACGTGGGAGGGTCAGGCTACGTGCTGACGCACGGGTCAGTGCCAGCGTACGGGCTAGGAGTAGGCTACGGCGTAGGGTAAGTTGTAGGGCTGGTGGTGGGTTTCCGTTCCGGGCTAGGGTTAGGGTTAGGGAACGGCAAGGCTTAGGGTACAGGTGAGGGTACGGATACGTGGGAGGGTCAGGCTACGTGCTGACGCACGGGTCAGTGCCAGCGTACGGGCCAGGAGTAGGCTACGGCTTGGGGGTAAGGTGTAGGGCTGGTGGTGGGTTTCCGTTCCGGGCTAGGGTTAGGGTTAGGGAACGGCAAGGCTTAGGGCACAGGTGAGGGTACGGAAACGTGGGAGGGTCAGGCTACGTGCTGACGCACGAGTCAGTGCCAGCGTACGGGCCAGGAGTAGGCTACGGCTTGGGGGTAAGTTGTAGGGCTGGTGGTGGGTTTCCGTTCCGGGCTAGGGTTAGGGTTAGGGAACGGCAAGGCTTAGGGCACAGGTGAGGGTACGGAAACGTGGGAGGGTCAGGCTACGTGCTGACGCACGGGTCAGTGCCAGCGTACGGGCCAGGAGTAGGCTACGGCTTGGGGGTAAGTTGTAGGGCTGGTGGTGGTTTTGCGTTCCGGGCTAGGGTTAGGGTTAGGGAACGGCAAGGCTTAGGGCACAGGTGAGGGTACGGAAACGTGGGAGGGTCAGGCTACGTGCTGATGCACGGGTCAGTGCCAGCGTACGGGCCAGGAGTAGGCTACGGTGTTGGGTAAGGTGTAGGGCTGGTGGTGGGTTTCCGTTCCTTGCTAGGGTTAGGGTTAGGGAACGGCAAGGCTTAGGGCACAGGTGAGGGTACGGAAACGTAGGCGGGTCAGGCTACGTGCTGATGCACGGGTCAGTGCCAGCGTACGGGCCAGGAGTAGGCTACGGCGTAGGGTAAGGTGTAGGGCTGGTGGTGGGTTTCCGTTCCGGGCTAGGGTTAGGGTTAGGGAACGGCAAGGCTTAGGGCACAGGTGAGGGTACGGAAACGTGGGAGGGTCAGGCTACGTGCTGATGCACGGGTCAGTGCCAGCGTACCGGCCAGGTATAGGCTACGGCTTGTGGGTAAGGTGTAGGGCTGGTGGTGGGTTTCCGTTCCGGGCTAGGGTTAGGGTTAGGGAACGGCAAGGCTTAGGGCACAGGTGAGGGTACGGAAACGTGCGAGGGTCAGGCTACGTGCTGACGCACGGGTCAGTGCCAGCGTACGGGCCAGGAGTAGGCTACGGCTTGTGGGTAAGGTGTAGGGCTGGTGGTGGGTTTCCGTTCCGGGCTAGGGTTAGGGTTAGGGAACGGCAAGGCTTAGGGCACAGGTGAGGGTACGGAAACGTGGCAGGGTCAGGCTACGTGCTGACGCACGGGTCAGTGCCAGCGTACCGGCCAGGTGTAGGCTACGGCTTCTGGGTAAGGTGTAGGGCTGGTGGTGGGTTTCCGTTCCGGGCTAGGGTTAGGGTTAGGGAACGGCAAGGCTTAGGGCACAGGTGACGGTACGGAAACGTGGGAGGGTCAGGCTACGTGCTGATGCACGGGTCAGTGCCAGCGTTCGGGCTAGGAGTAGGCTACGGCTTGGGGGTAAGGTGTAGGGCTGGTGGTGGGTTTCCGTTCCGGGCTAGGGTTAGGGTTAGGGAACGGCAAGGCTTAGGGCACAGGTGAGGGTACGGAAACGTGGGAGGGTCAGGCTACGTGCTGACGCACGGGTCAGTACCAGTGTATGGGCCAGGAGTAGGGTACGGCGTAGGGTAAGTTGTAGGGCTGGTGGTGGGTTTCCGTTCCGTGCTAGGGTTAGGGTTAGGGAACGGCAAGGTTTAGAGCACAGGTGAGGGTACGGAAACGTGGGAGGGTCAGGCTACGTGCTGACGCACGTGTCAGTGCCAGCGTACGGGCCAGGAGTAGGCTACGGCTTGGGGGTAAGGTGTAGGGCTGGCGGTGGGTTTCCGTTCCGGGCTAGGGTTACGGTTAGGGAACGGCAAGGCTTAGGGCACCGGTGAGGTTACGGAAACGTGGGAGGGTCAGGCTACGTGCTGACGCACGGGTCAGTGCCAGCGTACGGGCCAGGAGTAGGCTACGGCGTAGGGTAAGGTGTAGGGCTGGTGGTGGGTTTCCCTTCCGGGCTAGGGTTAGGGTTAGGGAACGGCAAGGCTTAGGGCACAGGTGAGGGTATGGAAACGTTGGAGGGTCAGGCTACATGCTGACGCACGGGTCAGTGCCAGCGTACGGGCCAGGAGTAGGCTACGGCGTAGGGTAAGGTGTAGGGCTGGTGGTGGTTTTCCGTTCCGGGCTAGGGTTAGGGTTAGGGAACGGCAAGGCTGAGGGCACAGGTGAGGGTACGGAAACGTGGGAGGGTCAGGCTATCTGCTGACGCACGAGTCAGTGCCAGCGTACGGGCCAGGAGTAGGCTACGGCTTGGGGGTAAGTTGTAGGGCTGGTGATGGGTTTCCGTTCCGGGCTAGGGTTAGGGTTAGGGAACGGCAAGGCTTAGGGCACAGGTGAGGGTACGGAAACGTGGGAGGGTCAGGCTACGTGTTGACGCACGGGTCAGTGCCAGCGTACGGGCCAGGAGTATGCTACGGCGTAGGGTAAGGTGTAGGGCTGGTGGTGGGTTTCCGTTCCGGGCTAGGGTTAGGGTTAGGGAACGGCAAGGCTTAGGGCACAGGTGAGGGTACGGAAACGTGGGAGGGTCAGGCTACGTGCTGACGCACGTGTCAGTGCCAGCGTACAGGCCAGGTGTAGGCTACGGCTTGGGGGTAAGGTGTAGGGCTGGTGGTGGGTTTCCGTTCCGGGCTAGGGTTAGGGTTAGGGAACGGCAAGGCTTAGGGCACAGGTGAGGGTACGGAAACGTGGGAGGGTCAGGCTACGTGCTGACGCACGGGTCAGTGCCAGCGTACGGGCCAGGATTAGGCTACGGCGTAGGGTAAGGTGTAGGGCTGGTGGTGGGTTTCCGTTCCGGGCTAGGGTTAGGGTTAGGGAACGGCAAGGCTTAGGGCACAGGTGAGGGTACGGAAACGTGGGAGGGTCAGGCTACGTGCTGACGCACGGGTCAGTGCCAGCGTACGGGCCAGAAGTAGGGTACGGCTTGGGGGTAAGTTGTAGGGCTGGTGGTGGGTTTCCGTTCCGGGCTAGGGTTAGGGTTAGGGAACGGCAAGGCTTAGGGCACAGGTGAGGGTACGGAAACGTGGGAGGGTCAGGCTACGTGCTGACGCACAGGTCAGTGCCAGTGTACGGGTCAGGATTAGGCTACGGCGTAGGGTAAGGTGTAGGGCTGGTGGTGGGTTTCTGTTCCGGGCTAGGGTTAGGGTTAGGGAACGGCAAGACTGAGGGCACAGGTGAGGGTACGGAAACGTGGGAGGGTCAGGCTACGTGCTGACGCACGGGTCAGTGCCAGCGTACGGGCCAGGAGTAGGCTACGGCGTAGGGTAAGGTGTAGGGCTGGTGGTGGGTTTCCGTTCCGGGCTAGGGTTAGGGTTATGGAACGGCAAGGCTTAGGGCACAGGTGTGGGTACGGAAACGTGGGAGGGTCAGGCTACGTGCTGATGCACGGGTCTGTGCCAGCGTACCGGCCAGGTGTAGGCTACTGCTTGTGGGTAAGGTGTAGGGCTGGTGGTGGGTTTCCGTTCCGGGCTAGGGTTAGGGTTAGGGAACGGCAAGGCTTAGGGCACAGGTGAGGATACGGAAACGTGGGAGGGTCAGGCTACGTGCTGACGCACGGGTCAGTGCCAGCGTACGGGCCAGGAGTAGGCTACGGCTTGGGGGTAAGGTGTAGGGCTGGTGGTGGGTTTCCGTTCCGGGCTAGGGTTAGGGTTAGGGAACGGCAAGGCTTAGGGCACAGGTGAGGGTACGGAAACGTGGGAGGGCCAGGCTACGTGCTGACGCACGGGTCAGTGCCAGCGTACCGGCCAGGTGTAGGCTACGGCTTGTGGGTAAGTTGTAGGGCTGGTGGTGGGTTTCCGTTCCGGGCTAGGGTCAGGGTTAGGGAACGGCAAGGCTTAGGGCACAGGTGAGGGTACGGAAACGTGGCAGGGTCAGGCTACGTGCTGAAGCACGGGTCAGTGCCAGCGTACCGGCCAGGTGTAGGTTACGGCTTCTGGGTAAGGTGTAGGGCTGGTGGTGGGTTTCCGTTTCGGGCTAGTGTTAGGGTTAGGGAACGGCAAGGCTTAGGGCACAGGTGAGGGTACGGAAACGTGGGAGGGTCAGGCTACGTGCTGATGCACGGGTCAGTGCCAGCGTACGGGCCAGGAGTAGGCTACGGCTTGGGGGTAAGGTGTAGGGCTGGTGGTGGGTTTCCGTTCCGGGCTAGTGTTAGGGTTAGGGAACGGCAAGGCTTAGGGCACAGGTGAGGGTACGGAAACGTGGGAGGGTCAGGCTACGTGCTGACGCACGGGTCAGTGCCAGCGTACGGGCCAGGAGTAGGCTACGGCGTAGGGTAAGGTGTAGGGCTGGTGGTGGGTTTCCGTTCCGTGCTAGGTTTAGGGTTAGGGAACGGCAAGGTTTAGAGCACAGGTGAGGGTACGGAAACGTGGGAGGGTCAGGCTACGTGCGGACGCACGGGTCAGTGCCAGCGTACGGGCCAGGAGTAGGCTACGGCTTGGGGGTAAGGTGTAGGGCTGGCGGTGGGTTTCCGTTCCGGGCTAGGGTTAGGGTTAGGGAACGGCAAGGCTTAGGGCACAGGTGAGGGAACGGAAACGTGGGAGGGTCAGGCTACGTGCTGACGCACGGGTCAGTGCCAGCGTACGGGCCAGGAGTAGGCTACGGCATAGGGTAAGGTGTAGGGCTGGTGGTGGGTTTCCTTTCCGGGCTAGGGTTAGGGTTAGGGAACGGCAAGGCTTAGGGCACAGGTGAGGGTATGGAAACGTGGGAGGGTCAGGTTACGTGCTGACGCACGGGTCAGTGCCAGCGTACGGGCCAGGAGTAGGCTACGGCGTAGGGTAAGGTGTAGGGTTGGTGGTGGGTTTCCGTTCCGGGATAGGGTTAGGGTTAGGGAACGGCAAGGCTGAGGGCACAGGTGAGGGTACGGAAACGTGGGAGGGTCAGGCTACGTGCTGACGCACGGGTCAGTGCCAGCGTACGGGCCTGGAGTAGGCTACGGCTTGGGGGTAAGGTGTAGGGCTGGTGGTGGGTTTCCGTTCCGGGCTAGGGTTAGGGTTAGGGAACGGCAAGGCTTAGGGCACAGGTGAGGGTACGGAAACGTGGGAGGGTCAGGCTACGTGCTGACGCACGGGTCAGTGCCAGCGTACGGGCCAGGATTAGGCTACGGCTTGGGGGTAAGTTGTAGGGCTGGTGGTGGTTTTGCGTTCCGGGCTAGGGTTAGGGTTAGGGAACGGCAAGGCTTAGGGCACAGGTGAGGGTACGGAAACGTGGGAGGGTCAGGCTACGTGCTGACGCACGGGTCAGTGCCAGCGTACGGGCCAGGAGTAGGCTACGGCGTAGGGTAAGGTGTAGGGCTGGTGGTGGGTTTCCGTTCCGGGCTAGGGTTAGGGTTAGGGAACGGCAAGGCTTAGGGCACAGGTGAGGGTATGGAAACGTGGGAGGGTCAGGCTACGTGCTGACGCACGGGTCAGTGCCAGCGTACGGGCCAGGAGTAGGCTACGGCGTAGGGTAAGGTGTAGGGCTGGTGGTGGGTTTCCGTTCCGGGCTAGGGTTAGGGTTAGGGAACGGCAAGGCTGAGGGCACAGGTGAGGGTACGGAAACGTGGGAGGGTCAGGCTACGTGCTGACGCACGGGTCAGTGCCAGCGTACGGGCTAGGAGTAGGCTACGGCGTAGGGTAAGTTGTAGGGCTGGTGGTGGGTTTCCGTTCCGGGCTAGGGTTAGGGTTAGGGAACGGCAAGGCTTAGGGTACAGGTGAGGGTACGGATACGTGGGAGGGTCAGGCTACGTGCTGACGCACGGGTCAGTGCCAGCGTACGGGCCAGGAGTAGGCTACGGCTTGGGGGTAAGGTGTAGGGCTGGTGGTGGGTTTCCGTTCCGGGCTAGGGTTAGGGTTAGGGAACGGCAAGGCTTAGGGCACAGGTGAGGGTACGGAAACGTGGGAGGGTCAGGCTACGTGCTGACGCACGAGTCAGTGCCAGCGTACGGGCCAGGAGTAGGCTACGGCTTGGGGGTAAGTTGTAGGGCTGGTGGTGGGTTTCCGTTCCGGGCTAGGGTTAGGGTTAGGGAACGGCAAGGCTTAGGGCACAGGTGAGGGTACGGAAACGTGGGAGGGTCAGGCTACGTGCTGACGCACGGGTCAGTGCCAGCGTACGGGCCAGGAGTAGGCTACGGCTTGGGGGTAAGTTGTAGGGCTGGTGGTGGTTTTGCGTTCCGGGCTAGGGTTAGGGTTACGGAACGGCAAGGCTTAGGGCACAGGTGAGGGTACGGAAACGTGGGAGGGTCAGGCTACGTGCTGATGCACGGGTCAGTGCCAGCGTACGGGCCAGGAGTAGGCTACGGTGTAGGGTAAGGTGTAGGGCTGGTGGTGGGTTTCCGTTCCTTGCTAGGGTTAGGGTTAGGGAACGGCAAGGCTTAGGGCACAGGTGAGGGTACGGAAACGTAGGCGGGTCAGGCTACGTGCTGATGCACGGGTCAGTGCCAGCGTACGGGCCAGGAGTAGGCTACGGCGTAGGGTAAGGTGTAGGGCTGGTGGTGGGTTTCCGTTCCGGGCTAGGGTTAGGGTTAGGGAACGGCAAGGCTTAGGGCACAGGTGAGGGTACGGAAACGTGGGAGGGTCAGGCCACGTGCTGATGCACGGGTCAGTGCCAGCGTACCGGCCAGGTATAGGCTACGGCTTGTGGGTAAGGTGTAGGGCTGGTGGTGGGTTTCCGTTCCGGGCTAGGGTTAGGGTTAGGGAACGGCAAGGCTTAGGGCACAGGTGAGGGTACGGAAACGTGGGAGGGTCAGGCTACGTGCTGACGCACGGGTCAGTGCCAGCGTACGGGCCAGGAGTAGGCTACGGCTTGTGGGTAAGGTGTAGGGCTGGTGGTGGGTTTCCGTTCCGGGCTAGGGTTAGGGTTAGGGAATGGCAAGGCTTAGGGCACAGGTGAGGGTACGGAAACGTGGCAGGGTCAGGCTACGTGCTGACGCACGGGTCAGTGCCAGCGTACCGGCCAGGTGTAGGCTACGGCTTCTGGGTAAGGTGTAGGGCTGGTGGTGGGTTTCCGTTCCGGGCTAGGGTTAGGGTTAGGGAACGGCAAGGCTTAGGGCACAGGTGACGGTACGGAAACGTGGGAGGGTCAGGCTACGTGCTGATGCACGGGTCAGTGCCAGCGTTCGGGCTAGGAGTAGGCTACGGCTTGGGGGTAAGGTGTAGGGCTGGTGGTGGGTTTCCGTTCCGGGCTAGGGTTAGGGTTAGGGAACGGCAAGGCTTAGGGCACAGGTGAGGGTACGGAAACGTGGGAGGGTCAGGCTATGTGCTGACGCACGGGTCAGTACCAGTGTATGGGCCAGGAGTAGGGTACGGCGTAGGGTAAGTTGTAGGGCTGGTGGTGGGTTTCCGTTCCGTGCTAGGGTTAGGGTTAGGGAACGGCAAGGTTTAGAGCACAGGTGAGGGTACGGAAACGTGGGAGGGTCAGGCTACGTGTTGACGCACGTGTCAGTGCCAGCGTACGGGCCAGGAGTAGGCTACGGCTTGGGGGTAAGGTGTAGGGCTGGCGGTGGGTTTCCGTTCCGGGCTAGGGTTAGGGTTAGGGAACGGCAAGGCTTAGGGCACCGGTGAGGGTACGGAAACGTGGGAGGGTCAGGCTACGTGCTGACGCACGGGTCAGTGCCAGCGTACGGGCCAGGAGTAGGCTACGGCGTAGGGTAAGGTGTAGGGCTGGTGGTGGGTTTCCCTTCCGGGCTAGGGTTAGGGTTAGGGAACGGCAAGGCTTAGGGCACAGGTGAGGGTATGGAAACGTTGGAGGGTCAGGCTACATGCTGACGCACGGGTCAGTGCCAGCGTACGGGCCAGGAGTAGGCTACGGCGTAGGGTAAGGTGTAGGGCTGGTGGTGGGTTTCCGTTCCGGGCTAGGGTTAGGGTTAGGGAACGGCAAGGCTGAGGGCACAGGTGAGGGTACGGAAACGTGGGAGGGTCAGGCTATGTGCTGACGCACGAGTCAGTGCCAGCGTACGGGCCAGGAGTAGGCTACGGCTTGGGGGTAAGGTGTAGGGCTGGTGGTGGGTTTCCGTTCCGTGCTAGGGTTAGGGTTAGGGAACGGCAAGGCTTAGGGCACAGGTGAGGGTACGGAAACGTGGGAGGGTCAGGCTACGTGTTGACGCACGGGTCAGTGCCAGCGTACGGGCCAGGAGTATGCTACGGCGTAGGGTAAGGTGTAGGGCTGGTGGTGGGTTTCCGTTCCGGGCTAGGGTTAGGGTTAGGGAACGGCAAGGCTTAGGGCACAGGTGAGGGTACGGAAACGTGGGAGGGTCAGGCTACGTGCTGACGCACGTGTCAGTGCCAGCGTACAGGCCAGGTGTAGGCTACGGCTTGGGGGTAAGGTGTAGGGCTGGTGGTGGGTTTCCGTTCCGGGCTAGGGTTAGGGTTAGGGAACGGCAAGGCTTAGGGCACAGGTGAGGGTACGGAAACGTGGGAGGGTCAGGCTACGTGCTGACGCACGGGTCAGTGCCAGCGTACGGGCCAGGATTAGGCTACGGCGTAGGGTAAGGTGTAGGGCTGGTGGTGGGTTTCCGTTCCGGGCTAGGGTTAGGGTTAGGGAACGGCAAGGCTTAGGGCACAGGTGAGGGTACGGAAACGTGGGAGGGTCAGGCTACGTGCTGACGCACGGGTCAGTGCCAGCGTACGGGCCAGGAGTAGGGTACGGCTTGGGGGTAAGTTGTAGGGCTGGTGGTGGGTTTCTGATCCGGGCTAGGGTTAGGGTTAGGGAACGGCAAGGATTAGGGCACAGGTGAGGGTACGGAAACGTGGGAGGGTGAGACTACGTGCTGACGCACGGGTCAGTGCCAGCGTACGGGCCTGGAGTAGGCTACAGCGTAGGGTAAGGTGTAGGGCTGGTGGTGGGTTTCCGTTCCGGGCTAGGGTTAGGGTTAGGGAACGGCAAGGCTTAGGGCACAGGTGAGGGTACAGAAACGTGGGAGGGTCAGGCTACGTGCTGACGCATGGGTCAGTGCCAGCGTACGGGCCAGTAGTAGGCTACGGCTTGGGGGTAAGGTGTAGGGCTGGTGGTGGGTTTCCGTTCCGGGCTAGGGTTAGGGTTAGGGAACGGCAAGGCTTAGGGCACAGTTGAGGGTACAGAAACGTGGGAGGGTGAGGCTACGTGCTGACGCACGGGTCAGTGCCAGCGTACGGGCCAGTAGTAGGCTACGGCTTGGGGGTAAGGTGTAGGGTTGGTGGTGGGTTTCCGTTCTGGACTAGGGTTAGGGTTAGGGAACGGCAAGGCTTAGGGCACAGGTGAGGGTACGGAAACGTGGGAGGGACATGCTACGTGCTGACGCATAGTTCAGTGCCAGCGTACGGGCCAGGAGTAGGCTATGGCTTGGGGGTAAGGTGTAGGGCTGGTGGTGGGTTTCCGTTCCGGGCTAGGGTTAGGGTTAGGGAACGGCAAGGCTTCGGGTACAGGTGAGGGTACGGAAACGTGGGAGGTTCAGGCTACGTGCTGACGCACGGGTCAGTGCCAGCGTATGGGCCAGGAGTAGGCTACGGCATAGGGTAAGGTGTAGGGCTGGTGGTGGGTTTCCGTTCCGGGCTAGGGTTAGGGTTAGGGAACGGCAAGGCTTAGGGCACAGGTGAGGGTACGGAAACGTGGGAGGGTCAGGCTACGTGCTGACCCACGGGTCAGTGCCAGCGTACGGGCCAGGAGTAGGCTATGGCGTAGGGTAAGGTGTAGTGCTGGTGGTGGGTTTCCGTTCTGGGCTAGGGTTAGGGTTAGGGAACGGCAAGGCTTAGTGCACAGTTGACGGCACGGAAACGTGGGAGGGTCAGGGTACGTGGTGTCGCACGGGTCAGTGCCAGCGTACGGGCCAGGAGTAGGCTACGACTTGGGGGTAAGGTGTAGGGCTGGTGGTGGGTTTCCGTTCCGGGCTAGGGTTAGGGTTAGGGAACGGCAAGGCTTAGGGCACAGGTGAGGGTACGGAAATGTGGGAGGGTCAGGCTACGTGCTGACGCACGGGTCAGTGCCAGCGTATGGGCCAGGAGTAGGCTACGGCTTGGGGTTAAGTTGTAGGGCTGGTCGTGGTTTTCCGTTCCAGGCTAGGGTTAGGGTTAGGGAACGGCAAGGCTTAGGGCACAGGTGAGGGTACGGAAACGTGGGAGGGTCAGGCTACGTGCTGATGCACGGGCCAGTGCCAGCGTACGGGCCAGGAGTAGGCTACGGTGTAGGGTAAGGTGTAGTGCTGGTGGTGGGTTTCCGTTCCGTGCTAGGGTTAGGGTTAGGGAACGGCAAGGCTTAGGGCACAGGTGAGGGTACGGAAACGTAGCACGGTCAGGCTACGTGCTGATGCACGGGTCAGTGCCAGCGTACGGGCCAGGAGTAGGCTACGGCGTAGGGTAAGGTGTAGGGCTGGTGGTGGGTTTCCGTTCCGGGCTAGGGTTAGGGTTAGGGAACGGCAAGGCTTAGGGCACAGGTGAGGGTACGGAAACGGGGGAGGGTCAGGCTACGTGCTGACGCACGGGTCAGTGCCAGCGTACGGGCCAGGAGTAGGCTACGGCGTAGGGTAAGGTGTAGGGCTGGTGGTGGGTTTCCATTCCGGGCTAGGGTTAGGGTTAGGGAACGGCAAGGATTAGGGCACAAGTGAGCGTACGGAAACGTGGGAGGGCCAGGCTACGTGCTGACGCACGGGTCAGTGCCAGCGTACCGGCCAGGTGTAGGCTACGGCTTGTGGGTAAGGTGTAGGGCTGGTGGTGGATTTCCGTTCCGGGCTAGGGTTAGGGTTAGGGAACGGCAAGGCTTAGGGCACAGGTGAGGGTACGGAAACGTGGGAGGGTCAGGCTACGTGCTGATGCACGGGTCATTGCCAGCGTACGGGCCAGGAGTAGGCTACGGCTTGGGGGTAAGGTGTAGGGCTGGTGGTGGGTTTCCGTTCCGGGCTAGTGTTAGGGTTAGGGAACGGCAAGGCTTAGGGCACAGGTGAGGATACGGAAACGTGGGAGGGTCAGGCTACGTGCTGACGCACGGGTCAGTGCCAGCGTACGGGCCAGGAGTAGGCTACGGCGTAGGGTAAGGTGTAGGGCTGGTGGTGGGTTTCCGTTCCGGGCTAGGGTTAGGGTTAGGGAACGGCAAGGCTGAGGGCACAGGTGAGGGTACGGAAACGTGGGAGGGTCAGGCTATGTGCTGACGCACGAGTCAGTGCCAGCGTACGGGCCAGGAGTAGGCTACGGCTTGGGGGTAAGGTGTAGGGCTGGTGGTGGGTTTCCGTTCCGGGCTAGGGTTAGGGTTAGGGAACGGCAAGGCTTAGGGCACAGGTGAGGGTACGGAAACGTGGGAGGGTCAGGCTACGTGTTGACGCACGGGTCAGTGCCAGCGTACGGGCCAGGAGTATGCTACGGCGTAGGGTAAGGTGTAGGGCTGGTGGTGGGTTTCCGTTCCGGGCTAGGGTTAGGGTTAGGGAACGGCAAGGCTTAGGGCACAGGTGAGGGTACGGAAACGTGGGAGGGTCAGGCTACGTGCTGACGCACGTGTCAGTGCCAGCGTACAGGCCAGGTGTAGGCTACGGCTTGGGGGTAAGGTGTAGGGCTGGTGGTGGGTTTCCGTTCCGGGCTAGGGTTAGGGTTAGGGAACGGCAAGGCTTAGGGCACAGGTGAGGGTACGGAAACGTGGGAGGGTCAGGCTACGTGCTGACGCACGGGTCAGTGCCAGCGTACGGGCCAGGATTAGGCTACGGCGTAGGGTAAGGTGTAGGGCTGGTGGTGGGTTTCCGTTCCGGGCTAGGGTTAGGGTTAGGGAACGGCAAGGCTTAGGGCACAGGTGAGGGTACGGAAACGTGGGAGGGTCAGGCTACGTGCTGACGCACGGGTCAGTGCCAGCGTACGGGCCAGGAGTAGGGTACGGCTTGGGGGTAAGTTGTAGGGCTGGTGGTGGGTTTCTGTTCCGGGCTAGGGTTAGGGTTAGGGAACGGCAAGGCTTAGGGCACAGGTGAGGGTACGGAAACGTGGGAGGGACATGCTACGTGCTGACGCATAGTTCAGTGCCAGCGTACGGGCCAGGAGTAGGCTATGGCTTGGGGGTAAGGTGTAGGGCTGGTGGTGGGTTTCCGTTCCGGGCTAGGGTTAGGGTTAGGGAACGGCAAGGCTTCGGGTACAGGTGAGGGTACGGAAACTTGGGAGGTTCAGGCTACGTGCTGACGCACGTGTCAGTGCCAGCGTATGGGCCAGGAGTAGGCTACGGCATAGGGTAAGGTGTAGGGCTGGTGGTGGGTTTCCGTTCCGGGCTAGGGTTAGGGTTAGGGAACGGCAAGGCTTAGGGCACAGGTGAGGGTACGGAAACGTGGGAGGGTCAGGCTACGTGCTGACACACGGGTCAGTGCCAGCGTACGGGCCAGGAGTAGGCTATGGCGTAGGGTAAGGTGTAGTGCTGGTGGTGGGTTTCCGTTCCGGGCTAGGGTTAGGGTTAGGGAACGGCAAGGCTTAGTGCACAGTTGACGGCACGGAAACGTGGGAGGGTCAGGGTACGTGGTGTCGCACGGGTCAGTGCCAGCGTACGGGCCAGGAGTAGGCTACGACTTGGGGGTAAGGTGTAGGGCTGGTGGTGGGTTTCCGTTCCGGGCTAGGGTTAGGGTTAGGGAACGGCAAGGCTTAGGGCACAGGTGAGGGTACGGAAATGTGGGAGGGTCAGGCTACGTGCTGACGCACGGGTCAGTGCCAGCGTACGGGCCAGGAGTAGGCTACGGCTTGGGGTTAAGTTGTAGGGCTGGTCGTGGTTTTCCGTTCCAGGCTAGGGTTAGGGTTAGGGAACGGCAAGGCTTAGGGCACAGGTGAGGGTACGGAAACGTGGGAGGGTCAGGCTACGTGCTGATGCACGGGTCAGTGCCAGCGTACGGGCCAGGAGTAGGCTACGGTGTAGGGTAAGGTGTAGTGCTGGTGGTGGGTTTCCGTTCCGTGCTAGGGTTAGGGTTAGGGAACGGCAAGGCTTAGGGCACAGGTGAGGGTACGGAAACGTAGCACGGTCAGGCTACGTGCTGATGCACGGGTCAGTGCCAGCGTACGGGCCAGGAGTAGGCTACGGCGTAGGGTAAGGTGTAGGGCTGGTGGTGGGTTTCCGTTCCGGGCTAGGGTTAGGGTTAGGGAACGGCAAGGCTTAGGGCACAGGTGAGGGTACGGAAACGGGGGAGGGTCAGGCTACGTGCTGACGCATGGGTCAGTGCCAGCGTACGGGCCAGGAGTAGGCTACGGCGTAGGGTAAGGTGTAGGGCTGGTGGTGGGTTTCCATTCCGGGCTAGGGTTAGGGTTAGGGAACGGCAAGGATTAGGGCACAAGTGAGCGTACGGAAACGTGGGAGGGCCAGGCTACGTGCTGACGCACGGGTCAGTGCCAGCGTACCGGCCAGGTGTAGGCTACGGCTTGTGGGTAAGGTGTAGGGCTGGTGGTGGATTTCCGTTCCGGGCTAGGGTTAGGGTTAGGGAACGGCAAGGCTTAGGGCACAGGTGAGGGTACGGAATCGTGGCAGGGTCAGGCTACGTGCTGACGCACGGGTCAGTGCCAGCGAACCGGCCAGGTGTAGGCTACGGCTTCTGGGTAAGGTGTAGGGCTGGTGGTGGGTTTCCGTTTCGGGCTAGGGTTAGGGTTAGGGAACGGCAAGGCTTAGGGCACAGGTGAGGGTACGGAAACGTGGGAGGGTCAGGCTACATGCTGATGCACGGGTCATTGCCAGCGTACGGGCCAGGAGTAGGCTACGGCTTGGGGGTAAGGTGTAGGGCTGGTGGTGGGTTTCCGTTCCGGGCTAGTGTTAGGGTTAGGGAACGGCAAGGCTTAGGGCACAGGTGAGGATACGGAAACGTGGGAGGGTCAGGCTACGTGCTGACGCACGGGTCAGTGCCAGCGTACGGGCCAGGAGTAGGCTACGGCGTAGGGTAAGGTGTAGGGCTGGTGGTGGGTTTCCGTTCCGGGCTAGGGTTAGGGTTAGGGAACGGCAAGGCTGAGGGCACAGGTGAGGGTACGGAAACGTGGGAGGGTCAGGCTATGTGCTGACGCACGAGTCAGTGCCAGCGTACGGGCCAGGAGTAGGCTACGGCTTGGGGGTAAGGTGTAGGGCTGGTGGTGGGTTTCCGTTCCGGGCTAGGGTTAGGGTTAGGGAACGGCAAGGCTTAGGGCACAGGTGAGGGTACGGAAACGTGGGAGGGTCAGGCTACGTGTTGACGCACGGGTCAGTGCCAGCGTACGGGCCAGGAGTATGCTACGGCGTAGGGTAAGGTGTAGGGCTGGTGGTGGGTTTCCGTTCCGGGCTAGGGTTAGGGTTAGGGAACGGCAAGGCTTAGGGCACAGGTGAGGGTACGGAAACGTGGGAGGGTCAGGCTACGTGCTGACGCACGTGTCAGTGCCAGCGTACAGGCCAGGTGTAGGCTACGGCTTGGGGGTAAGCTGTAGGGCTGGTGGTGGGTTTCCGTTCCGGGCTAGGGTTAGGGTTAGGGAACGGCAAGGCTTAGGGCACAGGTGAGGGTACAGAAACGTGGGAGGGTCAGGCTACGTGCTGACGCATGGGTCAGTGCCAGCGTACGGGCCAGTAGTAGGCTACGGCTTGGGGGTAAGGTGTAGGGCTGGTGGTGGGTTTCCGTTCCGGGCTAGGGTTAGGGTTAGGGAACGGCAAGGCTTACGGCACAGTTGAGGGTACAGAAACGTGGGAGGGTCAGGCTACGTGCTGACGCACGGGTCAGTGCCAGCGTACGGGCCAGTAGTAGGCTACGGCTTGGGGGTAAGGTGTAGGGTTGGTGGTGGGTTTCCGTTCCGGACTAGGGTTAGGGTTAGGGAACGGCAAGGCTTAGGGCACAGGTGAGGGTACGGAAACGTGGGAGGGACATGCTACGTGCTGACGCATAGTTCAGTGCCAGCGTACGGGCCAGGAGTAGGCTATGGCTTGGGGGTAAGGTGTAGGGCTGGTGGTGGGTTTCCGTTCCGGGCTAGGGTTAGGGTTAGGGAACGGCAAGGCTTCGGGTACAGGTGAGGGTACGGAAACGTGGGAGGTTCAGGCTACGTGCTGACGCACGGGTCAGTGCCAGCGTATGGGCCAGGAGTAGGCTACGGCATAGGGTAAGGTGTAGGGCTGGTGGTGGGTTTCCGTTCCGGGCTAGGGTTAGGGTTAGGGAACGGCAAGGCTTAGGGCACAGGTGAGGGTACGGAAACGTGGGAGGGTCAGGCTACGTGCTGACACACGGGTCAGTGCCAGCGTACGGGCCAGGAGTAGGGTATGGCGTAGGGTAAGGTGTAGTGTTGGTGGTGGGTTTCCGTTCCGGGCTAGGGTTAGGGTTAGGGAACGGCAAGGCTTAGTGCACAGTTGACGGCACGGAAACGTGGGAGGGTCAGGGTACGTGGTGTCGCACGGGTCAGTGCCAGCGTACGGGCCAGGAGTAGGGTACGACTTGGGGGTAAGGTGTAGGGCTGGTGGTGGGTTTCCGTTCCGGGCTAGGGTTAGGGTTAGGGAACGGCAAGGCTTAGGGCACAGGTGAGGGTACGGAAATGTGGGAGGGTCAGGCTACGTGCTGACGCACGGGTCAGTGCCAGCGTACGGGCCAGGAGTAGGCTACGGCTTGGGGTTAAGTTGTAGGGCTGGTCGTGGTTTTCCGTTCCAGGCTAGGGTTAGGGTTAGGGAACGGCAAGGCTTAGGGCACAGGTGAGGGTACGGAAACGTGGGAGGGTCAGGCTACGTGCTGATGCACGGGTCAGTGCCAGCGTACGGGCCAGGAGTAGGCTACGGTGTAGGGTAAGGTGTAGTGCTGGTGGTGGGTTTCCGTTCCGTGCTAGGGTTAGGGTTAGGGAACGGCAAGGCTTAGGGCACAGGTGAGGGTACGGAAACGTAGCACGGTCAGGCTACGTGCTGATGCACGGGTCAGTGCCAGCGTACGGGCCAGGAGTAGGCTACGGCGTAGGGTAAGGTGTAGGGCTGGTGGTGGGTTTCCGTTCCGGGCTAGGGTTAGGGTTAGGGAACGGCAAGGCTTAGGGCACAGGTGAGGGTACGGAAACGGGGGAGGGTCAGGCTACGTGCTGACGCACGGGTCAGTGCCAGCGTACGGGCCAGGAGTAGGCTACGGCGTAGGGTAAGGTGTAGGGCTGGTGGTGGGTTTCCATTCCGGGCTAGGGTTAGGGTTAGGGAACGGCAAGGCTTAGGGCACAGGTGAGGGTACGGAATCGTGGCAGGGTCAGGCTACGTGCTGACGCACGGGTCAGTGCCAGCGAACCGGCCAGGTGTAGGCTACGGCTTCTGGGTAAGGTGTAGGGCTGGTGGTGGGTTTCCGTTTCGGGCTAGGGTTAGGGTTAGGGAACGGCAAGGCTTAGGGCACAGGTGAGGGTACGGAAACGTGGGAGGGTCAGGCTACGTGCTGATGCACGGGTCATTGCCAGCGTACGGGCCAGGAGTAGGCTACGGCTTGGGGGTAAGGTGTAGGGCTGGTGGTGGGTTTCCGTTCCGGGCTAGTGTTAGGGTTAGGGAACGGCAAGGCTTAGGGCACAGGTGAGGATACGGAAACGTGGGAGGGTCAGGCTACGTGCTGACGCACGGGTCAGTGCCAGCGTACGGGCCAGGAGTAGGCTCCGGCGTAGGGTAAGGTGTAGGGCTGGTGGTGGGTTTCCGTTCCGTGCTAGGGTTAGGGTTAGGGAACGGCAAGGTTTAGAGCACAGGTGAGGGTACGGAAACGTGGGAGGGCCAGGCTACGTGCTGACGCACGGGTCAGTGCCAGCGTACGGGCCAGGAGTAGGCTACGGCTTGGGGGTAAGGTGTAGGGCTGGCGGTGGGTTTCCGTTCCGGGCTAGGGTTAGGGTTAGGGAACGGCAAGGCTTAGGGCACAGGTGAGGGTACGGAAACGTGGGAGGATCAGGCTACGTGCTGACGCACGGGTCAGTGCCAGCGTACGGGCCAGGAGTAGGCTACGGCGTAGGGTAAGGTGTAGGGCTGGTGGTGGGTTTCCCTTCCGGGCTAGGGTTAGGGTTAGGGAACGGCAAGGCTTAGGGCACAGGTGAGGGTACGGAAACGTGGGAGGGTCAGGCTACGTGCTGATGCACGGGTCAGTGCCAGCGTACGGGCCAGGAGTAGGCTACGGTGTAGGGTAAGGTGTAGGGCTGGTGGTGGGTTTCCGTTCCGTGCTAGGGTTAGGGTTAGGGAACGGCAATTCTTAGGGCACAGGTGAGGGTACGGAAACGTGGGAGGGTCAGGCTACGTGCTGACGCACGAGTCAGTGCCAGCGTACGGGCTAGGAGTAGGCTACGGCTTGGGGGTAAGGTGTAGGGCTGGTGGTGGGTTTCCGTTCCGGGCTAGGGTTAGGGTTAGGGAACGGCAAGGCTTAGGGAACAGGTGAGGGTACGGAAACGTGGGAGGGTCAGGCTACATGCTGACGCACGAGTCAGTGCCAGCGTACGGGCCAGGAGTAGGCTACGGCTTGGGGGTAAGGTGTAGGGCTGGTGGTGGGTTTCCGTTCCGGGCTAGGGTTAGGGTTAGGGAACGGCAAGGCTTAGGGCACAGGTGAGGGTACGGAAACGTGGGAGGGTCAGGCTACGTGCTGACGCACGGGTCAGTGCCAGCGTACGGGCCAGGAGTAGGCTACGGCTTGGGGGTAAGTTGTAGGGCTGGTGGTGGTTTTGCGTTCCGGGCTAGGGTTAGGGTTAGGGAACGGCAAGGCTTAGGGCACAGGTGAGGGTACGGAAACGTGGGAGGGTCAGGCTACGTGCTGATGCACGGGTCAGTGCCAGCGTACGGGCCAGGAGTAGGCTACGGTGTAGGGTAAGGTGTAGGGCTGGTGGTGGGTTTCCTTTCCGTGCTAGGGTTAGGGTTAGGGAACGGCAAGGCTTAGGGCACAGGTGAGGGTACGGAAACGTAGGAGGGTCAGGCTACGTGCTGATGCACGGGTCAGTGCCAGCGTACGGGCCAGGAGTAGGCTACGGCGTAGGGTAAGGTGTAGGGCTGGTGGTGGGTTTCCGTTCCGGGCTAGGGTTAGGGTTAGGGAACGGCAAGGCTTAGGGCACAGGTGAGGGTACGGAAACGTGGGAGGGTCAGGCTACGTGCTGATGCACGGGTCAGTGCCAGCGTACCGGCCAGGTATAGGCTACGGCTTGTGGGTAAGTTGTAGGGCTGGTGGTGGGTTTCCGTTCCAGGCTAGGGTTAGGGTTAGGGAACGGCAAGGCTTAGGGCACAGGTGAGGGTACGGAAACGTGCGAGGGTCAGGCTACGTGCTGACGCACGGGTCAGTGCCAGCATACGGGCCAGGAGTAGGCTACGGCTTGTGGGTAAGGTGTAGGGCTGGTGGTGGGTTTCCGTTCCGGGCTAGGGTTAGGGTTAGGGAACGGCAAGGGTTAGGGCACAGGTGAGGGTACAGAAACGTGGGAGGGTCAGGCTACGTGCTGACGCACGGGTCAGTGCCAGCGTACGGGCCAGGAGTAGGCTACGGCGTAGGGTAAGGTGTAGGTCTGCTGGTGGTTTTCCGTTCCGGGCTAGGGTTAGGGTTAGGGAACGGCAAGGCTTAGGGCACAGGTGAGGGTACGGAAACGTGGGAGGGTCAGGCTACGTGCTGACGCACGAGTCAGTGCCAGCGTACGGGCCAGGAGTAGGCTACGGCTTGGGGGTAAGGTGTAGGGCTGGTGGTGGTTTCCGTTCCGGGCTAGGGTTAGGGTTAGGGAACGGCAAGGCTTAGGGCACAGGTGAGGGTATGGAAACGTGGGAGGGTCAGGCTACGTGCTGACGCACGAGTCAGTGCCAGCGTACGGGCCAGGAGTAGGCTACGGCTTGGGGGTAAGGTGTAGGGCTGGTGGTGGGTTTCCGTTCCGGGCTAGGGTTAGGGTTAGGGAACGACAAGGCTTAGGGCACAGGTGAGGGTACGGAAACGTGGTAGGGTCAGGCTACGTACTGACGCACGGGTCAGTGCCAGCGTACGGGCCAGGAGTAGGCTACGGCTTGGGGGTAAGTTGTAGGGCTGGTGGTGGTTTTGCGTTCCGGGCTAGGGTTAGGGTTAGGGAACGGCAAGGCTTAGGGCACAGGTGATGGTACGGAAACGTGGGAGGGTCAGGCTACGTGCTGATGCACGGGCCAGTGCCAGCGTACGGGCCAGGAGTAGGCTACGGTGTAGGGTAAGGTGTAGGGCTGGTGGTGGGTTTCCGTTCCGTGCTAGGGTTAGGGTTAGGGAACGGCAAGGCTTAGGGCACAGGTGAGGGTACGGAAACGTAGGAGGGTCAGGCTACGTGCTGATGCACGGGTCAGTGCCAGCGTACGGGCCAGGAGTAGGCTACGGCGTAGGGTAAGGTGTAGGGCTGGTGGTGGGTTTCCGTTCCGGGCTAGGGTTAGGGTTAGGGAACGGCAAGGCTTAGGGCACAGGTGAGGGTACGGAAACGTGGGATGGTCAGGCTACGTGCTGATGCACGGGTCAGTGCCAGCGTACCGGCCAGGTATAGGCTACGGCTTGTGGGTAAGTTGTAGGGCTGGTGGTGGGTTTCCGTTCCGGGCTAGGGTTAGGGTTAGGGAACGGCAAGGCTTAGGGCACAGGTGAGGGTACGGAAACGTGCGAGGGTCAGGCTACGTGCTGACGCACGGGTCAGTGCCAGCGTACGGGCCAGGAGTAGGCTACGGCTTGGGGGTAAGGTGTAGGGCTGGTGGTGGGTTTCCGTTCCGGGCGAGGGTTAGGGTTAGGGAACGGCAAGGGTTAGGGCACAGGTGAGGGTACGGAAACGTGGGAGGGTCAGGCTACGTGCTGACGCACGGGTCAGTGCCAGCGTACGGGCCAGGAGTAGGCTACGGCGTAGGGTAAGGTGTAGGGCTGGTGGTGGGTTTCCGTTCCGGGCTAGGGTTAGGGTTAGGGAACGGCAAGGCTTAGGGCACAGGTGAGGGTACGGAAACGTGGGAGGGTCAGGGTACGTGCTGACGCACGGGTCAGTGCCCGCGTACGGGCCAGGAGTAGGCTACGGCTTGGGGGTAAGGTGTAGGCCTGGTGGTGGGTTTCCGTTACGGGCTAGGGTTAGGGTTAGGGAACGGCAAGGCTTAGGGCACAGGTGAGGGTACGGAAACGTGGGAGGGTCAGGCTACGTGCTGACGCACGGGTCAGTACCAGCGTACGGGCCAGGAGTAGGCTATGGCTTGGGGGTAAGTTGTAGGGCTGGTGGTGGGTTTCCGTTCGGGCTAGGGTTAGGGTTAGGGAACGGCAAGGCTTAGGGCACAGGTGAGGGTATAGAAACGTGGGAGGGTCAGGCTACGTGCTGACGCACGGGTCAGTGCCAGCGTACGGGCCAGGAATAGGCTACGGCTTGGGGGTAAGGTGTAGGGCTTTTGGTGGTTTTCCGTTCCGGGCTAGGGTTAGGGTTAGGGAACGGCAAGGCTTAGGGCACAGGTGAGGGTACGGAAACGTGGGAGGGTCAGGCTACGTGCTGACGCACGGGTCAGTGCCAGCGTACCGGCCAGGTATAGGCTACGGCTTGTGGGTAAGGTTTAGGGCTGGTGGTGGGTTTCCGTTCCGGGCTAGGGTTAGGGTTAGGGAACGGCAAGGCTTAGGGCACAGGTGAGGGTATGGAAACGTGGGAGGGTCAGGCTACGTGCTGAAGCACGTGTCAGTGCCAGCGTACAGGCCAGGTGTAGGCTACGGCTTGGGGGTAAGGTGTAGGGCTGGTGGTGGGTTTCCGTTCCGGGCTAGGGTTAGGGTTAGGGAACGGCAAGGCTTAGGGCACAGGTGAGGGTATGGAAACGTGGGAGGGTCAGGCTACGTGCTGACGCACGGGTCAGTGCCAGCGTACGGGCCAGGAGTAGGCTACGGCGTAGGGTAAGGTGTAGGGCTGGTGGTGGGTTTCCGTTCCGGGCTAGGGTTAGGGTTAGGGAACGGCAAGGCTTAGGGCACAGGTGAGGGTACGGAAACGTGGGAGGTTCAGGCTACGTGCTGACGCACGGGTCAGTGCCAGCGTATGGGCCAGGTGTATGCTACGGCATAGGGTAAGGTGTAGGGCTGGTGGTGGGTTTCCGTTCCGGGCTAGGGTTAGGGTTAGGGAACGGCAAGGCTTAGGGCACAGTTGAGGGTACGGAAACGTGGGAGGGTCAGGCTACGTGCTGACGCACGGGTCAGTGCCAGCGTACCGGCCAGGTGTAGGCTACGGCTTCTGGGTAAGGTGTAGGGCTGGTGGTGGGTTTCCGTCCCGGGCTAGGGTTAGGGTTAGGGAACGGCAAGGCTTAGGGCACAGGTGAGGGTACGGAAACGTGGGAGGGTCAGGCTACGTGCTGACGCACGGATCAGTGCCAGCGTACGGGCCAGGAGTAGGCTACGGTGTAGGGTAAGGTGTAGGGCTGGTGGTGGGTTTCCGTTCCGGGCTAGGGTTAGGGTTAGGGAACGGCAAGGATTAGGGCACAGGTGAGTTTATGGAAACCTGGGAGAGTCAGGCTATGTGCTGACGCACGGGTCAGTGCCAGCGTACGGGCCAGGAGTAGGCTACGGCGTAGGGTAATGTGTAGGGCTGGTGGTGGGTTTCCATTCCGGGCTAGGGTTAGGGTTAGGGAACAGCAAGGCTTAGGGCACAGCTGAGGGTACGGAAACGTGGGAGGGTCAGGCTACGTGCTGACGCAGGGGTCAGTGCCACCGTACGGGCCTGGAGTAGGCTACGGCGTAGGGTAATGTGTAGGGCTGGTGGTGGGTTTCCATTCCGGACTAGGGGCAGGGTTAGGGAACCGCAAGGCTTAGGGCACAGGTGAGGGTACGGAAACGTGGGAGGGTCAGGCTACGTGCTGACGCACGGGTCAGTGCCAGTGTACCGGCCAGGTGTAGGCTACGGCTTGTGGGTAAGGTGTAGGGCTGGTGGTGGGTTTCCGTTCCGGGCTAGGGTTAGGGTTAGGGAACGGCAAGGCTTAGGGCACAGGTGAGGGTACGGAAACGTGGCAGGGTCAGGCTACGTGCTGACGCACGGGTCAGTGCCAGCGTACCGGCCAGGTGTAGGCTACGGCTTCTGGGTAAGGTGGGCTGGTGGTGGGTTTCCGTTCCGGGCTAAGGTTAGGGTTAGGGAACGGCAAGGCTTAGGGCACAGGTGAGGGTACGGAAACGTGGGAGGGTCAGGCTACGTGCTGACGCACGGGTCAGTGCCAGCGTACGGGCCAGGAGTAGGCTACGGCGTAGGGTAAGGTGTAGGGCTGGTGGTGGGTTTCTGTTCCGTGCTAGGGTTAGGGTTAGGGAACGGCAAGGTTTAGAGCACAGGTGAGGGTACGGAAACGTGGGAGGGTCAGGCTACGTGCTGACGCACGTGTCAGTGCCAGCGTACGGGCCAGAAGTAGGCTACGGCTTGGGGGTAAGGTGTAGGGCTGGCGGTGGGTTTCCGTTCCGGGCTAGGGTTAGGGTTAGGGAACGGCAAGGCTTAGGGCACCGGTGAGGGTACGGAAACGTGGGAGGGTCAGGCTACGTGCTGACGCACGGGTCAGTGCCAGCGTACGGGCCAGGAGTAGGCCACGGCGTAGGGTAAGGTGTAGGGCTGTTGGTGGGTTTCCCTTCCGGGCTAGGGTTAGGGTTAGGGAACGGCAAGGCTTAGGGCACATGTGAGGGTATGGAAACGTGGGAGGGTCAGGCTACGTGCTGACGCACGGGTCAGTGCCAGCGTACGGGCCAGGAGTAGGCTACGGCGTAGGGTAAGGTGTAGGGCTGGTGGTGGGTTTCCGTTCCGGGCTAGAGTTAGGGTTAGGGAACGGCAAGGCTTAGGGCACAGGTGAGGGTACGGAAACGTGGGAGGGTCAGGCTATGTGCTGACGCACGAGTCAGTGCCAGCGTACGGGCCAGGAGTAGGCTACGGCTTGGGGGTAAGGTGTAGGGCTGGTGGTGGGTTTCCGTTCCGGGCTAGGGTTAGGGTTAGGGAACGGCAAGGCTTAGGGCACAGGTGAGGGTACGGAAACGTGGGAGGGTCAGGCTACGTGCTGACGCACGGGTCAGTGCCAGCGTACGGGCCAGGAGTAGGCTACGGCGTAGGGTAAGGTGTAGGGCTGGTGGTGGGTTTCCATTCCGGGCTAGGGTTAGGGTTAGGGAACAGCAAGGCTTAGGGCACAGCTGAGGGTACGGAAACGTGGGAGGGTCAGGCTACGTGCTGACGCAGGGGTCAGTGCCACCGTACGGGCCTGGAGTAGGCTACGGCGTAGGGTAATGTGTAGGGCTGGTGGTGGGTTTCCATTCCGGACTAGGGGCAGGGTTAGGGAACCGCAAGGCTTAGGGCACAGGTGAGGGTACGGAAACGTGGGAGGGTCAGGCTACGTGCTGACGCACGGGTCAGTGCCAGTGTACCGGCCAGGTGTAGGCTACGGCTTGTGGGTATGGTGTAGGGCTGGTGGTGGGTTTCCGTTCCGGGCTAGGGTTAGGGTTAGGGAACGGCAAGGCTTAGGGCACAGGTGAGGGTACGGAAACGTGGCAGGGTCAGGCTACGTGCTGACGCACGGGTCAGTGCCAGCGTACCGGCCAGGTGTAGGCTACGGCTTGGGTGTAAGGTGTAGGGCTGGTGGTGGGTTTCCGTTCCGGGCTAGGTTTAGGGTTAGGGAACGGCAAGGCTTAGGGCACAGGTGAGGGTACGGAAACGTGGGAGGGTCAGGCTACGTGCTGACGCACGGGTCAGTGCCAGCGTACGGGCCAGGATTAGGCTACGGCGTAGGGTAAGGTGTAGGGCTGGTGGTGGGTTTCCGTTCCGGGCTAGGGTTAGGGTTAGGGAACGGCAAGGCTTAGGGCACAGGTGAGGGTACGGAAACGTGGGAGGGTCAGGCTACGTGCTGACGCACGGGTCAGTGCCAGCGTACGGGCCAGGAGTAGGGTACGGCTTGGGGGTAAGTTGTAGGGCTGGTGGTGGGTTTCCGTTCCGGTCTAGGGTTAGGGTTAGGGAACGGCAAGGCTTAGGGCACAGGTGAGGGTACGGAAACGTGGGAGGGTCAGACTACGTGCTGACGCATTGGTCAGTGCCAGCGTACGGGCCTGGAGTAGGCTACAGCGTAGGGTAAGGTGTAGGGCTGGTGGTGGGTTTCCGTTCCGGGCTAGGGTTAGGGTTAGGGAACGGCAAGGCTTAGGGCACAGGTGAGGGTACGGAAACGTGGGAGGGTCAGGCTACGTGCTGACGCACGGGTCAGTGCCAGCGTACGGGCCAGGAGTAGGCTACGGCTTGGGGGTAAGGTGTAGGGCTGGTGGTGGGTTTCCGTTCCGGGCTAGGGTTAGGGTTAGGGAATGGCAAGGCTTAGGGCACAGGTGAGGGTACGGAAACGTGGGAGGGTCAGGCTACGTGCTGACGCACGGGTCAGTGCCAGCGTACGGGCCAGGAGTAGGCTACGGCTTGGGGGTAAGTTGTAGGGCTGGTGGTGGGTTTCCGTTCTGGGCTAGGGTTAGGGTTAGGGAACGGCAAGGCTTCGGGCACAGGTGAGGGTACAGAAACGTGGGAGGGTCAGGCTACGTGCTGACGCACGGGTCAGTGCCAGCGTACGTTCCAGGAGAAGGCTACGGCTTGGGGGTAAGGTGTAGGGCTTTTGGTGGGTTTCCGTTCCGGGCTAGGGTTAGGGTTAGGGAACGGCAAGGCTTAGGGCACAGGTGAGGGTACGGAAACGTGGGAGGGTCAGGCTACGTGCTGACGCACGGGTCAGTGCCAGCGTACCGGCCAGGAGTAGGCTACGGCGTAGGGTAAGGTGTAGGGCTGGTGGTGGGTTTCCGTTCCGGGCTAGGGTTAGGGTTAGGGAACGGCAAGGCTTAGGGCACAGGTGAGGGTACGGAAACGTGGGAGGGTCAGGCTACGTGCTGACGCACGGGTCAGTGCCAGCGTACAGGCCAGGTGTAGGCTACGTCTTGGGGGTAAGGTGTAGGGCTGGTGGTGGGTTTCCGTTCCGGGCTAGGGTTAGGGTTAGGGAACGGCAAGGCTTAGGGCACAGGTGAGGGTATGGAAACGTGGGAGGGTCAGGCTACGTGCTGACGCACGGGTTAGTGCCAGCGTACGGGCCAGGATTAGGCTACGGCGTAGGGTAAGGTGTAGGGCTGGTGGTGGGTTTCCGTTCCGGGCTAGGGTTAGGGTTAGGGAACGGCAAGGCTGAGGGCACAGGTGAGGGTACGGAAACGTGGGAGGGTCAGGCTACGTGCTGACGCACGGGTCAGTGCCAGCGTACGGGCCAGGAGTAGGCTACGGCGTAGGGTAAGGTGTAGGGCTGGTGGGGGGTTTCCGTTCCGGGCTAGGGTTAGGGTTATGGAACGGCAAGGCTTAGGGCACAGGTGAGGGTACGGAAACGTGGGAGGGTCAGGCTACGTGCTGATGCACGGGTCAGTGCCAGCGTACCGGCCAGGTGTAGGCTACTGCTTGTGGGTAAGGTGTAGGGCTGGTGGTGGGTTTCCGTTCCGGGCTAGGGTTAGGGTTAGGGAACGGCAAGGCTTAGGGCACAGGTGAGGGTACGGAAACGTGGGAGGGTCAGGCTACGTGCTGACGCACGGGTCAGTGCCAGCGTACGCGCCAGGAGTAGGCTACGGCTTGGGGGTAAGGTGTAGGGCTGGTGGTGGGTTTCCGTTCCGGGCTAGGGTTAGGGTTAGGGAACGGCAAGGCTTAGGGCACAGGTGAGGGTACGGAAACGTGGGAGGGTCAGGCTACGTGCTGACGCACGGGTCAGTGCCAGCGTACGGGCCAGGAGTAGGCTACGGCGTAGGGTAAGGTGTAGGGCTAGTGGTGGGTTTCCGTTCCGGGCTAGGGTTAGGGTTAGGGAACGGCAAGGCTTAGGGCACAGGTGAGGGTACGGAAACGTGGGAGGGTCAGGCTACGTGCTGACGCACGGGTCAGTGCCCGCGTACGGGCCAGGAGTAGGCTACGGCTTGGGGGTAAGGTGTAGGGCTCGTGGTGGGTTTCCGTTCCGGGCTAGGGTTAGGGTTAGGGAACGGCAAGGCTTAGGGCACAGGTGAGGGTACGGAAACGTGGGAGGGTCAGGCTACGTGCTGACGCATGGGTCAGTGCCAGCGTACGGGCCAGGAGTAGGCTACAACGTAGGGTAAGGTGTAGGGCTGGTGGTGGGTTTCCGTTCCGGGCTAGGGTTAGGGTTAGGGAACGGCAAGGCTTAGGGCACAGGTGAGGGTACGGAAACGTGGGAGGGTCAGGCTACGTGCTGACGCACGGGTCAGTGCCAGCGTACGGGCCAGGAGTAGGGTACGGCGTAGGGTAAGGTGTAGGGCTGGTGGTGGGTTTCCGTTCCGTGCTAGCGTTAGGGTTAGGGAACGGCAAGGCTTAGGGCACAGGTGAGGGTACGGAAACGTGGGAGGGTCAGGCTACGTGCTGACGCACGGGTCAGTGCCAGCGTACGGGCCAGGAGTAGGCTACGCCTTGGGGGTAAGGTGTAGGGCTGGTGGTGGGTTTCCGTTCCGGGCTAGGGTTAGGGTTAGGGAACGGCAAGGCTTAGGGCACAGGTGAGGGTACGGAAACGTGGGAGGGTCAGGCTACGTGCTGACGCACGGGTCAGTGCCAGCGTACGGGCCAGGAGTAGGCTACGGCTTGGGGGTAAGTTGTAGGGCTGGTGGTGGGTTTCCGTTCCGGGCTAGGGTTAGGGTTAGGGAACGGCAAGGCTTAGGGCACAGGTGAGGGTATAGAAACGTGGGAGGGTCAGGCTACGTGCTGACGCACGGGTCAGTGCCAGCGTACGTTCCAGGAGTAGGGTACGGCTTGGGGGTAAGTGGTATTGCTGGTGGTGGGTTTCTGTTCCGGGCTAGGGTTAGGGTTAGGGAACAGCAAGGCTTAGGGCACAGGTGAGGGTACGGAAACGTGGGAGGGTCAGGCTACGTGCTGACGCACGGGTCAGTGCCAGCGTACGGGCCTGGAGTAGGCTACGGCGTAGGGTAAGGTGTAGGGCTGGTGGTGGGTTTCCATTCCGGGCTAGGGTTAGGGTTAGGGAACGGCAAGGCTTAGGGCACAAGTGAGGGTACGGAAACGTGGGAGGGCCAGGCTACGTGCTGACGCACGGGTCAGTGCCAGCGTACCGGCCAGGTGTAGGCTACGGCTTGTGGGTAAGGTGTAGGGCTGGTGGTGGGTTTCCGTTCCGGGCTAGGGTCAGGGTTAGGGAACGGCAAGGCTTAGGGCACAGGTGAGGGTACGGAAACGTGGGAGGGTCAGGCTACGTGCTGATGCACGGGTCAGTGCCAGCGTACGGGCCAGGAGTAGGCTACGGTGTAGGGTAAGGTGTAGGGCTGGTGGTGGGTTTCCGTTCCGTGCTAGGGTTAGGGTTAGGGAACGGCAAGGCTTAGGGCACAGGTGAGGGTACGGAAACGTAGGACGGTCAGGCTACGTGCTGATGCACGGGTCAGTGCCAGCGTACGGGCCAGGAGTAGGCTACGGCGTAGGGTAAGGTGTAGGGCTGGTGGTGGGTTTCCGTTCCGGGCTAGGTTTAGGGTTAGGGAACGGCAAGACTTAGGGCAGAGATGAGGGTACGGAAACATGGGAGGGTCAGGCTACGTGCTGATGCACGGGTCAGTGCCAGCGTACCGGCCAGGTATAGGCTACGGCTTGTGGGTAAGGTGTAGGGCTGGTGGTGGGTTTCCGTTCCGGGCTAGGGTTAGGGTTAGGGAACGGCAAGGCTTAGGGCACAGGTGAGGGTACGGAAACGTGGGAGGGTCAGGCTACGTGCTGACGCACGGGTCAGTGCCAGCGTACGGGCCAGGAGTAGGCTACGGCTTGGGGGTAAGGTGTAGGGCTGGTGGTGGGTTTCCGTTCCGGGCTAGGGTTAGGGTTAGGGAACGGCAAGGCTTAGGGCACAGGTGAGGGTACGGAAACGTGGGAGGGTCAGGCTACGTGCTGACGCACGGGTCAGTGCCAGCGTACGGGCCAGGAGTAGGGTACGGCGTAGGGTAAGGTGTAGGGCTGGTGGTGGGTTTCCGTTCCGTGCTAGCGTTAGGGTTAGGGAACGGCAAGGCTTAGGGCACAGGTGAGGGTACGGAAACGTGGGAGGGTCAGGCTACGTGCTGACGCACGGGTCAGTGCCAGCGTACGGGCCAGGAGTAGGCTACGGCTTGGGGGTAAGGTGTAGGGCTGGTGGTGGGTTTCCGTTCCGGGCTAGGGTTAGGGTTAGGGAACGGCAAGGCTTAGGGCACAGGTGAGGGTACGGAAACGTGGGAGGGTCAGGCTACGTGCTGACGCACGGGTCAGTGCCAGCGTACGGGCCAGGAGTAGGCTACGGCTTGGGGGTAAGTTGTAGGGCTGGTGGTGGGTTTCCGTTCCGGGCTAGGGTTAGGGTTAGGGAACGGCAAGGCTTAGGGCACAGGTGAGGGTATAGAAACGTGGGAGGGTCAGGCTACGTGCTGACGCACGGGTCAGTGCCAGCGTACGTTCCAGGAGTAGGCTACGGCTTGGGGGTAAGGTGTAGGGCTTTTGGTGGGTTTCCGTTCCGGGCTAGGGTTAGGGTTAGGGAACGGCAAGGCTTAGGGCACAGGTGAGGGTACGGAAACGTGGGAGGGTCAGGCTACGTGCTGACGCACGGGTCAGTGCCAGCGTACGGGCCAGGATTAGGCTACGGCGTAGGGTAAGGTGTAGGGCTGGTGGTGGGTTTCTGTTCCGGGCTAGGGTTAGGGTTAGGGAACGGCAAGGCTTAGGGCACAGGTGAGGGTACGGAAACGTGGGAGGGTCAGGCTACGTGCTGACGCATGGGTCAGTGCCAGCGTACGGGCCAGGAGTAGGGTACGGCTTGGGGGTAAGTGGTATTGCTGGTGGTGGGTTTCTGTTCCGGGCTAGGGTTAGGGTTAGGGAACAGCAAGGCTTAGGGCACAGGTGAGGGTACGGAAACGTGGGAGGGTCAGGCTACGTGCTGACGCACGGGTCAGTGCCAGCGTACGGGCCTGGAGTAGGCTACGGCGTAGGGTAAGGTGTAGGGCTGGTGGTGGGTTTCCATTCCGGGCTAGGGTTAGGGTTAGGGAACGGCAAGGCTTAGGGCACAAGTGAGGGTACGGAAACGTGGGAGGGCCAGGCTACGTGCTGACGCACGGGTCAGTGCCAGCGTACCGGCCAGGTGTAGGCTACGGCTTGTGGGTAAGGTGTAGGGCTGGTGGTGGGTTTCCGTTCCGGGCTAGGGTCAGGGTTAGGGAACGGCAAGGCTTAGGGCACAGGTGAGGGTACGGAAACGTGGGAGGGTCAGGCTACGTGCTGATGCACGGGTCAGTGCCAGCGTACGGGCCAGGAGTAGGCTACGGTGTAGGGTAAGGTGTAGGGCTGGTGGTGGGTTTCCGTTCCGTGCTAGGGTTAGGGTTAGGGAACGGCAAGGCTTAGGGCACAGGTGAGGGTACGGAAACGTAGGACGGTCAGGCTACGTGCTGATGCACGGGTCAGTGCCAGCGTACGGGCCAGGAGTAGGCTACGGCGTAGGGTAAGGTGTAGGGCTGGTGGTGGGTTTCCGTTCCGGGCTAGGTTTAGGGTTAGGGAACGGCAAGACTTAGGGCAGAGATGAGGGTACGGAAACATGGGAGGGTCAGGCTACGTGCTGATGCACGGGTCAGTGCCAGCGTACCGGCCAGGTATAGGCTACGGCTTGTGGGTAAGGTGTAGGGCTGGTGGTGGGTTTCCGTTCCGGGCTAGGGTTAGGGTTAGGGAACGGCAAGGCTTAGGGCACAGGTGAGGGTACGGAAACGTGGGAGGGTCAGGCTACGTGCTGACGCACGGGTCAGTGCCAGCGTACGGGCCAGGAGTAGGCTACGGCTTGGGGGTAAGGTGTAGGGCTGGTGGTGGGTTTCCGTTCCGGGCTAGGGTTAGGGTTAGGGAACGGCAAGGCTTAGGGCACAGGTGAGGGTACGGAAACGTGGGAGGGTCAGGCTACGTGCTGACGCACGGGTCAGTGCCAGCGTACGGGCCAGGAGTAGGGTACGGCGTAGGGTAAGGTGTAGGGCTGGTGGTGGGTTTCCGTTCCGTGCTAGCGTTAGGGTTAGGGAACGGCAAGGCTTAGGGCACAGGTGAGGGTACGGAAACGTGGGAGGGTCAGGCTACGTGCTGACGCACGGGTCAGTGCCAGCGTACGGGCCAGGAGTAGGCTACGGCTTGGGGGTAAGGTGTAGGGCTGGTGGTGGGTTTCCGTTCCGGGCTAGGGTTAGGGTTAGGGAACGGCAAGGCTTAGGGCACAGGTGAGGGTACGGAAACGTGGGAGGGTCAGGCTACGTGCTGACGCACGGGTCAGTGCCAGCGTACGGGCCAGGAGTAGGCTACGGCTTGGGGGTAAGTTGTAGGGCTGGTGGTGGGTTTCCGTTCCGGGCTAGGGTTAGGGTTAGGGAACGGCAAGGCTTAGGGCACAGGTGAGGGTATAGAAACGTGGGAGGGTCAGGCTACGTGCTGACGCACGGGTCAGTGCCAGCGTACGTTCCAGGAGTAGGCTACGGCTTGGGGGTAAGGTGTAGGGCTTTTGGTGGGTTTCCGTTCCGGGCTAGGGTTAGGGTTAGGGAACGGCAAGGCTTAGGGCACAGGTGAGGGTACGGAAACGTGGGAGGGTCAGGCTACGTGCTGACGCACGGGTCAGTGCCAGCGTACGGGCCAGGATTAGGCTACGGCGTAGGGTAAGGTGTAGGGCTGGTGGTGGGTTTCTGTTCCGGGCTAGGGTTAGGGTTAGGGAACGGCAAGGCTTAGGGCACAGGTGAGGGTACGGAAACGTGGGAGGGTCAGGCTACGTGCTGACGCACGGGTCAGTGCCAGCGTACGGGCCAGGATTAGGCTACGGCGTAGGGTAAGGTGTAGGGCTGGTGGTGGGTTTCCGTTCCGGGCTAGGGTTAGGGTTAGGGAACGGCAAGGCTTAGGGCACAGGTGAGGGTACGGAAACGTGGGAGGGTCAGGCTACGTGCTGACGCATGGGTCAGTGCCAGCGTACGGGCCAGGAGTAGGGTACGGCTTGGGGGTAAGTGGTAGGGCTGGTGGTGGGTTTCTGTTCCGGGCTAGGGTTAGGGTTAGGGAACAGCAAGGCTTAGGGCACAGGTGAGGGTACGGAAACGTGGGAGGGTCAGGCTACGTGCTGACGCACGTGTCAGTGCCAGCGTACGGGCCTGGAGTAGGCTACGGCGTAGGGTAAGGTGTAGGGCTGGTGGTGGGTTTCCATTCCGGGCTAGGGTTAGGGTTAGGGAACGGCAAGGCTTAGGGCACAAGTGAGCGTACGGAAACGTGGGAGGGCCAGGCTACGTGCTGACGCACGGGTCAGTGCCAGCGTACCGGCCAGGTGTAGGCTACGGCTTGTGGGTAAGGTGTAGGGCTGGTGGTGGATTTCCGTTCCGGGCTAGGGTTAGGGTTAGGGAACGGCAAGGCTTAGGGCACAGGTGAGGGTACGGAAACGTGGCAGGGTCAGGCTACGTGCTGACGCACGGGTCAGTGCCAGCGTACCGGCCAGGTGTAGGCTACGGCTTCTGGGTAAGGTGTAGGGCTGGTGGTGGGTTTCCGTTTCGGGCTAGGGTTAGGGTTAGGGAACGGCAAGGCTTAGGGCACAGGTGAGGGTACGGAAACGTGGGAGGGTCAGGCTACGTGCTGATGCACGGGTCATTGCCAGCGTACGGGCCAGGAGTAGGCTACGGCTTGGGGGTAAGGTGTAGGGCTGGTGGTGGGTTTCCGTTCCGGGCTAGTGTTAGGGTTAGGGAACGGCAAGGCTTAGGGCACAGGTGAGGATACGGAAACGTGGGAGGGTCAGGCTACGTGCTGACGCACGTGTCAGTGCCAGCGTACGGGCCAGGAGTAGGCTCCGGTGTAGGGTAAGGTGTAGGGCTGGTGGTGGGTTTCCGTTCCGTGCTAGGGTTAGGGTTAGGGAACGGCAAGGTTTAGAGCACAGGTGAGGGTACGGAAACGTGGGAGGGCCAGGCTACGTGCTGACGCACGGGTCAGTGCCAGCGTACGGGCCAGGAGTAGGCTACGGCTTGGGGGTAAGGTGTAGGGCTGGCGGTGGGTTTCCGTTCCGGGCTAGGGTTAGGGTTAGGGAACGGCAAGGCTTAGGGCACAGGTGAGGGTACGGAAACGTGGGAGGATCAGGCTACGTGCTGACGCACGGGTCAGTGCCAGCGTACGGGCCAGGAGTAGGCTACGGCGTAGGGTAAGGTGTAGGGCTGGTGGTGGGTTTCCCTTCCGGGCTAGGGTTAGGGTTAGGGAACGGCAAGGCTTAGGGCACAGGTGAGGGTACGGAAACGTGGGAGGGTCAGGCTACGTGCTGATGCACGGGTCAGTGCCAGCGTACGGGCCAGGAGTAGGCTACGGTGTAGGGTAAGGTGTAGGGCTGGTGGTGGGTTTCCGTTCCGTGCTAGGGTTAGGGTTAGGGAACGGCAAGGCTTAGGGCACAGGTGAGGGTACGGAAACGTGGGAGGGTCAGGCTACGTGCTGACGCACGAGTCAGTGCCAGCGTACGGGCCAGGAGTAGGCTACGGCTTGGGGGTAAGTTGTAGGGCTGGTGGTGGGTTTCCGTTCCGGGCTAGGGTTAGGGTTAGGGAACGGCAAGGCTTAGGGAACAGGTGAGGGTACGGAAACGTGGGAGGGTCAGGCTACATGCTGACGCACGAGTCAGTGCCAGCGTACGGGCCAGGAGTAGGCTACGGCTTGGGGGTAAGTTGTAGGGCTGGTGGTGGGTTTCCGTTCCGGGCTAGGGTTAGGGTTAGGGAACGGCAAGGCTTAGGGCACAGGTGAGGGTACGGAAACGTGGGAGGGTCAGGCTACGTGCTGACGCACGGGTCAGTGCCAGCGTACGGGCCAGGATTAGGCTACGGCTTGTGGGTAAGTTGTAGGGCTGGTGGTGGTTTTGCGTTCCGGGCTAGGGTTAGGGTTAGGGAACGGCAAGGCTTAGGGCACAGGTGAGGGTACGGAAACGTGGGAGGGTCAGGCTACGTGCTGATGCACGGGTCAGTGCCAGCGTACGGGCCAGGAGTAGGCTACGGTGTAGGGTAAGGTGTAGGGCTGGTGGTGGGTTTCCGTTCCGTGCTAGGGTTAGGGTTAGGGAACGGCAAGGCTTAGGGCACAGGTGAGGGTACGGAAACGTAGGAGGGTCAGGCTACGTGCTGATGCACGGGTCAGTGCCAGCGTACGGGCCAGGAGTAGGCTACGGCGTAGGGTAAGGTGTAGGGCTGGTGGTGGGTTTCTGTTCCGGGCTAGGGTTAGGGTTAGGGAACGGCAAGGCTTAGGGCACAGGTGAGGGTACGGAAACGTGGGAGGGTCAGGCTACGTGCTGATGCACGGGTCAGTGCCAGCGTACCGGCCAGGTATAGGCTACGGCTTGTGGGTAAGTTGTAGGGCTGCTGGTGGGTTTCCGTTCCGGGCTAGGGTTAGGGTTAGGGAACGGCAAGGCTTAGGGCACAGGTGAGGGTACGGAAACGTGCGAGGGTCAGGCTACGTGCTGACGCACGGGTCAGTGCCAGCGTACGGGCCAGGAGTAGGCTACGGCTTGTGGGTAAGGTGTAGGGCTGGTGGTGGGTTTCCGTTCCGGGCTAGGGTTAGGGTTAGGGAACGGCAAGGGTTAGGGCACAGGTGAGGGTACAGAAACGTGGGAGGGTCAGGCTACGTGCTGACGCACGGGTCAGTGCCAGCGTACGGGCCAGGAGTAGGCTACGGCGTAGGGTAAGGTGTAGGGCTGCTGGTGGTTTTCCGTTCCGTGCTAGGGTTAGGGTTAGGGAACGGCAAGGCTTAGGGCATAGGTGAGGGTACGGAAACGTGGGAGGGTCAGGCTACGTGCTGACGCACGGGTCAGTGCCCGCGTACGGGCCAGGAGTAGGCTACGGCTTGGGGGTAAGGTGTAGGGCTGGTGGTGGGTTTCCGTTCCGGGCTAGGGTTAGGGTTAGGGAACGGCAAGGCTTAGGGCACAGGTGAGGGTACGGAAACGTGGGAGGGTCAGGCTACGTGCTGACGCACGGGTCAGTGCCAGCGTACGGGCCAGGAGTAGGCTACGGCTTGGGGGTAAGTTGTAGGGCTGGCGGTGGGTTTCCGTTCCGGGCTAGGGTTAGGGTTAGGGAACGGCAAGGCTTAGGGCACAGGTGAGGGTACAGAAACGTGGGAGGGTCAGGCTACCTGCTGACGCACGGGTCAGTGCCAGCGTACGGGCCAGGAGTAGGCTACGGCGTAGGGTAAGGTGTAGGGCTGGTGGTGGGTTTCCGTTCCGGGCTAGGGTTAGGGTTAGGGAACGGCAAGGCTTAGGGCACAGGTGAGGTTATGGAAACGTGGGAGGGTCAGGCTACGTGCTGACGCACGGGTCAGTGCCAGCGTACGGGCCAGGTGTAGGCTACGGCGTAGGGTAAGGTGTAGGGCTGGTGGTGGGTTTCCGTTCCGGGCTAGGGTTAGGGTTAGGGAACGGCAAGGCTGAGGGCACAGGTGAGGGTACGGAAACGTGGGAAGGTCAGGCTACGTGCTGACGCACGGGTCAGTGCCAGCGTACGGGCCAGGAGTAGGCTACGGCTTGGGGGTAAGTTGTAGGGCTGGTGTTGGGTTTCCGTTCCGGGCTAGGGTTAGGGTTAGGGAACGGCAAGGCTTAGGGCACAGGTGAGGGTACGGAAACGTGGGAGGGCCAGGCTACGTGCTGATGCACGGGTCAGTGCCAGCGTACGGGCCAGGAGTAGGCTACCTTGTAGGGTAAGGTGTAGGGCTGGTGGTGGGTTTCCGTTCCGTGCTAGGGTTAGGGTTAGGGAACGGCAAGGCTTAGGGCACAGGTGAGAGTACGGAAACGTAGGAGGGTCAGGCTACGTGCTGACGCACGGGCCAGTGCCAGCGTACGGGCCAGGATTAGGCTACGGCATAGGGTAAGGTGTAGGGCTGGTGGTGGGTTTCCGTTCCGGGGTAGGGTTAGGGTTAGGGAACGGCAAGGCTTAGGGCACAGGTGAGGGTACGGAAACGTGGGAGGTTCAGGCTACGTGCTGACGCACGGGTCAGTGCCAGCGTATGGGCCAGGTGTATGCTACGGCATAGGGTAAGGTGTAGGGCTGGTGGTGGGTTTCCGTTCCGGGCTAGGGTTAGGGTTAGGGAACGGCAAGGTTTAGGGCACAGTTGAGGGTACGGAAACGTGGGAGGGTCAGGCTACGTGCTGACGCACGGGTCAGTGCCAGCGTACCGGCCAGGTGTAGGCTACGGCTTCTGGGTAAGGTGTAGGGCTGGTGGTGGGTTTCCGTTCCGGGCTAGGGTTAGGGTTAGGGAACGGCAAGGCTTAGGGCACAGGTGAGGGTACGGAAACGTGGGAGGGTCAGGCTACGTGCTGACGCACGGATCAGTGCCAGCGTACGGGCCAGGAGTAGGCTACGGTGTAGGGTAAGGTGTAGGTCTGGTGGTGGGTTTCCGTTCCGGGGTAGGGTTAGGGTTAGGGAACGGCAAGGCTTAGGGCACAGGTGAGTTTATGGAAACCTGGGAGAGTCAGGCTATGTGCTGACGCACGGGTCAGTGCCAGCGTACGGGCCAGGAGTAGGCTACGGCGTAGGGTAATGTGTAGGGCTGGTGGTGGGTTTCCATTCCGGGCTAGGGTTAGGGTTAGGGAACAGCAAGGCTTAGGGCACAGCTGAGGGTACGGAAACGTGGGAGGGTCAGGCTACGTGCTGACGCAGGGGTCAGTGCCAGCGTACGGGCCTGGAGTAGGCTACGGCGTAGGGTAATGTGTAGGGCTGGTGGTGGGTTTCCATTCCGGGCTAGGGTTAGGGTTAGGGAACGGCAAGGCTTAGGGCACAGGTGAGGGTACGGAAACGTGGGAGGGTCAGGCTACGTGCTGACGCACGGGTCATTGCCAGCGTACGGGCCAGGAGTAGGCTACGGCGTAGGGTAAGGTGTAGGGCTGGTGGTGGGTTTCCGTTCCATGCTAGGGTTAGGGTTAGGGAACGGCAAGGCTTAGGCTACAGGTGAGGGTATGGAAACGTGGGAGGGTCAGGCTACGTGCTGACGCACGTGTCAGTGCCAGCGTACAGGCCAGGTGTAGGCTACGGCTTGGGGGTAAGGTGTAGGGCTGGTGGTGGGTTTCCGTTCCGGGCTAGGGTTAGGGTTAGGGAACGGCAAGGCTTAGGGCACAGGTGAGGGTACGGAAACGTGGGAGGGCCAGGCTACGTGCTGACGCACGGGTCAGTGCCAGCGTACCGGCCAGGTGTAGGCTACGGCTTGTGGGTAAGGTGTAGGGCTGGTGGTGGATTTCCGTTCCGGGCTAGGGTTAGGGTTAGGGAACGGCAAGGCTTAGGGCACAGGTGAGGGTACGGAAACGTGGCAGGGTCAGGCTACGTGCTGACGCACGGGTCAGTGCCAGCGTACCGGCCAGGTGTAGGCTACGGCTTCTGGGTAAGGTGTAGGGCTGGTGGTGGGTTTCCGTTTCGGGCTAGGGTTAGGGTTAGGGAACGGCAAGGCTTAGGGCACAGGTGAGGGTACGGAAACGTGGGAGGGTCAGGCTACGTGCTGATGCACGGGTCATTGCCAGCGTACGGGCCAGGAGTAGGCTACGGCTTGGGGGTAAGGTGTAGGGCTGGTGGTGGGTTTCCGTTCCGGGCTAGTGTTAGGGTTAGGGAACGGCAAGGCTTAGGGCACAGGTGAGGATACGGAAACGTGGGAGGGTCAGGCTACGTGCTGACGCACGGGTCAGTGCCAGCGTACGGGCCAGGAGTAGGCTCCGGTGTAGGGTAAGGTGTAGGGCTGGTGGTGGGTTTCCGTTCCGTGCTAGGGTTAGGGTTAGGGAACGGCAAGGTTTAGAGCACAGGTGAGGGTACGGAAACGTGGGAGGGCCAGGCTACGTGCTGACGCACGGGTCAGTGCCAGCGTACGGGCCAGGAGTAGGCTACGGCTTGGGGGTAAGGTGTAGGGCTGGCGGTGGGTTTCCGTTCCGGGCTAGGGTTAGGGTTAGGGAACGGCAAGGCTTAGGGCACAGGTGAGGGTACGGAAACGTGGGAGGATCAGGCTACGTGCTGACCCACGGGTCAGTGCCAGCGTACGGGCCAGGAGTAGGCTATGGCGTAGGGTAAGGTGTAGTGCTGGTGGTGGGTTTCCGTTCTGGGCTAGGGTTAGGGTTAGGGAACGGCAAGGCTTAGTGCACAGTTGACGGCACGGAAACGTGGGAGGGTCAGGGTACGTGGTGTCGCACGGGTCAGTGCCAGCGTACGGGCCAGGAGTAGGCTACGACTTGGGGGTAAGGTGTAGGGCTGGTGGTGGGTTTCCGTTCCGGGCTAGGGTTAGGGTTAGGGAACGGCAAGGCTTAGGGCACAGGTGAGGGTACGGAAATGTGGGAGGGTCAGGCTACGTGCTGACGCACGGGTCAGTGCCAGCGTACGGGCCAGGAGTAGGCTACGGCTTGGGGTTAAGTTGTAGGGCTGGTCGTGGTTTTCCGTTCCAGGCTAGGGTTAGGGTTAGGGAACGGCAAGGCTTAGGGCACAGGTGAGGGTACGGAAACGTGGGAGGGTCAGGCTACGTGCTGATGCACGGGTCAGTGCCAGCGTACGGGCCAGGAGTAGGCTACGGTGTAGGGTAAGGTGTAGTGCTGGTGGTGGGTTTCCGTTCCGTGCTAGGGTTAGGGTTAGGGAACGGCAAGGCTTAGGGCACAGGTGAGGGTACGGAAACGTAGCACGGTCAGGCTACGTGCTGATGCACGGGTCAGTGCCAGCGTACGGGCCAGGAGTAGGCTACGGCGTAGGGTAAGGTGTAGGGCTGGTGGTGGGTTTCCGTTCCGGGCTAGGGTTAGGGTTAGGGAACGGCAAGGCTTAGGGCACAGGTGAGGGTACGGAAACGGGGGAGGGTCAGGCTACGTGCTGACGCACGGGTCAGTGCCAGCGTACGGGCCAGGAGTAGGCTACGGCGTAGGGTAAGGTGTAGGGCTGGTGGTGGGTTTCCATTCCGGGCTAGGGTTAGGGTTAGGGAACGGCAAGGATTAGGGCACAAGTGAGCGTACGGAAACGTGGGAGGGCCAGGCTACGTGCTGACGCACGGGTCAGTGCCAGCGTACCGGCCAGGTGTAGGCTACGGCTTGTGGGTAAGGTGTAGGGCTGGTGGTGGATTTCCGTTCCGGGCTAGGGTTAGGGTTAGGGAACGGCAAGGCTTAGGGCACAGGTGAGGGTACGGAATCGTGGCAGGGTCAGGCTACGTGCTGACGCACGGGTCAGTGCCAGCGAACCGGCCAGGTGTAGGCTACGGCTTCTGGGTAAGGTGTAGGGCTGGTGGTGGGTTTCCGTTTCGGGCTAGGGTTAGGGTTAGGGAACGGCAAGGCTTAGGGCACAGGTGAGGGTACGGAAACGTGGGAGGGTCAGGCTACGTGCTGATGCACGGGTCATTGCCAGCGTACGGGCCAGGAGTAGGCTACGGCTTGGGGGTAAGGTGTAGGGCTGGTGGTGGGTTTCCGTTCCGGGCTAGTGTTAGGGTTAGGGAACGGCAAGGCTTAGGGCACAGGTGAGGATACGGAAACGTGGGAGGGTCAGGCTACGTGCTGACGCACGGGTCAGTGCCAGCGTACGGGCCAGGAGTAGGCTACGGCGTAGGGTAAGGTGTAGGGCTGGTGGTGGGTTTCCGTTCCGGGCTAGGGTTAGGGTTAGGGAACGGCAAGGCTGAGGGCACAGGTGAGGGTACGGAAACGTGGGAGGGTCAGGCTATGTGCTGACGCACGAGTCAGTGCCAGCGTACGGGCCAGGAGTAGGCTACGGCTTGGGGGTAAGGTGTAGGGCTGGTGGTGGGTTTCCGTTCCGGGCTAGGGTTAGGGTTAGGGAACGGCAAGGCTTAGGGCACAGGTGAGGGTACGGAAACGTGGGAGGGTCAGGCTACGTGTTGACGCACGGGTCAGTGCCAGCGTACGGGCCAGGAGTATGCTACGGCGTAGGGTAAGGTGTAGGGCTGGTGGTGGGTTTCCGTTCCGGGCTAGGGTTAGGGTTAGGGAACGGCAAGGCTTAGGGCACAGGTGAGGGTACGGAAACGTGGGAGGGTCAGGCTACGTGCTGACGCACGTGTCAGTGCCAGCGTACAGGCCAGGTGTAGGCTACGGCTTGGGGGTAAGGTGTAGGGCTGGTGGTGGGTTTCCGTTCCGGGCTAGGGTTAGGGTTAGGGAACGGCAAGGCTTAGGGCACAGGTGAGGGTACGGAAACGTGGGAGGGTCAGGCTACGTGCTGACGCACGGGTCAGTGCCAGCGTACGGGCCAGGATTAGGCTACGGCGTAGGGTAAGGTGTAGGGCTGGTGGTGGGTTTCCGTTCCGGGCTAGGGTTAGGGTTAGGGAACGGCAAGGCTTAGGGCACAGGTGAGGGTACGGAAACGTGGGAGGGTCAGGCTACGTGCTGACGCACGGGTCAGTGCCAGCGTACGGGCCAGGAGTAGGGTACGGCTTGGGGGTAAGTTGTAGGGCTGGTGGTGGGTTTCTGTTCCGGGCTAGGGTTAGGGTTAGGGAACGGCAAGGCTTAGGGCACAGGTGAGGGTACGGAAACGTGGGAGGGACATGCTACGTGCTGACGCATAGTTCAGTGCCAGCGTACGGGCCAGGAGTAGGCTATGGCTTGGGGGTAAGGTGTAGGGCTGGTGGTGGGTTTCCGTTCCGGGCTAGGGTTAGGGTTAGGGAACGGCAAGGCTTCGGGTACAGGTGAGGGTACGGAAACTTGGGAGGTTCAGGCTACGTGCTGACACACGGGTCAGTGCCAGCGTATGGGCCAGGAGTAGGCTACGGCATAGGGTAAGGTGTAGGGCTGGTGGTGGGTTTCCGTTCCGGGCTAGGGTTAGGGTTAGGGAACGGCAAGGCTTAGGGCACAGGTGAGGGTACGGAAACGTGGGAGGGTCAGGCTACGTGCTGACACACGGGTCAGTGCCAGCGTACGGGCCAGGAGTAGGCTATGGCGTAGGGTAAGGTGTAGTGCTGGTGGTGGGTTTCCGTTCCGGGCTAGGGTTAGGGTTAGGGAACGGCAAGGCTTAGGGCACAGGTGAGGGTACGGAAATGTGGGAGGGTCAGGCTACGTGCTGACGCACGGGTCAGTGCCAGCGTACGGGCCAGGAGTAGGCTACGGCTTGGGGTTAAGTTGTAGGGCTGGTCGTGGTTTTCCGTTCCAGGCTAGGGTTAGGGTTAGGGAACGGCAAGGCTTAGGGCACAGGTGAGGGTACGGAAACGTGGGAGGGTCAGGCTACGTGCTGATGCACGGGTCAGTGCCAGCGTACGGGCCAGGAGTAGGCTACGGTGTAGGGTAAGGTGTAGTGCTGGTGGTGGGTTTCCGTTCCGTGCTAGGGTTAGGGTTAGGGAACGGCAAGGCTTAGGGCACAGGTGAGGGTACGGAAACGTAGCACGGTCAGGCTACGTGCTGATGCACGGGTCAGTGCCAGCGTACGGGCCAGGAGTAGGCTACGGCGTAGGGTAAGGTGTAGGGCTGGTGGTGGGTTTCCGTTCCGGGCTAGGGTTAGGGTTAGGGAACGGCAAGGCTTAGGGCACAGGTGAGGGTACGGAAACGGGGGAGGGTCAGGCTACGTGCTGACGCATGGGTCAGTGCCAGCGTACGGGCCAGGAGTAGGCTACGGCGTAGGGTAAGGTGTAGGGCTGGTGGTGGGTTTCCATTCCGGGCTAGGGTTAGGGTTAGGGAACGGCAAGGATTAGGGCACAAGTGAGCGTACGGAAACGTGGGAGGGCCAGGCTACGTGCTGACGCACGGGTCAGTGCCAGCGTACCGGCCAGGTGTAGGCTACGGCTTGTGGGTAAGGTGTAGGGCTGGTGGTGGATTTCCGTTCCGGGCTAGGGTTAGGGTTAGGGAACGGCAAGGCTTAGGGCACAGGTGAGGGTACGGAATCGTGGCAGGGTCAGGCTACGTGCTGACGCACGGGTCAGTGCCAGCGAACCGGCCAGGTGTAGGCTACGGCTTCTGGGTAAGGTGTAGGGCTGGTGGTGGGTTTCCGTTTCGGGCTAGGGTTAGGGTTAGGGAACGGCAAGGCTTAGGGCACAGGTGAGGGTACGGAAACGTGGGAGGGTCAGGCTACATGCTGATGCACGGGTCATTGCCAGCGTACGGGCCAGGAGTAGGCTACGGCTTGGGGGTAAGGTGTAGGGCTGGTGGTGGGTTTCCGTTCCGGGCTAGTGTTAGGGTTAGGGAACGGCAAGGCTTAGGGCACAGGTGAGGATACGGAAACGTGGGAGGGTCAGGCTACGTGCTGACGCACGGGTCAGTGCCAGCGTACGGGCCAGGAGTAGGCTACGGCGTAGGGTAAGGTGTAGGGCTGGTGGTGGGTTTCCGTTCCGGGCTAGGGTTAGGGTTAGGGAACGGCAAGGCTGAGGGCACAGGTGAGGGTACGGAAACGTGGGAGGGTCAGGCTATGTGCTGACGCACGAGTCAGTGCCAGCGTACGGGCCAGGAGTAGGCTACGGCTTGGGGGTAAGGTGTAGGGCTGGTGGTGGGTTTCCGTTCCGGGCTAGGGTTAGGGTTAGGGAACGGCAAGGCTTAGGGCACAGGTGAGGGTACGGAAACGTGGGAGGGTCAGGCTACGTGTTGACGCACGGGTCAGTGCCAGCGTACGGGCCAGGAGTATGCTACGGCGTAGGGTAAGGTGTAGGGCTGGTGGTGGGTTTCCGTTCCGGGCTAGGGTTAGGGTTAGGGAACGGCAAGGCTTAGGGCACAGGTGAGGGTACGGAAACGTGGGAGGGTCAGGCTACGTGCTGACGCACGTGTCAGTGCCAGCGTACAGGCCAGGTGTAGGCTACGGCTTGGGGGTAAGGTGTAGGGCTGGTGGTGGGTTTCCGTTCCGGGCTAGGGTTAGGGTTAGGGAACGGCAAGGCTTAGGGCACAGGTGAGGGTACAGAAACGTGGGAGGGTCAGGCTACGTGCTGACGCATGGGTCAGTGCCAGCGTACGGGCCAGTAGTAGGCTACGGCTTGGGGGTAAGGTGTAGGGCTGGTGGTGGGTTTCCGTTCCGGGCTAGGGTTAGGGTTAGGGAACGGCAAGGCTTACGGCACAGTTGAGGGTACAGAAACGTGGGAGGGTCAGGCTACGTGCTGACGCACGGGTCAGTGCCAGCGTACGGGCCAGTAGTAGGCTACGGCTTGGGGGTAAGGTGTAGGGTTGGTGGTGGGTTTCCGTTCCGGACTAGGGTTAGGGTTAGGGAACGGCAAGGCTTAGGGCACAGGTGAGGGTACGGAAACGTGGGAGGGACATGCTACGTGCTGACGCATAGTTCAGTGCCAGCGTACGGGCCAGGAGTAGGCTATGGCTTGGGGGTAAGGTGTAGGGCTGGTGGTGGGTTTCCGTTCCGGGCTAGGGTTAGGGTTAGGGAACGGCAAGGCTTCGGGTACAGGTGAGGGTACGGAAACGTGGGAGGTTCAGGCTACGTGCTGACGCACGGGTCAGTGCCAGCGTATGGGCCAGGAGTAGGCTACGGCATAGGGTAAGGTGTAGGGCTGGTGGTGGGTTTCCGTTCCGGGCTAGGGTTAGGGTTAGGGAACGGCAAGGCTTAGGGCACAGGTGAGGGTACGGAAACGTGGGAGGGTCAGGCTACGTGCTGACACACGGGTCAGTGCCAGCGTACGGGCCAGGAGTAGGGTATGGCGTAGGGTAAGGTGTAGTGTTGGTGGTGGGTTTCCGTTCCGGGCTAGGGTTAGGGTTAGGGAACGGCAAGGCTTAGTGCACAGTTGACGGCACGGAAACGTGGGAGGGTCAGGGTACGTGGTGTCGCACGGGTCAGTGCCAGCGTACGGGCCAGGAGTAGGGTACGACTTGGGGGTAAGGTGTAGGGCTGGTGGTGGGTTTCCGTTCCGGGCTAGGGTTAGGGTTAGGGAACGGCAAGGCTTAGGGCACAGGTGAGGGTACGGAAATGTGGGAGGGTCAGGCTACGTGCTGACGCACGGGTCAGTGCCAGCGTACGGGCCAGGAGTAGGCTACGGCTTGGGGTTAAGTTGTAGGGCTGGTCGTGGTTTTCCGTTCCAGGCTAGGGTTAGGGTTAGGGAACGGCAAGGCTTAGGGCACAGGTGAGGGTACGGAAACGTGGGAGGGTCAGGCTACGTGCTGATGCACGGGTCAGTGCCAGCGTACGGGCCAGGAGTAGGCTACGGTGTAGGGTAAGGTGTAGTGCTGGTGGTGGGTTTCCGTTCCGTGCTAGGGTTAGGGTTAGGGAACGGCAAGGCTTAGGGCACAGGTGAGGGTACGGAAACGTAGCACGGTCAGGCTACGTGCTGATGCACGGGTCAGTGCCAGCGTACGGGCCAGGAGTAGGCTACGGCGTAGGGTAAGGTGTAGGGCTGGTGGTGGGTTTCCGTTCCGGGCTAGGGTTAGGGTTAGGGAACGGCAAGGCTTAGGGCACAGGTGAGGGTACGGAAACGGGGGAGGGTCAGGCTACGTGCTGACGCACGGGTCAGTGCCAGCGTACGGGCCAGGAGTAGGCTACGGCGTAGGGTAAGGTGTAGGGCTGGTGGTGGGTTTCCATTCCGGGCTAGGGTTAGGGTTAGGGAACGGCAAGGCTTAGGGCACAGGTGAGGGTACGGAATCGTGGCAGGGTCAGGCTACGTGCTGACGCACGGGTCAGTGCCAGCGAACCGGCCAGGTGTAGGCTACGGCTTCTGGGTAAGGTGTAGGGCTGGTGGTGGGTTTCCGTTTCGGGCTAGGGTTAGGGTTAGGGAACGGCAAGGCTTAGGGCACAGGTGAGGGTACGGAAACGTGGGAGGGTCAGGCTACGTGCTGATGCACGGGTCATTGCCAGCGTACGGGCCAGGAGTAGGCTACGGCTTGGGGGTAAGGTGTAGGGCTGGTGGTGGGTTTCCGTTCCGGGCTAGTGTTAGGGTTAGGGAACGGCAAGGCTTAGGGCACAGGTGAGGATACGGAAACGTGGGAGGGTCAGGCTACGTGCTGACGCACGGGTCAGTGCCAGCGTACGGGCCAGGAGTAGGCTCCGGCGTAGGGTAAGGTGTAGGGCTGGTGGTGGGTTTCCGTTCCGTGCTAGGGTTAGGGTTAGGGAACGGCAAGGTTTAGAGCACAGGTGAGGGTACGGAAACGTGGGAGGGCCAGGCTACGTGCTGACGCACGGGTCAGTGCCAGCGTACGGGCCAGGAGTAGGCTACGGCTTGGGGGTAAGGTGTAGGGCTGGCGGTGGGTTTCCGTTCCGGGCTAGGGTTAGGGTTAGGGAACGGCAAGGCTTAGGGCACAGGTGAGGGTACGGAAACGTGGGAGGATCAGGCTACGTGCTGACGCACGGGTCAGTGCCAGCGTACGGGCCAGGAGTAGGCTACGGCGTAGGGTAAGGTGTAGGGCTGGTGGTGGGTTTCCCTTCCGGGCTAGGGTTAGGGTTAGGGAACGGCAAGGCTTAGGGCACAGGTGAGGGTACGGAAACGTGGGAGGGTCAGGCTACGTGCTGATGCACGGGTCAGTGCCAGCGTACGGGCCAGGAGTAGGCTACGGTGTAGGGTAAGGTGTAGGGCTGGTGGTGGGTTTCCGTTCCGTGCTAGGGTTAGGGTTAGGGAACGGCAAGGCTTAGGGCACAGGTGAGGGTACGGAAACGTGGGAGGGTCAGGCTACGTGCTGACGCACGAGTCAGTGCCAGCGTACGGGCTAGGAGTAGGCTACGGCTTGGGGGTAAGGTGTAGGGCTGGTGGTGGGTTTCCGTTCCGGGCTAGGGTTAGGGTTAGGGAACGGCAAGGCTTAGGGAACAGGTGAGGGTACGGAAACGTGGGAGGGTCAGGCTACATGCTGACGCACGAGTCAGTGCCAGCGTACGGGCCAGGAGTAGGCTACGGCTTGGGGGTAAGGTGTAGGGCTGGTGGTGGGTTTCCGTTCCGGGCTAGGGTTAGGGTTAGGGAACGGCAAGGCTTAGGGCACAGGTGAGGGTACGGAAACGTGGGAGGGTCAGGCTACGTGCTGACGCACGGGTCAGTGCCAGCGTACGGGCCAGGAGTAGGCTACGGCTTGGGGGTAAGTTGTAGGGCTGGTGGTGGTTTTGCGTTCCGGGCTAGGGTTAGGGTTAGGGAACGGCAAGGCTTAGGGCACAGGTGAGGGTACGGAAACGTGGGAGGGTCAGGCTACGTGCTGATGCACGGGTCAGTGCCAGCGTACGGGCCAGGAGTAGGCTACGGTGTAGGGTAAGGTGTAGGGCTGGTGGTGGGTTTCCTTTCCGTGCTAGGGTTAGGGTTAGGGAACGGCAAGGCTTAGGGCACAGGTGAGGGTACGGAAACGTAGGAGGGTCAGGCTACGTGCTGATGCACGGGTCAGTGCCAGCGTACGGGCCAGGAGTAGGCTACGGCGTAGGGTAAGGTGTAGGGCTGGTGGTGGGTTTCCGTTCCGGGCTAGGGTTAGGGTTAGGGAACGGCAAGGCTTAGGGCACAGGTGAGGGTACGGAAACGTGGGAGGGTCAGGCTACGTGCTGATGCACGGGTCAGTGCCAGCGTACCGGCCAGGTATAGGCTACGGCTTGTGGGTAAGTTGTAGGGCTGGTGGTGGGTTTCCGTTCCAGGCTAGGGTTAGGGTTAGGGAACGGCAAGGCTTAGGGCACAGGTGAGGGTACGGAAACGTGCGAGGGTCAGGCTACGTGCTGACGCACGGGTCAGTGCCAGCATACGGGCCAGGAGTAGGCTACGGCTTGTGGGTAAGGTGTAGGGCTGGTGGTGGGTTTCCGTTCCGGGCTAGGGTTAGGGTTAGGGAACGGCAAGGGTTAGGGCACAGGTGAGGGTACAGAAACGTGGGAGGGTCAGGCTACGTGCTGACGCACGGGTCAGTGCCAGCGTACGGGCCAGGAGTAGGCTACGGCGTAGGGTAAGGTGTAGGGCTGCTGGTGGTTTTCCGTTCCGGGCTAGGGTTAGGGTTAGGGAACGGCAAGGCTTAGGGCACAGGTGAGGGTACGGAAACGTGGGAGGGTCAGGCTACGTGCTGACGCACGAGTCAGTGCCAGCGTACGGGCCAGGAGTAGGCTACGGCTTGGGGGTAAGGTGTAGGGCTGGTGGTGGTTTCCGTTCCGGGCTAGGGTTAGGGTTAGGGAACGGCAAGGCTTAGGGCACAGGTGAGGGTATGGAAACGTGGGAGGGTCAGGCTACGTGCTGACGCACGAGTCAGTGCCAGCGTACGGGCCAGGAGTAGGCTACGGCTTGGGGGTAAGGTGTAGGGCTGGTGGTGGGTTTCCGTTCCGGGCTAGGGTTAGGGTTAGGGAACGACAAGGCTTAGGGCACAGGTGAGGGTACGGAAACGTGGTAGGGTCAGGCTACGTACTGACGCACGGGTCAGTGCCAGCGTACGGGCCAGGAGTAGGCTACGGCTTGGGGGTAAGTTGTAGGGCTGGTGGTGGTTTTGCGTTCCGGGCTAGGGTTAGGGTTAGGGAACGGCAAGGCTTAGGGCACAGGTGAGGGTACGGAAACGTGGGAGGGTCAGGCTACGTGCTGACGCACGGGCCAGTGCCAGCGTACGGGCCAGGAGTAGGCTACGGTGTAGGGTAAGGTGTAGGGCTGGTGGTGGGTTTCCGTTCCGTGCTAGGGTTAGGGTTAGGGAACGGCAAGGCTTAGGGCACAGGTGAGGGTACGGAAACGTAGGAGGGTCAGGCTACGTGCTGATGCACGGGTCAGTGCCAGCGTACGGGCCAGGAGTAGGCTACGGCGTAGGGTAAGGTGTAGGGCTGGTGGTGGGTTTCCGTTCCGGGCTAGGGTTAGGGTTAGGGAACGGCAAGGCTTAGGGCACAGGTGAGGGTACGGAAACGTGGGATGGTCAGGCTACGTGCTGATGCACGGGTCAGTGCCAGCGTACCGGCCAGGTATAGGCTACGGCTTGTGGGTAAGTTGTAGGGCTGGTGGTGGGTTTCCGTTCCGGGCTAGGGTTAGGGTTAGGGAACGGCAAGGCTTAGGGCACAGGTGAGGGTACGGAAACGTGCGAGGGTCAGGCTACGTGCTGACGCACGGGTCAGTGCCAGCGTACGGGCCAGGAGTAGGCTACGGCTTGGGGGTAAGGTGTAGGGCTGGTGGTGGGTTTCCGTTCCGGGCTAGGGTTAGGGTTAGGGAACGGCAAGGCTTAGGGCACAGGTGAGGGTATAGAAACGTGGGAGGGTCAGGCTACGTGCTGACGCACGGGTCAGTGCCAGCGTACGGGCCAGGAATAGGCTACGGCTTGGGGGTAAGGTGTAGGGCTTTTGGTGGGTTTCCGTTCCGGGCTAGGGTTAGGGTTAGGGAACGGCAAGGCTTAGGGCACAGGTGAGGGTACGGAAACGTGGGAGGGTCAGGCTACGTGCTGACGCACGGGTCAGTGCCAGCGTACCGGCCAGGTATAGGCTACGGCTTGTGGGTAAGGTTTAGGGCTGGTGGTGGGTTTCCGTTCCGGGCTAGGGTTAGGGTTAGGGAACGGCAAGGCTTAGGGCACAGGTGAGGGTATGGAAACGTGGGAGGGTCAGGCTACGTGCTGAAGCACGTGTCAGTGCCAGCGTACAGGCCAGGTGTAGGCTACGGCTTGGGGGTAAGGTGTAGGGCTGGTGGTGGGTTTCCGTTCCGGGCTAGGGTTAGGGTTAGGGAACGGCAAGGCTTAGGGCACAGGTGAGGGTATGGAAACGTGGGAGGGTCAGGCTACGTGCTGACGCACGGGTCAGTGCCAGCGTACGGGCCAGGATTAGGCTACGGCGTAGGGTAAGGTGTAGGGCTGGTGGTGGGTTTCCGTTCCGGGCTAGGGTTAGGGTTAGGGAACGGCAAGGCTTAGGGCACAGGTGAGGGTACGGAAACGTGGGAGGTTCAGGCTACGTGCTGACGCACGGGTCAGTGCCAGCGTATGGGCCAGGTGTATGCTACGGCATAGGGTAAGGTGTAGGGCTGGTGGTGGGTTTCCGTTCCGGGCTAGGGTTAGGGTTAGGGAACGGCAAGGCTTAGGGCACAGTTGAGGGTACGGAAACGTGGGAGGGTCAGGCTACGTGCTGACGCACGGGTCAGTGCCAGCGTACCGGCCAGGTGTAGGCTACGGCTTCTGGGTAAGGTGTAGGGCTGGTGGTGGGTTTCCGTCCCGGGCTAGGGTTAGGGTTAGGGAACGGCAAGGCTTAGGGCACAGGTGAGGGTACGGAAACGTGGGAGGGTCAGGCTACGTGCTGACGCACGGATCAGTGCCAGCGTACGGGCCAGGAGTAGGCTACGGTGTAGGGTAAGGTGTAGGGCTGGTGGTGGGTTTCCGTTCCGGGCTAGGGTTAGGGTTAGGGAACGGCAAGGCTTAGGGCACAGGTGAGTTTATGGAAACCTGGGAGAGTCAGGCTATGTGCTGACGCACGGGTCAGTGCCAGCGTACGGGCCAGGAGTAGGCTACGGCGTAGGGTAATGTGTAGGGCTGGTGGTGGGTTTCCATTCCGGGCTAGGGTTAGGGTTAGGGAACAGCAAGGCTTAGGGCACAGCTGAGGGTACGGAAACGTGGGAGGGTCAGGCTACGTGCTGACGCAGGGGTCAGTGCCACCGTACGGGCCTGGAGTAGGCTACGGCGTAGGGTAATGTGTAGGGCTGGTGGTGGGTTTCCATTCCGGACTAGGGGCAGGGTTAGGGAACCGCAAGGCTTAGGGCACAGGTGAGGGTACGGAAACGTGGGAGGGTCAGGCTACGTGCTGACGCACGGGTCAGTGCCAGTGTACCGGCCAGGTGTAGGCTACGGCTTGTGGGTAAGGTGTAGGGCTGGTGGTGGGTTTCCGTTCCGGGCTAGGGTTAGGGTTAGGGAACGGCAAGGCTTAGGGCACAGGTGAGGGTACGGAAACGTGGCAGGGTCAGGCTACGTGCTGACGCACGGGTCAGTGCCAGCGTACCGGCCAGGTGTAGGCTACGGCTTCTGGGTAAGGTGGGCTGGTGGTGGGTTTCCGTTCCGGGCTAAGGTTAGGGTTAGGGAACGGCAAGGCTTAGGGCACAGGTGAGGGTACGGAAACGTGGGAGGGTCAGGCTACGTGCTGACGCACGGGTCAGTGCCAGCGTACGGGCCAGGAGTAGGCTACGGCGTAGGGTAAGGTGTAGGGCTGGTGGTGGGTTTCCGTTCCGTGCTAGGGTTAGGGTTAGGGAACGGCAAGGTTTAGAGCACAGGTGAGGGTACGGAAACGTGGGAGGGTCAGGCTACGTGCTGACGCACGTGTCAGTGCCAGCGTACGGGCCAGAAGTAGGCTACGGCTTGGGGGTAAGGTGTAGGGCTGGCGGTGGGTTTCCGTTCCGGGCTAGGGTTAGGGTTAGGGAACGGCAAGGCTTAGGGCACCGGTGAGGGTACGGAAACGTGGGAGGGTCAGGCTACGTGCTGACGCACGGGTCAGTGCCAGCGTACGGGCCAGGAGTAGGCCACGGCGTAGGGTAAGGTGTAGGGCTGTTGGTGGGTTTCCCTTCCGGGCTAGGGTTAGGGTTAGGGAACGGCAAGGCTTAGGGCACATGTGAGGGTATGGAAACGTGGGAGGGTCAGGCTACGTGCTGACGCACGGGTCAGTGCCAGCGTACGGGCCAGGAGTAGGCTACGGCGTAGGGTAAGGTGTAGGGCTGGTGGTGGGTTTCCGTTCCGGGCTAGAGTTAGGGTTAGGGAACGGCAAGGCTTAGGGCACAGGTGAGGGTACGGAAACGTGGGAGGGTCAGGCTATGTGCTGACGCACGAGTCAGTGCCAGCGTACGGGCCAGGAGTAGGCTACGGCTTGGGGGTAAGGTGTAGGGCTGGTGGTGGGTTTCCGTTCCGGGCTAGGGTTAGGGTTAGGGAACGGCAAGGCTTAGGGCACAGGTGAGGGTACGGAAACGTGGGAGGGTCAGGCTACGTGCTGACGCACGGGTCAGTGCCAGCGTACGGGCCAGGAGTAGGCTACGGCGTAGGGTAAGGTGTAGGGCTGGTGGTGGGTTTCCATTCCGGGCTAGGGTTAGGGTTAGGGAACAGCAAGGCTTAGGGCACAGCTGAGGGTACGGAAACGTGGGAGGGTCAGGCTACGTGCTGACGCAGGGGTCAGTGCCACCGTACGGGCCTGGAGTAGGCTACGGCGTAGGGTAATGTGTAGGGCTGGTGGTGGGTTTCCATTCCGGACTAGGGGCAGGGTTAGGGAACCGCAAGGCTTAGGGCACAGGTGAGGGTACGGAAACGTGGGAGGGTCAGGCTACGTGCTGACGCACGGGTCAGTGCCAGTGTACCGGCCAGGTGTAGGCTACGGCTTGTGGGTATGGTGTAGGGCTGGTGGTGGGTTTCCGTTCCGGGCTAGGGTTAGGGTTAGGGAACGGCAAGGCTTAGGGCACAGGTGAGGGTACGGAAACGTGGCAGGGTCAGGCTACGTGCTGACGCACGGGTCAGTGCCAGCGTACCGGCCAGGTGTAGGCTACGGCTTGGGTGTAAGGTGTAGGGCTGGTGGTGGGTTTCCGTTCCGGGCTAGGTTTAGGGTTAGGGAACGGCAAGGCTTAGGGCACAGGTGAGGGTACGGAAACGTGGGAGGGTCAGGCTACGTGCTGACGCACGGGTCAGTGCCAGCGTACAGGCCAGGATTAGGCTACGGCGTAGGGTAAGGTGTAGGGCTGGTGGTGGGTTTCCGTTCCGGGCTAGGGTTAGGGTTAGGGAACGGCAAGGCTTAGGGCACAGGTGAGGGTACGGAAACGTGGGAGGGTCAGGCTACGTGCTGACGCACGGGTCAGTGCCAGCGTACGGGCCAGGAGTAGGGTACGGCTTGGGGGTAAGTTGTAGGGCTGGTGGTGGGTTTCCGTTCCGGTCTAGGGTTAGGGTTAGGGAACGGCAAGGCTTAGGGCACAGGTGAGGGTACGGAAACGTGGGAGGGTCAGACTACGTGCTGACGCATTGGTCAGTGCCAGCGTACGGGCCTGGAGTAGGCTACAGCGTAGGGTAAGGTGTAGGGCTGGTGGTGGGTTTCCGTTCCGGGCTAGGGTTAGGGTTAGGGAACGGCAAGGCTTAGGGCACAGGTGAGGGTACGGAAACGTGGGAGGGTCAGGCTACGTGCTGACGCACGGGTCAGTGCCAGCGTACGGGCCAGGAGTAGGCTACGGCTTGGGGGTAAGGTGTAGGGCTGGTGGTGGGTTTCCGTTCCGGGCTAGGGTTAGGGTTAGGGAATGGCAAGGCTTAGGGCACAGGTGAGGGTACGGAAACGTGGGAGGGTCAGGCTACGTGCTGACGCACGGGTCAGTGCCAGCGTACGGGCCAGGAGTAGGCTACGGCTTGGGGGTAAGTTGTAGGGCTGGTGGTGGGTTTCCGTTCTGGGCTAGGGTTAGGGTTAGGGAACGGCAAGGCTTCGGGCACAGGTGAGGGTACAGAAACGTGGGAGGGTCAGGCTACGTGCTGACGCACGGGTCAGTGCCAGCGTACGTTCCAGGAGAAGGCTACGGCTTGGGGGTAAGGTGTAGGGCTTTTGGTGGGTTTCCGTTCCGGGCTAGGGTTAGGGTTAGGGAACGGCAAGGCTTAGGGCACAGGTGAGGGTACGGAAACGTGGGAGGGTCAGGCTACGTGCTGACGCACGGGTCAGTGCCAGCGTACCGGCCAGGAGTAGGCTACGGCGTAGGGTAAGGTGTAGGGCTGGTGGTGGGTTTCCGTTCCGGGCTAGGGTTAGGGTTAGGGAACGGCAAGGCTTAGGGCACAGGTGAGGGTACGGAAACGTGGGAGGGTCAGGCTACGTGCTGACGCACGGGTCAGTGCCAGCGTACAGGCCAGGTGTAGGCTACGTCTTGGGGGTAAGGTGTAGGGCTGGTGGTGGGTTTCCGTTCCGGGCTAGGGTTAGGGTTAGGGAACGGCAAGGCTTAGGGCACAGGTGAGGGTATGGAAACGTGGGAGGGTCAGGCTACGTGCTGACGCACGGGTTAGTGCCAGCGTACGGGCCAGGATTAGGCTACGGCGTAGGGTAAGGTGTAGGGCTGGTGGTGGGTTTCCGTTCCGGGCTAGGGTTAGGGTTAGGGAACGGCAAGGCTGAGGGCACAGGTGAGGGTACGGAAACGTGGGAGGGTCAGGCTACGTGCTGACGCACGGGTCAGTGCCAGCGTACGGGCCAGGAGTAGGCTACGGCGTAGGGTAAGGTGTAGGGCTGGTGGGGGGTTTCCGTTCCGGGCTAGGGTTAGGGTTATGGAACGGCAAGGCTTAGGGCACAGGTGAGGGTACGGAAACGTGGGAGGGTCAGGCTACGTGCTGATGCACGGGTCAGTGCCAGCGTACCGGCCAGGTGTAGGCTACTGCTTGTGGGTAAGGTGTAGGGCTGGTGGTGGGTTTCCGTTCCGGGCTAGGGTTAGGGTTAGGGAACGGCAAGGCTTAGGGCACAGGTGAGGGTACGGAAACGTGGGAGGGTCAGGCTACGTGCTGACGCACGGGTCAGTGCCAGCGTACGCGCCAGGAGTAGGCTACGGCTTGGGGGTAAGGTGTAGGGCTGGTGGTGGGTTTCCGTTCCGGGCTAGGGTTAGGGTTAGGGAACGGCAAGGCTTAGGGCACAGGTGAGGGTACGGAAACGTGGGAGGGTCAGGCTACGTGCTGACGCACGGGTCAGTGCCAGCGTACGGGCCAGGAGTAGGCTACGGCGTAGGGTAAGGTGTAGGGCTAGTGGTGGGTTTCCGTTCCGGGCTAGGGTTAGGGTTAGGGAACGGCAAGGCTTAGGGCACAGGTGAGGGTACGGAAACGTGGGAGGGTCAGGCTACGTGCTGACGCACGGGTCAGTGCCCGCGTACGGGCCAGGAGTAGGCTACGGCTTGGGGGTAAGGTGTAGGGCTCGTGGTGGGTTTCCGTTCCGGGCTAGGGTTAGGGTTAGGGAACGGCAAGGCTTAGGGCACAGGTGAGGGTACGGAAACGTGGGAGGGTCAGGCTACGTGCTGACGCATGGGTCAGTGCCAGCGTACGGGCCAGGAGTAGGCTACAACGTAGGGTAAGGTGTAGGGCTGGTGGTGGGTTTCCGTTCCGGGCTAGGGTTAGGGTTAGGGAACGGCAAGGCTTAGGGCACAGGTGAGGGTACGGAAACGTGGGAGGGTCAGGCTACGTGCTGACGCACGGGTCAGTGCCAGCGTACGGGCCAGGAGTAGGGTACGGCGTAGGGTAAGGTGTAGGGCTGGTGGTGGGTTTCCGTTCCGTGCTAGCGTTAGGGTTAGGGAACGGCAAGGCTTAGGGCACAGGTGAGGGTACGGAAACGTGGGAGGGTCAGGCTACGTGCTGACGCACGGGTCAGTGCCAGCGTACGGGCCAGGAGTAGGCTACGCCTTGGGGGTAAGGTGTAGGGCTGGTGGTGGGTTTCCGTTCCGGGCTAGGGTTAGGGTTAGGGAACGGCAAGGCTTAGGGCACAGGTGAGGGTACGGAAACGTGGGAGGGTCAGGCTACGTGCTGACGCACGGGTCAGTGCCAGCGTACGGGCCAGGAGTAGGCTACGGCTTGGGGGTAAGTTGTAGGGCTGGTGGTGGGTTTCCGTTCCGGGCTAGGGTTAGGGTTAGGGAACGGCAAGGCTTAGGGCACAGGTGAGGGTATAGAAACGTGGGAGGGTCAGGCTACGTGCTGACGCACGGGTCAGTGCCAGCGTACGTTCCAGGAGTAGGCTACGGCTTGGGGGTAAGGTGTAGGGCTTTTGGTGGGTTTCCGTTCCGGGCTAGGGTTAGGGTTAGGGAACGGCAAGGCTTAGGGCACAGGTGAGGGTACGGAAACGTGGGAGGGTCAGGCTACGTGCTGACGCACGGGTCAGTGCCAGCGTACGGGCCAGGATTAGGCTACGGCGTAGGGTAAGGTGTAGGGCTGGTGGTGGGTTTCTGTTCCGGGCTAGGGTTAGGGTTAGGGAACGGCAAGGCTTAGGGCACAGGTGAGGGTACGGAAACGTGGGAGGGTCAGGCTACGTGCTGACGCATGGGTCAGTGCCAGCGTACGGGCCAGGAGTAGGGTACGGCTTAGGGGTAAGTGGTATTGCTGGTGGTGGGTTTCTGTTCCGGGCTAGGGTTAGGGTTAGGGAACAGCAAGGCTTAGGGCACAGGTGAGGGTACGGAAACGTGGGAGGGTCAGGCTACGTGCTGACGCACGGGTCAGTGCCAGCGTACGGGCCTGGAGTAGGCTACGGCGTAGGGTAAGGTGTAGGGCTGGTGGTGGGTTTCCATTCCGGGCTAGGGTTAGGGTTAGGGAACGGCAAGGCTTAGGGCACAAGTGAGGGTACGGAAACGTGGGAGGGCCAGGCTACGTGCTGACGCACGGGTCAGTGCCAGCGTACCGGCCAGGTGTAGGCTACGGCTTGTGGGTAAGGTGTAGGGCTGGTGGTGGGTTTCCGTTCCGGGCTAGGGTCAGGGTTAGGGAACGGCAAGGCTTAGGGCACAGGTGAGGGTACGGAAACGTGGGAGGGTCAGGCTACGTGCTGATGCACGGGTCAGTGCCAGCGTACGGGCCAGGAGTAGGCTACGGTGTAGGGTAAGGTGTAGGGCTGGTGGTGGGTTTCCGTTCCGTGCTAGGGTTAGGGTTAGGGAACGGCAAGGCTTAGGGCACAGGTGAGGGTACGGAAACGTAGGACGGTCAGGCTACGTGCTGATGCACGGGTCAGTGCCAGCGTACGGGCCAGGAGTAGGCTACGGCGTAGGGTAAGGTGTAGGGCTGGTGGTGGGTTTCCGTTCCGGGCTAGGTTTAGGGTTAGGGAACGGCAAGACTTAGGGCAGAGATGAGGGTACGGAAACATGGGAGGGTCAGGCTACGTGCTGATGCACGGGTCAGTGCCAGCGTACCGGCCAGGTATAGGCTACGGCTTGTGGGTAAGGTGTAGGGCTGGTGGTGGGTTTCCGTTCCGGGCTAGGGTTAGGGTTAGGGAACGGCAAGGCTTAGGGCACAGGTGAGGGTACGGAAACGTGGGAGGGTCAGGCTACGTGCTGACGCACGGGTCAGTGCCAGCGTACGGGCCAGGAGTAGGCTACGGCTTGGGGGTAAGGTGTAGGGCTGGTGGTGGGTTTCCGTTCCGGGCTAGGGTTAGGGTTAGGGAACGGCAAGGCTTAGGGCACAGGTGAGGGTACGGAAACGTGGGAGGGTCAGGCTACGTGCTGACGCACGGGTCAGTGCCAGCGTACGGGCCAGGAGTAGGGTACGGCGTAGGGTAAGGTGTAGGGCTGGTGGTGGGTTTCCGTTCCGTGCTAGCGTTAGGGTTAGGGAACGGCAAGGCTTAGGGCACAGGTGAGGGTACGGAAACGTGGGAGGGTCAGGCTACGTGCTGACGCACGGGTCAGTGCCAGCGTACGGGCCAGGAGTAGGCTACGGCTTGGGGGTAAGGTGTAGGGCTGGTGGTGGGTTTCCGTTCCGGGCTAGGGTTAGGGTTAGGGAACGGCAAGGCTTAGGGCACAGGTGAGGGTACGGAAACGTGGGAGGGTCAGGCTACGTGCTGACGCACGGGTCAGTGCCAGCGTACGGGCCAGGAGTAGGCTACGGCTTGGGGGTAAGTTGTAGGGCTGGTGGTGGGTTTCCGTTCCGGGCTAGGGTTAGGGTTAGGGAACGGCAAGGCTTAGGGCACAGGTGAGGGTATAGAAACGTGGGAGGGTCAGGCTACGTGCTGACGCACGGGTCAGTGCCAGCGTACGTTCCAGGAGTAGGCTACGGCTTGGGGGTAAGGTGTAGGGCTTTTGGTGGGTTTCCGTTCCGGGCTAGGGTTAGGGTTAGGGAACGGCAAGGCTTAGGGCACAGGTGAGGGTACGGAAACGTGGGAGGGTCAGGCTACGTGCTGACGCACGGGTCAGTGCCAGCGTACGGGCCAGGATTAGGCTACGGCGTAGGGTAAGGTGTAGGGCTGGTGGTGGGTTTCTGTTCCGGGCTAGGGTTAGGGTTAGGGAACGGCAAGGCTTAGGGCACAGGTGAGGGTACGGAAACGTGGGAGGGTCAGGCTACGTGCTGACGCATGGGTCAGTGCCAGCGTACGGGCCAGGAGTAGGGTACGGCTTGGGGGTAAGTGGTATTGCTGGTGGTGGGTTTCTGTTCCGGGCTAGGGTTAGGGTTAGGGAACAGCAAGGCTTAGGGCACAGGTGAGGGTACGGAAACGTGGGAGGGTCAGGCTACGTGCTGACGCACGGGTCAGTGCCAGCGTACGGGCCTGGAGTAGGCTACGGCGTAGGGTAAGGTGTAGGGCTGGTGGTGGGTTTCCATTCCGGGCTAGGGTTAGGGTTAGGGAACGGCAAGGCTTAGGGCACAAGTGAGGGTACGGAAACGTGGGAGGGCCAGGCTACGTGCTGACGCACGGGTCAGTGCCAGCGTACCGGCCAGGTGTAGGCTACGGCTTGTGGGTAAGGTGTAGGGCTGGTGGTGGGTTTCCGTTCCGGGCTAGGGTCAGGGTTAGGGAACGGCAAGGCTTAGGGCACAGGTGAGGGTACGGAAACGTGGGAGGGTCAGGCTACGTGCTGATGCACGGGTCAGTGCCAGCGTACGGGCCAGGAGTAGGCTACGGTGTAGGGTAAGGTGTAGGGCTGGTGGTGGGTTTCCGTTCCGTGCTAGGGTTAGGGTTAGGGAACGGCAAGGCTTAGGGCACAGGTGAGGGTACGGAAACGTAGGACGGTCAGGCTACGTGCTGATGCACGGGTCAGTGCCAGCGTACGGGCCAGGAGTAGGCTACGGCGTAGGGTAAGGTGTAGGGCTGGTGGTGGGTTTCCGTTCCGGGCTAGGTTTAGGGTTAGGGAACGGCAAGACTTAGGGCAGAGATGAGGGTACGGAAACATGGGAGGGTCAGGCTACGTGCTGATGCACGGGTCAGTGCCAGCGTACCGGCCAGGTATAGGCTACGGCTTGTGGGTAAGGTGTAGGGCTGGTGGTGGGTTTCCGTTCCGGGCTAGGGTTAGGGTTAGGGAACGGCAAGGCTTAGGGCACAGGTGAGGGTACGGAAACGTGGGAGGGTCAGGCTACGTGCTGACGCACGGGTCAGTGCCAGCGTACGGGCCAGGAGTAGGCTACGGCTTGGGGGTAAGGTGTAGGGCTGGTGGTGGGTTTCCGTTCCGGGCTAGGGTTAGGGTTAGGGAACGGCAAGGCTTAGGGCACAGGTGAGGGTACGGAAACGTGGGAGGGTCAGGCTACGTGCTGACGCACGGGTCAGTGCCAGCGTACGGGCCAGGAGTAGGGTACGGCGTAGGGTAAGGTGTAGGGCTGGTGGTGGGTTTCCGTTCCGTGCTAGCGTTAGGGTTAGGGAACGGCAAGGCTTAGGGCACAGGTGAGGGTACGGAAACGTGGGAGGGTCAGGCTACGTGCTGACGCACGGGTCAGTGCCAGCGTACGGGCCAGGAGTAGGCTACGGCTTGGGGGTAAGGTGTAGGGCTGGTGGTGGGTTTCCGTTCCGGGCTAGGGTTAGGGTTAGGGAACGGCAAGGCTTAGGGCACAGGTGAGGGTACGGAAACGTGGGAGGGTCAGGCTACGTGCTGACGCACGGGTCAGTGCCAGCGTACGGGCCAGGAGTAGGCTACGGCTTGGGGGTAAGTTGTAGGGCTGGTGGTGGGTTTCCGTTCCGGGCTAGGGTTAGGGTTAGGGAACGGCAAGGCTTAGGGCACAGGTGAGGGTATAGAAACGTGGGAGGGTCAGGCTACGTGCTGACGCACGGGTCAGTGCCAGCGTACGTTCCAGGAGTAGGCTACGGCTTGGGGGTAAGGTGTAGGGCTGGTGGTGGGTTTCCGTTCCGGGCTAGGGTTAGGGTTAGGGAACGGCAAGGCTTAGGGCACAGGTGAGGGTACGGAAACGTGGGAGGGTCAGGCTACGTGCTGACGCACGGGTCAGTGCCAGCGTACGGGCCAGGATTAGGCTACGGCGTAGGGTAAGGTGTAGGGCTGGTGGTGGGTTTCTGTTCCGGGCTAGGGTTAGGGTTAGGGAACGGCAAGGCTTAGGGCACAGGTGAGGGTACGGAAACGTGGGAGGGTCAGGCTACGTGCTGACGCACGGGTCAGTGCCAGCGTACGGGCCAGGATTAGGCTACGGCGTAGGGTAAGGTGTAGGGCTGGTGGTGGGTTTCCGTTCCGGGCTAGGGTTAGGGTTAGGGAACGGCAAGGCTTAGGGCACAGGTGAGGGTACGGAAACGTGGGAGGGTCAGGCTACGTGCTGACGCATGGGTCAGTGCCAGCGTACGGGCCAGGAGTAGGGTACGGCTTGGGGGTAAGTGGTAGGGCTGGTGGTGGGTTTCTGTTCCGGGCTAGGGTTAGGGTTAGGGAACAGCAAGGCTTAGGGCACAGGTGAGGGTACGGAAACGTGGGAGGGTCAGGCTACGTGCTGACGCACGTGTCAGTGCCAGCGTACGGGCCTGGAGTAGGCTACGGCGTAGGGTAAGGTGTAGGGCTGGTGGTGGGTTTCCATTCCGGGCTAGGGTTAGGGTTAGGGAACGGCAAGGCTTAGGGCACAAGTGAGCGTACGGAAACGTGGGAGGGCCAGGCTACGTGCTGACGCACGGGTCAGTGCCAGCGTACCGGCCAGGTGTAGGCTACGGCTTGTGGGTAAGGTGTAGGGCTGGTGGTGGATTTCCGTTCCGGGCTAGGGTTAGGGTTAGGGAACGGCAAGGCTTAGGGCACAGGTGAGGGTACGGAAACGTGGCAGGGTCAGGCTACGTGCTGACGCACGGGTCAGTGCCAGCGTACCGGCCAGGTGTAGGCTACGGCTTCTGGGTAAGGTGTAGGGCTGGTGGTGGGTTTCCGTTTCGGGCTAGGGTTAGGGTTAGGGAACGGCAAGGCTTAGGGCACAGGTGAGGGTACGGAAACGTGGGAGGGTCAGGCTACGTGCTGATGCACGGGTCATTGCCAGCGTACGGGCCAGGAGTAGGCTACGGCTTGGGGGTAAGGTGTAGGGCTGGTGGTGGGTTTCCGTTCCGGGCTAGTGTTAGGGTTAGGGAACGGCAAGGCTTAGGGCACAGGTGAGGATACGGAAACGTGGGAGGGTCAGGCTACGTGCTGACGCACGTGTCAGTGCCAGCGTACGGGCCAGGAGTAGGCTCCGGTGTAGGGTAAGGTGTAGGGCTGGTGGTGGGTTTCCGTTCCGTGCTAGGGTTAGGGTTAGGGAACGGCAAGGTTTAGAGCACAGGTGAGGGTACGGAAACGTGGGAGGGCCAGGCTACGTGCTGACGCACGGGTCAGTGCCAGCGTACGGGCCAGGAGTAGGCTACGGCTTGGGGGTAAGGTGTAGGGCTGGCGGTGGGTTTCCGTTCCGGGCTAGGGTTAGGGTTAGGGAACGGCAAGGCTTAGGGCACAGGTGAGGGTACGGAAACGTGGGAGGATCAGGCTACGTGCTGACGCACGGGTCAGTGCCAGCGTACGGGCCAGGAGTAGGCTACGGCGTAGGGTAAGGTGTAGGGCTGGTGGTGGGTTTCCCTTCCGGGCTAGGGTTAGGGTTAGGGAACGGCAAGGCTTAGGGCACAGGTGAGGGTACGGAAACGTGGGAGGGTCAGGCTACGTGCTGATGCACGGGTCAGTGCCAGCGTACGGGCCAGGAGTAGGCTACGGTGTAGGGTAAGGTGTAGGGCTGGTGGTGGGTTTCCGTTCCGTGCTAGGGTTAGGGTTAGGGAACGGCAAGGCTTAGGGCACAGGTGAGGGTACGGAAACGTGGGAGGGTCAGGCTACGTGCTGACGCACGAGTCAGTGCCAGCGTACGGGCCAGGAGTAGGCTACGGCTTGGGGGTAAGTTGTAGGGCTGGTGGTGGGTTTCCGTTCCGGGCTAGGGTTAGGGTTAGGGAACGGCAAGGCTTAGGGAACAGGTGAGGGTACGGAAACGTGGGAGGGTCAGGCTACATGCTGACGCACGAGTCAGTGCCAGCGTACGGGCCAGGAGTAGGCTACGGCTTGGGGGTAAGTTGTAGGGCTGGTGGTGGGTTTCCGTTCCGGGCTAGGGTTAGGGTTAGGGAACGGCAAGGCTTAGGGCACAGGTGAGGGTACGGAAACGTGGGAGGGTCAGGCTACGTGCTGACGCACGGGTCAGTGCCAGCGTACGGGCCAGGATTAGGCTACGGCTTGTGGGTAAGTTGTAGGGCTGGTGGTGGTTTTGCGTTCCGGGCTAGGGTTAGGGTTAGGGAACGGCAAGGCTTAGGGCACAGGTGAGGGTACGGAAACGTGGGAGGGTCAGGCTACGTGCTGATGCACGGGTCAGTGCCAGCGTACGGGCCAGGAGTAGGCTACGGTGTAGGGTAAGGTGTAGGGCTGGTGGTGGGTTTCCGTTCCGTGCTAGGGTTAGGGTTAGGGAACGGCAAGGCTTAGGGCACAGGTGAGGGTACGGAAACGTAGGAGGGTCAGGCTACGTGCTGATGCACGGGTCAGTGCCAGCGTACGGGCCAGGAGTAGGCTACGGCGTAGGGTAAGGTGTAGGGCTGGTGGTGGGTTTCCGTTCCGGGCTAGGGTTAGGGTTAGGGAACGGCAAGGCTTAGGGCACAGGTGAGGGTACGGAAACGTGGGAGGGTCAGGCTACGTGCTGATGCACGGGTCAGTGCCAGCGTACCGGCCAGGTATAGGCTACGGCTTGTGGGTAAGTTGTAGGGCTGCTGGTGGGTTTCCGTTCCGGGCTAGGGTTAGGGTTAGGGAACGGCAAGGCTTAGGGCACAGGTGAGGGTACGGAAACGTGCGAGGGTCAGGCTACGTGCTGACGCACGGGTCAGTGCCAGCGTACGGGCCAGGATTAGGCTACGGCGTAGGGTAAGGTGTAGGGCTGGTGGTGGGTTTCCGTTCCGGGCTAGGGTTAGGGTTAGGGAACGGCAAGGCTTAGGGCACAGGTGAGGGTACGGAAACGTGGGAGGGTCAGGCTACGTGCTGACGCATGGGTCAGTGCCAGCGTACGGGCCAGGAGTAGGGTACGGCTTGGGGGTAAGTGGTAGGGCTGGTGGTGGGTTTCTGTTCCGGGCTAGGGTTAGGGTTAGGGAACAGCAAGGCTTAGGGCACAGGTGAGGGTACGGAAACGTGGGAGGGTCAGGCTACGTGCTGACGCACGTGTCAGTGCCAGCGTACGGGCCTGGAGTAGGCTACGGCGTAGGGTAAGGTGTAGGGCTGGTGGTGGGTTTCCATTCCGGGCTAGGGTTAGGGTTAGGGAACGGCAAGGCTTAGGGCACAAGTGAGCGTACGGAAACGTGGGAGGGCCAGGCTACGTGCTGACGCACGGGTCAGTGCCAGCGTACCGGCCAGGTGTAGGCTACGGCTTGTGGGTAAGGTGTAGGGCTGGTGGTGGATTTCCGTTCCGGGCTAGGGTTAGGGTTAGGGAACGGCAAGGCTTAGGGCACAGGTGAGGGTACGGAAACGTGGCAGGGTCAGGCTACGTGCTGACGCACGGGTCAGTGCCAGCGTACCGGCCAGGTGTAGGCTACGGCTTCTGGGTAAGGTGTAGGGCTGGTGGTGGGTTTCCGTTTCGGGCTAGGGTTAGGGTTAGGGAACGGCAAGGCTTAGGGCACAGGTGAGGGTACGGAAACGTGGGAGGGTCAGGCTACGTGCTGATGCACGGGTCATTGCCAGCGTACGGGCCAGGAGTAGGCTACGGCTTGGGGGTAAGGTGTAGGGCTGGTGGTGGGTTTCCGTTCCGGGCTAGTGTTAGGGTTAGGGAACGGCAAGGCTTAGGGCACAGGTGAGGATACGGAAACGTGGGAGGGTCAGGCTACGTGCTGACGCACGTGTCAGTGCCAGCGTACGGGCCAGGAGTAGGCTCCGGTGTAGGGTAAGGTGTAGGGCTGGTGGTGGGTTTCCGTTCCGTGCTAGGGTTAGGGTTAGGGAACGGCAAGGTTTAGAGCACAGGTGAGGGTACGGAAACGTGGGAGGGCCAGGCTACGTGCTGACGCACGGGTCAGTGCCAGCGTACGGGCCAGGAGTAGGCTACGGCTTGGGGGTAAGGTGTAGGGCTGGCGGTGGGTTTCCGTTCCGGGCTAGGGTTAGGGTTAGGGAACGGCAAGGCTTAGGGCACAGGTGAGGGTACGGAAACGTGGGAGGATCAGGCTACGTGCTGACGCACGGGTCAGTGCCAGCGTACGGGCCAGGAGTAGGCTACGGCGTAGGGTAAGGTGTAGGGCTGGTGGTGGGTTTCCCTTCCGGGCTAGGGTTAGGGTTAGGGAACGGCAAGGCTTAGGGCACAGGTGAGGGTACGGAAACGTGGGAGGGTCAGGCTACGTGCTGATGCACGGGTCAGTGCCAGCGTACGGGCCAGGAGTAGGCTACGGTGTAGGGTAAGGTGTAGGGCTGGTGGTGGGTTTCCGTTCCGTGCTAGGGTTAGGGTTAGGGAACGGCAAGGCTTAGGGCACAGGTGAGGGTACGGAAACGTGGGAGGGTCAGGCTACGTGCTGACGCACGAGTCAGTGCCAGCGTACGGGCCAGGAGTAGGCTACGGCTTGGGGGTAAGTTGTAGGGCTGGTGGTGGGTTTCCGTTCCGGGCTAGGGTTAGGGTTAGGGAACGGCAAGGCTTAGGGAACAGGTGAGGGTACGGAAACGTGGGAGGGTCAGGCTACATGCTGACGCACGAGTCAGTGCCAGCGTACGGGCCAGGAGTAGGCTACGGCTTGGGGGTAAGTTGTAGGGCTGGTGGTGGGTTTCCGTTCCGGGCTAGGGTTAGGGTTAGGGAACGGCAAGGCTTAGGGCACAGGTGAGGGTACGGAAACGTGGGAGGGTCAGGCTACGTGCTGACGCACGGGTCAGTGCCAGCGTACGGGCCAGGATTAGGCTACGGCTTGTGGGTAAGTTGTAGGGCTGGTGGTGGTTTTGCGTTCCGGGCTAGGGTTAGGGTTAGGGAACGGCAAGGCTTAGGGCACAGGTGAGGGTACGGAAACGTGGGAGGGTCAGGCTACGTGCTGATGCACGGGTCAGTGCCAGCGTACGGGCCAGGAGTAGGCTACGGTGTAGGGTAAGGTGTAGGGCTGGTGGTGGGTTTCCGTTCCGTGCTAGGGTTAGGGTTAGGGAACGGCAAGGCTTAGGGCACAGGTGAGGGTACGGAAACGTAGGAGGGTCAGGCTACGTGCTGATGCACGGGTCAGTGCCAGCGTACGGGCCAGGAGTAGGCTACGGCGTAGGGTAAGGTGTAGGGCTGGTGGTGGGTTTCCGTTCCGGGCTAGGGTTAGGGTTAGGGAACGGCAAGGCTTAGGGCACAGGTGAGGGTACGGAAACGTGGGAGGGTCAGGCTACGTGCTGATGCACGGGTCAGTGCCAGCGTACCGGCCAGGTATAGGCTACGGCTTGTGGGTACGTTGTAGGGCTGCTGGTGGGTTTCCGTTCCGGGCTAGGGTTAGGGTTAGGGAACGGCAAGGCTTAGGGCACAGGTGAGGGTACGGAAACGTGCGAGGGTCAGGCTACGTGCTGACGCACGGGTCAGTGCCAGCGTACGGGCCAGGAGTAGGCTACGGCTTGTGGGTAAGGTGTAGGGCTGGTGGTGGGTTTCCGTTCCGGGCTAGGGTTAGGGTTAGGGAACGGCAAGGGTTAGGGCACAGGTGAGGGTACAGAAACGTGGGAGGGTCAGGCTACGTGCTGACGCACGGGTCAGTGCCAGCGTACGGGCCAGGAGTAGGCTACGGCGTAGGGTAAGGTGTAGGGCTGCTGGTGGTTTTCCGTTCCGTGCTAGGGTTAGGGTTAGGGAACGGCAAGGCTTAGGGCATAGGTGAGGGTACGGAAACGTGGGAGGGTCAGGCTACGTGCTGACGCACGGGTCAGTGCCCGCGTACGGGCCAGGAGTAGGCTACGGCTTGGGGGTAAGGTGTAGGGCTGGTGGTGGGTTTCCGTTCCGGGCTAGGGTTAGGGTTAGGGAACGGCAAGGCTTAGGGCACAGGTGAGGGTACGGAAACGTGGGAGGGTCAGGCTACGTGCTGACGCACGGGTCAGTGCCAGCGTACGGGCCAGGAGTAGGCTACGGCTTGGGGGTAAGTTGTAGGGCTGGCGGTGGGTTTCCGTTCCGGGCTAGGGTTAGGGTTAGGGAACGGCAAGGCTTAGGGCACAGGTGAGGGTACAGAAACGTGGGAGGGTCAGGCTACCTGCTGACGCACGGGTCAGTGCCAGCGTACGGGCCAGGAGTAGGCTACGGCGTAGGGTAAGGTGTAGGGCTGGTGGTGGGTTTCCGTTCCGGGCTAGGGTTAGGGTTAGGGAACGGCAAGGCTTAGGGCACAGGTGAGGTTATGGAAACGTGGGAGGGTCAGGCTACGTGCTGACGCACGGGTCAGTGCCAGCGTACGGGCCAGGTGTAGGCTACGGCGTAGGGTAAGGTGTAGGGCTGGTGGTGGGTTTCCGTTCCGGGCTAGGGTTAGGGTTAGGGAACGGCAAGGCTGAGGGCACAGGTGAGGGTACGGAAACGTGGGAAGGTCAGGCTACGTGCTGACGCACGGGTCAGTGCCAGCGTACGGGCCAGGAGTAGGCTACGGCTTGGGGGTAAGTTGTAGGGCTGGTGTTGGGTTTCCGTTCCGGGCTAGGGTTAGGGTTAGGGAACGGCAAGGCTTAGGGCACAGGTGAGGGTACGGAAACGTGGGAGGGCCAGGCTACGTGCTGATGCACGGGTCAGTGCCAGCGTACGGGCCAGGAGTAGGCTACCTTGTAGGGTAAGGTGTAGGGCTGGTGGTGGGTTTCCGTTCCGTGCTAGGGTTAGGGTTAGGGAACGGCAAGGCTTAGGGCACAGGTGAGAGTACGGAAACGTAGGAGGGTCAGGCTACGTGCTGACGCACGGGCCAGTGCCAGCGTACGGGCCAGGATTAGGCTACGGCATAGGGTAAGGTGTAGGGCTGGTGGTGGGTTTCCGTTCCGTGCTAGGGTTAGGGTTAGGGAACGGCAAGGCTTAGGGCACAGGTGAGGGTACGGAAACGTGGGAGGTTCAGGCTACGTGCTGACGCACGGGTCAGTGCCAGCGTATGGGCCAGGTGTATGCTACGGCATAGGGTAAGGTGTAGGGCTGGTGGTGGGTTTCCGTTCCGGGCTAGGGTTAGGGTTAGGGAACGGCAAGGCTTAGGGCACAGGTGAGGGTACGGAAACGTGGCAGGGTCAGGCTACGTGCTGACGCACGGGTCAGTGCCAGCGTACCGGCCAGGTGTAGGCTACGGCTTCTGGGTAAGGTGTAGGGCTGGTGGTGGGTTTCCGTTTCGGGCTAGGGTTAGGGTTAGGGAACGGCAAGGCTTAGGGCACAGGTGAGGGTACGGAAACGTGGGAGGGTCAGGCTACGTGCTGATGCACGGGTCATTGCCAGCGTACGGGCCAGGAGTAGGCTACGGCTTGGGGGTAAGGTGTAGGGCTGGTGGTGGGTTTCCGTTCCGGGCTAGTGTTAGGGTTAGGGAACGGCAAGGCTTAGGGCACAGGTGAGGATACGGAAACGTGGGAGGGTCAGGCTACGTGCTGACGCACGTGTCAGTGCCAGCGTACGGGCCAGGAGTAGGCTCCGGTGTAGGGTAAGGTGTAGGGCTGGTGGTGGGTTTCCGTTCCGTGCTAGGGTTAGGGTTAGGGAACGGCAAGGTTTAGAGCACAGGTGAGGGTACGGAAACGTGGGAGGGCCAGGCTACGTGCTGACGCACGGGTCAGTGCCAGCGTACGGGCCAGGAGTAGGCTACGGCTTGGGGGTAAGGTGTAGGGCTGGCGGTGGGTTTCCGTTCCGGGCTAGGGTTAGGGTTAGGGAACGGCAAGGCTTAGGGCACAGGTGAGGGTACGGAAACGTGGGAGGATCAGGCTACGTGCTGACGCACGGGTCAGTGCCAGCGTACGGGCCAGGAGTAGGCTACGGCGTAGGGTAAGGTGTAGGGCTGGTGGTGGGTTTCCCTTCCGGGCTAGGGTTAGGGTTAGGGAACGGCAAGGCTTAGGGCACAGGTGAGGGTACGGAAACGTGGGAGGGTCAGGCTACGTGCTGATGCACGGGTCAGTGCCAGCGTACGGGCCAGGAGTAGGCTACGGTGTAGGGTAAGGTGTAGGGCTGGTGGTGGGTTTCCGTTCCGTGCTAGGGTTAGGGTTAGGGAACGGCAAGGCTTAGGGCACAGGTGAGGGTACGGAAACGTGGGAGGGTCAGGCTACGTGCTGACGCACGAGTCAGTGCCAGCGTACGGGCCAGGAGTAGGCTACGGCTTGGGGGTAAGTTGTAGGGCTGGTGGTGGGTTTCCGTTCCGGGCTAGGGTTAGGGTTAGGGAACGGCAAGGCTTAGGGAACAGGTGAGGGTACGGAAACGTGGGAGGGTCAGGCTACATGCTGACGCACGAGTCAGTGCCAGCGTACGGGCCAGGAGTAGGCTACGGCTTGGGGGTAAGTTGTAGGGCTGGTGGTGGGTTTCCGTTCCGGGCTAGGGTTAGGGTTAGGGAACGGCAAGGCTTAGGGCACAGGTGAGGGTACGGAAACGTGGGAGGGTCAGGCTACGTGCTGACGCACGGGTCAGTGCCAGCGTACGGGCCAGGATTAGGCTACGGCTTGTGGGTAAGTTGTAGGGCTGGTGGTGGTTTTGCGTTCCGGGCTAGGGTTAGGGTTAGGGAACGGCAAGGCTTAGGGCACAGGTGAGGGTACGGAAACGTGGGAGGGTCAGGCTACGTGCTGATGCACGGGTCAGTGCCAGCGTACGGGCCAGGAGTAGGCTACGGTGTAGGGTAAGGTGTAGGGCTGGTGGTGGGTTTCCGTTCCGTGCTAGGGTTAGGGTTAGGGAACGGCAAGGCTTAGGGCACAGGTGAGGGTACGGAAACGTAGGAGGGTCAGGCTACGTGCTGATGCACGGGTCAGTGCCAGCGTACGGGCCAGGAGTAGGCTACGGCGTAGGGTAAGGTGTAGGGCTGGTGGTGGGTTTCCGTTCCGGGCTAGGGTTAGGGTTAGGGAACGGCAAGGCTTAGGGCACAGGTGAGGGTACGGAAACGTGGGAGGGTCAGGCTACGTGCTGATGCACGGGTCAGTGCCAGCGTACCGGCCAGGTATAGGCTACGGCTTGTGGGTAAGTTGTAGGGCTGCTGGTGGGTTTCCGTTCCGGGCTAGGGTTAGGGTTAGGGAACGGCAAGGCTTAGGGCACAGGTGAGGGTACGGAAACGTGCGAGGGTCAGGCTACGTGCTGACGCACGGGTCAGTGCCAGCGTACGGGCCAGGAGTAGGCTACGGCTTGTGGGTAAGGTGTAGGGCTGGTGGTGGGTTTCCGTTCCGGGCTAGGGTTAGGGTTAGGGAACGGCAAGGGTTAGGGCACAGGTGAGGGTACAGAAACGTGGGAGGGTCAGGCTACGTGCTGACGCACGGGTCAGTGCCAGCGTACGGGCCAGGAGTAGGCTACGGCGTAGGGTAAGGTGTAGGGCTGCTGGTGGTTTTCCGTTCCGTGCTAGGGTTAGGGTTAGGGAACGGCAAGGCTTAGGGCATAGGTGAGGGTACGGAAACGTGGGAGGGTCAGGCTACGTGCTGACGCACGGGTCAGTGCCCGCGTACGGGCCAGGAGTAGGCTACGGCTTGGGGGTAAGGTGTAGGGCTGGTGGTGGGTTTCCGTTCCGGGCTAGGGTTAGGGTTAGGGAACGGCAAGGCTTAGGGCACAGGTGAGGGTACGGAAACGTGGGAGGGTCAGGCTACGTGCTGACGCACGGGTCAGTGCCAGCGTACGGGCCAGGAGTAGGCTACGGCTTGGGGGTAAGTTGTAGGGCTGGCGGTGGGTTTCCGTTCCGGGCTAGGGTTAGGGTTAGGGAACGGCAAGGCTTAGGGCACAGGTGAGGGTACAGAAACGTGGGAGGGTCAGGCTACCTGCTGACGCACGGGTCAGTGCCAGCGTACGGGCCAGGAGTAGGCTACGGCGTAGGGTAAGGTGTAGGGCTGGTGGTGGGTTTCCGTTCCGGGCTAGGGTTAGGGTTAGGGAACGGCAAGGCTTAGGGCACAGGTGAGGTTATGGAAACGTGGGAGGGTCAGGCTACGTGCTGACGCACGGGTCAGTGCCAGCGTACGGGCCAGGTGTAGGCTACGGCGTAGGGTAAGGTGTAGGGCTGGTGGTGGGTTTCCGTTCCGGGCTAGGGTTAGGGTTAGGGAACGGCAAGGCTGAGGGCACAGGTGAGGGTACGGAAACGTGGGAAGGTCAGGCTACGTGCTGACGCACGGGTCAGTGCCAGCGTACGGGCCAGGAGTAGGCTACGGCTTGGGGGTAAGTTGTAGGGCTGGTGTTGGGTTTCCGTTCCGGGCTAGGGTTAGGGTTAGGGAACGGCAAGGCTTAGGGCACAGGTGAGGGTACGGAAACGTGGGAGGGCCAGGCTACGTGCTGATGCACGGGTCAGTGCCAGCGTACGGGCCAGGAGTAGGCTACCTTGTAGGGTAAGGTGTAGGGCTGGTGGTGGGTTTCCGTTCCGTGCTAGGGTTAGGGTTAGGGAACGGCAAGGCTTAGGGCACAGGTGAGAGTACGGAAACGTAGGAGGGTCAGGCTACGTGCTGACGCACGGGCCAGTGCCAGCGTACGGGCCAGGATTAGGCTACGGCATAGGGTAAGGTGTAGGGCTGGTGGTGGGTTTCCGTTCCGGGGTAGGGTTAGGGTTAGGGAACGGCAAGGCTTAGGGCACAGGTGAGGGTACGGAAACGTGGGAGGTTCAGGCTACGTGCTGACGCACGGGTCAGTGCCAGCGTATGGGCCAGGTGTATGCTACGGCATAGGGTAAGGTGTAGGGCTGGTGGTGGGTTTCCGTTCCGGGCTAGGGTTAGGGTTAGGGAACGGCAAGGCTTAGGGCACAGGTGAGGGTACGGAAACGTGGCAGGGTCAGGCTACGTGCTGACGCACGGGTCAGTGCCAGCGTACCGGCCAGGTGTAGGCTACGGCTTCTGGGTAAGGTGTAGGGCTGGTGGTGGGTTTCCGTTCCGGGCTAGGGTTAGGGTTAGGGAACGGCAAGGCTTAGGGCACAGGTGAGGGTACGGAAACGTGGGAGGGTCAGGCTACGTGCTGACGCACGGGTCAGTGCCAGCGTACGGGCCAGGAGTAGGCTACGGTGTAGGGTAAGGTGTAGGTCTGGTGGTGGGTTTCCGTTCCGGGGTAGGGTTAGGGTTAGGGAACGGCAAGGCTTAGGGCACAGGTGAGTTTATGGAAACCTGGGAGAGTCAGGCTATGTGCTGACGCACGGGTCAGTGCCAGCGTACGGGTCAGGAGTAGGCTACGGCGTAGGGTAATGTGTAGGGCTGGTGGTGGGTTTCCATTCCGGGCTAGGGTTAGGGTTAGGGAACAGCAAGGCTTAGGGCACAGCTGAGGGTACGGAAACGTGGGAGGGTCAGGCTACGTGCTGACGCAGGGGTCAGTGCCAGCGTACGGGCCTGGAGTAGGCTACGGCGTAGGGTAATGTGTAGGGCTGGTGGTGGGTTTCCATTCCGGGCTAGGGTTAGGGTTAGGGAACGGCAAGGCTTAGGGCACAGGTGAGGGTACGGAAACGTGGGAGGGTCAGGCTACGTGCTGACGCACGGGTCATTGCCAGCGTACGGGCCAGGAGTAGGCTACGGCGTAGGGTAAGGTGTAGGGCTGGTGGTGGGTTTCCGTTCCATGCTAGGGTTAGGGTTAGGGAACGGCAAGGCTTAGGCTACAGGTGAGGGTATGGAAACGTGGGAGGGTCAGGCTACGTGCTGACGCACGTGTCAGTGCCAGCGTACAGGCCAGGTGTAGGCTACGGCTTGGGGGTAAGGTGTAGGGCTGGTGGTGGGTTTCCGTTCCGGGCTAGGGTTAGGGTTAGGGAACGGCAAGGCTTAGGGCACAGGTGAGGGTACGGAAACGTGGGAGGGCCAGGCTACGTGCTGACGCACGGGTCAGTGCCAGCGTACCGGCCAGGTGTAGGCTACGGCTTGTGGGTAAGGTGTAGGGCTGGTGGTGGATTTCCGTTCCGGGCTAGGGTTAGGGTTAGGGAACGGCAAGGCTTAGGGCACAGGTGAGGGTACGGAAACGTGGCAGGGTCAGGCTACGTGCTGACGCACGGGTCAGTGCCAGCGTACCGGCCAGGTGTAGGCTACGGCTTCTGGGTAAGGTGTAGGGCTGGTGGTGGGTTTCCGTTTCGGGCTAGGGTTAGGGTTAGGGAACGGCAAGGCTTAGGGCACAGGTGAGGGTACGGAAACGTGGGAGGGTCAGGCTACGTGCTGATGCACGGGTCATTGCCAGCGTACGGGCCAGGAGTAGGCTACGGCTTGGGGGTAAGGTGTAGGGCTGGTGGTGGGTTTCCGTTCCGGGCTAGTGTTAGGGTTAGGGAACGGCAAGGCTTAGGGCACAGGTGAGGATACGGAAACATGGGAGGGTCAGGCTACGTGCTGACGCACGGGTCAGTGCCAGCGTACGGGCCAGGAGTAGGCTCCGGTGTAGGGTAAGGTGTAGGGCTGGTGGTGGGTTTCCGTTCCGTGCTAGGGTTAGGGTTAGGGAACGGCAAGGTTTAGAGCACAGGTGAGGGTACGGAAACGTGGGAGGGCCAGGCTACGTGCTGACGCACGGGTCAGTGCCAGCGTACGGGCCAGGAGTAGGCTACGGCTTGGGGGTAAGGTGTAGGGCTGGCGGTGGGTTTCCGTTCCGGGCTAGGGTTAGGGTTAGGGAACGGCAAGGCTTAGGGCACAGGTGAGGGTACGGAAACGTGGGAGGATCAGGCTACGTGCTGACGCACGGGTCAGTGCCAGCGTACGGGCCAGGAGTAGGCTACGGCGTAGGGTAAGGTGTAGGGCTGGTGGTGGGTTTCCCTTCCGGGCTAGGGTTAGGGTTAGGGAACGGCAAGGCTTAGGGCACAGGTGAGGGTACGGAAACGTGGGAGGGTCAGGCTACGTGCTGATGCACGGGTCAGTGCCAGCGTACGGGCCAGGAGTAGGCTACGGTGTAGGGTAAGGTGTAGGGCTGGTGGTGGGTTTCCGTTCCGTGCTAGGGTTAGGGTTAGGGAACGGCAAGGCTTAGGGCACAGGTGAGGGTACGGAAACGTGGGAGGGTCAGGCTACGTGCTGACGCACGAGTCAGTGCCAGCGTACGGGCCAGGAGTAGGCTACGGCTTGGGGGTAAGTTGTAGGGCTGGTGGTGGGTTTCCGTTCCGGGCTAGGGTTAGGGTTAGGGAACGGCAAGGCTTAGGGAACAGGTGAGGGTACGGAAACGTGGGAGGGTCAGGCTACATGCTGACGCACGAGTCAGTGCCAGCGTACGGGCCAGGAGTAGGCTACGGCTTGGGGGTAAGGTGTAGGGCTGGTGGTGGGTTTCCGTTCCGGGCTAGGGTTAGGGTTAGGGAACGGCAAGGCTTAGGGCACAGGTGAGGGTACGGAAACGTGGGAGGGTCAGGCTACGTGCTGACGCACGGGTCAGTGCCAGCGTACGGGCCAGGATTAGGCTACGGCTTGTGGGTAAGTTGTAGGGCTGGTGGTGGTTTTGCGTTCCGGGCTAGGGTTAGGGTTAGGGAACGGCAAGGCTTAGGGCACAGGTGAGGGTACGGAAACGTCGGAGGGTCAGGCTACGTGCTGATGCACGGGTCAGTGCCAGCGTACGGGCCAGGAGTAGGCTACGGTGTAGGGTAAGGTGTAGGGCTGGTGGTGGGTTTCCGTTCCGTGCTAGGGTTAGGGTTAGGGAACGGCAAGGCTTAGGGCACAGGTGAGGGTACGGAAACGTAGGAGGGTCAGGCTACGTGCTGATGCACGGGTCAGTGCCAGCGTACGGGCCAGGAGTAGGCTACGGCGTAGGGTAAGGTGTAGGGCTGGTGGTGGGTTTCCGTTCCGGGCTAGGGTTAGGGTTAGGGAACGGCAAGGCTTAGGGCACAGGTGAGGGTACGGAAACGTGGGAGGGTCAGGCTACGTGCTGATGCACGGGTCAGTGCCAGCGTACCGGCCAGGTATAGGCTACGGCTTGTGGGTAAGTTGTAGGGCTGGTGGTGGGTTTCCGTTCCGGGCTAGGGTTAGGGTTAGGGAACGGCAAGGCTTAGGGCACAGGTGAGGGTACGGAAACGTGCGAGGGTCAGGCTACGTGCTGACGCACGGGTCAGTGCCAGCGTACGGGCCAGGAGTAGGCTACGGCTTGTGGGTAAGGTGTAGGGCTGGTGGTGGGTTTCCGTTCCGGGCTAGGGTTAGGGTTAGGGAACGGCAAGGGTTAGGGCACAGGTGAGGGTACAGAAACGTGGGAGGGTCAGGCTACGTGCTGACGCACGGGTCAGTGCCAGCGTACGGGCCAGGAGTAGGCTACGGCTTGGGGGTAAGGTGTAGGGCTGCTGGTGGGTTTCCGTTCCGGGCTAGGGTTAGGGTTAGGGAACGGCAAGGCTTAGGGCACAGGTGAGGGTACGGAAACGTGGGAGGGTCAGGCTACGTGCTGACGCACGGGTCAGTGCCAGCGTACGGGCCAGGAGTAGGCTACGGCTTGGGGGTAAGTTGTAGGGCTGGCGGTGGGTTTCCGTTCCGGGCTAGGGTTAGGGTTAGGGAACGGCAAGGCTTAGGGCACAGGTGAGGGTACAGAAACGTGGGAGGGTCAGGCTACCTGCTGACGCACGGGTCAGTGCCAGCGTACGGGCCAGGAGTAGGCTACGGCGTAGGGTAAGGTGTAGGGCTGGTGGTGGGTTTCCCTTACGGGCTAGGGTTAGGGTTAGGGAACGGCAAGGCTTAGGGCACAGGTGAGGGTACAGAAACGTGGGAGGGTCAGGCTACGTGCTGACGCACGGGTCAGTGCCAGCGTACGGGCCAGGTGTAGGCTACGGCGTAGGGTAAGGTGTAGGGCTGGTGGTGGGTTTCCGTTCCGGGCTAGGGTTAGGGTTAGGGAACGGCAAGGCTGAGGGCACAGGTGAGGGTACGGAAACGTGGGAGGGTCAGGCTACGTGCTGACGCACGGGTCAGTGCCAGCGTACGGGCCAGGAGTAGGCTACGGCTTGGGGGTAAGTTGTAGGGCTGGTGTTGGGTTTCCGTTCCGGGCTAGGGTTAGGGTTAGGGAACGGCAAGGCTTAGGGCACAGGTGAGGGTACGGAAACGTGGGAGGGCCAGGCTACGTGCTGATGCACGGGTCAGTGCCAGCGTACGGGCCAGGAGTAGGCTACCTTGTAGGGTAAGGTGTAGGGCTGGTGGTGGGTTTCCGTTCCGTGCTAGGGTTAGGGTTAGGGAACGGCAAGGCTTAGGGCACAGGTGAGAGTACGGAAACGTAGGAGGGTCAGGCTACGTGCTGACGCACGGGCCAGTGCCAGCGTACGGGCCAGGATTAGGCTACGGCATAGGGTAAGGTGTAGGGCTGGTGGTGGGTTTCCGTTCCGGGGTAGGGTTAGGGTTAGGGAACGGCAAGGCTTAGGGCACAGGTGAGGGTACGGAAACGTGGGAGGTTCAGGCTACGTGCTGACGCACGGGTCAGTGCCAGCGTATGGGCCAGGTGTAGGCTACGGCATAGGGTAAGGTGTAGGGCTGGTGGTGGGTTTCCGTTCCGGGCTAGGGTTAGGGTTAGGGAACGGCAAGGCTTAGGGCACAGTTGAGGGTACGGAAACGTGGGAGGGTCAGGCTACGTGCTGACGCACGGGTCAGTGCCAGCGTACCGGCCAGGTGTAGGCTACGGCTTCTGGGTAAGGTGTAGGGCTGGTGGTGGGTTTCCGTTCCGGGCTAGGGTTAGGGTTAGGGAACGGCAAGGATTAGGGCACAGGTGAGGGTACGGAAACGTGGGAGGGTCAGGCTACGTGCTGACGCACGGATCAGTGCCAGCGTACGGGCCAGGAGTAGGCTACGGTGTAGGGTAAGGTGTAGGTCTGGTGGTGGGTTTCCGTTCCGGGGTAGGGTTAGGGTTAGGGAACGGCAAGGCTTAGGGCACAGGTGAGTTTATGGAAACCTGGGAGAGTCAGGCTATGTGCTGACGCACGGGTCAGTGCCAGCGTACGGGCCAGGAGTAGGCTACGGCGTAGGGTAATGTGTAGGGCTGGTGGTGGGTTTCCATTCCGGGCTAGGGTTAGGGTTAGGGAACAGCAAGGCTTAGGGCACAGCTGAGGGTACGGAAACGTGGGAGGGTCAGGCTACGTGCTGACGCAGGGGTCAGTGCCAGCGTACGGGCCTGGAGTAGGCTACGGCGTAGGGTAATGTGTAGGGCTGGTGGTGGGTTTCCATTCCGGGCTAGGGTTAGGGTTAGGGAACGGCAAGGCTTAGGGCACAGGTGAGGGTACGGAAACGTGGGAGGGTCAGGCTACGTGCTGACGCACGGGTCATTGCCAGCGTACGGGCCAGGAGTAGGCTACGGCGTAGGGTAAGGTGTAGGGCTGGTGGTGGGTTTCCGTTCCATGCTAGGGTTAGGGTTAGGGAACGGCAAGGCTTAGGCTACAGGTGAGGGTATGGAAACGTGGGAGGGTCAGGCTACGTGCTGACGCACGTGTCAGTGCCAGCGTACAGGCCAGGTGTAGGCTACGGCTTGGGGGTAAGGTGTAGGGCTGGTGGTGGGTTTCCGTTCCGGGCTAGGGTTAGGGTTAGGGAACGGCAAGGCTTAGGGCACAGGTGAGGGTACGGAAACGTGGGAGGGTCAGGCTACGTGCTGACGCACGGGTCAGTGCCAGCGTACGGGCCAGGATTAGGCTACGGCCTAGGGTAAGGTGTAGGGCTGGTGGTGGGTTTCCGTTCCGGGCTAGGGTTAGGGTTAGGGAACGGCAAGGCTTAGGGCACAGGTGAGGGTACGGAAACGTGGGAGGTTCAGGCTACGTGCTGACGCACGGGTCAGTGCCAGCGTATGGGCCAGGTGTAGGCTACGGCATAGGGTAAGGTGTAGGGCTGGTGGTGGGTTTCCGTTCCGGGCTAGGGTTAGGGTTAGGGAACGGCAAGGCTTAGGGCACAGTTGAGGGTACGGAAACGTGGGAGGGTCAGGCTACGTGCTGACGCACGGGTCAGTGCCAGCGTACCGGCCAGGTGTAGGCTACGGCTTCTGGGTAAGGTGTAGGGCTGGTGGTGGGTTTCCGTTCCGGGCTAGGGTTAGGGTTAGGGAACGGCAAGGCTTAGGGCACAGGTGAGGGTACGGAAACGTGGGAGGGTCAGGCTACGTGCTGACGCACGGGTCAGTGCCAGCGTACGGGCCAGGAGTAGGCTACGGCGTAGGGTAAGGTGTAGGGCTGGTGGTGGGTTTCCGTTCCGGGCTAGGGTTAGGGTTAGGGAACGGCAAGGCTTAGGGCACAGGTGAGTTTATGGAAACCTGGGAGAGTCAGGCTATGTGCTGACGCACGGGTCAGTGCCAGCGTTCGGGTCAGGAGTAGGCTACGGCGTAGGGTAATGTGTAGGGCTGGTGGTGGGTTTCCATTCCGGGCTAGCGTTAGGGTTAGGGAACAGCAAGGCTTAGGGCACAGCTGAGGGTACGGAAACGTGGGAGGGTCAGGCTACGTGCTGACGCACGGGTCAGTGCCAGTGTACCGGCCAGGTGTAGGCTACGGCTTGTGGGTAAGGTGTAGGGCTGGTGGTGGGTTTCCGTTCCGGGCTAGGGTTAGGGTTAGGGAACGGCAAGGCTTAGGGCACAGGTGAGGGTACGGAAACGTGGCAGGGTCAGGCTACGTGCTGACGCACGGGTCAGTGCCAGCGTACCGGCCAGGTGTAGGCTACGGCTTCTGGGTAAGGTGGGCTGGTGGTGGGTTTCCGTTCCGGGCTAAGGTTAGGGTTAGGGAACGGCAAGGCTTAGGGCACCGGTGAGGGTACGGAAACGTGGGAGGGTCAGGCTACGTGCTGATGCACGGGTCAGTGCCAGCATACGGGCCAGGAGTAGGCTACGGCGTAGGGTAAGGTGTAGGGCTGGTGGTGGGTTTCCCTTCCGGGCTAGGGTTAGGGTTAGGGAACGGCAAGGCTTAGGGCACATGTGAGGGTATGGAAACGTGGGAGGGTCAGGCTACGTGCTGACGCACGGGTCAGTGCCAGCGTACGGGCCAGGAGTAGGCTACGGCGTAGGGTAAGGTGTAGGGCTGGTGGTGGGTTTCCGTTCCGGGCTAGGGTTAGGGTTAGGGAACGGCAAGGCTTAGGGCACAGGTGAGGGTACGGAAACGTGGGAGGGTCAGGCTATGTGCTGACGCACGAGTCAGTGCCAGCGTACGGGCCAGGAGTAGGCTACGATTGGGGGTAAGGTGTAGGGCTGGTGGTGGGTTTCCGTTCCGGGCTAGGGTTAGGGTTAGGGAACGGCAAGGCTTAGGGCACAGGTGAGGGAACGGAAACGTGGGAGGGTCAGGCTACGTGCTGACGCACGGGTCAGTGCCAGCGTACGGGCCAGGAGTAGGCTACGGCGTAGGGTAAGGTGTAGGGCTGGTGGTGGGTTTCCGTTCCGGGCTAGGGTTAGGGTTAGGGAACGGCAAGGCTTAGGGCACAGGTGAGGGTACGGAAACGTGGGAGGGTCAGGCTACGTGCTGACGCACGTGTCAGTGCCAGCGTACAGGCCAGGTGTAGGCTACGGCTTGGGGGTAAGGTGTAGGGCTGGTGGTGGGTTTCCGTTCCGGGCTAGGTTTAGGGTTAGGGAACGGCAAGGCTTAGGGCACAGGTGAGGGTACGGAAACGTGGGAGGGTCAGGCTACGTTCTGACGCACGGGTCAGTGCCAGCGTACGGGCCAGGATTAGGCTACGGCGTAGGGTAAGGTGTAGGGCTGGTGGTGGGTTTCCGTTCCGGGCTAGGGTTAGGGTTAGGGAACGGCAAGGCTTAGGGCACAGGTGAGGGTACGGAAACGTGGGAGGGTCAGGCTACGTGCTGACGCACGGGTCAGTGCCAGCGTACGGGCCAGGAGTAGGGTACGGCTTGGGGGTAAGTTGTAGGGCTGGTGGTGGGTTTCCGTTCCGGTCTAGGGTTAGGGTTAGGGAACGGCAAGGCTTAGGGCACAGTTGAGGGTACGGAAACGTGGGAGGGTCAGACTACGTGCTGACGCATTGGTCAGTGCCAGCGTACGGGCGTGGAGTAGGCTACAGCGTAGGGTAAGGTGTAGGGCTGGTGGTGGGTTTCCGTTCCGGGCTAGGGTTAGGGTTAGGGAACGGCAAGGCTTAGGGCACAGATGAGGGTACGGAAACGTGGGAGGGTCAGGCTACGTGCTGACGCACGGGTCAGTGCCAGCGTACGGGCCAGGAGTAGGCTACGGCTTGGGGGTAAGGTGTAGGGCTGGTGGTGGGTTTCCGTTCCGGGCTAGGGTTAGGGTTAGGGAATGGCAAGGCTTAGGGCACAGGTGAGGGTACGGAAACGTGGGAGGTTCAGGCTACGTGCTGACGCACGGGTCAGTGCCAGCGTACGGGCCAGGAGTAGGCTACGGCTTGGGGGTAAGTTGTAGGGCTGGTGGTGGGTTTCCGTTCCGGGCTAGGGTTAGGGTTAGGGAACGGCAAGGCTTCGGGCACAGGTGAGGGTACAGAAACGTGGGAGGGTCAGGCTACGTGCTGACGCACGGGTCAGTGCCAGCGTACGTTCCAGGAGAAGGCTACGGCTTGGGGGTAAGGTGTAGGGCTTTTGGTGGGTTTCCGTTTCGGGCTAGGGTTAGGGTTAGGGAACGGCAAGGCTTAGGGCACAGGTGAGGGTACGGAAACGTGGGAGGGTCAGGCTACGTGCTGACGCATGGGTCAGTGCCAGCGTACGGGCCAGGAGTAGGCTATGGCGTAGGGTAAGGTGTAGGGCTGGTGGTGGGTTTCCGTTCCGGGCTAGGGTTAGGGTTAGGGAACGGCAAGGCTTAGGGCACAGGTGAGGGTACGGAAACGTGGGAGGGTCAGGCTACGTGCTGACGCACGGGTCAGTGCCAGCGTACAGGCCAGGTGTAGGCTACGTCTTGGGGGTAAGGTGTAGGGCTGGTGGTGGGTTTCCGTTCCGGGCTAGGGGTAGGGTTAGGGAACGGCAAGGCTTAGGGCACAGGTGAGGGTATGGAAACGTGGGAGGGTCAGGCTACGTGCTGATGCACGGGTTAGTGCCAGCGTACGGGCCAGGATTAGGCTACGGCGTAGGGTAAGGTGTAGGGCTGGTGGTGGGTTTCCATTCCGGGCTAGGGTTAGGGTTAGGGAACGGCAAGGCTGAGGGCACAGGTGAGGGTACGGAAACGTGGGAGGGTCAGGCTACGTGCTGACGCACGGGTCAGTGCCAGCGTACGGGCCAGGAGTAGGCTACGGCATAGGGTAAGGTGTAGGGCTGGTGGGGGGTTTCCGTTCCGGGCTAGGGTTAGGGTTATGGAACGGCAAGGCTTAGGGCACAGGTGAGGGTACGGAAACGTGGGAGGGTCAGGCTACGTGCTGATGCACGGGTCATTGCCAGCGTACCGGCCAGGTGTAGGCTACTGCTTGTGGGTAAGGTGTAGGGCTGGTGGTGGGTTTCCGTTCCGGGCTAGGGTTAGGGTTAGGGAACGGCAAGGCTTAGGGCACAGGTGAGGGTACGGAAACGTGGGAGGGTCAGGCTACGTGCTGACGCACGGGTCAGTGCCAGCGTACGCGCCAGGAGTAGGCTACGGCTTGGGGGTAAGGTGTAGGGCTGGTGGTGGGTTTCCGTTCCGGGCTAGGGTTAGGGTTAGGGAACGGCAAGGCTTAGGGCACAGGTGAGGGTACGGAAACGTGGGAGGGTCAGGCTACGTGCTGACGCACGGGTCAGTGCCAGCGTACGGGCCAGGAGTAGGCTACGGCGTAGGGTAAGGTGTAGGGCTGGTGGTGGGTTTCCGTTCCGGGCTAGGGTTAGGGTTAGGGAACGGCAAGGCTTAGGGCACAGGTGAGGGTACGGAAACGTGGGAGGGTCAGGCTACGTGCTGACGCACGGGTCAGTGCCCGCGTACGGGCCAGGAGTAGGCTACGGCTTGGGGGTAAGGTGTAGGGCTCGTGGTGGGTTTCCGTTCCGGGCTAGGGTTAGGGTTAGGGAACGGCAAGGCTTAGGGCACAGGTGAGGGTACGGAAACGTGGGAGGGTCAGGCTACGTGCTGACGCATGGGTCAGTGCCAGCGTACGGGCCAGGAGTAGGCTACGGCTTGGGGGTAAGTTGTAGGGCTGGTGGTGGGTTTCCGTTCCGGGCTAGGGTTAGGGTTAGGGAACGGCAAGGCTTAGGGCACAGGTGAGGGTACGGAAACGTGGGAGGGTCAGGCTACGTGCTGACGCACGGGTCAGTGCCAGCGTACGGGCCAGGAGTAGGGTACGGCATAGGGTAAGGTGTAGGGCTGGTGGTGGGTTTCCGTTCCGTGCTAGCGTTAGGGTTAGGGAACGGCAAGGCTTAGGGCACCGGTGAGGGTACGGAAACGTGGGAGGGTCAGGCTACGTGCTGACGCACGGGTCAGTGCCAGCGTACGGGCCAGGAGTAGGCTACGGCTTGGGGGTAAGGTGTAAGGCTGGTGGTGGGTTTCCGTTCCGGGCTAGGGTTAGGGTTAGGGAACGGCAAGGCTTAGGGCACAGGTGAGGGTACGGAAACTTGGGAGGGTCAGGCTACGTGCTGACGCACGGGTCAGTGCCAGCGTACGGGCCAGGAGTAGGCTACGGCTTGGGGGTAAGTTGTAGGGCTGGTGGTGGGTTTCCGTTCCGGGCTAGGGTTAGGGTTAGGGAACGGCAAGGCTTAGGGCACAGGTGAGGGTATAGAAACGTGGGAGGGTCAGGCTACGTGCTGACGCACGGGTCAGTGCCAGCGTACGTTCCAGGAGTAGGCTACGGCTTGGGGGTAAGGTGTAGGGCTTTTGGTGGGTTTCCGTTCCGGGCTAGGGTTAGGGTTAGGGAACGGCAAGGCTTAGGGCACAGGTGAGGGTACGGAAACGTGGGAGGGTCAGGCTACGTGCTGACGCACGGGTCAGTGCCAGCGTACGGGCCAGGATTAGGCTACGGCGTAGGGTAAGGTGTAGGGCTGGTGGTGGGTTTCTGTTCCGGGCTAGGGTTAGGGTTAGGGAACGGCAAGGCTTAGGGCACAGGTGAGGGTACGGAAACGTGGGAGGGTCAGGCTACGTTCTGACGCACGGGTCAGTGCCAGCGTACGGGCCAGGATTAGGCTACGGCGTAGGGTAAGGTGTAGGGCTGGTGGTGGGTTTCTGTTCCGGGCTAGGGTTAGGGTTAGGGAACGGCAAGGCTTAGGGCACAGGTGAGGGTACGGAAACGTGGGAGGGTCAGGCTACGTGCTGACGCATGGGTCAGTGCCAGCGTACGGGCCAGGAGTAGGGTACGGCTTGGGGGTAAGTGGTATTGCTGGTGGTGGGTTTCTGTTCCGGGCTAGGGTTAGGGTTAGGGAACAGCAAGGCTTAGGGCACAGGTGAGGGTACGGAAACGTGGGAGGGTCAGGCTACGTGCTGACGCACGGGTCAGTGCCAGCGTACGGGCCTGGAGTAGGCTACGGCGTAGGGTAAGGTGTAGGGCTGGTGGTGGGTTTCCATTCCGGGCTAGGGTTAGGGTTAGGGAACGGCAAGGCTTAGGGCACAAGTGAGGGTACGGAAACGTGGGAGGGCCAGGCTACGTGCTGACGCACGGGTCAGTGCCAGCGTACCGGCCAGGTGTAGGCTACGGCTTGTGGGTAAGGTGTAGGGCTGGTGGTGGGTTTCCGTTCCGGGCTAGGGTCAGGGTTAGGGAACGGCAAGGCTTAGGGCACAGGTGAGGGTACGGAAACGTGGGAGGGTCAGGCTACGTGCTGATGCACGGGTCAGTGCCAGCGTACGGGCCAGGAGTAGGCTATGGTGTAGGGTAAGGTGTAGGGCTGGTGGTGGGTTTCCGTTCCGTGCTAGGGTTAGGGTTAGGGAACGGCAAGGCTTAGGGCACAGGTGAGGGTACGGAAACGTAGGACGGTCAGGCTACGTGCTGATGCACAGGTCAGTGCCAGCGTACGGGCCAGGAGTAGGCTACGGCGTAGGGTAAGGTGTAGGGCTGGTGGTGGGTTTCCGTTCCGGGCTAGGTTTAGGGTTAGGGAACGGCAAGGCTTAGGGCACAGATGAGGGTACGGAAACGTGGGAGGGTCAGGATACGTGCTGATGCACGGGTCAGTGCCAGCGTACCGGCCAGGTATAGGCTACGGCTTGTGGGTAAGGTGTAGGGCTGGTGGTGGGTTTCCGTTCCGGGCTAGGGTTAGGGTTAGGGAACGGCAAGGCTTAGGGCACAGGTGAGGGTACGGAAACGTGGGAGGGTCAGGCTACGTGCTGACGCACGGGTCAGTGCCAGCGTACGGGCCAGGAGTAGGCTACGGCTTGGGGGTAAGGTGTAGGGCTGGTGGTGGGTTTCCGTTCCGGGCTAGGGTTAGGGTTAGGGAACGGCAAGGCTTAGGGCACAGGTGAGGGTACGGAAACGTGGGACGGTCAGGCTACGTGCTGACGCACGGGTCAGTGCCAGCGTACGGGCCAGGAGTAGGCTACGGCTTGGGGGTAAGTTGTAGGGCTGGTGGTGGGTTTCTGTTCCGGGCTAGGGTTAGGGTTAGGGAACGGCAAGGCTTAGGGCACAGGTGAGGGTACGGAAACGTGGGAGCGTCAGACTACGTGCTGACGCATTGGTCAGTGCCAGCGTACGGGCCAGGAGTAGGCTACAGCGTAGGGTAAGGTTTAGGGCTGGTGGTGGGTTTCCGTTCCGGGCTAGGGTTAGGGTTAGGGAACGGCAAGGCTTAGGGCACAGGTGAGGGTACGGAAACGTGGGAGGGTCAGGCTACGTGCTGACGCACGGGTCAGTGCCAGCGTACGGGCCAGGAGTAGGCTACGGCTTGGGGGTAAGGTGTAGGGCTGGTGGTGGGTTTCCGTTCCGGGCTAGGGTTAGGGTTAGGGAACGGCAAGGCTTAGGGCACAGGTGAGGGTACGGAAATGTGGGAGGGTCAGGCTACGTGCTGACGCACGGGTCAGTGCCAGCGTACGGGCCAAGAGTAGGCTACGGCTTGGGGGTAAGTTGTAGGGCTGGTGGTGGGTTTCCGTTCCGGGCTAGGGTTAGGGTTAGGGAACGGCAAGGCTTAGGGCACAGGTGAGGGTACAGAAACGTGGGAGGGTCAGGCTACGTGCTGACGCACGGGTCAGTGCCAGCGTACGTTCCAGGAGAAGGCTACGGCTTGGGGGTAAGGTGTAGGGCTTTTGGTGGGTTTCCGTTCCGGGCTAGGGTTAGGGTTAGGGAACGGCAAGGCTTAGGGCACAGGTGAGGGTACGGAAACGTGGGAGGTTCAGGCTACGTGCTGACGCACGGGTCAGTGCCAGCGTACGGGTCAGGATTAGGCTACGGCGTAGGGTAAGGTGTAGGGCTGGTGGTGGGTTTCCGTTCCGGGCTAGGGTTAGGGTTAGGGAACGGCAAGACTGAGGGCACAGGTGAGGGTACGGAAACGTGGGAGGGTCAGGCTACGTGCTGACGCAGGGGTCAGTGCCAGCGTACGGGCCAGGAGTAGGCTACGGCGTAGGGTAAGGTGTAGGGCTGGTGGTGGGTTTCCGTTCCGGGCTAGGGTTAGGGTTATGGAACGGCAAGGCTTAGGGCACAGGTGTGGGTACGGAAACGTGGGAGGGTCAGGCTATGTGCTGATGCACGGGTCTGTGCCAGCGTACCGGCCAGGTGTAGGCTACTGCTTGTGGGTAAGGTGTAGGGCTGGTGGTGGGTTTCCGTTCCGGGCTAGGGTTAGGGTTAGGGAACGGCAAGGCTTAGGGCACAGGTGAGGATACGGAAACGTGGGAGGGTCAGGCTACGTGCTGACGCACGGGTCAGTGCCAGCGTACGGGCCAGGAGTAGGCTACGGCTTGGGGGTAAGGTGTAGGGCTGGTGGTGGGTTTCCGTTCCGGGCTAGGGTTAGGGTTAGGGAACGGCAAGGCTTAGGGCACAGGTGAGGGTACGGAAACGTGGGAGGGTCAGGCTACGTGCTGACGCACGGGTCATTGCCAGCGTACCGGCCAGGTATAGGCTATGGCTTGTGGGTAAGGTGTAGGGCTGGTGGTGGGTTTCCGTTCCGGGCTAGGGTTAGGGTTAGGGAACGGCAAGGCTTAGGGCACAGGTGAGGGTACGGAAACGTGGGAGAGTCAGGCTACGTGCTGACACACGGGTCAGTGCCAGCGTACGGGACAGGAGTAGGATACAACGTAGGGTAAGGTGTAGGGCTGGTGGTGGGTTTCCGTTCCGGGCTAGGGTTAGGGTTAGGGAACGGCAAGGCTTAGGGCACAGGTGAGGGTACGGAAACGTGGGAGGGTCAGGCTACGTGCTGACGCACGGGTCAGTGCCAGCGTACGGGCCAGGAGTAGGCTACGGCGTAGGGTAAGGTGTAGGGCTGGTGGTGGGTGTCCGTTCCGTGCTAGCGTTAGGGTTAGGGAACGGCAAGGCTTAGGGCACAGGTGAGGGTACGGAAACGTGGGAGGGTCAGGCTACGTGCTGACGCACGGGTCAGTGCCAGCGTACGGGCCAGGAGTAGGCTACGGCTTGGGGGTAAGGTGTAGGGCTGGTGGTGGGTTTCCGTTCCGGGCTAGGGTTAGGGTTAGGGAACGGCAAGACTTAGGGCACAGGTGAGGGTACGGAAACGTGGGAGGTTCAGGCTACGTGCTGACGCACGGGTCAGTGCCAGCGTACGGGCCAGGATTAGGCTACGGCTTGGGGGTAAGTTGTAGGGCTGGTGGTGGGTTTCCGTTCCGGGCTAGGGTTAGGGTTAGGGAACGGCAAGGCTTAGGGCACAGGTGAGGGTACGGAAACGTGGGAGGGTCAGGCTACGTGCTGACGCATGGGTCAGTGCCAGCGTACGGGCCAGGAGTAGGGTACGGCTTGGGGGTAAGTGGTAGGGCTGGTGGTGGGTTTCTGTTCTGGGCTAGGGTTAGGGTTAGGGAACAGCAAGGCTTAGGGCACAGGTGAGGGTACGGAAACGTGGGAGGGTCAGGCTACGTGCTGACGCACGGGTCAGTGCCAGCGTAAGGGCCTGGAGTAGGCTACGGCGTAGGGTAAGGTGTAGGGCTGGTGGTGGGTTTCCATTCCGGGCTAGGGTTAGGGTTAGGGAACGGCAAGGCTTAGGGCACAGGTGAGGGTACGGAAACGTGGGAGGGCCAGGCTACGTGCTGACGCACGGGTCAGTGCCAGCGTACCGGCCAGGTGTAGGTTACGGCTTGTGGGTAAGGTGTAGGGCTGGTGGTGGGTTTCCGTTCCGGGCTAGGGTCAGGGTTAGGGAACGGCAAGGCTTAGGGCACAGGTGAGGGTACGGAAACGTGGGAGGGTCAGGCTACGTGCTGAAGCACGGGTCAGTGCCAGCGTACCGGCCAGGTGTAGGTTACGGCTTCTGGGTAAGGTGTAGGGCTGGTGGTGGGTTTCCGTTTCGGGCTAGGCTTAGGGTTAGGGAACGGCAAGGCTTAGGGCACAGGTGAGGGTACGGAAACGTGGGAGGGTCAGGCTACGTGCTGATGCACGGGTCAGTGCCAGCGTACGGGCCAGGAGTAGGCTACGGCTTGGGGGTAAGGTGTAGGGCTGGTGGTGGGTTTCCGTTCCGGGCTAGTGTTAGGGTTAGGGAACGGCAAGGCTTAGGGCACAGGTGAGGGTACGGAAACGTGGGAGGGTCAGGCTACGTGCTGACGCACGGGTCAGTGCCAGCGTACGGGCCAGGAGTAGGCTACGGCGTAGGGTAAGGTGTAGGGCTGGTGGTGGGTTTCCGTTCCGTGCTAGGTTTAGGGTTAGGGACCGGCAAGGTTTAGAGCACAGGTGAGGGTACGGAAACGTGGGAGGGTCAGGCTACGTGCGGACGCACGCGTCAGTGCCAGCGTACGGGCCAGGAGTAGGCTACGGCTTGGGGTTAAGGTGTAGGGCTGGTGGTGGGTTTCCGTTCCGGGCTAGGGTTAGGGTTAGGGAACGGCAAGGCTTAGGGCACAGGTGAGGGTACGGAAACGTGGGAGGGTCAGGCTACGTGCTGACGCACGGGTCAGTGCCAGCGTACGGGCCAGGATTAGGCTACGGCTTGGGGGTAAGTTGTAGGGCTGGTGGTGGTTTTGCGTTCCGGGCTAGGGTTAGGGTTAGGGAACGGCAAGGCTTAGGGCACAGGTGAGGGTACGGAAACGTGGGAGGGTCAGGCTACGTGCTGACGCACGGGTCAGTGCCAGCGTACGGGCCAGGAGTAGGCTACGGCGTAGGGTAAGGTGTAGGGCTGGTGGTGGGTTTCCGTTCCGGGCTAGGGTTAGGGTTAGGGAACGGCAAGGCTTAGGGCACAGGTGAGGGTATGGAAACGTGGGAGGGTCAGGCTACGTGCTGACGCACGGGTCAGTGCCAGCGTACGGGCCAGGAGTAGGCTACGGCGTAGGGTAAGGTGTAGGGCTGGTGGTGGGTTTCCGTTCCGGGCTAGGGTTAGGGTTAGGGAACGGCAAGGCTGAGGGCACAGGTGAGGGTACGGAAACGTGGGAGGGTCAGGCTACGTGCTGACGCACGGGTCAGTGCCAGCGTACGGGCTAGGAGTAGGCTACGGCGTAGGGTAAGTTGTAGGGCTGGTGGTGGGTTTCCGTTCCGGGCTAGGGTTAGGGTTAGGGAACGGCAAGGCTTAGGGTACAGGTGAGGGTACGGATACGTGGGAGGGTCAGGCTACGTGCTGACGCACGGGTCAGTGCCAGCGTACGGGCCAGGAGTAGGCTACGGCTTGGGGGTAAGGTGTAGGGCTGGTGGTGGGTTTCCGTTCCGGGCTAGGGTTAGGGTTAGGGAACGGCAAGGCTTAGGGCACAGGTGAGGGTACGGAAACGTGGGAGGGTCAGGCTACGTGCTGACGCACGAGTCAGTGCCAGCGTACGGGACAGGAGTAGGCTACGGCTTGGGGGTAAGTTGTAGGGCTGGTGGTGGGTTTCCGTTCCGGGCTAGGGTTAGGGTTAGGGAACGGCAAGGCTTAGGGCACAGGTGAGGGTACGGAAACGTGGGAGGGTCAGGCTACGTGCTGACGCACGGGTCAGTGCCAGCGTACGGGCCAGGAGTAGGCTACGGCTTGGGGGTAAGTTGTAGGGCTGGTGGTGGTTTTGCGTTCCGGGCTAGGGTTAGGGTTAGGGAACGGCAAGGCTTAGGGCACAGGTGAGGGTACGGAAACGTGGGAGGGTCAGGCTACGTGCTGATGCACGGGTCAGTGCCAGCGTACGGGCCAGGAGTAGGCTACGGTGTTGGGTAAGGTGTAGGGCTGGTGGTGGGTTTCCGTTCCTTGCTAGGGTTAGGGTTAGGGAACGGCAAGGCTTAGGGCACAGGTGAGGGTACGGAAACGTAGGCGGGTCAGGCTACGTGCTGATGCACGGGTCAGTGCCAGCGTACGGGCCAGGAGTAGGCTACGGCGTAGGGTAAGGTGTAGGGCTGGTGGTGGGTTTCCGTTCCGGGCTAGGGTTAGGGTTAGGGAACGGCAAGGCTTAGGGCACAGGTGAGGGTACGGAAACGTGGGAGGGTCAGGCTACGTGCTGATGCACGGGTCAGTGCCAGCGTACCGGCCAGGTATAGGCTACGGCTTGTGGGTAAGGTGTAGGGCTGGTGGTGGGTTTCCGTTCCGGGCTAGGGTTAGGGTTAGGGAACGGCAAGGCTTAGGGCACAGGTGAGGGTACGGAAACGTGCGAGGGTCAGGCTACGTGCTGACGCACGGGTCAGTGCCAGCGTACGGGCCAGGAGTAGGCTACGGCTTGTGGGTAAGGTGTAGGGCTGGTGGTGGGTTTCCGTTCCGGGCTAGGGTTAGGGTTAGGGAACGGCAAGGCTTAGGGCACAGGTGAGGGTACGGAAACGTGGCAGGGTCAGGCTACGTGCTGACGCACGGGTCAGTGCCAGCGTACCGGCCAGGTGTAGGCTACGGCTTCTGGGTAAGGTGTAGGGCTGGTGGTGGGTTTCCGTTCCGGGCTAGGGTTAGGGTTAGGGAACGGCAAGGCTTAGGGCACAGGTGACGGTACGGAAACGTGGGAGGGTCAGGCTACGTGCTGATGCACGGGTCAGTGCCAGCGTTCGGGCTAGGAGTAGGCTACGGCTTGGGGGTAAGGTGTAGGGCTGGTGGTGGGTTTCCGTTCCGGGCTAGGGTTAGGGTTAGGGAACGGCAAGGCTTAGGGCACAGGTGAGGGTACGGAAACGTGGGAGGGTCAGGCTACGTGCTGACGCACGGGTCAGTACCAGTGTATGGGCCAGGAGTAGGGTACGGCGTAGGGTAAGTTGTAGGGCTGGTGGTGGGTTTCCGTTCCGTGCTAGGGTTAGGGTTAGGGAACGGCAAGGTTTAGAGCACAGGTGAGGGTACGGAAACGTGGGAGGGTCAGGCTACGTGCTGACGCACGTGTCAGTGCCAGCGTACGGGCCAGGAGTAGGCTACGGCTTGGGGGTAAGGTGTAGGGCTGGCGGTGGGTTTCCGTTCCGGGCTAGGGTTAGGGTTAGGGAACGGCAAGGCTTAGGGCACCGGTGAGGTTACGGAAACGTGGGAGGGTCAGGCTACGTGCTGACGCACGGGTCAGTGCCAGCGTACGGGCCAGGAGTAGGCTACGGCGTAGGGTAAGGTGTAGGGCTGGTGGTGGGTTTCCCTTCCGGGCTAGGGTTAGGGTTAGGGAACGGCAAGGCTTAGGGCACAGGTGAGGGTATGGAAACGTTGGAGGGTCAGGCTACATGCTGACGCACGGGTCAGTGCCAGCGTACGGGCCAGGAGTAGGCTACGGCGTAGGGTAAGGTGTAGGGCTGGTGGTGGGTTTCCGTTCCGGGCTAGGGTTAGGGTTAGGGAACGGCAAGGCTTAGGGCACAGGTGAGGGTACGGAAACGTGGGAGGGCCAGGCTACGTGCTGACGCACGGGTCAGTGCCAGCGTACCGGCCAGGTGTAGGCTACGGCTTGTGGGTAAGTTGTAGGGATGGTGGTGGGTTTCCGTTCCGGGCTAGGGTCAGGGTTAGGGAACGGCAAGGCTTAGGGCACTGGTGAGGGTACGGAAACGTGGCAGGGTCAGGCTACGTGCTGAAGCACGGGTCAGTGCCAGCGTACCGGCCAGGTGTAGGTTACGGCTTCTGGGTAAGGTGTAGGGCTGGTGGTGGGTTTCCGTTTCGGGCTAGGGTTAGGGTTAGGGAACGGCAAGGCTTAGGGCACAGGTGAGGGTACGGAAACGTGGGAGGGTCAGGCTACGTGCTGATGCACGGGTCAGTGCCAGCGTACGGGCCAGGAGTAGGCTACGGCTTGGGGGTAAGGTGTAGGGCTGGTGGTGGGTTTCCGTTCCGGGCTAGTGTTAGGGTTAGGGAACGGCAAGGCTTAGGGCACAGGTGAGGGTACGGAAACGTGGGAGGGTCAGGCTACGTGCTGACGCACGGGTCAGTGCCAGCGTACGGGCCAGGAGTAGGCTACGGCGTAGGGTAAGGTGTAGGGCTGTTGGTGGGTTTCCGTTCCGTGCTAGGTTTAGGGTTAGGGAACGGCAAGGTTTAGAGCACAGGTGAGGGTACGGAAACGTGGGAGGGTCAGGCTACGTGCGGACGCACGGGTCAGTGCCAGCGTACGGGCCAGGAGTAGGCTACGGCTTGGGGGTAAGGTGTAGGGCTGGCGGTGGGTTTCCGTTCCGGGCTAGGGTTAGGGTTAGGGAACGGCAAGGCTTAGGGCACAGGTGAGGGAACGGAAACGTGGGAGGGTCAGGCTACGTGCTGACGCACGGGTCAGTGCCAGCGTACGGGCTAGGAGTAGGCTACGGCGTAGGGTAAGTTGTAGGGCTGGTGGTGGGTTTCCGTTCCGGGCTAGGGTTAGGGTTAGGGAACGGCAAGGCTTAGGGTACAGGTGAGGGTACGGATACGTGGGAGGGTCAGGCTACGTGCTGACGCACGGGTCAGTGCCAGCGTATGGGCCAGGAGTAGGCTACGGCTTGGGGGTAAGGTGTAGGGCTGGTGGTGGGTTTCCGTTCCGGGCTAGGGTTAGGGTTAGGGAACGGCAAGGCTTAGGGCACAGGTGAGGGTACGGAAACGTGGGAGGGTCAGGCTACGTGCTGACGCACGAGTCAGTGCCAGCGTACGGGCCAGGAGTAGGCTACGGCTTGGGGGTAAGTTGTAGGGCTGGTGGTGGGTTTCCGTTCCGGGCTAGGGTTAGGGTTAGGGAACGGCAAGGCTGAGGGCACAGGTGAGGGTACGGAAACGTGGGAGGGTCAGGCTATCTGCTGACGCACGAGTCAGTGCCAGCGTACGGGCCAGGAGTAGGCTACGGCTTGGGGGTAAGGTGTAGGGCTGGTGATGGGTTTCCGTTCCGGGCTAGGGTTAGGGTTAGGGAACGGCAAGGCTTAGGGCACAGGTGAGGGTACGGAAACGTGGGAGGGTCAGGCTACGTGTTGACGCACGGGTCAGTGCCAGCGTACGGGCCAGGAGTATGCTACGGCGTAGGGTAAGGTGTAGGGCTGGTGGTGGGTTTCCGTTCCGGGCTAGGGTTAGGGTTAGGGAACGGCAAGGCTTAGGGCACAGGTGAGGGTACGGAAACGTGCGAGGGTCAGGCTACGTGCTGACGCACGTGTCAGTGCCAGCGTACAGGCCAGGTGTAGGCTACGGCTTGGGGGTAAGGTGTAGGGCTGGTGGTGGGTTTCCGTTCCGGGCTAGGGTTAGGGTTAGGGAACGGCAAGGCTTAGGGCACAGGTGAGGGTACGGAAACGTGGGAGGGTCAGGCTACGTGCTGACGCACGGGTCAGTGCCAGCGTACGGGCCAGGATTAGGCTACGGCGTAGGGTAAGGTGTAGGGCTGGTGGTGGGTTTCCGTTCCGGGCTAGGGTTAGGGTTAGGGAACGGCAAGGCTTAGGGCACAGGTGAGGGTACGGAAACGTGGGAGGGTCAGGCTACGTGCTGACGCACGGGTCAGTGCCAGCGTACGGGCCAGAAGTAGGGTACGGCTTGGGGGTAAGTTGTAGGGCTGGTGGTGGGTTTCCGTTCCGGGCTAGGGTTAGGGTTAGGGAACGGCAAGGCTTAGGGCACAGGTGAGGGTACGGAAACGTGGGAGGGTCAGGCTACGTGCTGACGCACGGGTCAGTGCCAGCGTACGGGTCAGGATTAGGCTACGGCGTAGGGTAAGGTGTAGGGCTGGTGGTGGGTTTCCGTTCCGGGCTAGGGTTAGGGTTAGGGAACGGCAAGACTGAGGGCACAGGTGAGGGTACGGAAACGTGGGAGGGTCAGGCTACGTGCTGACGCACGGGTCAGTGCCAGCGTACGGGCCAGGAGTAGGCTACGGCGTAGGGTAAGGTGTAGGGCTGGTGGTGGGTTTCCGTTCCGGGCTAGGGTTAGGGTTATGGAACGGCAAGGCTTAGGGCACAGGTGTGGGTACGGAAACGTGGGAGGGTCAGGCTACGTGCTGATGCACGGGTCTGTGCAAGCGTACCGGCCAGGTGTAGGCTACTGCTTGTGGGTAAGGTGTAGGGCTGGTGGTGGGTTTCCGTTCCGGGCTAGGGTTAGGGTTAGGGAACGGCAAGGCTTAGGGCACAGGTGAGGATACGGAAACGTGGGAGGGTCAGGCTACGTGCTGACGCACGGGTCAGTGCCAGCGTACGGGCCAGGAGTAGGCTACGGTTTGGGGGTAAGGTGTAGGGCTGGTGGTGGGTTTCCGTTCCGGGCTAGGGTTAGGGTTAGGGAACGGCAAGGCTTAGGGCACAGGTGAGGGTACGGAAACGTGGGAGGGCCTGGCTACGTGCTGACGCACGGGTCAGTGCCAGCGTACCGGCCAGGTGTAGGCTACGGCTTGTGGGTAAGTTGTAGGGATGGTGGTGGGTTTCCGTTCCGGGCTAGGGTCAGGGTTAGGGAACGGCAAGGCTTAGGGCACAGGTGAGGGTACGGAAACGTGGCAGGGTCAGGCTACGTGCTGAAGCACGGGTCAGTGCCAGCGTACCGGCCAGGTGTAGGTTACGGCTTCTGGGTAAGGTGTAGGGCTGGTGGTGGGTTTCCGTTTCGGGCTAGGGTTAGGGTTAGGGAACGGCAAGGCTTAGGGCACAGGTGAGGGTACGGAAACGTGGGAGGGTCAGGCTACGTGCTGATGCACGGGTCAGTGCCAGCGTACGGGCCAGGAGTAGGCTACGGCTTGGGGGTAAGGTGTAGGGCTGGTGGTGGGTTTCCGTTCCGGGCTAGTGTTAGGGTTAGGGAACGGCAAGGCTTAGGGCACAGGTGAGGGTACGGAAACGTGGGAGGGTCAGGCTACGTGCTGACGCACGGGTCAGTGCCAGCGTACGGGCCAGGAGTAGGCTACGGCGTAGGGTAAGGTGTAGGGCTGGTGGTGGGTTTCCGTTCCGTGCTAGGTTTAGGGTTAGGGAACGGCAAGGTTTAGAGCACAGGTGAGGGTACGGAAACGTGGGAGGGTCAGGCTACGTGCGGACGCACGGGTCAGTGCCAGCGTACGGGCCAGGAGTAGGCTACGGCTTGGGGGTAAGGTGTAGGGCTGGCGGTGGGTTTCCGTTCCGGGCTAGGGTTAGGGTTAGGGAACGGCAAGGCTTAGGGCACAGGTGAGGGAACGGAAACGTGGGAGGGTCAGGCTACGTGCTGACGCACGGGTCAGTGCCAGCGTACGGGCTAGGAGTAGGCTACGGCGTAGGGTAAGTTGTAGGGCTGGTGGTGGGTTTCCGTTCCGGGCTAGGGTTAGGGTTAGGGAACGGCAAGGCTTAGGGTACAGGTGAGGGTACGGATACGTGGGAGGGTCAGGCTACGTGCTGACGCACGGGTCAGTGCCAGCGTATGGGCCAGGAGTAGGCTACGGCTTGGGGGTAAGGTGTAGGGCTGGTGGTGGGTTTCCGTTCCGGGCTAGGGTTAGGGTTAGGGAACGGCAAGGCTTAGGGCACAGGTGAGGGTACGGAAACGTGGGAGGGTCAGGCTACGTGCTGACGCACGAGTCAGTGCCAGCGTACGGGCCAGGAGTAGGCTACGGCTTGGGGGTAAGTTGTAGGGCTGGTGGTGGGTTTCCGTTCCGGGCTAGGGTTAGGGTTAGGGAACGGCAAGGCTTAGGGCACAGGTGAGGGTACGGAAACGTGGGAGGGTCAGGCTACGTGCTGACGCACGGGTCAGTGCCAGCGTACGGGCCAGGAGTAGGCTACGGCTTGGGGGTAAGTTGTATGGCTGGTGGTGGTTTTGCGTTCCGGGCTAGGGTTAGGGTTACGGAACGGCAAGGCTTAGGGCACAGGTGAGGGTACGGAAACGTGGGAGGGTCAGGCTACGTGCTGATGCACGGGTCAGTGCCAGCGTACGGGCCAGGAGTAGGCTACGGTGTAGGGTAAGGTGTAGGGCTGGTGGTGGGTTTCCGTTCCTTGCTAGGGTTAGGGTTAGGGAACGGCAAGGCTTAGGGCACAGGTGAGGGTACGGAAACGTAGGCGGGTCAGGCTACGTGCTGATGCACGGGTCAGTGCCAGCGTACGGGCCAGGAGTAGGCTACGGCGTAGGGTAAGGTGTAGGGCTGGTGGTGGGTTTCCGTTCCGGGCTAGGGTTAGGGTTAGGGAACGGCAAGGCTTAGGGCACAGGTGAGGGTACGGAAACGTGGGAGGGTCAGGCCACGTGCTGATGCACGGGTCAGTGCCAGCGTACCGGCCAGGTATAGGCTACGGCTTGTGGGTAAGTTGTAGGGCTGGTGGTGGGTTTCCGTTCCGGGCTAGGGTTAGGGTTAGGGAACGGCAAGGCTTAGGGCACAGGTGAGGGTACGGAAACGTGCGAGGGTCAGGCTACGTGCTGACGCACGGGTCAGTGCCAGCGTACGGGCCAGGAGTAGGCTACGGCTTGTGGGTAAGGTGTAGGGCTGGTGGTGGGTTTCCGTTCCGGGCTAGGGTTAGGGTTAGGGAATGGCAAGGCTTAGGGCACAGGTGAGGGTACGGAAACGTGGCAGGGTCAGGCTACGTGCTGACGCACGGGTCAGTGCCAGCGTACCGGCCAGGTGTAGGCTACGGCTTCTGGGTAAGGTGTAGGGCTGGTGGTGGGTTTCCGTTCCGTGCTAGGGTTAGGGTTAGGGAACGGCAAGGTTTAGAGCACAGGTGAGGGTACGGAAACGTGGGAGGGTCAGGCTACGTGTTGACGCACGTGTCAGTGCCAGCGTACGGGCCAGGAGTAGGCTACGGCTTGGGGGTAAGTTGTAGGGCTGGCGGTGGGTTTCCGTTCCGTGCTAGGGTTAGGGTTAGGGAACGGCAAGGCTTAGGGCACCGGTGAGGGTACGGAAACGTGGGAGGGTCAGGCTACGTGCTGACGCACGGGTCAGTGCCAGCGTACGGGCCAGGAGTAGGCTACGGCGTAGGGTAAGGTGTAGGGCTGGTGGTGGGTTTCCCTTCCGGGCTAGGGTTAGGGTTAGGGAACGGCAAGGCTTAGGGCACAGGTGAGGGTATGGAAACGTTGGAGGGTCAGGCTACATGCTGACGCACGGGTCAGTGCCAGCGTACGGGCCAGGAGTCGGCTACGGCGTAGGGTAAGGTGTAGGGCTGGTGGTGGGTTTCCGTTCCGGGCTAGGGTTAGGGTTAGGGAACGGCAAGGCTGAGGGCACAGGTGAGGGTACGGAAACGTGGGAGGGTCAGGCTATGTGCTGACGCACGAGTCAGTGCCAGCGTACGGGCCAGGAGTAGGCTACGGCTTGCGGGTAAGGTGTAGGGCTGGTGGTGGGTTTCCGTTCCGGGCTAGGGTTAGGGTTAGGGAACGGCAAGGCTTAGGGCACAGGTGAGGGTACGGAAACGTGGGAGGGTCAGGCTACGTGTTGACGCACGGGTCAGTGCCAGCGTACGGGCCAGGAGTATGCTACGGCGTAGGGTAAGGTGTAGGGCTGGTGGTGGGTTTCCGTTCCGGGCTAGGGTTAGGGTTAGGGAACGGCAAGGCTTAGGGCACAGGTGAGGGTACGGAAACGTGGGAGGGTCAGGCTACGTGCTGACGCACGTGTCAGTGCCAGCGTACAGGCCAGGTGTAGGCTACGGCTTGGGGGTAAGGTGTAGGGCTGGTGGTGGGTTTCCGTTCCGGGCTAGGGTTAGGGTTAGGGAACGGCAAGGCTTAGGGCACAGGTGAGGGTACGGAAACGTGGGAGGGTCAGGCTACGTGCTGACGCACGGGTCAGTGCCAGCGTACGGGCCAGGATTAGGCTACGGCGTAGGGTAAGGTGTAGGGCTGGTGGTGGGTTTCCGTTCCGGGCTAGGTTTAGGGTTAGGGAACGGCAAGGCTTAGGGCACAGGTGAGGGTACGGAAACGTGGGAGGGTCAGGCTACGTGCTGACGCACGGGTCAGTGCCAGCGTACGGGCCAGGAGTAGGGTACGGCTTGGGGGTAAGTTGTAGGGCTGGTGGTGGGTTTCTGATCCGGGCTAGGGTTAGGGTTAGGGAACGGCAAGGCTTAGGGCACAGGTGAGGGTACGGAAACGTGGGAGGGTGAGACTACGTGCTGACGCACGGGTCAGTGCCAGCGTACGGGCCTGGAGTAGGCTACAGCGTAGGGTAAGGTGTAGGGCTGGTGGTGGGTTTCCGTTCCGGGCTAGGGTTAGGGTTAGGGAACGGCAAGGCTTAGGGCACAGGTGAGGGTACAGAAACGTGGGAGGGTCAGGCTACATGCTGACGCATGGGTCAGTGCCAGCGTACGGGCCAGTAGTAGGCTACGGCTTGGGGGTAAGGTGTAGGGCTGGTGGTGGGTTTCCGTTCCGGGCTAGGGTTAGGGTTAGGGAACGGCAAGGCTTAGGGCACAGTTGAGGGTACAGAAACGTGGGAGGGTGAGGCTACGTGCTGACGCACGGGTCAGTGCCAGCGTACGGGCCAGTAGTAGGCTACGGCTTGGGGGTAAGGTGTAGGGTTGGTGGTGGGTTTCCGTTCCGGACTAGGGTTAGGGTTAGGGAACGGCAAGGCTTAGGGCACAGGTGAGGGTACGGAAACGTGGGAGGGACATGCTACGTGCTGACGCATAGTTCAGTGCCAGCGTACGGGCCAGGAGTAGGCTATGGCTTGGGGGTAAGGTGTAGGGCTTGTGGTGGGTTTCCGTTCCGGGCTAGGGTTAGGGTTAGGGAACGGCAAGGCTTCGGGTACAGGTGAGGGTACGGAAACGTGGGAGGTTCAGGCTACGTGCTGACGCACGGGTCAGTGCCAGCGTATGGGCCAGGAGTAGGCTACGGCATAGGGTAAGGTGTAGGGCTGGTGGTGGGTTTCCGTTCCGGGCTAGGGTTAGGGTTAGGGAACGGCAAGGCTTAGGGCACAGGTGAGGGTACGGAAACGTGGGAGGGTCAGGCTACGTGCTGACACACGGGTCAGTGCCAGCGTACGGGCCAGGAGTAGGCTATGGCGTAGGGTAAGGTGTAGTGCTGGTGGTGGGTTTCCGTTCCGGGCTAGGGTTAGGGTTAGGGAACGGCAAGGCTTAGTGCACAGTTGACGGCACGGAAACGTGGGAGGGTCAGGGTACGTGGTGTCGCACGGGTCAGTGCCAGCGTACGGGCCAGGAGTAGGCTACGACTTGGGGGTAAGGTGTAGGGCTGGTGGTGGGTTTCCGTTCCGGGCTAGGGTTAGGGTTAGGGAACGGCAAGGCTTAGGGCACAGGTGAGGGTACGGAAATGTGGGAGGGTCAGGCTACGTGCTGACGCACGGGTCAGTGCCAGCGTACGGGCCAGGAGTAGGCTACGGCTTGGGGTTAAGTTGTAGGGCTGGTTGTGGTTTTCCGTTCCAGGCTAGGGTTAGGGTTAGGGAACGGCAAGGCTTAGGGCACAGGTGAGGGTACGGAAACGTGGGAGGGTCAGGCTACGTGCTGATGCACGGGTCAGTGCCAGCGTACGGGCCAGGAGTAGGCTACGGTGTAGGGTAAGGTGTAGTGCTGGTGGTGGTTTTCCGTTCCGTGCTAGGGTTAGGGTTAGGGAACGGCAAGGCTTAGGGCACAGGTGAGGGTACGGAAACGTAGCACGGTCAGGCTACGTGCTGATGCACGGGTCAGTGCCAGCGTACGGGCCAGGAGTAGGCTACGGTGTAGGGTAAGGTGTAGGGCTGGTGGTGGGTTTCCGTTCCGGGCTAGGGTTAGGGTTAGGGAACGGCAAGGCTTAGGGCACAGGTGAGGGTACTTAAACGGGGGAGGGTCAGGCTACGTGCTGACGCACGGGTCAGTGCCAGCGTACGGGCCAGGAGTAGGCTACGGCGTAGGGTAAGTTGTAGGGCTGGTGGTGGGTTTCCATTCCGGGCTAGGGTTAGGGTTAGGGAACGGCAAGGATTAGGGCACAAGTGAGCGTACGGAAACGTGGGAGGGCCAGGCTACGTGCTGACGCACGGGTCAGTGCCAGCGTACCGGCCAGGTGTAGGCTACGGCTTGTGGGTAAGGTGTAGGGCTGGTGGTGGATTTCCGTTCCGGGCTAGGGTTAGGGTTAGGGAACGGCAAGGCTTAGGGCACAGGTGAGGGTACGGAATCGTGGCAGGGTCAGGCTACGTGCTGACGCACGGGTCAGTGCCAGCGAACCGGCCAGGTGTAGGCTACGGCTTCTGGGTAAGGTGTAGGGCTGGTGGTGGGTTTCCGTTTCGGGCTAGAGTTAGGGTTAGGGAACGGCAAGGCTTAGGGCACAGGTGAGGGTACGGAAACGTGGGAGGGTCAGGCTACGTGCTGATGCACGGGTCATTGCCAGCGTACGGGCCAGGAGTAGGCTACGGCTTGGGGGTAAGGTGTAGGGCTGGTGGTGGGTTTCCGTTCCGGGCTAGTGTTAGGGTTAGGGAACGGCAAGGCTTAGGGCACAGGTGAGGATACGGAAACGTGGGAGGGTCAGGCTACGTGCTGACGCACGGGTCAGTGCCAGCGTACGGGCCAGGAGTAGGCTACGGCGTAGGGTAAGGTGTAGGGCTGGTGGTGGGTTTCCGTTCCGGGCTAGGGTTAGGGTTAGGGAACGGCAAGGCTGAGGGCACAGGTGAGGGTACGGAAACGTGGGAGGGTCAGGCTATGTGCTGACGCACGAGTCAGTGCCAGCGTACGGGCCAGGAGTAGGCTACGGCTTGGGGGTAAGGTGTAGGGCTGGTGGTGGGTTTCCGTTCCGGGCTAGGGTTAGGGTTAGGGAACGGCAAGGCTTAGGGCACAGGTGAGGGTACGGAAACGTGGGAGGGTCAGGCTACGTGTTGACGCACGGGTCAGTGCCAGCGTACGGGCCAGGAGTATGCTACGGCGTAGGGTAAGGTGTAGGGCTGGTGGTGGGTTTCCGTTCCGGGCTAGGGTTAGGGTTAGGGAACGGCAAGGCTTAGGGCACAGGTGAGGGTACGGAAACGTGGGAGGGTCAGGCTACGTGCTGACGCACGTGTCAGTGCCAGCGTACAGGCCAGGTGTAGGCTACGGCTTGGGGGTAAGGTGTAGGGCTGGTGGTGGGTTTCCGTTCCGTGCTAGCGTTAGGGTTAGGGAACGGCAAGGCTTAGGGCACAGGTGAGGGTACGGAAACGTGGGAGGGTCAGGCTACGTGCTGACGCACGGGTCAGTGCCAGCGTACGGGCCAGGATTAGGCTACGGCGTAGGGTAAGGTGTAGGGCTGGTGGTGGGTTTCCGTTCCGGGCTAGGGTTAGGGTTAGGGAACGGCAAGGCTTAGGGCACAGGTGAGGGTACGGAAACGTGGGAGGGTCAGGCTACGTGCTGACGCACGGGTCAGTGCCAGCGTACGGGCCAGGAGTAGGGTACGGCTTGGGGGTAAGTTGTAGGGCTGGTGGTGGGTTTCTGTTCCGGGCTAGGGTTAGGGTTAGGGAACGGCAAGGCTTAGGGCACAGGTGAGGGTACGGAAACGTGGGAGGGACATGCTACGTGCTGACGCATAGTTCAGTGCCAGCGTACGGGCCAGGAATAGGCTATGGCTTGGGGGTAAGGTGTAGGGCTGGTGGTGGGTTTCCGTTCCGGGCTAGGGTTAGGGTTAGGGAACGGCAAGGCTTCGGGTACAGGTGAGGGTACGGAAACTTGGGAGGTTCAGGCTACGTGCTGACGCACGGGTCAGTGCCAGCGTATGGGCCAGGAGTAGGCTACGGCATAGGGTAAGGTGTAGGGCTGGTGGTGGGTTTCCGTTCCGGGCTAGGGTTAGGGTTAGGGAACGGCAAGGCTTAGGGCACAGGTGAGGGTACGGAAACGTGGGAGGGTCAGGCTACGTGCTGACACACGGGTCAGTGCCTGCGTACGGGCCAGGAGTAGGCTATGGCGTAGGGTAAGGTGTAGTGCTGGTGGTGGGTTTCCGTTCCGGGCTAGGGTTAGGGTTAGGGAACGGCAAGGCTTAGTGCACAGTTGACGGCACGGAAACGTGGGAGGGTCAGGGTACGTGGTGTCGCACGGGTCAGTGCCAGCGTACGGGCCAGGAGTAGGCTACGACTTGGGGGTAAGGTGTAGGGCTGGTGGTGGGTTTCCGTTCCGGGCTAGGGTTAGGGTTAGGGAACGGCAAGGCTTAGGGCACAGGTGAGGGTACGGAAATGTGGGAGGGTCAGGCTACGTGCTGACGCACGGGTCAGTGCCAGCGTACGGGCCAGGAGTAGGCTACGGCTTGGGGTTAAGTTGTAGGGCTGGTCGTGGTTTTCCGTTCCAGGCTAGGGTTAGGGTTAGGGAACGGCAAGGCTTAGGGCACAGGTGAGGGTACGGAAACGTGGGAGGGTCAGGCTACGTGCTGATGCACGGGTCAGTGCCAGCGTACGGGCCAGGAGTAGGCTACGGTGTAGGGTAAGGTGTAGTGCTGGTGGTGGGTTTCCGTTCCGTGCTAGGGTTAGGGTTAGGGAACGGCAAGGCTTAGGGCACAGGTGAGGGTACGGAAACGTAGCACGGTCAGGCTAAGTGCTGATGCACGGGTCAGTGCCAGCGTACGGGCCAGGAGTAGGCTACGGCGTAGGGTAAGGTGTAGGGCTGGTGGTGGGTTTCCGTTCCGGGCTAGGGTTAGGGTTAGGGAACGGCAAGGCTTAGGGCACAGGTGAGGGTACGGAAACGGGGGAGGGTCAGGCTACGTGCTGACGCACGGGTCAGTGCCAGCGTACGGGCCAGGAGTAGGCTACGGCGTAGGGTAAGGTGTAGGGCTGGTGGTGGGTTTCCATTCCGGGCTAGGGTTAGGGTTAGGGAACGGCAAGGATTAGGGCACAAGTGAGCGTACGGAAACGTGGGAGGGCCAGGCTACGTGCTGACGCACGGGTCAGTGCCAGCGTACCGGCCAGGTGTAGGCTACGGCTTGTGGGTAAGGTGTAGGGCTGGTGGTGGATTTCCGTTCCGGGCTAGGGTTAGGGTTAGGGAACGGCAAGGCTTAGGGCACAGGTGAGGGTACGGAATCGTGGCAGGGTCAGGCTACGTGCTGACGCACGGGTCAGTGCCAGCGAACCGGCCAGGTGTAGGCTACGGCTTCTGGGTAAGGTGTAGGGCTGGTGGTGGGTTTCCGTTTCGGGCTAGGGTTAGGGTTAGGGAACGGCAAGGCTTAGGGCACAGGTGAGGGTACGGAAACGTGGGAGGGTCAGGCTACGTGCTGATGCACGGGTCATTGCCAGCGTACGGGCCAGGAGTAGGCTACGGCTTGGGGGTAAGGTGTAGGGCTGGTGGTGGGTTTCCGTTCCGGGCTAGTGTTAGGGTTAGGGAACGGCAAGGCTTAGGGCACAGGTGAGGATACGGAAACGTGGGAGGGTCAGGCTACGTGCTGACGCACGGGTCAGTGCCAGCGTACGGGCCAGGAGTAGGCTACGGCGTAGGGTAAGGTGTAGGGCTGGTGGTGGGTTTCCGTTCCGGGCTAGGGTTAGGGTTAGGGAACGGCAAGGCTGAGGGCACAGGTGAGGGTACGGAAACGTGGGAGGGTCAGGCTATGTGCTGACGCACGAGTCAGTGCCAGCGTACGGGCCAGGAGTAGGCTATGGCTTGGGGGTAAGGTGTAGGGCTGGTGGTGGGTTTCCGTTCCGGGCTAGGGTTAGGGTTAGGGAACGGCAAGGCTTAGGGCACAGGTGAGGGTACGGAAACGTGGGAGGGTCAGGCTACGTGTTGACGCACGGGTCAGTGCCAGCGTACGGGCCAGGAGTATGCTACGGCGTAGGGTAAGGTGTAGGGCTGGTGGTGGGTTTCCGTTCCGGGCTAGGGTTAGGGTTAGGGAACGGCAAGGCTTAGGGCACAGGTGAGGGTACGGAAACGTGGGAGGGTCAGGCTACGTGCTGACGCACGTGTCAGTGCCAGCGTACAGGCCAGGTGTAGGCTACGGCTTGGGGGTAAGGTGTAGGGCTGGTGGTGGGTTTCCGTTCCGGGCTAGGGTTAGGGTTAGGGAACGGCAAGGCTTAGGGCACAGGTGAGGGTACAGAAACGTGGGAGGGTCAGGCTACGTGCTGACGCATGGGTCAGTGCCAGCGTACGGGCCAGTAGTAGGCTACGGCTTGGGGGTAAGGTGTAGGGCTGGTGGTGGGTTTCCGTTCCGGGCTAGGGTTAGGGTTAGGGAACGGCAAGGCTTACGGCACAGTTGAGGGTACAGAAACGTGGGAGGGTCAGGCTACGTGCTGACGCACGGGTCAGTGCCAGCGTACGGGCCAGTAGTAGGCTACGGCTTGGGGGTAAGGTGTAGGGTTGGTGGTGGGTTTCCGTTCCGGACTAGGGTTAGGGTTAGGGAACGGCAAGGCTTAGGGCACAGGTGAGGGTACGGAAACGTGGGAGGGACATGCTACGTGCTGACGCATAGTTCAGTGCCAGCGTACGGGCCAGGAGTAGGCTATGGCTTGGGGGTAAGGTGTAGGGCTGGTGGTGGGTTTCCGTTCCGGGCTAGGGTTAGGGTTAGGGAACGGCAAGGCTTCGGGTACAGGTGAGGGTACGGAAACGTGGGAGGTTCAGGCTACGTGCTGACGCACGGGTCAGTGCCAGCGTATGGGCCAGGAGTAGGCTACGGCATAGGGTAAGGTGTAGGGCTGGTGGTGGGTTTCCGTTCCGGGCTAGGGTTAGGGTTAGGGAACGGCAAGGCTTAGGGCACAGGTGAGGGTACGGAAACGTGGGAGGGTCAGGCTACGTGCTGACACACGGGTCAGTGCCAGCGTACGGGCTAGGAGTAGGGTATGGCGTAGGGTAAGGTGTAGTGTTGGTGGTGGGTTTCCGTTCCGGGCTAGGGTTAGGGTTAGGGAACGGCAAGGCTTAGTGCATAGTTGACGGCACGGAAACGTTGGAGGGTCAGGGTACGTGGTGTCGCACGGGTCAGTGCCAGCGTACGGGCCAGGAGTAGGGTACGACTTGGGGGTAAGGTGTAGGGCTGGTGGTGGGTTTCCGTTCCGGGCTAGGGTTAGGGTTAGGGAACGGCAAGGCTTAGGGCACAGGTGAGGGTACGGAAATGTGGGAGGGTCAGGCTACGTGCTGACGCACGGGTCAGTGCCAGCGTACGGGCCAGGAGTAGGCTACGGCTTGGGGTTAAGTTGTAGGGCTGGTCGTGGTTTTCCGTTCCAGGCTAGGGTTAGGGTTAGGGAACGGCAAGGCTTAGGGCACAGGTGAGGGTACGGAAACGTGGGAGGGTCAGGCTACGTGCTGATGCACGGGTCAGTGCCAGCGTACGGGCCAGGAGTAGGCTACGGTGTAGGGTAAGGTGTAGTGCTGGTGGTGGGTTTCCGTTCCGTGCTAGGGTTAGGGTTAGGGAACGGCAAGGCTTAGGGCACAGGTGAGGGTACGGAAACGTAGCACGGTCAGGCTACGTGCTGATGCACGGGTCAGTGCCAGCGTACGGGCCAGGAGTAGGCTACGGCGTAGGGTAAGGTGTAGAGCTGGTGGTGGGTTTCCGTTCCGGGCTAGGGTTAGGGTTAGGGAACGGCAAGGCTTAGGGCACAGGTGAGGGTACGGAAACGGGGGAGGGTCAGGCTACGTGCTGACGCACGGGTCAGTGCCAGCGTACGGGCCAGGAGTAGGCTACGGCGTAGGGTAAGGTGTAGGGCTGGTGGTGGGTTTCCATTCCGGACTAGGGTTAGGGTTAGGGAACGGCAAGGCTTAGGGCACAGGTGAGGGTACGGAATCGTGGCAGGGTCAGGCTACGTGCTGACGCACGGGTCAGTGCCAGCGAACCGGCCAGGTGTAGGCTACGGCTTCTGGGTAAGGTGTAGGGCTGGTGGTGGGTTTCCGTTTCGGGCTAGGGTTAGGGTTAGGGAACGGCAAGGCTTAGGGCACAGGTGAGGGTACGGAAACGTGGGAGGGTCAGGCTACGTGCTGATGCACGGGTCATTGCCAGCGTACGGGCCAGGAGTAGGCTACGGCTTGGGGGTAAGGTGTAGGGCTGGTGGTGGGTTTCCGTTCCGGGCTAGTGTTAGGGTTAGGGAACGGCAAGGCTTAGGGCACAGGTGAGGATACGGAAACGTGGGAGGGTCAGGCTACGTGCTGACGCACGGGTCAGTGCCAGCGTACGGGCCAGGAGTAGGCTCCGGCGTAGGGTAAGGTGTAGGGCTGGTGGTGGGTTTCCCTTCCGGGCTAGGGTTAGGGTTAGGGAACGGCAAGGCTTAGGGCACAGGTGAGGGTACGGAAACGTGGGAGGGTCAGGCTACGTGCTGATGCACGGGTCAGTGCCAGCGTACGGGCCAGGAGTAGGCTACGGTGTAGGGTAAGGTGTAGGGCTGGTGGTGGGTTTCCGTTCCGTGCTAGGGTTAGGGTTAGGGAACGGCAATTCTTAGGGCACAGGTGAGGGTACGGAAACGTGGGAGGGTCAGGCTACGTGCTGACGCACGAGTCAGTGCCAGCGTACGGGCTAGGAGTAGGCTACGGCTTGGGGGTAAGGTGTAGGGCTGGTGGTGGGTTTCCGTTCCGGGCTAGGGTTAGGGTTAGGGAACGGCAAGGCTTAGGGAACAGGTGAGGGTACGGAAACGTGGGAGGGTCAGGCTACATGCTGACGCACGAGTCAGTGCCAGCGTACGGGCCAGGAGTAGGCTACGGCTTGGGGGTAAGGTGTAGGGCTGGTGGTGGGTTTCCGTTCCGGGCTAGGGTTAGGGTTAGGGAACGGCAAGGCTTAGGGCACAGGTGAGGGTACGGAAACGTGGGAGGGTCAGGCTACGTGCTGACGCACGGGTCAGTGCCAGCGTACGGGCCAGGAGTAGGCTACGGCTTGGGGGTAAGTTGTAGGGCTGGTGGTGGTTTTGCGTTCCGGGCTAGGGTTAGGGTTAGGGAACGGCAAGGCTTAGGGCACAGGTGAGGGTACGGAAACGTGGGAGGGTAAGGCTACGTGCTGATGCACGGGTCAGTGCCAGCGTACGGGCCAGGAGTAGGCTACGGTGTAGGGTAAGGTGTAGGGCTGGTGGTGGGTTTCCTTTCCGTGCTAGGGTTAGGGTTAGGGAACGGCAAGGCTTAGGGCACAGGTGAGGGTACGGAAACGTAGGAGGGTCAGGCTACGTGCTGATGCACGGGTCAGTGCCAGCGTACGGGCCAGGAGTAGGCTACGGCGTAGGGTAAGGTGTAGGGCTGGTGGTGGGTTTCCGTTCCGGGCTAGGGTTAGGGTTAGGGAACGGCAAGGCTTAGGGCACAGGTGAGGGTACGGAAACGTGGGAGGGTCAGGCTACGTGCTGATGCACGGGTCAGTGCCAGCGTACCGGCCAGGTATAGGCTACGGCTTGTGGGTAAGTTGTAGGGCTGGTGGTGGGTTTCCGTTCCAGGCTAGGGTTAGGGTTAGGGAACGGCAAGGCTTAGGGCACAGGTGAGGGTACGGAAACGTGCGAGGGTCAGGCTACGTGCTGACGCACGGGTCAGTGCCAGCATACGGGCCAGGAGTAGGCTACGGCTTGTGGGTAAGGTGTAGGGCTGGTGGTGGGTTTCCGTTCCGGGCTAGGGTTAGGGTTAGGGAACGGCAAGGGTTAGGGCACAGGTGAGGGTACAGAAACGTGGGAGGGTCAGGCTACGTGCTGACGCACGGGTCAGTGCCAGCGTACGGGCCAGGAGTAGGCTACGGCGTAGGGTAAGGTGTAGGGCTGCTGGTGGTTTTCCGTTCCGGGCTAGGGTTAGGGTTAGGGAACGGCAAGGCTTAGGGCACAGGTGAGGGTACGGAAACGTGGGAGGGTCAGGCTACGTGCTGACGCACGAGTCAGTGCCAGCGTACGGGCCAGGAGTAGGCTACGGCTTGGGGGTAAGGTGTAGGGCTGGTGGTGGTTTCCGTTCCGGGCTAGGGTTAGGGTTAGGGAACGGCAAGGCTTAGGGCACAGGTGAGGGTATGGAAACGTGGGAGGGTCAGGCTACGTGCTGACGCACGAGTCAGTGCCAGCGTACGGGCCAGGAGTAGGCTACGGCTTGGGGGTAAGGTGTAGGGCTGGTGGTGGGTTTCCGTTCCGGGCTAGGGTTAGGGTTAGGGAACGACAAGGCTTAGGGCACAGGTGAGGGTACGGAAACGTGGTAGGGTCAGGCTACGTGCTGACGCACGGGTCAGTGCCAGCGTACGGGCCAGGAGTAGGCTACGGCTTGGTGGTAAGTTGTAGGGCTGGTGGTGGTTTTGCGTTCCGGGCTAGGGTTAGGGTTAGGGAACGGCAAGGCTTAGGGCACAGGTGAGGGTACGGAAACGTGGGAGGGTCAGGCTACGTGCTGATGCACGGGTCAGTGCCAGCGTACGGGCCAGGAGTAGGCTACGGTGTAGGGTAAGGTGTAGGGCTGGTGGTGGGTTTCCGTTCCGTGCTAGGGTTAGGGTTAGGGAACGGCAAGGCTTAGGGCACAGGTGAGGGTACGGAAACGTAGGAGGGTCAGGCTACGTGCTGATGCACGGGTCAGTGCCAGCGTACGGGCCAGGAGTAGGCTACGGCGTAGGGTAAGGTGTAGGGCTGGTGGTGGGTTTCCGTTCCGGGCTAGGGTTAGGGTTAGGGAACGGCAAGGCTTAGGGCACAGGTGAGGGTACGGAAACGTGGGATGGTCAGGCTACGTGCTGATGCACGGGTCAGTGCCAGCGTACCGGCCAGGTATAGGCTACGGCTTGTGGGTAAGTTGTAGGGCTGGTGGTGGGTTTCCGTTCCGGGCTAGGGTTAGGGTTAGGGAACGGCAAGGCTTAGGGCACAGGTGAGGGTACGGAAACGTGCGAGGGTCAGGCTACGTGCTGACGCACGGGTCAGTGCCAGCGTACGGGCCAGGAGTAGGCTACGGCTTGGGGGTAAGGTGTAGGGCTGGTGGTGGGTTTCCGTTCCGGGCGAGGGTTAGGGTTAGGGAACGGCAAGGGTTAGGGCACAGGTGAGGGTACGGAAACGTGGGAGGGTCAGGCTACGTGCTGACGCACGGGTCAGTGCCAGCGTACGGGCCAGGAGTAGGCTACGGCGTAGGGTAAGGTGTAGGGCTGGTGGTGGGTTTCCGTTCCGGGCTAGGGTTAGGGTTAGGGAACGGCAAGGCTTAGGGCACAGGTGAGGGTACGGAAACGTGGGAGGGTCAGGCTACGTGCTGACGCACGGGTCAGTGCCCACGTACGGGCCAGGAGTAGGCTACGGCTTGGGGGTAAGGTGTAGGCCTGGTGGTGGGTTTCCGTTACGGGCTAGGGTTAGGGTTAGGGAACGGCAAGGCTTAGGGCACAGGTGAGGGTACGGAAACGTGGGAGGGTCAGGCTACGTGCTGACGCACGGGTCAGTACCAGCGTACGGGCCAGGAGTAGGCTATGGCTTGGGGGTAAGTTGTAGGGCTGGTGGTGGGTTTCCGTTCTGGGCTAGGGTTAGGGTTAGGGAACGGCAAGGCTTAGGGCACAGGTGAGGGTACAGAAACGTGGGAGGGTCAGGCTACGTGCTGACGCACGGGTCAGTGCCAGCGTACGGGCCAGGAATAGGCTACGGCTTGGGGGTAAGGTGTAGGGCTTTTGGTGGGTTTCCGTTCCGGGCTAGGGTTAGGGTTAGGGAACGGCAAGGCTTAGGGCACAGGTGAGGGTACGGAAACGTGGGAGGTTCAGGCTACGTGCTGACGCACGGGTCAGTGCCAGCGTATGGGCCAGGTGTATGCTACGGCATAGGGTAAGGTGTAGGGCTGGTGGTGGGTTTCCGTTCCGGGCTAGGGTTAGGGTTAGGGAACGGCAAGGCTTAGGGCACAGTTGAGGGTACTGAAACGTGGGAGGGTCAGGCTACGTGCTGACGCACGGGTCAGTGCCAGCGTACCGGCCAGGTGTAGGCTACGGCTTCTGGGTAAGGTGTAGGGCTGGTGGTGGGTTTCCGTCCCGGGCTAGGGTTAGGGTTAGGGAACGGCAAGGCTTAGGGCACAGGTGAGGGTACGGAAACGTGGGAGGGTCAGGCTACGTGCTGACGCACGGATCAGTGCCAGCGTACGGGCCAGGAGTAGGCTACGGTGTAGGGTAAGGTGTAGGGCTGGTGGTGGGTTTCCGTTCCGGGCTAGGGTTAGGGTTAGGGAACGGCAAGGCTTAGGGCACAGGTGAGTTTATGGAAACCTGGGAGAGTCAGGCTATGTGCTGACGCACGGGTCAGTGCCAGCGTACGGGCCAGGAGTAGGCTACGGCGTAGGGTAATGTGTAGGGCTGGTGGTGGGTTTCCATTCCGGGCTAGGGTTAGGGTTAGGGAACAGCAAGGCTTAGGGCACAGCTGAGGGTACGGAAACGTGGGAGGGTCAGGCTACGTGCTGACGCAGGGATCAGTGCCACCGTACGGGCCTGGAGTAGGCTACGGCGTAGGGTAATGTGTAGGGCTGGTGGTGGGTTTCCATTCCGGACTAGGGGCAGGGTTAGGGAACCGCAAGGCTTAGGGCACAGGTGAGGGTACGGAAACGTGGGAGGGTCAGGCTACGTGCTGACGCACGGGTCAGTGCCAGTGTACCGGCCAGGTGTAGGCTACGGCTTGTGGGTAAGGTGTAGGGCTGGTGGTGGGTTTCCGTTCCGGGCTAGGGTTAGGGTTAGGGAACGGCAAGGCTTAGGGCACAGGTGAGGGTACGGAAACGTGGCAGGGTCAGGCTACGTGCTGACGCACGGGTCAGTGCCAGCGTACCGGCCAGGTGTAGGCTACGGCTTCTGGGTAAGGTGGGCTGGTGGTGGGTTTCCGTTCCGGGCTAAGGTTAGGGTTAGGGAACGGCAAGGCTTAGGGCACAGGTGAGGGTACGGAAACGTGGGAGGGTCAGGCTACGTGCTGATGCACGGGTCAGTGCCAGCGTTCGGGCCAGGAGTAGGCTACGGCTTGGGGGTAAGGTGTAGGCCTGGTGGTGGGTTTCCGTTCCGGGCTAGGGTTAGGGTTAGGGAACGGCAAGGCTTAGGGCACAGGTGAGGGTACGGAAACGTGGGAGGGTCAGGCTACGTGCTGACGCACGGGTCAGTGCCAGCGTACGGGCCAGGAGTAGGCTACGGCGTAGGGTAAGGTGTAGGGCTGGTGGTGGGTTTCCGTTCCGTGCTAGGGTTAGGGTTAGGGAACGGCAAGGTTTAGAGCACAGGTGAGGGTACGGAAACGTGGGAGAGTCAGGCTACGTGCTGACGCACGTGTCAGTGCCAGCGTACGGGCCAGAAGTAGGCTACGGCTTGGGGGTAAGGTGTAGGGCTGGCGGTGGGTTTCCGTTCCGGGCTAGGGTTAGGGTTAGGGAACGGCAAGGCTTAGGGCACCGGTGAGGGTACGGAAACGTGGGAGGGTCAGGCTACGTGCTGACGCACGGGTCAGTGCCAGCGTACGGGCCAGGAGTAGGCCACGGCGTAGGGTAAGGTGTAGGGCTGTTGGTGGGTTTCCCTTCCGGGCTAGGGTTAGGGTTAGGGAACGGCAAGGCTTAGGGCACATGTGAGGGTATGGAAACGTGGGAGGGTCAGGCTACGTGCTGACGCACGGGTCAGTGCCAGCGTACGGGCCAGGAGTAGGCTACGGCGTAGGGTAAGGTGTAGGGCTGGTGGTGGGTTTCCGTTCCGGGCTAGAGTTAGGGTTAGGGAACGGCAAGGCTTAGGGCACAGGTGAGGGTACGGAAACGTGGGAGGGTCAGGCTATGTGCTGACGCACGAGTCAGTGCCAGCGTACGGGCCAGGAGTAGGCTACGGCTTGGGGGTAAGGTGTAGGGCTGGTGGTGGGTTTCCGTTCCGGGCTAGGGTTAGGGTTAGGGAACGGCAAGGCTTAGGGCACAGGTGAGGGTACGGAAACGTGGGAGGGTCAGGCTACGTGCTGACGCACGGGTCAGTGCCAGCGTACGGGCCAGGAGTAGGCTACGGCGTAGGGTAAGGTGTAGGGCTGGTGGTGGGTTTCCATTCCGGGCTAGGGTTAGGGTTAGGGAACAGCAAGGCTTAGGGCACAGCTGAGGGTACGGAAACGTGGGAGGGTCAGGCTACGTGCTGACGCAGGGGTCAGTGCCACCGTACGGGCCTGGAATAGGCTACGGCGTAGGGTAATGTGTAGGGCTGGTGGTGGGTTTCCATTCCGGACTAGGGGCAGGGTTAGGGAACCGCAAGGCTTAGGGCACAGGTGAGGGTACGGAAACGTGGGAGGGTCAGGCTACGTGCTGACGCACGGGTCAGTGCCAGTGTACCGGCCAGGTGTAGGCTACGGCTTGTGGGTATGGTGTAGGGCTGGTGGTGGGTTTCCGTTCCGGGCTAGGGTTAGGGTTAGGGAACGGCAAGGCTTAGGGCACAGGTGAGGGTACGGAAACGTGGCAGGGTCAGGCTACGTGCTGACGCACGGGTCAGTGCCAGCGTACCGGCCAGGTGTAGGCTACGGCTTGGGTGTAAGGTGTAGGGCTGGTGGTGGGTTTCCGTTCCGGGCTAGGTTTAGGGTTAGGGAACGGCAAGGCTTAGGGCACAGGTGAGGGTACGGAAACGTGGGAGGGTCAGGCTACGTGCTGACGCACGGGTCAGTGCCAGCGTACGGGCCAGGATTAGGCTACGGCGTAGGGTAAGGTGTAGGGCTGGTGGTGGGTTTCCGTTCCGGGCTAGGGTTAGGGTTAGGGAACGGCAAGGCTTAGGGCACAGGTGAGGGTACGGAAACGTGGGAGGGTCAGGCTACGTGCTGACGCACGGGTCAGTGCCAGCGTACGGGCCAGGAGTAGGGTACGGCTTGGGGGTAAGGTGTAGGTCTGGTGGTGGGTTTCCGTTCCGGTCTAGGGTTAGGGTTAGGGAACGGCAAGGCTTAGGGCACAGGTGAGGGTACGGAAACGTGGGAGGGTCAGACTACGTGCTGACGCATTGGTCAGTGCCAGCGTACGGGCCTGGAGTAGGCTACAGCGTAGGGTAAGGTGTAGGGCTGGTGGTGGGTTTCCGTTCCGGGCTAGGGTTAGGGTTAGGGAACGGCAAGGCTTAGGGCACAGGTGAGGGTACGGAAACGTGGGAGGGTCAGGCTACGTGCTGACGCACGGGTCAGTGCCAGCGTACGGGCCAGGAGTAGGCTACGGCTTGGGGGTAAGGTGTAGGGCTGGTGGTGGGTTTCCGTTCCGGGCTAGGGTTAGGGTTAGGGAATGGCAAGGCTTAGGGCACAGGTGAGGGTACGGAAACGTGGGAGGGTCAGGCTACGTGCTGACGCACGGGTCAGTGCCAGCGTACGGGCCAGGAGTAGGCTACGGCTTGGGGGTAAGTTGTAGGGCTGGTGGTGGGTTTCCGTTCTGGGCTAGGGTTAGGGTTAGGGAACGGCAAGGCTTCGGGCACAGGTGAGGGTACAGAAACGTGGGAGGGTCAGGCTACGTGCTGACGCACGGGTCAGTGCCAGCGTACGTTCCAGGAGAAGGCTACGGCTTGGGGGTAAGGTGTAGGGCTTTTGGTGGGTTTCCGTTCCGGGCTAGGGTTAGGGTTAGGGAACGGCAAGGCTTAGGGCACAGGTGAGGGTACGGAAACGTGGGAGGGTCAGGCTACGTGCTGACGCACGGGTCAGTGCCAGCGTACCGGCCAGGAGTAGGCTACGGCGTAGGGTAAGGTGTAGGGCTGGTGGTGGGTTTCCGTTCCGGGCTAGGGTTAGGGTTAGGGAACGGCAAGGCTTAGGGCACAGGTGAGGGTACGGAAACGTGGGAGGGTCAGGCTACGTGCTGACGCACGGGTCAGTGCCAGCGTACAGGCCAGGTGTAGGCTACGTCTTGGGGGTAAGGTGTAGGGCTGGTGGTGGGTTTCCGTTCCGGGCTAGGGTTAGGGTTAGGGAACGGCAAGGCTTAGGGCACAGGTGAGGGTATGGAAACGTGGGAGGGTCAGGCTACGTGCTGACGCACGGGTTAGTGCCAGCGTACGGGCCAGGATTAGGCTACGGCGTAGGGTAAAGTGTAGGGCTGGTGGTGGGTTTCCGTTCCGGGCTAGGGTTAGGGTTAGGGAACGGCAAGGCTGAGGGCACAGGTGAGGGTACGGAAACGTGGGAGGGTCAGGCTACGTGCTGACGCACGGGTCAGTGCCAGCGTACGGGCCAGGAGTAGGCTACGGCGTAGGGTAAGGTGTAGGGCTGGTGGGGGGTTTCCGTTCCGGGCTAGGGTTAGGGTTATGGAACGGCAAGGCTTAGGGCACAGGTGAGGGTACGGAAACGTGGGAGGGTCAGGCTACGTGCTGATGCACGGGTCAGTGCCAGCGTACCGGCCAGGTGTAGGCTACTGCTTGTGGGTAAGGTGTAGGGCTGGTGGTGGGTTTCCGTTCCGGGCTAGGGTTAGGGTTAGGGAACGGCAAGGCTTAGGGCACAGGTGAGGGTACGGAAACGTGGGAGGGTCAGGCTACGTGCTGACGCACGGGTCAGTGCCAGCGTACGCGCCAGGAGTAGGCTACGGCTTGGGGGTAAGGTGTAGGGCTGGTGGTGGGTTTCCGTTCCGGGCTAGGGTTAGGGTTAGGGAACGGCAAGGCTTAGGGCACAGGTGAGGGTACGGAAACGTGGGAGGGTCAGGCTACGTGCTGACGCACGGGTCAGTGCCAGCGTACGGGCCAGGAGTAGGCTACGGCGTAGGGTAAGGTGTAGGGCTAGTGGTGGGTTTCCGTTCCGGGCTAGGGTTAGGGTTAGGGAACGGCAAGGCTTAGGGCACAGGTGAGGGTACGGAAACGTGGGAGGGTCAGGCTACGTGCTGATGCACGGGTCAGTGCCCGCGTACGGGCCAGGAGTAGGCTACGGCTTGGGGGTAAGGTGTAGGGCTCGTGGTGGGTTTCCGTTCCGGGCTAGGGTTAGGGTTAGGGAACGGCAAATCTTAGGGCACAGGTGAGGGTACGGAAACGTGGGAGGGTCAGGCTACGTGCTGACGCATGGGTCAGTGCCAGCGTACGGGCCAGGAGTAGGCTACAACGTAGGGTAAGGTGTAGGGCTGGTGGTGGGTTTCCGTTCCGGGCTAGGGTTAGGGTTAGGGAACGGCAAGGCTTAGGGCACAGGTGAGGGTACGGAAACGTGGGAGGGTCAGGCTACGTGCTGACGCACGGGTCAGTGCCAGCGTACGGGCCAGGAGTAGGGTACGGCGTAGGGTAAGGTGTAGGGCTGGTGGTGGGTTTCCGTTCCGTGCTAGCGTTAGGGTTAGGGAACGGCAAGGCTTAGGGCACAGGTGAGGGTACGGAAACGTGGGAGGGTCAGGCTACGTGCTGATGCACGGGTCAGTGCCAGCGTACGGGCCAGGAGTAGGCTACGGTGTAGGGTAAGGTGTAGTGCTGGTGGTGGGTTTCCGTTCCGTGCTAGGGTTAGGGTTAGGGAACGGCAAGGCTTAGGGCACAGGTGAGGGTACGGAAACGTAGCACGGTCAGGCTACGTGCTGATGCACGGGTCAGTGCCAGCGTACGGGCCAGGAGTAGGCTACGGCGTAGGGTAAGGTGTAGGGCTGGTGGTGGGTTTCCGTTCCGGGCTAGGGTTAGGGTTAGGGAACGGCAAGGCTTAGGGCACAGGTGAGGGTACGGAAACGGGGGAGGGTCAGGCTACGTGCTGACGCACGGGTCAGTGCCAGCGTACGGGCCAGGAGTAGGCTACGGCGTAGGGTAAGGTGTAGGGCTGGTGGTGGGTTTCCATTCCGGGCTAGGGTTAGGGTTAGGGAACGGCAAGGCTTAGGGCACAGGTGAGGGTACGGAATCGTGGCAGGGTCAGGCTACGTGCTGACGCACGGGTCAGTGCCAGCGAACCGGCCAGGTGTAGGCTACGGCTTCTGGGTAAGGTGTAGGGCTGGTGGTGGGTTTCCGTTTCGGGCTAGGGTTAGGGTTAGGGAACGGCAAGGCTTAGGGCACAGGTGAGGGTACGGAAACGTGGGAGGGTCAGGCTACATGCTGATGCACGGGTCATTGCCAGCGTACGGGCCAGGAGTAGGCTACGGCTTGGGGGTAAGGTGTAGGGCTGGTGGTGGGTTTCCGTTCCGGGCTAGTGTTAGGGTTAGGGAACGGCAAGGCTTAGGGCACAGGTGAGGATACGGAAACGTGGGAGGGTCAGGCTACGTGCTGACGCACGGGTCAGTGCCAGCGTACGGGCCAGGAGTAGGCTCCGGCGTAGGGTAAGGTGTAGGGCTGGTGGTGGGTTTCCCTTCCGGGCTAGGGTTAGGGTTAGGGAACGGCAAGGCTTAGGGCACAGGTGAGGGTACGGAAACGTGGGAGGGTCAGGCTACGTGCTGATGCACGGGTCAGTGCCAGCGTACGGGCCAGGAGTAGGCTACGGTGTAGGGTAAGGTGTAGGGCTGGTGGTGGGTTTCCGTTCCGTGCTAGGGTTAGGGTTAGGGAACGGCAATTCTTAGGGCACAGGTGAGGGTACGGAAACGTGGGAGGGTCAGGCTACGTGCTGACGCACGAGTCAGTGCCAGCGTACGGGCTAGGAGTAGGCTACGGCTTGGGGGTAAGGTGTAGGGCTGGTGGTGGGTTTCCGTTCCGGGCTAGGGTTAGGGTTAGGGAACGGCAAGGCTTAGGGAACAGGTGAGGGTACGGAAACGTGGGAGGGTCAGGCTACATGCTGACGCACGAGTCAGTGCCAGCGTACGGGCCAGGAGTAGGCTACGGCTTGGGGGTAAGGTGTAGGGCTGGTGGTGGGTTTCCGTTCCGGGCTAGGGTTAGGGTTAGGGAACGGCAAGGCTTAGGGCACAGGTGAGGGTACGGAAACGTGGGAGGGTCAGGCTACGTGCTGACGCACGGGTCAGTGCCAGCGTACGGGCCAGGAGTAGGCTACGGCTTGGGGGTAAGTTGTAGGGCTGGTGGTGGTTTTGCGTTCCGGGCTAGGGTTAGGGTTAGGGAACGGCAAGGCTTAGGGCACAGGTGAGGGTACGGAAACGTGGGAGGGTCAGGCTACGTGCTGATGCACGGGTCAGTGCCAGCGTACGGGCCAGGAGTAGGCTACGGTGTAGGGTAAGGTGTAGGGCTGGTGGTGGGTTTCCGTTCCGTGCTAGGGTTAGGGTTAGGGAACGGCAAGGCTTAGGGCACAGGTGAGGGTACGGAAACGTAGGAGGGTCAGGCTACGTGCTGATGCACGGGTCAGTGCCAGCGTACGGGCCAGGAGTAGGCTACGGCGTAGGGTAAGGTGTAGGGCTGGTGGTGGGTTTCCGTTCCGGGCTAGGGTTAGGGTTAGGGAACGGCAAGGCTTAGGGCACAGGTGAGGGTACGGAAACGTGGGATGGTCAGGCTACGTGCTGATGCACGGGTCAGTGCCAGCGTACCGGCCAGGTATAGGCTACGGCTTGTGGGTAAGTTGTAGGGCTGGTGGTGGGTTTCCGTTCCGGGCTAGGGTTAGGGTTAGGGAACGGCAAGGCTTAGGGCACAGGTGAGGGTACGGAAACGTGCGAGGGTCAGGCTACGTGCTGACGCACGGGTCAGTGCCAGCGTACGGGCCAGGAGTAGGCTACGGCTTGGGGGTAAGGTGTAGGGCTGGTGGTGGGTTTCCGTTCCGGGCGAGGGTTAGGGTTAGGGAACGGCAAGGGTTAGGGCACAGGTGAGGGTACGGAAACGTGGGAGGGTCAGGCTACGTGCTGACGCACGGGTCAGTGCCAGCGTACGGGCCAGGAGTAGGCTACGGCGTAGGGTAAGGTGTAGGGCTGGTGGTGGGTTTCCGTTCCGGGCTAGGGTTAGGGTTAGGGAACGGCAAGGCTTAGGGCACAGGTGAGGGTACGGAAACGTGGGAGGGTCAGGCTACGTGCTGACGCACGGGTCAGTGCCCACGTACGGGCCAGGAGTAGGCTACGGCTTGGGGGTAAGGTGTAGGCCTGGTGGTGGGTTTCCGTTACGGGCTAGGGTTAGGGTTAGGGAACGGCAAGGCTTAGGGCACAGGTGAGGGTACGGAAACGTGGGAGGGTCAGGCTACGTGCTGACGCACGGGTCAGTACCAGCGTACGGGCCAGGAGTAGGCTATGGCTTGGGGGTAAGTTGTAGGGCTGGTGGTGGGTTTCCGTTCTGGGCTAGGGTTAGGGTTAGGGAACGGCAAGGCTTAGGGCACAGGTGAGGGTACAGAAACGTGGGAGGGTCAGGCTACGTGCTGACGCACGGGTCAGTGCCAGCGTACGGGCCAGGAATAGGCTACGGCTTGGGGGTAAGGTGTAGGGCTTTTGGTGGGTTTCCGTTCCGGGCTAGGGTTAGGGTTAGGGAACGGCAAGGCTTAGGGCACAGGTGAGGGTACGGAAACGTGGGAGGGTCAGGCTACGTGCTGACGCACGGGTCAGTGCCAGCGTACCGGCCAGGTATAGGCTACGGCTTGTGGGTAAGGTGTAGGGCTGGTGGTGGGTTTCCGTTCCGGGCTAGGGTTAGGGTTAGGGAACGGCAAGGCTTAGGGCACAGGTGAGGGTATGGAAACGTGGGAGGGTCAGGCTACGTGCTGAAGCACGTGTCAGTGCCAGCGTACAGGCCAGGTGTAGGCTACGGCTTGGGGGTAAGGTGTAGGGCTGGTGGTGGGTTTCCGTTCCGGGCTAGGGTTAGGGTTAGGGAACGGCAAGGCTTAGGGCACAGGTGAGGGTATGGAAACGTGGGAGGGTCAGGCTACGTGCTGACACACGGGTCAGTGCCAGCGTACGGGCCAGGATTAGGCTACGGCGTAGGGTAAGGTGTAGGGCTGGTGGTGGGTTTCCGTTCCGGGCTAGGGTTAGGGTTAGGGAACGGCAAGGCTTAGGGCACAGGTGAGGGTACGGAAACGTGGGAGGTTCAGGCTACGTGCTGACGCACGGGTCAGTGCCAGCGTATGGGCCAGGTGTATGCTACGGCATAGGGTAAGGTGTAGGGCTGGTGGTGGGTTTCCGTTCCGGGCTAGGGTTAGGGTTAGGGAACGGCAAGGCTTAGGGCACAGTTGAGGGTACGGAAACGTGGGAGGGTCAGGCTACGTGCTGACGCACGGGTCAGTGCCAGCGTACCGGCCAGGTGTAGGCTACGGCTTCTGGGTAAGGTGTAGGGCTGGTGGTGGGTTTCCGTCCCGGGCTAGGGTTAGGGTTAGGGAACGGCAAGGCTTAGGGCACAGGTAAGGGTACGGAAACGTGGGAGGGTCAGGCTACGTGCTGACGCACGGATCAGTGCCAGCGTACGGGCCAGGAGTAGGCTACGGTGTAGGGTAAGGTGTAGGGCTGGTGGTGGGTTTCCGTTCCGGGCTAGGGTTAGGGTTAGGGAACGGCAAGGCTTAGGGCACAGGTGAGTTTATGGAAACCTGGGAGAGTCAGGCTATGTGCTGACGCACGGGTCAGTGCCAGCGTACGGGCCAGGAGTAGGCTACGGCGTAGGGTAATGTGTAGGGCTGGTGGTGGGTTTCCATTCCGGGCTAGGGTTAGGGTTAGGGAACAGCAAGGCTTAGGGCACAGCTGAGGGTACGGAAACGTGGGAGGGTCAGGCTACGTGCTGACGCAGGGATCAGTGCCACCGTACGGGCCTGGAGTAGGCTACGGCGTAGGGTAATGTGTAGGGCTGGTGGTGGGTTTCCATTCCGGACTAGGGGCAGGGTTAGGGAACGGCAAGGCTTAGGGCACAGGTGAGGGTACGGAAACGTGGGAGGGTCAGGCTACGTGCTGACGCACGGGTCAGTGCCAGTGTACCGGCCAGGTGTAGGCTACGGCTTGTGGGTAAGGTGTAGGGCTGGTGGTGGGTTTCCGTTCCGGGCTAGGGTTAGGGTTAGGGAACGGCAAGGCTTAGGGCACAGGTGAGGGTACGGAAACGTGGCAGGGTCAGGCTACGTGCTGACGCACGGGTCAGTGCCAGCGTACCGGCCAGGTGTAGGCTACGGCTTCTGGGTAAGGTGGGCTGGTGGTGGGTTTCCGTTCCGGGCTAAGGTTAGGGTTAGGGAACGGCAAGGCTTAGGGCACAGGTGAGGGTACGGAAACGTGGGAGGGTCAGGCTACGTGCTGATGCACGGGTCAGTGCCAGCGTTCGGGCCAGGAGTAGGCTACGGCTTGGGGGTAAGGTGTAGGGCTGGTGGTGGGTTTCCGTTCCGGGCTAGGGTTAGGGTTAGGGAACGGCAAGGCTTAGGGCACAGGTGAGGGTACGGAAACGTGGGAGGGTCAGGCTACGTGCTGACGCACGGGTCAGTGCCAGCGTACGGGCCAGGAGTAGGCTACGGCGTAGGGTAAGGTGTAGGGCTGGTGGTGGGTTTCCGTTCCGTGCTAGGGTTAGGGTTAGGGAACGGCAAGGTTTAGAGCACAGGTGAGGGTACGGAAACGTGGGAGGGTCAGGCTACGTGCTGACGCACGTGTCAGTGCCAGCGTACGGGCCAGAAATAGGCTACGGCTTGGGGGTAAGGTGTAGGGCTGGCGGTGGGTTTCCGTTCCGGGCTAGGGTTAGGGTTAGGGAACGGCAAGGCTTAGGGCACCGGTGAGGGTACGGAAACGTGGGAGGGTCAGGCTACGTGCTGACGCACGGGTCAGTGCCAGCGTACGGGCCAGGAGTAGGCCACGGCGTAGGGTAAGGTGTAGGGCTGTTGGTGGGTTTCCCTTCCGGGCTAGGGTTAGGGTTAGGGAACGGCAAGGCTTAGGGCACATGTGAGGGTATGGAAACGTGGGAGGGTCAGGCTACGTGCTGACGCACGGGTCAGTGCCAGCGTACGGGCCAGGAGTAGGCTACGGCGTAGGGTAAGGTGTAGGGCTGGTGGTGGGTTTCCGTTCCGGGCTAGAGTTAGGGTTAGGGAACGGCAAGGCTTAGGGCACAGGTGAGGGTACGGAAACGTGGGAGGGTCAGGCTATGTGCTGACGCACGAGTCAGTGCCAGCGTACGGGCCAGGAGTAGGCTACGGCTTGGGGGTAAGGTGTAGGGCTGGTGGTGGGTTTCCGTTCCGGGCTAGGGTTAGGGTTAGGGAACGGCAAGGCTTAGGGCACAGGTGAGGGTACGGAAACGTGGGAGGGTCAGGCTACGTGCTGACGCACGGGTCAGTGCCAGCGTACGGGCCAGGAGTAGGCTACGGCGTAGGGTAAGGTGTAGGGCTGGTGGTGGGTTTCCATTCCGGGCTAGGGTTAGGGTTAGGGAACAGCAAGGCTTAGGGCACAGCTGAGGGTACGGAAACGTGGGAGGGTCAGGCTACGTGCTGACGCAGGGGTCAGTGCCACCGTACGGGCCTGGAGTAGGCTACGGCGTAGGGTAATGTCTAGGGCTGGTGGTGGGTTTCCATTCCGGACTAGGGGCAGGGTTAGGGAACCGCAAGGCTTAGGGCACAGGTGAGGGTACGGAAACGTGGGAGGGTCAGGCTACGTGCTGACGCACGGGTCAGTGCCAGTGTACCGGCCAGGTGTAGGCTACGGCTTGTGGGTATGGTGTAGGGCTGGTGGTGGGTTTCCGTTCCGGGCTAGGGTTAGGGTTAGGGAACGGCAAGGCTTAGGGCACAGGTGAGGGTACGGAAACGTGGCAGGGTCAGGCTATGTGCTGACGCACGGGTCAGTGCCAGCGTACCGGCCAGGTGTAGGCTACGGCTTGGGTGTAAGGTGTAGGGCTGGTGGTGGGTTTCCGTTCCGGGCTAGGTTTAGGGTTAGGGAACGGCAAGGCTTAGGGCACAGGTGAGGGTACGGAAACGTGGGAGGGTCAGGCTACGTGCTGACGCACGGGTCAGTGCCAGCGTACGGGCCAGGATTAGGCTACGGCGTAGGGTAAGGTGTAGGGCTGGTGGTGGGTTTCCATTCCGGGCTAGGGTTAGGGTTAGGGAACGGCAAGGCTTAGGGCACAGGTGAGGGTACGGAAACGTGGGAGGGTCAGGCTACGTGCTGACGCACGGGTCAGTGCCAGCGTACGGGCCAGGAGTAGGGTACGGCTTGGGGGTAAGGTGTAGGGCTGGTGGTGGGTTTCCGTTCCGGTCTAGGGTTAGGGTTAGGGAACGGCAAGGCTTAGGGCACAGGTGAGGGTACGGAAACGTGGGAGGGTCAGACTACGTGCTGACGCATTGGTCAGTGCCAGCGTACGGGCCTGGAGTAGGCTACAGCGTAGGGTAAGGTGTAGGGCTGGTGGTGGGTTTCCGTTCCGGGCTAGGGTTAGGGTTAGGGAACGGCAAGGCTTAGGGCACAGGTGAGGGTACGGAAACGTGGGAGGGTCAGGCTACGTGCTGACGCACGGGTCAGTGCCAGCGTACGGGCCAGGAGTAGGCTACGGCTTGGGGGTAAGGTGTAGGGCTGGTGGTGGGTTTCCGTTCTGGGCTAGGGTTAGGGTTAGGGAATGGCAAGGCTTAGGGCACAGGTGAGGGTACGGAAACGTGGGAGGGTCAGGCTACGTGCTGACGCACGGGTCAGTGCCAGCGTACGGGCCAGGAGTAGGCTACGGCTTGGGGGTAAGTTGTAGGGCTGGTGGTGGGTTTCCGTTCTGGGCTAGGGTTAGGGTTAGGGAACGGCAAGGCTTCGGGCACAGGTGAGGGTACAGAAACGTGGGAGGGTCAGGCTACGTGCTGACGCACGGGTCAGTGCCAGCGTACGTTCCAGGAGAAGGCTACGGCTTGGGGGTAAGGTGTAGGGCTTTTGGTGGGTTTCCGTTCCGGGCTAGGGTTAGGGTTAGGGAACGGCAAGGCTTAGGGCACAGGTGAGGGTACGGAAACGTGGGAGGGTCAGGCTACGTGCTGACGCACGGGTCAGTGCCAGCGTACCGGCCAGGAGTAGGCTACGGCGTAGGGTAAGGTGTAGGGCTGGTGGTGGGTTTCCGTTCCGGGCTAGGGTTAGGGTTAGGGAACGGCAAGGCTTAGGGCACAGGTGAGGGTACGGAAACGTGGGAGGGTCAGGCTACGTGCTGACGCACGGGTCAGTGCCAGCGTACAGGCCAGGTGTAGGCTACGTCTTGGGGGTAAGGTGTAGGGCTGGTGGTGGGTTTCCGTTCCGGGCTAGGGTTAGGGTTAGGGAACGGCAAGGCTTAGGGCACAGGTGAGGGTATGGAAACGTGGGAGGGTCAGGCTACGTGCTGACGCACGGGTTAGTGCCAGCGTACGGGCCAGGATTAGGCTACGGCGTAGGGTAAGGTGTAGGGCTGGTGGTGGGTTTCCGTTCCGGGCTAGGGTTAGGGTTAGGGAACGGCAAGGCTGAGGGCACAGGTGAGGGTACGGAAACGTGGGAGGGTCAGGCTACGTGCTGACGCACGGGTCAGTGCCAGCGTACGGGCCAGGAGTAGGCTACGGCGTAGGGTAAGGTGTAGGGCTGGTGGGGGGTTTCCGTTCCGGGCTAGGGTTAGGGTTATGGAACGGCAAGGCTTAGGGCACAGGTGAGGGTACGGAAACGTGGGAGGGTCAGGCTACGTGCTGATGCACGGGTCAGTGCCAGCGTACCGGCCAGGTGTAGGCTACTGCTTGTGGGTAAGGTGTAGGGCTGGTGGTGGGTTTCCGTTCCGGGCTAGGGTTAGGGTTAGGGAACGGCAAGGCTTAGGGCACAGGTGAGGGTACGGAAACGTGGGAGGGTCAGGCTACGTGCTGACGCACGGGTCAGTGCCAGCGTACGCGCCAGGAGTAGGCTACGGCTTGGGGGTAAGGTGTAGGGCTGGTGGTGGGTTTCCGTTCCGGGCTAGGGTTAGGGTTAGGGAACGGCAAGGCTTAGGGCACAGGTGAGGGTACGGAAACGTGGGAGGGTCAGGCTACGTGCTGACGCACGGGTCAGTGCCAGCGTACGGGCCAGGAGTAGGCTACGGCGTAGGGTAAGGTGTAGGGCTAGTGGTGGGTTTCCGTTCCGGGCTAGGGTTAGGGTTAGGGAACGGCAAGGCTTAGGGCACAGGTGAGGGTACGGAAACGTGGGAGGGTCAGGCTACGTGCTGACGCACGGGTCAGTGCCCGCGTACGGGCCAGGAGTAGGCTACGGCTTGGGGGTAAGGTGTAGGGCTCGTGGTGGGTTTCCGTTCCGGGCTAGGGTTAGGGTTAGGGAACGGCAAGGCTTAGGGCACAGGTGAGGGTACGGAAACGTGGGAGGGTCAGGCTACGTGCTGACGCATGGGTCAGTGCCAGCGTACGGGCCAGGAGTAGGCTACAACGTAGGGTAAGGTGTAGGGCTGGTGGTGGGTTTCCGTTCCGGGCTAGGGTTAGGGTTAGGGAACGGCAAGGCTTAGGGCACAGGTGAGGGTACGGAAACGTGGGAGGGTCAGGCTACGTGCTGACGCACGGGTCAGTGCCAGCGTACGGGCCAGGAGTAGGGTACGGCGTAGGGTAAGGTGTAGGGCTGGTGGTGGGTTTCCGTTCCGTGCTAGCGTTAGGGTTAGGGAACGGCAAGGCTTAGGGCACAGGTGAGGGTACGGAAACGTGGGAGGGTCAGGCTACGTGCTGACGCACGGGTCAGTGCCAGTGTACGGGCCAGGAGTAGGCTACGGCTTGGGGGTAAGGTGTAGGGCTGGTGGTGGGTTTCCGTTCCGGGCTAGGGTTAGGGTTAGGGAACGGCAAGGCTTAGGGCACAGGTGAGGGTATAGAAACGTGGGAGGGTCAGGCTACGTGCTGACGCACGGGTCAGTGCCAGCGTACGTTCCAGGAGTAGGCTACGGCTTGGGGGTAAGTTGTAGGGCTTTTGGTGGGTTTCCGTTCCGGGCTAGGGTTAGGGTTAGGGAACGGCAAGGCTTAGGGCACAGGTGAGGGTACGGAAACGTGGGAGGGTCAGGCTACGTGCTGACGCACGGGTCAGTGCCAGCGTACGGGCCAGGATTAGGCTACGGCGTAGGGTAAGGTGTAGGGCTGGTGGTGGGTTTCTGTTCCGGGCTAGGGTTAGGGTTAGGGAACGGCAAGGCTTAGGGCACAGGTGAGGGTACGGAAACGTGGGAGGGTCAGGCTACGTGCTGACGCATGGGTCAGTGCCAGCGTACGGGCCAGGAGTAGGGTACGGCTTGGGGGTAAGTGGTATTGCTGGTGGTGGGTTTCTGTTCCGGGCTAGGGTTAGGGTTAGGGAACAGCAAGGCTTAGGGCACAGGTGAGGGTACGGAAACGTGGGAGGGTCAGGCTACGTGCTGACGCACGGGTCAGTGCCAGCGTACGGGCCTGGAGTAGGCTACGGCGTAGGGTAAGGTGTAGGGCTGGTGGTGGGTTTCCATTCCGGGCTAGGGTTAGGGTTAGGGAACGGCAAGGCTTAGGGCACAAGTGAGGGTACGGAAACGTGGGAGGGCCAGGCTACGTGCTGACGCACGGTTCAGTGCCAGCGTACCGGCCAGGTGTAGGCTACGGCTTGTGGGTAAGGTGTAGGGCTGGTGGTGGGTTTCCGTTCCGTGCTAGGGTTAGGGTTAGGGAACGGCAAGGTTTAGAGCACAGGTGAGGGTACGGAAACGTGGGAGGGTCAGGCTACGTGCTGACGCACGTGTCAGTGCCAGCGTACGGGCCAGAAGTAGGCTACGGCTTGGGGGTAAGGTGTAGGGCTGGCGGTGGGTTTCCGTTCCGGGCTAGGGTTAGGGTTAGGGAACGGCAAGGCTTAGGGCACCGGTGAGGGTACGGAAACGTGGGAGGGTCAGGCTACGTGCTGACGCACGGGTCAGTGCCAGCGTACGGGCCAGGAGTAGGCCACGGCGTAGGGTAAGGTGTAGGGCTGTTGGTGGGTTTCCCTTCCGGGCTAGGGTTAGGGTTAGGGAACGGCAAGGCTTAGGGCACATGTGAGGGTATGGAAACGTGGGAGGGTCAGGCTACGTGCTGACGCACGGGTCAGTGCCAGCGTACGGGCCAGGAGTAGGCTACGGCGTAGGGTAAGGTGTAGGGCTGGTGGTGGGTTTCCGTTCCGGGCTAGAGTTAGGGTTAGGGAACGGCAAGGCTTAGGGCACAGGTGAGGGTACGGAAACGTGGGAGGGTCAGGCTATGTGCTGACGCACGAGTCAGTGCCAGCGTACGGGCCAGGAGTAGGCTACGGCTTGGGGGTAAGGTGTAGGGCTGGTGGTGGGTTTCCGTTCCGGGCTAGGGTTAGGGTTAGGGAACGGCAAGGCTTAGGGCACAGGTGAGGGTACGGAAACGTGGGAGGGTCAGGCTACGTGCTGACGCACGGGTCAGTGCCAGCGTACGGGCCAGGAGTAGGCTACGGCGTAGGGTAAGGTGTAGGGCTGGTGGTGGGTTTCCATTCCGGGCTAGGGTTAGGGTTAGGGAACAGCAAGGCTTAGGGCACAGCTGAGGGTACGGAAACGTGGGAGGGTCAGGCTACGTGCTGACGCAGGGGTCAGTGCCACCGTACGGGCCTGGAGTAGGCTACGGCGTAGGGTAATGTGTAGGGCTGGTGGTGGGTTTCCATTCCGGACTAGGGGCAGGGTTAGGGAACCGCAAGGCTTAGGGCACAGGTGAGGGTACGGAAACGTGGGAGGGTCAGGCTACGTGCTGACGCACGGGTCAGTGCCAGTGTACCGGCCAGGTGTAGGCTACGGCTTGTGGGTATGGTGTAGGGCTGGTGGTGGGTTTCCGTTCCGGGCTAGGGTTAGGGTTAGGGAACGGCAAGGCTTAGGGCACAGGTGAGGGTACGGAAACGTGGCAGGGTCAGGCTACGTGCTGACGCACGGGTCAGTGCCAGCGTACCGGCCAGGTGTAGGCTACGGCTTGGGTGTAAGGTGTAGGGCTGGTGGTGGGTTTCCGTTCCGGGCTAGGTTTAGGGTTAGGGAACGGCAAGGCTTAGGGCACAGGTGAGGGTACGGAAACGTGGGAGGGTCAGGCTACGTGCTGACGCACGGGTCAGTGCCAGCGTACGGGCCAGGATTAGGCTACGGCGTAGGGTAAGGTGTAGGGCTGGTGGTGGGTTTCCGTTCCGGGCTAGGGTTAGGGTTAGGGAACGGCAAGGCTTAGGGCACAGGTGAGGGTACGGAAACGTGGGAGGGTCAGGCTACGTGCTGACGCACGGGTCAGTGCCAGCGTACGGGCCAGGAGTAGGGTACGGCTTGGGGGTAAGTTGTAGGGCTGGTGGTGGGTTTCCGTTCCGGTCTAGGGTTAGGGTTAGGGAACGGCAAGGCTTAGGGCACAGGTGAGGGTACGGAAACGTGGGAGGGTCAGACTACGTGCTGACGCATTGGTCAGTGCCAGCGTACGGGCCTGGAGTAGGCTACAGCGTAGGGTAAGGTGTAGGGCTGGTGGTGGGTTTCCGTTCCGGGCTAGGGTTAGGGTTAGGGAACGGCAAGGCTTAGGGCACAGGTGAGGGTACGGAAACGTGGGAGGGTCAGGCTACGTGCTGACGCACGGGTCAGTGCCAGCGTACGGGCCAGGAGTAGGCTACGGCTTGGGGGTAAGGTGTAGGGCTGGTGGTGGGTTTCCGTTCCGGGCTAGGGTTAGGGTTAGGGAATGGCAAGGCTTAGGGCACAGGTGAGGGTACGGAAACGTGGGAGGGTCAGGCTACGTGCTGACGCACGGGTCAGTGCCAGCGTACGGGCCAGGAGTAGGCTACGGCTTGGGGGTAAGTTGTAGGGCTGGTGGTGGGTTTCCGTTCTGGGCTAGGGTTAGGGTTAGGGAACGGCAAGGCTTCGGGCACAGGTGAGGGTACAGAAACGTGGGAGGGTCAGGCTACGTGCTGACGCACGGGTCAGTGCCAGCGTACGTTCCAGGAGAAGGCTACGGCTTGGGGGTAAGGTGTAGGGCTTTTGGTGGGTTTCCGTTCCGGGCTAGGGTTAGGGTTAGGGAACGGCAAGGCTTAGGGCACAGGTGAGGGTACGGAAACGTGGGAGGGTCAGGCTACGTGCTGACGCACGGGTCAGTGCCAGCGTACCGGCCAGGAGTAGGCTACGGCGTAGGGTAAGGTGTAGGGCTGGTGGTGGGTTTCCGTTCCGGGCTAGGGTTAGGGTTAGGGAACGGCAAGGCTTAGGGCACAGGTGAGGGTACGGAAACGTGGGAGGGTCAGGCTACGTGCTGACGCACGGGTCAGTGCCAGCGTACAGGCCAGGTGTAGGCTACGTCTTGGGGGTAAGGTGTAGGGCTGGTGGTGGGTTTCCGTTCCGGGCTAGGGTTAGGGTTAGGGAACGGCAAGGCTTAGGGCACAGGTGAGGGTATGGAAACGTGGGAGGGTCAGGCTACGTGCTGACGCACGGGTTAGTGCCAGCGTACGGGCCAGGATTAGGCTACGGCGTAGGGTAAGGTGTAGGGCTGGTGGTGGGTTTCCGTTCCGGGCTGGGGTTAGGGTTAGGGAACGGCAAGGCTGAGGGCACAGGTGAGGGTACGGAAACGTGGGAGGGTCAGGCTACGTGCTGACGCACGGGTCAGTGCCAGCGTACGGGCCAGGAGTAGGCTACGGCGTAGGGTAAGGTGTAGGGCTGGTGGGGGGTTTCCGTTCCGGGCTAGGGTTAGGGTTATGGAACGGCAAGGCTTAGGGCACAGGTGAGGGTACGGAAACGTGGGAGGGTCAGGCTACGTGCTGATGCACGGGTCAGTGCCAGCGTACCGGCCAGGTGTAGGCTACTGCTTGTGGGTAAGGTGTAGGGCTGGTGGTGGGTTTCCGTTCCGGGCTAGGGTTAGGGTTAGGGAACGGCAAGGCTTAGGGCACAGGTGAGGGTACGGAAACGTGGGAGGGTCAGGCTACGTGCTGACGCACGGGTCAGTGCCAGCGTACGCGCCAGGAGTAGGCTACGGCTTGGGGGTAAGGTGTAGGGCTGGTGGTGGGTTTCCGTTTCGGGCTAGGGTTAGGGTTAGGGAACGGCAAGGCTTAGGGCACAGGTGAGGGTACGGAAACGTGGGAGGGTCAGGCTATGTGCTGACGCACGAGTCAGTGCCAGCGTACGGGCCAGGAGTAGGCTACGGCTTGGGGGTAAGGTGTAGGGCTGGTGGTGGGTTTCCGTTCCGGGCTAGGGTTAGGGTTAGGGAACGGCAAGGCTTAGGGCACAGGTGAGGGTACGGAAACGTGGGAGGGTCAGGCTACGTGCTGACGCACGGGTCAGTGCCAGCGTACGGGCCAGGAGTAGGCTACGGCGTAGGGTAAGGTGTAGGGCTGGTGGTGGGTTTCCATTCCGGGCTAGGGTTAGGGTTAGGGAACAGCAAGGCTTAGGGCACAGCTGAGGGTACGGAAACGTGGGAGGGTCAGGCTACGTGCTGACGCAGGGGTCAGTGCCACCGTACGGGCCTGGAGTAGGCTACGGCGTAGGGTAATGTGTAGGGCTGGTGGTGGGTTTCCATTCCGGACTAGGGGCAGGGTTAGGGAACCGCAAGGCTTAGGGCACAGGTGAGGGTACGGAAACGTGGGAGGGTCAGGCTACGTGCTGACGCATGGGTCAGTGCCAGTGTACCGGCCAGGTGTAGGCTACGGCTTGTGGGTATGGTGTAGGGCTGGTGGTGGGTTTCCGTTCCGGGCTAGGGTTAGGGTTAGGGAACGGCAAGGCTTAGGGCACAGGAGAGGGTACGGAAACGTGGCAGGGTCAGGCTACGTGCTGACGCACGGGTCAGTGCCAGCGTACCGGCCAGGTGTAGGCTACGGCTTGGGTGTAAGGTGTAGGGCTGGTGGTGGGTTTCCGTTCCGGGCTAGGTTTAGGGTTAGGGAACGGCAAGGCTTAGGGCACAGGTGAGGGTACGGAAACGTGGGAGGGTCAGGCTACGTGCTGACGCACGGGTCAGTGCCAGCGTACGGGCCAGGATTAGGCTACGGCGTAGGGTAAGGTGTAGGGCTGGTGGTGGGTTTCCGTTCCGGGCTAGGGTTAGGGTTAGGGAACGGCAAGGCTTAGGGCACAGGTGAGGGTACGGAAACGTGGGAGGGTCAGGCTACGTGCTGACGCACGGGTCAGTGCCAGCGTACGGGCCAGGAGTAGGGTACGGCTTGGGGGTAAGTTGTAGGGCTGGTGGTGGGTTTCCGTTCCGGGCTAGGGTTAGGGTTAGGGAACGGCAAGGCTTAGGGCACAGGTGAGGGTACGGAAACGTGGGAGGGTCAGACTACGTGCTGACGCATTGGTCAGTGCCAGCGTACGGGCCTGGAGTAGGCTACAGCGTAGGGTAAGGTGTAGGGCTGGTGGTGGGTTTCCGTTCCGGGCTAGGGTTAGGGTTAGGGAACGGCAAGGCTTAGGGCACAGGTGAGGGTACGGAAACGTGGGAGGGTCAGGCTACGTGCTGACGCACGGGTCAGTGCCAGCGTACGGGCCAGGAGTAGGCTACGGCTTGGGGGTAAGGTGTAGGGCTGGTGGTGGGTTTCCGTTCCGGGCTAGGGTTAGGGTTAGGGAATGGCAAGGCTTAGGGCACAGGTGAGGGTACGGAAACGTGGGAGGGTCAGGCTACGTGCTGACGCACGGGTCAGTGCCAGCGTACGGGCCAGGAGTAGGCTACGGCTTGGGGGTAAGTTGTAGGGCTGGTGGTGGGTTTCCGTTCTGGGCTAGGGTTAGGGTTAGGGAACGGCAAGGCTTCGGGCACAGGTGAGGGTACAGAAACGTGGGAGGGTCAGGCTACGTGCTGACGCACGGGTCAGTGCCAGCGTACGTTCCAGGAGAAGGCTACGGCTTGGGGGTAAGGTGTAGGGCTTTTGGTGGGTTTCCGTTCCGGGCTAGGGTTAGGGTTAGGGAACGGCAAGGCTTAGGGCACAGGTGAGGGTACGGAAACGTGGGAGGGTCAGGCTACGTGCTGACGCACGGGTCAGTGCCAGCGTACCGGCCAGGAGTAGGCTACGGCGTAGGGTAAGGTGTAGGGCTGGTGGTGGGTTTCCGTTCCGGGCTAGGGTTAGGGTTAGGGAACGGCAAGGCTCAGGGCACAGGTGAGGGTACGGAAACGTGGGAGGGTCAGGCTACGTGCTGACGCACGGGTCAGTGCCAGCGTACAGGCCAGGTGTAGGCTACGTCTTGGGGGTAAGGTGTAGGGCTGGTGGTGGGTTTCCGTTCCGGGCTAGGGTTAGGGTTAGGGAACGGCAAGGCTTAGGGCACAGGTGAGGGTATGGAAACGTGGGAGGGTCAGGCTACGTGCTGACGCACGGGTTAGTGCCAGCGTACGGGCCAGGATTAGGCTACGGCGTAGGGTAAGGTGTAGGGCTGGTGGTGGGTTTCCGTTCCGGGCTAGGGTTAGGGTTAGGGAACGGCAAGGCTGAGGGCACAGGTGAGGGTACGGAAACGTGGGAGGGTCAGGCTACGTGCTGACGCACGGGTCAGTGCCAGCGTACGGGCCAGGAGTAGGCTACGGCGTAGGGTAAGGTGTAGGGCTGGTGGGGGGTTTCCGTTCCGGGCTAGGGTTAGGGTTATGGAACGGCAAGGCTTAGGGCACAGGTGAGGGTATGGAAACGTGGGAGGGTCAGGCTACGTGCTGATGCACGGGTCAGTGCCAGCGTACCGGCCAGGTGTAGGCTACTGCTTGTGGGTAAGGTGTAGGGCTGGTGGTGGGTTTCCGTTCCGGGCTAGGGTTAGGGTTAGGGAACGGCAAGGCTTAGGGCACAGGTGAGGGTACGGAAACGTGGGAGGGTCAGGCTACGTGCTGACGCACGGGTCAGTGCCAGCGTACGCGCCAGGAGTAGGCTACGGCTTGGGGGTAAGGTGTAGGGCTGGTGGTGGGTTTCCGTTCCGGGCTAGGGTTAGGGTTAGGGAACGGCAAGGCTTAGGGCACAGGTGAGGGTACGGAAACGTGGGAGGGTCAGGCTACGTGCTGACGCACGGGTCAGTGCCAGCGTACGGGCCAGGAGTAGGCTACGGCGTAGGGTAAGGTGTAGGGCTAGTGGTGGGTTTCCGTTCCGGGCTAGGGTTAGGGTTAGGGAACGGCAAGGCTTAGGGCACAGGTGAGGGTACGGAAACGTGGGAGGGTCAGGCTACGTGCTGACGCACGGGTCAGTGCCCGCGTACGGGCCAGGAGTAGGCTACGGCTTGGGGGTAAGGTGTAGGGCTCGTGGTGGGTTTCCGTTCCGGGCTAGGGTTAGGGTTAGGGAACGGCAAGGCTTAGGGCACAGGTGAGGGTACGGAAACGTGGGAGGGTCAGGCTACGTGCTGACGCATGGGTCAGTGCCAGCGTACGGGCCAGGAGTAGGCTACAACGTAGGGTAAGGTGTAGGGCTGGTGGTGGGTTTCCGTTCCGGGCTAGGGTTAGGGTTAGGGAACGGCAAGGCTTAGGGCACAGGTGAGGGTACGGAAACGTGGGAGGGTCAGGCTACGTGCTGACGCACGGGTCAGTGCCAGCGTACGGGCCAGGAGAAGGGTACGGCGTAGGGTAAGGTGTAGGGCTGGTGGTGGGTTTCCGTTCCGTGCTAGCGTTAGGGTTAGGGAACGGCAAGGCTTAGGGCACAGGTGAGGGTACGGAAACGTGGGAGGGTCAGGCTACGTGCTGACGCACGGGTCAGTGCCAGCGTACGGGCCAGGAGTAGGCTACGGCTTGGGGGTAAGGTGTAGGGCTGGTGGTGCGTTTCCGTTCCGGGCTAGGGTTAGGGTTAGGGAACGGCAAGGCTTAGGGCACAGGTGAGGGTACGGAAACGTGGGAGGGTCAGGCTACGTGCTGACGCACGGGTCAGTGCCAGCGTACGGGCCAGGAGTAGGCTACGGCTTGGGGGTAAGTTGTAGGGCTGGTGGTGGGTTTCCGTTCCGGGCTAGGGTTAGGGTTAGGGAACGGCAAGGCTTAGGGCACAGGTGAGGGTATAGAAACGTGGGAGGGTCAGGCTACGTGCTGACGCACGGGTCAGTGCCAGCGTACGTTCCAGGAGTAGGCTACGGCTTGGGGGTAAGGTGTAGGGCTTTTGGTGGGTTTCCGTTCCGGGCTAGGGTTAGGGTTAGGGAACGGCAAGGCTTAGGGCACAGGTGAGGGTACGGAAACGTGGGAGGGTCAGGCTACGTGCTGACGCACGGGTCAGTGCCAGCGTACGGGCCAGGATTAGGCTACGGCGTAGGGTAAGGTGTAGGGCTGGTGGTGGGTTTCTGTTCCGGGCTAGGGTTAGGGTTAGGGAACGGCAAGGCTTAGGGCACAGGTGAGGGTACGGAAACGTGGGAGGGTCAGGCTACGTGCTGACGCATGGGTCAGTGCCAGCGTACGGGCCAGGAGTAGGGTACGGCTTGGGGGTAAGTGGTATTGCTGGTGGTGGGTTTCTGTTCCGGGCTAGGGTTAGGGTTAGGGAACAGCAAGGCTTAGGGCACAGGTGAGGGTACGGAAACGTGGGAGGGTCAGGCTACGTGCTGACGCACGGGTCAGTGCCAGCGTACGGGCCTGGAGTAGGCTACGGCGTAGGGTAAGGTGTAGGGCTGGTGGTGGGTTTCCATTCCGGGCTAGGGTTAGGGTTAGGGAACGGCAAGGCTTAGGGCACAAGTGAGGGTACGGAAACGTGGGAGGGCCAGGCTACGTGCTGACGCACGGGTCAGTGCCAGCGTACCGGCCAGGTGTAGGCTACGGCTTGTGGGTAAGTTGTAGGGCTGGTGGTGGGTTTCCGTTCCGGGCTAGGGTCAGGGTTAGGGAACGGCAAGGCTTAGGGCACAGGTGAGGGTACGGAAACGTGGGAGGGTCAGGCTACGTGCTGATGCACGGGTCAGTGCCAGCGTACGGGCCAGGAGTAGGCTACGGTGTAGGGTAAGGTGTAGGGCTGGTGGTGGGTTTCCGTTCCGTGCTAGGGTTAGGGTTAGGGAACGGCAAGGCTTAGGGCACAGGTGAGGGTACGGAAACGTAGGACGGTCAGGCTACGTGCTGATGCACGGGTCAGTGCCAGCGTACGGGCCAGGAGTAGGCTACGGCGTAGGGTAAGGTGTAGGGCTGGTGGTGGGTTTCCGTTCCGGGCTAGGTTTAGGGTTAGGGAACGGCAAGACTTAGGGCAGAGATGAGGGTACGGAAACATGGGAGGGTCAGGCTACGTGCTGATGCACGGGTCAGTGCCAGCGTACCGGCCAGGTATAGGCTACGGCTTGTGGGTAAGGTGTAGTGCTGGTGGTGGGTTTCCGTTCCGGGCTAGGGTTAGGGTTAGGGAACGGCAAGGCTTAGGGCACAGGTGAGGGTACGGAAACGTGGGAGGGTCAGGCTACGTGCTGACGCACGGGTCAGTGCCAGCGTACGGGCCAGGAGTAGGCTACGGCTTGGGGGTAAGGTGTAGGGCTGGTGGTGGGTTTCCGTTCCGGGCTAGGGTTAGGGTTAGGGAACGGCAAGGCTTAGGGCACAGGTGAGGGTACGGAAACGTGGGAGGGTCAGGCTACGTGCTGACGCACGGGTCAGTGCCAGCGTACGGGCCAGGAGTAGGGTACGGCGTAGGGTAAGGTGTAGGGCTGGTGGTGGGTTTCCGTTCCGTGCTAGCGTTAGGGTTAGGGAACGGCAAGGCTTAGGGCACAGGTGAGGGTACGGAAACGTGGGAGGGTCAGGCTACGTGCTGACGCACGGGTCAGTGCCAGCGTACGGGCCAGGAGTAGGCTACGGCTTGGGGGTAAGGTGTAGGGCTGGTGGTGGGTTTCCGTTCCGGGCTAGGGTTAGGGTTAGGGAACGGCAAGGCTTAGGGCACAGGTGAGGGTACGGAAACGTGGGAGGGTCAGGCTACGTGCTGACGCACGGGTCAGTGCCAGCGTACGGGCCAGGAGTAGGCTACGGCTTGGGGGTAAGTTGTAGGGCTGGTGGTGGGTTTCCGTTCCGGGCTAGGGTTAGGGTTAGGGAACGGCAAGGCTTAGGGCACAGGTGAGGGTATAGAAACGTGGGAGGGTCAGGCTACGTGCTGACGCACGGGTCAGTGCCAGCGTACGTTCCAGGAGTAGGCTACGGCTTGGGGGTAAGGTGTAGGGCTTTTGGTGGGTTTCCGTTCCGGGCTAGGGTTAGGGTTAGGGAACGGCAAGGCTTAGGGCACAGGTGAGGGTACGGAAACGTGGGAGGGTCAGGCTACGTGCTGACGCACGGGTCAGTGCCAGCGTACGGGCCAGGATTAGGCTACGGCGTAGGGTAAGGTGTAGGGCTGGTGGTGGGTTTCTGTTCCGGGCTAGGGTTAGGGTTAGGGAACGGCAAGGCTTAGGGCACAGGTGAGGGTACGGAAACGTGGGAGGGTCAGGCTACGTGCTGACGCATGGGTCAGTGCCAGCGTACGGGCCAGGAGTAGGGTACGGCTTGGGGTTAAGTGGTATTGCTGGTGGTGGGTTTCTGTTCCGGGCTAGGGTTAGGGTTAGGGAACAGCAAGGCTTAGGGCACAGGTGAGGGTACGGAAACGTGGGAGGGTCAGGCTACGTGCTGACGCACGGGTCAGTGCCAGCGTACGGGCCTGGAGTAGGCTACGGCGTAGGGTAAGGTGTAGGGCTGGTGGTGGGTTTCCATTCCGGGCTAGGGTTAGGGTTAGGGAACGCCAGGCTTAGGGCACAAGTGAGGGTACGGAAACGTGGGAGGGCCAGGCTACGTGCTGACGCACGGGTCAGTGCCAGGGTACCGGCCAGGTGTAGGCTACGGCTTGTGGGTATGTTGTAGGGCTGGTGGTGGGTTTCCGTTCCGGGCTAGGGTCAGGGTTAGGGAACGGCAAGGCTTAGGGCACAGGTGAGGGTACGGAAACGTGGGAGGGTCAGGCTACGTGCTGATGCACGTGTCAGTGCCAGCGTACGGGCCAGGAGTAGGCTACGGTGTAGGGTAAGGTGTAGGGCTGGTGGTGGGTTTCCGTTCCGTGCTAGGGTTAGGGTTAGGGAACGGCAAGGCTTAGGGCACAGGTGAGGGTACGGAAACGTAGGACAGTCAGGCTACGTGCTGATGCACGGGTCAGTGCCAGCGTACGGGCCAGGAGTAGGCGACGGCGTAGGGTAAGGTGTAGGGCTGGTGGTGGGTTTCCGTTCCGGGCTAGGTTTAGGGTTAGGGAACGGCAAGACTTAGGGCAGAGATGAGGGTACGGAAACATGGGAGGGTCAGGCTACGTGCTGATGCACGGGTCAGTGCCAGCGTACCGGCCAGGTATAGGCTACGGCTTGTGGGTAAGGTGTAGGGCTGGTGGTGGGTTTCCGTTCCGGGCTAGGGTTAGGGTTAGGGAACGGCAAGGCTTAGGGCACAGGTGAGGGTACGGAAACGTGGGAGGGTCAGGCTACGTGCTGACGCACGGGTCAGTGCCAGCGTACGGGCCAGGAGTAGGCTACGGCTTGGGGGTAAGGTGTAGGGCTGGTGGTGGGTTTCCGTTCCGGGCTAGGGTTAGGGTTAGGGAACGGCAAGGCTTAGGGCACAGGTGAGGGTACGGAAACGTGGGAGGGTCAGGCTACGTGCTGACGCACGGGTCAGTGCCAGCGTACGGGCCAGGAGTAGGGTACGGCGTAGGGTAAGGTGTAGGGCTGGTGGTGGGTTTCCGTTCCGTGCTAGCGTTAGGGTTAGGGAACGGCAAGGCTTAGGGCACAGGTGAGGGTACGGAAACGTGGGAGGGTCAGGCTACGTGCTGACGCACGGGTCAGTGCCAGCGTACGGGCCAGGAGTAGGCTACGGCTTGGGGGTAAGGTGTAGGGCTGGTGGTGGGTTTCCGTTCCGGGCTAGGGTTAGGGTTAGGGAACGGCAAGGCTTAGGGCACAGGTGAGGGTACGGAAACGTGGGAGGGTCAGGCTACGTGCTGACGCACGGGTCAGTGCCAGCGTACGGGCCAGGAGTAGGCTACGGCTTGGGGGTAAGTTGTAGGGCTGGTGGTGGGTTTCCGTTCCGGGCTAGGGTTAGGGTTAGGGAACGGCAAGGCTTAGGGCACAGGTGAGGGTATAGAAACGTGGGAGGGTCAGGCTACGTGCTGACGCACGGGTCAGTGCCAGCGTACGTTCCAGGAGTAGGCTACGGCTTGGGGGTAAGGTGTAGGGCTTTTGGTGGGTTTCCGTTCCGGGCTAGGGTTAGGGTTAGGGAACGGCAAGGCTTAGGGCACAGGTGAGGGTACGGAAACGTGGGAGGGTCAGGCTACGTGCTGACGCACGGGTCAGTGCCAGCGTACGGGCCAGGATTAGGCTACGGCGTAGGGTAAGGTGTAGGGCTGGTGGTGGGTTTCTGTTCCGGGCTAGGGTTAGGGTTAGGGAACGGCAAGGCTTAGGGCACAGGTGAGGGTACGGAAACGTGGGAGGGTCAGGCTACGTGCTGACGCACGGGTCAGTGCCAGCGTACGGGCCAGGATTAGGCTACGGCGTAGGGTAAGGTGTAGGGCTGGTGGTGGGTTTCCGTTCCGGGCTAGGGTTAGGGTTAGGGAACGGCAAGGCTTAGGGCACAGGTGAGGGTACGGAAACGTGGGAGGGTCAGGCTACGTGCTGACGCATGGGTCAGTGCCAGCGTACGGGCCAGGAGTAGGGTACGGCTTGGGGGTAAGTGGTATTGCTGGTGGTGGGTTTCTGTTCCGGGCTAGGGTTAGGGTTAGGGAACAGCAAGGCTTAGGGCACAGGTGAGGGTACGGAAACGTGGGAGGGTCAGGCTACGTGCTGACGCACGGGTCAGTGCCAGCGTACGGGCCTGGAGTAGGCTACGGCGTAGGGTAAGGTGTAGGGCTGGTGGTGGGTTTCCATTCCGGGCTAGGGTTAGGGTTAGGGAACGGCAAGGCTTAGGGCACAAGTGAGGGTACGGAAACGTGGGAGGGCCAGGCTACGTGCTGACGCACGGGTCAGTGCCAGCGTACCGGCCAGGTGTAGGCTACGGCTTGTGGGTAAGGTGTAGGGCTGGTGGTGGGTTTCCGTTCCGGGCTAGGGTCAGGGTTAGGGAACGGCAAGGCTTAGGGCACAGGTGAGGGTACGGAAACGTGGGAGGGTCAGGCTACGTGCTGATGCACGGGTCAGTGCCAGCGTACGGGCCAGGAGTAGGCTACGGTGTAGGGTAAGGTGTAGGGCTGGTGGTGGGTTTCCATTTCGTGCTAGGGTTAGGGTTAGGGAACGGCAAGGCTTAGGGCACAGGTGAGGGTACGGAAACGTAGGACGGTCAGGCTACGTGCTGATGCACGGGTCAGTGCCAGCGTACGGGCCAGGAGTCGGCTACGGCGTAGGGTAAGGTGTAGGGCTGGTGGTGGGTTTCCGTTCCGGGCTAGGTTTAGGTTTAGGGAACGGCAAGGCTTAGGGCACAGATGAGGGTACGGAAACGTGGGAGGGTCAGGCTACGTGCTGATGCACGGGTCAGTGCCAGCGTACCGGCCAGGTATAGGCTACGGCTTCTGGGTAAGGTGTAGGGCTGGTGGTGGGTTTCCGTTCCGGGCTAGGGTTAGGGTTAGGGAACGGCAAGGCTTAGGGCACAGGTGAGGGTACGGAAACGTGGGAGGGTCAGGCTACGTGCTGACGCACGGGTCAGTGCCAGCGTACGGGCCAGGAGTAGGCTACGGCTTGGGGGTAAGGTGTAGGGCTGGTGGGGGGTTTCCGTTCCGGGCTAGGGTTAGGGTTAGGGAACGGCAAGGCTTAGGGCACAGGTGAGGGTACGGAAACGTGGGACGGTCAGGCTACGTGCTGACGCACGGGTCAGTGGCAGCGTACGGGCCAGGAGTAGGCTACGGCGTAGGGTAAGGTGTAGGGCTGGTGGTGGGTTTCCGTTCCATGCTAGGGTTAGGGTTAGGGAACGGCAAGGCTTAGGGCACAGGTGAGGGTACGGAAACGTGGGAGGGTCAGGCTACGTGCTGACGCACGGGTCAGTGCCCGCGTACGGGCCAGGAGTAGGCTACGGCTTGGGGGTAAGGTGTAGGGCTGGTGGTGGGTTTCCGTTCCGGGCTAGGGTTAGGGTTAGGGAACGGCAAGGCTTAGGGCACAGGTGAGGGTACGGAAACGTGGGAGGGTCAGGCTACGTGTTGACGCACGGGTCAGTGCCAGCGTACGGGCCAGGAGTAGGCTACTGCTTGCGGTTAAGTTGTAGGGCTGGTGGTGGGTTTCCGTTCCGGGCTAGGGTTAGGGTTAGGGAACGGCAAGGCTTAGGGCACAGGTGAGGGTACGGAAATGTGGGAGGGTCAGGCTACGTGCTGACGCACGGGTCAGTGCCAGCGTACGGGCCAGGAGTAGGGTATGGCTTGGGGGTAAGTTGTAGCGCTGGTGGTGGGTTTCTGTTCCGGGCTAGGGTTAGGGTTAGGGAACGGCAAGGCTTAGGGCACAGGTGAGGGTACGGAAACGTGGGAGGGTCAGACTACGTGCTGACGCATTGGTCAGTGCCAGCGTACGGGCCAGGAGTAGGCTACAGCGTAGGGTAAGGTGTAGGGCTGGTGGTGGGTTTCCGTTCCGGGCTAGGGTTAGGGTTAGGGAACGGCAAGGCTTAGGGCACAGGTGAGGGTACGGAAACGTGGGAGGGTCAGGCTACGTGCTGACGCACGGGTCAGTGCCAGCGTACGGGCCAGGAGTAGGCTACGGCTTGGGGGTAAGGTGTAGGGCTGGTGGTGGGTTTCCGTTCCGGGCTAGGGTCAGGGTTAGGGAACGGCAAGGCTTAGGGCACAGGTGAGGGTACGGAAACGTGGGAGGGTCAGGCTACGTGCTGACGCACGGGTCAGTGCCAGCGTACGGGCCAGGAGTAGGCTACGTCTTGGGGGTAAGTTGTAGGGCTGGTGGTGGGTTTCCGTTCCGGGCTAGGGTTAGGGTTAGGGAACGGCAAGGCTTAGGGCACAGGTGAGGGTACAGAAACGTGGGAGGGTCAGGCTACGTGCTGACGCACGGGTCAGTGCCAGCGTACGTTCCAGGAGAAGGCTACGGCTTGGGGGTAAGGTGTAGGGCTTTTGGTGGGTTTCCGTTCCGGGCTAGGGTTATGGTTAGGGAACGGCAAGGCTTAGGGCACAGGTGAGGGTACGGAAACGTGGGAGGGTCAGGCTACGTGCTGACGCACGGGTCAGTGCCAGCGTACGGGCCAGGATTAGGCTACGGCGTAGGGTAAGGTGTAGGGCTGGTGGTGGGTTTCCGTTCCGGGCTAGGGTTAGGGTTAGGGAACGGCAAGACTGAGGGCACAGGTGAGGGTACGGAAACGTGGGAGGGTCAGGCTACGTGCTGACGCACGGGTCAGTGCCAGCGTACGGGCCAGGAGTAGGCTACGGCGTAGGGTAAGGTGTAGGGCTGGTGGTGGGTTTCCGTTCCGGGCTAGGGTTAGGGTTATGGAACGGCAAGGCTTAGGGCACAGGTGTGGGTACGGAAACGTGGGAGGGTCAGGTTACGTGCTGATGCACGGGTCTGTGCCAGCGTACCGGCCAGGTGTAGGCTACTGCTTGTGGGTAAGGTGTAGGGCTGGTGGTGGGTATCCGTTCCGGACTAGGGTTAGGGTTAGGGAACGGCAAGGCTTAGGGCACAGGTGAGGGTACGGAAACGTGGGAGGGTCAGGCTACGTGCTGACGCACGGGTCAGTGCCAGCGTACGGGCCAGGAGTAGGCCACGGCTTGGGGGTAAGGTGTAGGGCTGGTGGTGGGTTTCCGTTTCGGGCTAGGGTTAGGGTTAGGGAACGGCAAGGCTTAGGGCACAGGTGAGGGTACGGAAACGTGGGAGGGTCAGGCTACGTGCTGACGCACGGGTCAGTGCCAGCGTACCGGCCAGGTATAGGCTATGGCTTGTGGGTAAGGTGTAGGGCTGGTGGTGGGTTTCCGTTCCGGGCTAGGGTTAGGGTTAGGGAACGGCAAGGCTTAGGGCACAGGTGAGGGTACGGAAACGTGGGAGGGTCAGGCTACGTGCTGACGCACGGGTCAGTGCCAGCGTACGGGACAGGAGTAGGCTACAACGTAGGGTAAGGTGTAGGGCTGGTGGTGGGTTTCCGTTCCGGGCTAGGGTTAGGGTTAGGGAACGGCAAGGCTTAGGGCACAGGTGAGGGTATGGAAACGTGGGAGGGTCAGGCTACGTGCTGACGCACGGGTCAGTGCCAGCGTACGGGCCAGGAGTAGGCTACGGCGTAGGGTAAGGTGTAGGGCTGGTGGTGGGTTTCCGTTCCGTGCTAGCGTTAGGGTTAGGGAACGGCAAGGCTTAGGGCACAGGTGAGGGTACGGAAACGTGGGAGGGTCAGGCTACGTGCTGACGCACGGGTCAGTGCCAGCGTACGGGCCAGGAGTAGGCTACGGCTTGGGGGTAAGTTGTAGGGCTGGTGGTGGGTTTCCGTTCCGGGCTAGGGTTAGGGTTAGGGAACGGCAAGGCTTAGGGCACAGGTGAGGGTACGGAAACGTGGGAGGGTCAGGCTACGTGCTGACGCATGGGTCAGTGCCAGCGTACGGGCCAGGAGTAGGGTACGGCTTGGGGGTAAGTGGTAGGGCTGGTGGTGGGTTTCTGTTCTGGGCTAGGGTTAGGGTTAGGGAACAGCAAGGCTTAGGGCACAGGTGAGGGTACGGAAACGTGGGAGGGTCAGGCTACGTGCTGACGCACGGGTCAGTGCCAGCGTACGGGCCTGGAGTAGGCTACGGCGTAGGGTAAGGTGTAGGGCTGGTGGTGGGTTTCCATTCCGGGCTAGGGTTAGGGTTAGGGAACGGCAAGGCTTAGGGCACAGGTGAGGGTACGGAAACGTGGGAGGGCCAGGCTACGTGCTGACGCACGGGTCAGTGCCAGCGTACCGGCCAGGTGTAGGCTACGGCTTGTGGGTAAGGTGTAGGGCTGGTGGTGGGTTTCCGTTCCGGGCTAGGGTCAGGGTTAGGGAACGGCAAGGCTTAGGGCACAGGTGAGGGTACGGAAACGTGGCAGGGTCAGGCTACGTGCTGAAGCACGGGTCAGTGCCAGCGTACCGGCCAGGTGTAGGTTACGGCTTCTGGGTAAGGTGTAGGGCTGGTGGTGGGTTTCCGTTTCGGGCTAGGGTTAGGGTTAGGGAACGGCAAGGCTTAGGGCACAGGTGAGGGTACGGAAACGTGGGAGGGTCAGGCTACGTGCTGATGCACGGGTCAGTGCCAGCGTACGGGCCAGGAGTAGGCTACGGTGTAGGGTAAGGTGTAGGGCTGGTGGTGGGTTTCCGTTCCGTGCTAGGGTTAGGGTTAGGGAACGGCAAGGCTTAGGGCACAGGTGAGGGTACGGAAACGTAGGACGGTCAGGCTTCGTGCTGATGCACGGGTCAGTGCCAGCGTACGGGCCAGGAGTCGGCTACGGCGTAGGGTAAGGTGTAGGGCTGGTGGTGGGTTTCCGTTCCGGGCTAGGTTTAGGGTTAGGGAACGGCAAGGCTTAGGGCACAGATGAGGGTACGGAAACGTGGGAGGGTCAGGCTACGTGCTGATGCACGGTCAGTGCCAGCGTACCGGCCAGGTATAGGCTACGGCTTGTGGGTAAGGTGTAGGGCTGGTGGTGGGTTTCCGTTCCGGGCTAGGGTTAGGGTTAGGGAACGGCAAGGCTTAGGGCACAGGTGAGGGTACGGAAACGTGGGAGGGTCAGGCTACGTGCTGACGCACGGGTCAGTGCCAGCGTACGGGCCAGGAGTAGGCTACGGCTTGGGGGTAAGGTGTAGGGCTGGTGGTGGGTTTCCGTTCCGGGCTAGGGTTAGGGTTAGGGAACGGCAAGGCTTAGGGCACAGGTGAGGGTACGGAAACGTGGGACGGTCAGGCTACGTGCTGACGCACGGGTCAGTGCCAGCGTACGGGCCAGGAGTAGGCTACGGCGTAGGGTAAGGTGTAGGGCTGGTGGTGGGTTTCCGTTCCATGCTAGGGTTAGGGTTAGGGAACGGCAAGGCTTAGGGCACAGGTGAGGGTACGGAAACGTGGGAGGGTCAGGCTACGTGCTGACGCACGGGTCAGTGCCCGCGTACGGGCCAGGAGTAGGCTACGGCTTGGGGGTAAGGTGTAGGGCTGGTGGTGGGTTTCCGTTCCGGGCTAGGGTTAGGGTTAGGGAACGGCAAGGCTTAGGGCACAGGTGAGGGTACGGAAACGTGGGAGGGTCAGGCTACGTGTTGACGCACGGGTCAGTGCCAGCGTACGGGCCAGGAGTAGGCTACTGCTTGCGGTTAAGTTGTAGGGCTGGTGGTGGGTTTCCGTTCCGGGCTAGGGTTAGGGTTAGGGAACGGCAAGGCTTAGGGCACAGGTGAGGGTACGGAAATGTGGGAGGGTCAGGCTACGTGCTGACGCACGGGTCAGTGCCAGCGTACGGGCCAGGAGTAGGGTACGGCTTGGGGGTAAGTTGTAGCGCTGGTGGTGGGTTTCTGTTCCGGGCTAGGGTTAGGGTTAGGGAACGGCAAGGCTTAGGGCACAGGTGAGGGTACGGAAACGTGGGAGGGTCAGACTACGTGCTGACGCATTGGTCAGTGCCAGCGTACGGGCCAGGAGTAGGCTACAGCGTAGGGTAAGGTGTAGGGCTGGTGGTGGGTTTCCGTTCCAGGCTAGGGTTAGGGTTAGGGAACGGCAAGGCTTAGGGCACAGGTGAGGGTACAGAAACGTGGGAGGGTCAGGCTACGTGCTGACGCACGGGTCAGTGCCAGCGTAGGTTCCAGGAGAAGGCTACGGCTTGGGGGTAAGGTGTAGGGCTTTTGGTGGGTTTCCGTTCCGGGCTAGGGTTAGGGTTAGGGAACGGCAAGGCTTAGGGCACAGGTGAGGGTACGGAAACGTGGGAGGGTCAGGCTACGTGCTGACGCACGGGTCAGTGCCAGCGTACGGGCCAGGATTAGACTACGGCGTAGGATAAGGTGTAGGGCTGGTGGTGGGTTTCCGTTCCGGGCTAGGGTTAGGGTTAGGGAACGGCAAGACTGAGGGCACAGGTGAGGGTACGGAAACGTGGGAGGGTCAGGCTACGTGCTGACGCACGGGTCAGTGCCAGCGTACGGGCCAGGAGTAGGCTACGGCGTAGGGTAAGGTGTAGGGCTGGTGGTGGGTTTCCGTTCCGGGCTAGGGTTAGGGTTATGGAACGGCAAGGCTTAGGGCACAGGTGTGGGTACGGAAACGTGGGAGGGTCAGGTTACGTGCTGATGCACGGGTCTGTGCCAGCGTACCGGCCAGGTGTAGGCTACTGCTTGTGGGTAAGGTGTAGGGCTGGTGGTGGGTTTCCGTTCCGGACTAGGGTTAGGGTTAGGGAACGGCAAGGCTTAGGGCACAGGTGAGGGTACGGAAACGTGGGAGGGTCTGGCTACGTGCTGACGCACGGGTCAGTGCCAGCGTACGGGCCAGGAGTAGGCCACGGCTTGGGGGTAAGGTGTAGGGCTGGTGGTGGGTTTCCGTTCCGGGCTAGGGTTAGGGTTAGGGAACGGCAAGGCTTAGGGCACAGGTGAGGGTACGGAAACGTGGGAGGGTCAGGCTACGTGCTGACGCACGGGTCAGTGCCAGCGTACCGGCCAGGTATAGGCTATGGCTTGTGGGTAAGTTGTAGGGCTTGTGGTGGGTTTCCGTTCCGGGCTAGGGTTAGGGTTAGGGAACGGCAAGGCTTAGGGCACAGGTGAGGGTACGGAAACGTGGGAGGGTCAGGCTACGTGCTGACGCACGGGTCAGTGCCAGCGTACGGGACAGGAGTAGCCTACAACGTAGGGTAAGGTGTAGGGCTGGTGGTGGGTTTCCGTTCCGGGCTAGGGTTAGGGTTAGGGAACGGCAAGGCTTAGGGCACAGGTGAGGGTACGGAAACGTGGGAGGGTCAGGCTACGTGCTGACGCACGGGTCAGTGCCAGCGTACGGGCCAGGAGTAGGCTACGGCTTGGGGGTAAGGTGTAGGGCTGGTGGTGGGTTTCCGTTCCGGGCTAGGGTCAGGGTTAGGGAACGGCAAGGCTTAGGGCACAGGTGAGGGTACGGAAACGTGGGAGGGTCAGGCTACGTGCTGACGCACGGGTCAGTGCCAGCGTACGGGCCAGGAGTAGGCTACGTCTTGGGGGTAAGTTGTAGGGCTGGTGGTGGGTTTCCGTTCCGGGCTATGGTTAGGGTTAGGGAACGGCAAGGCTTAGGGCACAGGTGAGGGTACAGAAACGTGGGAGGGTCAGGCTACGTGCTGACGCACGGGTCAGTGCCAGCGTACGTTCCAGGAGAAGGCTACGGCTTGGGGGTAAGGTGTAGGGCTTTTGGTGGGTTTCCGTTCCGGGCTAGGGTTATGGTTAGGGAACGGCAAGGCTTAGGGCACAGGTGAGGGTACGGAAACGTGGGAGGGTCAGGCTACGTGCTGACGCACGGGTCAGTGCCAGCGTACGGGCCAGGATTAGGCTACGGCGTAGGGTAAGGTGTAGGGCTGGTGGTGGGTTTCCGTTCCGGGCTAGGGTTAGGGTTAGGGAACGGCAAGACTGAGGGCACAGGTGAGGGTACGGAAACGTGGGAGGGTCAGGCTACGTGCTGACGCACGGGTCAGTGCCAGCGTACGGGCCAGGAGTAGGCTACGGCGTAGGGTAAGGTGTAGGGCTGGTGGTGGGTTTCCGTTCCGGGCTAGGGTTAGGGTTATGGAACGGCAAGGCTTAGGGCACAGGTGTGGGTACGGAAACGTGGGAGGGTCAGGTTACGTGCTGATGCACGGGTCTGTGCCAGCGTACCGGCCAGGTGTAGGCTACTGCTTGTGGGTAAGGTGTAGGGCTGGTGGTGGGTATCCGTTCCGGACTAGGGTTAGGGTTAGGGAACGGCAAGGCTTAGGGCACAGGTGAGGGTACGGAAACGTGGGAGGGTCAGGCTACGTGCTGACGCACGGGTCAGTGCCAGCGTACGGGCCAGGAGTAGGCCACGGCTTGGGGGTAAGGTGTAGGGCTGGTGGTGGGTTTCCGTTTCGGGCTAGGGTTAGGGTTAGGGAACGGCAAGGCTTAGGGCACAGGTGAGGGTACGGAAACGTGGGAGGGTCAGGCTACGTGCTGACGCACGGGTCAGTGCCAGCGTACCGGCCAGGTATAGGCTATGGCTTGTGGGTAAGGTGTAGGGCTGGTGGTGGGTTTCCGTTCCGGGCTAGGGTTAGGGTTAGGGAACGGCAAGGCTTAGGGCACAGGTGAGGGTACGGAAACGTGGGAGGGTCAGGCTACGTGCTGACGCACGGGTCAGTGCCAGCGTACGGGACAGGAGTAGGCTACAACGTAGGGTAAGGTGTAGGGCTGGTGGTGGGTTTCCGTTCCGGGCTAGGGTTAGGGTTAGGGAACGGCAAGGCTTAGGGCACAGGTGAGGGTACGGAAACGTGGGAGGGTCAGGCTACGTGCTGACGCACGGGTCAGTGCCAGCGTACGGGCCAGGAGTAGGCTACGGCGTAGGGTAAGGTGTAGGGCTGGTGGTGGGTTTCCGTTCCGTGCTAGCGTTAGGGTTAGGGAACGGCAAGGCTTAGGGCACAGGTGAGGGTACGGAAACGTGGGAGGGTCAGGCTACGTGCTGACGCACGGGTCAGTGCCAGCGTACGGGCCAGGAGTAGGCTACGGCTTGGGGGTAAGTTGTAGGGCTGGTGGTGGGTTTCCGTTCCGGGCTAGGGTTAGGGTTAGGGAACGGCAAGGCTTAGGGCACAGGTGAGGGTACGGAAACGTGGGAGGGTCAGGCTACGTGCTGACGCATGGGTCAGTGCCAGCGTACGGGCCAGGAGTAGGGTACGGCTTGGGGGTAAGTGGTAGGGCTGGTGGTGGGTTTCTGTTCTGGGCTAGGGTTAGGGTTAGGGAACAGCAAGGCTTAGGGCACAGGTGAGGGTACGGAAACGTGGGAGGGTCAGGCTACGTGCTGACGCACGGGTCAGTGCCAGCGTACGGGCCTGGAGTAGGCTACGGCGTAGGGTAAGGTGTAGGGCTGGTGGTGGGTTTCCATTCCGGGCTAGGGTTAGGGTTAGGGAACGGCAAGGCTTAGGGCACAGGTGAGGGTACGGAAACGTGGGAGGGCCAGGCTACGTGCTGACGCACGGGTCAGTGCCAGCGTACCGGCCAGGTGTAGGCTACGGCTTGTGGGTAAGGTGTAGGGCTGGTGGTGGGTTTCCGTTCCGGGCTAGGGTCAGGGTTAGGGAACGGCAAGGCTTAGGGCACAGGTGAGGGTACGGAAACGTGGCAGGGTCAGGCTACGTGCTGAAGCACGGGTCAGTGCCAGCGTACCGGCCAGGTGTAGGTTACGGCTTCTGGGTAAGGTGTAGGGCTGGTGGTGGGTTTCCGTTTCGGGCTAGGGTTAGGGTTAGGGAACGGCAAGGCTTAGGGCACAGGTGAGGGTACGGAAACGTGGGAGGGTCAGGCTACGTGCTGATGCACGGGTCAGTGCCAGCGTACGGGCCAGGAGTAGGCTACGGTGTAGGGTAAGGTGTAGGGCTGGTGGTGGGTTTCCGTTCCGTGCTAGGGTTAGGGTTAGGGAACGGCAAGGCTTAGGGCACAGGTGAGGGTACGGAAACGTAGGACGGTCAGGCTACGTGCTGATGCACGGGTCAGTGCCAGCGTACGGGCCAGGAGTCGGCTACGGCGTAGGGTAAGGTGTAGGGCTGGTGGTGGGTTTCCGTTCCAGGCTAGGTTTAGGGTTAGGGAACGGCAAGGCTTAGGGCACAGATGAGGGTACGGAAACGTGGGAGGGTCAGGCTACGTGCTGATGCACGGTCAGTGCCAGCGTACCGGCCAGGTATAGGCTACGGCTTGTGGGTAAGGTGTAGGGCTGGTGGTGGGTTTCCGTTCCGGGCTAGGGTTAGGGTTAGGGAACGGCAAGGCTTAGGGCACAGGTGAGGGTACGGAAACGTGGGAGGGTCAGGCTACGTGCTGACGCACGGGTCAGTGCCAGCGTACGGGCCAGGAGTAGGCTACGGCTTGGGGGTAAGGTGTAGGGCTGGTGGTGGGTTTCCGTTCCGGGCTAGGGTTAGGGTTAGGGAACGGCAAGGCTTAGGGCACAGGTGAGGGTACGGAAACGTGGGACGGTCAGGCTACGTGCTGACGCACGGGTCAGTGCCAGCGTACGGGCCAGGAGTAGGCTACGGCGTAGGGTAAGGTGTAGGGCTGGTGGTGGGTTTCCGTTCCATGCTAGGGTTAGGGTTAGGGAACGGCAAGGCTTAGGGCACAGGTGAGGGTACGGAAACGTGGGAGGGTCAGACTACGTGCTGACGCACGGGTCAGTGCCCGCGTACGGGCCAGGAGTAGGCTACGGCTTGGGGGTAAGGTGTAGGGCTGGTGGTGGGTTTCCGTTCCGGGCTAGGGTTAGGGTTAGGGAACGGCAAGGCTTAGGGCACAGGTGAGGGTACGGAAACGTGGGAGGGTCAGGCTACGTGTTGACGCACGGGTCAGTGCCAGCGTACGGGCCAGGAGTAGGCTACTGCTTGCGGTTAAGTTGTAGGGCTGGTGGTGGGTTTCCGTTCCGGGCTAGGGTTAGGGTTAGGGAACGGCAAGGCTTAGGGCACAGGTGAGGGTACGGAAATGTGGGAGGGTCAGGCTACGTGCTGACGCACGGGTCAGTGCCAGCGTACGGGCCAGGAGTAGGGTACGGCTTGGGGGTAAGTTGTAGCGCTGGTGGTGGGTTTCTGTTCCGGGCTAGGGTTAGGGTTAGGGAACGGCAAGGCTTAGGGCACAGGTGAGGGTACGGAAACGTGGGAGGGTCAGACTACGTGCTGACGCATTGGTCAGTGCCAGCGTACGGGCCAGGAGTAGGCTACAGCGTAGGGTAAGGTGTAGGGCTGGTGGTGGGTTTCCGTTCCAGGCTAGGGTTAGGGTTAGGGAACGGCAAGGCTTAGGGCACAGGTGAGGGTACGGAAACGTGGGAGGGTCAGGCTACGTGCTGACGCACGGGTCAGTGCCAGCGTACGGGCCAGGAGTAGGCTACGGCTTGGGGGTAAGGTGTAGGGCTGGTGGTGGGTTTCCGTTCCGGGCTAGGGTCAGGGTTAGGGAACGGCAAGGCTTAGGGCACAGGTGAGGGTACGGAAACGTGGGAGGGTCAGGCTACGTGCTGACGCACGGGTCAGTGCCAGCGTACGGGCCAGGAGTAGGCTACGTTTTGGGGGTAAGTTGTAGGGCTGGTGGTGGGTTTCCGTTCCGGGCTAGGGTTAGGGTTAGGGAACGGCAAGGCTTAGGGCACAGGTGAGGGTACAGAAACGTGGGAGGGTCAGGCTACGTGCTGACGCACGTGTCAGTGCCAGCGTAGGTTCCAGGAGAAGGCTACGGCTTGGGGGTAAGGTGTAGGGCTTTTGGTGGGTTTCCGTTCCGGGCTAGGGTTAGGGTTAGGGAACGGCAAGGCTTAGGGCACAGGTGAGGGTACGGAAACGTGGGAGGGTCAGGCTACGTGCTGACGCACGGGTCAGTGCCAGCGTACGGGCCAGGATTAGACTACGGCGTAGGGTAAGGTGTAGGGCTGGTGGTGGGTTTCCGTTCCGGGCTAGGGTTAGGGTTAGGGAACGGCAAGACTGAGGGCACAGGTGAGGGTACGGAAACGTGGGAGGGTCAGGCTACGTGCTGACGCACGGGTCAGTGCCAGCGTACGGGCCAGGAGTAGGCTACGGCGTAGGGTAAGGTGTAGGGCTGGTGGTGGGTTTCCGTTCCGGGCTAGGGTTAGGGTTATGGAACGGCAAGGCTTAGGGCACAGGTGTGGGTACGGAAACGTGGGAGGGTCAGGTTACGTGCTGATGCACGGGTCTGTGCCAGCGTACCGGCCAGGTGTAGGCTACTGCTTGTGGGTAAGGTGTAGGGCTGGTGGTGGGTTTCCGTTCCGGACTAGGGTTAGGGTTAGGGAACGGCAAGGCTTAGGGCACAGGTGAGGGTACGGAAACGTGGGAGGGTCAGGCTACGTGCTGACGCACGGGTCAGTGCCAGCGTACGGGCCAGGAGTAGGCCACGGCTTGGGGGTAAGGTGTAGGGCTGGTGGTGGGTTTCCGTTCCGGGCTAGGGTTAGGGTTAGGGAACGGCAAGGCTTAGGGCACAGGTGAGGGTACGGAAACGTGGGAGGGTCAGGCTACGTGCTGACGCACGGGTCAGTGCCAGCGTACCGGCCAGGTATAGGCTATGGCTTGTGGGTAAGTTGTAGGGCTTGTGGTGGGTTTCCGTTCCGGGCTAGGGTTAGGGTTAGGGAACGGCAAGGCTTAGGGCACAGGTGAGGGTACGGAAACGTGGGAGGGTCAGGCTACGTGCTGACGCACGGGTCAGTGCCAGCGTACGGGACAGGAGTAGCCTACAACGTAGGGTAAGGTGTAGGGCTGGTGGTGGGTTTCCGTTCCGGGCTAGGGTTAGGGTTAGGGAACGGCAAGGCTTAGGGCACAGGTGAGGGTACGGAAACGTGGGAGGGTCAGGCTACGTGCTGACGCACGGGTCAGTGCCAGCGTACGGGCCAGGAGTAGGCTACGGCGTAGGGTAAGGTGTAGGGCTGGTGGTGGGTTTCCATTCCGTGCTAGCGTTAGGGTTAGGGAACGGCAAGGCTTAGGGCACAGGTGAGGGTACGGAAACGTGGGAGGGTCAGGCTACGTGCTGACGCACGGGTCAGTGCCAGCGTACGGGCCAGGAGTAGGCTACGGCTTGGGGGTAAGGTGTAGGGCTGGTGGTGGGTTTCCGTTCCGGGCTAGGGTTAGGGTTAGGGAACGGCAAGACTTAGGGCACAGGTGAGGGTACGGAAACGTGGGAGGTTCAGGCTACGTGCTGACGCACGGGTCAGTGCCAGCGTACGGGCCAGGAGTAGGCTACGGCTTGGGGGTAAGTTGTAGGGCTGGTGGTGGGTTTCCGTTCCGGGCTAGGGTTAGGGTTAGGGAACGGCAAGGCTTAGGGCACAGGTGAGGGTACGGAAACGTGGGAGGGTCAGGCTACGTGCTGACGCATGGGTCAGTGCCAGCGTACGGGCCAGGAGTAGGGTACGGCTTGGGGGTAAGTGGTAGGGCTGGTGGTGGGTTTCTGTTCTGGGCTAGGGTTAGGGTTAGGGAACAGCAAGGCTTAGGGCACAGGTGAGGGTACGGAAACGTGGGAGGGTCAGGCTACGTGCTGACGCACGGGTCAGTGCCAGCGTACGGGCCTGGAGTAGGCTACGGCGTAGGGTAAGGTGTAGGGCTGGTGGTGGGTTTCCATTCCGGGCTAGGGTTAGGGTTAGGGAACGGCAAGGCTTAGGGCACAGGTGAGGGTACGGAAACGTGGGAGGGCCAGGCTACGTGCTGACGCACGGGTCAGTGCCAGCGTACCGGCCAGGTGTAGGCTACGGCTTGTGGGTAAGTTGTAGGGCTGGTGGTGGGTTTCCGTTCCGGGCTAGGGTCAGGGTTAGGGAACGGCAAGGCTTAGGGCACAGGTGAGGGTACGGAAACGTGGCAGGGTCAGGCTACGTGCTGAAGCACGGGTCAGTGCCAGCGTACCGGCCAGGTGTAGGTTACGGCTTCTGGGTAAGGTGTAGGGCTGGTGGTGGGTTTCCGTTTCGGGCTAGGGTTAGGGTTAGGGAACGGCAAGGCTTAGGGCACAGGTGAGGGTACGGAAACGTGGGAGGGTCAGGCTACGTGCTGATGCACGGGTCAGTGCCAGCGTACGGGCCAGGAGTAGGCTACGGCTTGGGGGTAAGGTGTAGGGCTGGTGGTGGGTTTCCGTTCCGGGGTAGTGTTAGGGTTAGGGAACGGCAAGGCTTAGGGCACAGGTGAGGGTACGGAAACGTGGGAGGGTCAGGCTACGTGCTGACGCACGGGTCAGTGCCAGCGTACGGGCCAGGAGTAGGCTACGGCGTAGGGTAAGGTGTAGGGCTGGTGGTGGGTTTCCGTTCCGTGCTAGGTTTAGGGTTAGGGAACGGCAAGGTTTAGAGCACAGGTGAGGGTACGGAAACGTGGGACGGTCAGGCTACGTGCGGACGCACGGGTCAGTGCTAGCGTACGGGCCAGGAGTAGGCTACGGCTTGGGGGTAAGGTGTAGGGCTGGCGGTGGGTTTCCGTTCCGGGCTAGGGTTAGTGTTAGGGAACGGCAAGGCTTAGGGCACAGGTGAGGGTACGGAAACGTGGGAGGGTCAGGCTACGTGCTGACGCACGGGTCAGTGCCAGCGTACGGGCCAGGAGTAGGCTACGGCGTAGGGTAAGGTGTAGGGCTGGTGGTGGGTTTCCCTTCCGGGCTAGGGTTAGGGTTAGGGAACGGCAAGGCTTAGGGCACAGGTGAGGGTATGGAAACGTGGGAGGGTCAGGCTACGTGGTGACGCACGGGTCAGTGCCAGCGTACGGGCCAGGAGTAGGCTACGGCGTAGGGTAAGGTGTAGGGTTGGTGGTGGGTTTCCGTTCCGGGATAGGGTTAGGGTTAGGGAACGGCAAGGCTGAGGGCACAGGTGAGGGTACGGAAACGTGGGAGGGTCAGGCTACGTGCTGACGCACGGGTCAGTGCCAGCGTACGGGCCTGGAGTAGGCTACGGCGTAGGGTAAGGTGTAGGGCTGGTGGTGGGTTTCCGTTCCGGGCTAGGGTTAGGGTTAGGGAACGGCAAGGCTTAGGGTACAGGTGAGGGTACGGAAACGTGGGAGGGTCAGGCTACGTGCTGACGCACGGGTCAGTGCCAGCGTACGGGCCAGGAGTAGGCTACGGCTTGGGGGTAAGGTGTAGGGCTGGTGGTGGGTTTCCGTTCCGGGCTAGGGTTAGGGTTAGGGAACGGCAAGGCTTAGGGCACAGGTGAGGGTACGGAAACGTGGGAGGGTCAGGCTACGTGCTGACGCACGGGTCAGTGCCAGCGTACGGGCCAGGAGTAGGCTACGGCTTGGGGGTAAGTTGTAGGGCTGGTGGTGGTTTTGCGTTCCGGGCTAGGGTTAGGGTTAGGGAACGGCAAGGCTTAGGGCACAGGTGAGGGTACGGAAACGTGGGAGGGTCAGGCTACGTGCTGACGCACGGGTCAGTGCCAGCGTACGGGCCAGGAGTAGGCTACGGCGTAGGGTAAGGTGTAGGGTTGGTGGTGGGTTTCCGTTCCGGGCTAGGGTTAGGGTTAGGGAACGGCAAGGCTGAGGGCACAGGTGAGGGTACGGAAACGTGGGAGGGTCAGGCTACGTGCTGACGCACAGGTCAGTGCCAGCGTACGGGCCAGGAGTAGGCTACGGCGTAGGGTAAGTTGTAGGGCTGGTGGTGGGTTTCCGTTCCGGGCTAGGGTTAGGGTTAGGGAACGGCAAGGCTTAGGATAGAGGTGAGGGTACGGATACGTGGGAGGGTCAGGCTACGTGCTGACGCACGGGTCAGTGCCAGCGTACGGGCCAGGAGTAGGCTACGGCTTGGGGGTAAGGTGTAGGGCTGGTGGTGGGTTTCCGTTCCGGGCTAGGGTTAGGGTTAGGGAACGGCAAGGCTTAGGGCACAGGTGAGGGTACGGAAACGTGGGAGGGTCAGGCTACGTGCTGACGCACGAGTCAGTGCCAGCGTACGGGCCAGGAGTAGGCTACGGCTTGGGGGTAAGTTGTAGGGCTGGTGGTGGGTTTCCGTTCCGGGCTAGGGTTAGGGTTAGGGAACGGCAAGGCTTAGGGCACAGGTGAGGGTACGGAAACGTGGGAGGGTCAGGCTACGTGCTGACGCACGGGTCAGTGCCAGCGTACGGGCCAGGAGTAGGCTACGGCTTGGGGGTAAGTTGTAGGGCTGGTGGTGATTTTGCATTCCGGGCTAGAGTTAGGGTTAGGGAACGGCAAGGCTTAGGGCACAGGTGAGGGTACGGAAACGTGGGAGGGTCAGGCTACGTGCTGATGCACGGGTCAGTGCCAGCGTACGGGCCAGGAGTAGGCTACGGTGTAGGGTAAGGTGTAGGGCTGGTGGTGGGTTTCTGTTCCGTGCTAGGGTTAGGGTTAGGGAACGGCAAGGCTTAGGGCACAGGTGAGGGTACGGAAACGTAGGCGGGTCAGGCTACGTGCTGATGCACGGGTCAGTGCCAGCGTACGGGCCAGGAGTAGGCTACGGCATAGGGTAAGGTGTAGGGCTGGTGGTGGGTTTCCGTTCCGGGCTAGGGTTAGGGTTAGGGAACGGCAAGGCTTAGGGCACAGGTGAGGGTACGGAAACGTGGGAGGGTCAGGCTACGTGCTGATGCACGGGTCAGTGCCAGCGTACCGGCCAGGTATAGGCTACTTCTTGTGGGTAAGGTGTAGGGCTGGTGGTGGGTTTCCGTTCCGGGCTAGGGTTAGGGTTAGGGAACGGCAAGGCTTAGGGCACAGGTGAGGGTACGGAAACGTGGGAGGGTCAGGCTACGTGCTGACGCACGGGTCAGTGCCAGCGTACGGGCCAGGAGTAGGTTACGGCTTGTGGGTAAGGTGTAGGGCTGGTGGTGGGTTTCCGTTCCGGGCTAGGGTTAGGGTTAGGGAACGGCAAGGCTTAGGGCACAGGTGAGGGTACGGAAACGTGGGAGGGTCAGGCTACGTGCTGACGCACGGGTCAGTGCCAGCGTACGTGCCAGGACTAGGCTACGGCTTGGGGGTAAGTTGTAGGGCTGGTGGTGGGTTTCCATTCCGGGCTAGGGTTAGGGTTAGGGAACGGCAAGGCTTAGGGCACAGGTGAGGGTACGGAAACGTGGGAGGGTCAGGCTACGTGCTGACGCACGGGTCAGTGCCAGCGTACGGGCCAGGAGTAGGCTACGGCTTGGGGGTAAGTTGTAGGGCTGGTGGTGGGTTTCCGTTCCGGGCTAGGGTTAGGGTTAGGGAACGGCAAGGCTTAGGGCACAGGTGAGGGTATGGAAACGTGGGAGGGTCAGGCTACGTGCTGACGCACGGGTCAGTGCCAGCGTACGGGCCAGGAGTAGGCTACGGCGTAGGGTAATGTGTAGGGCTGGTGGTGGTTTTCCGTTTCGGGCTAGGGTTAGGGTTAGGGAACGGCAAGGCTTAGGGCACAGGTGAGGGTACGGAAACGTGGGAGGGTCAGGCTACGTGCTGACGCACGGGTCAGTGCCAGCGTACGGGCCAGGACTAGGCTACGGCTTGGGGGTAAGTTGTATGGCTGGTGGTGGGTTTCCGTTCCGGGCTAGGGTTATGGTTAGGGAACGGCAAGGCTTAGGGCACAGGTGAGGGTACGGAAACGTAGGCGGGTCAGGCTACGTGCTGATGCACGGGTCAGTGCCAGCGTACGGGCCAGGAGTAGGCTACGGCGTAGGGTAAGGTGTAGGGCTGGTGGTGGGTTTCCGTTCCGGGCTAGGGTTAGGGTTAGGGAACGGCAAGGCTTAGGGCACAGGTGAGGGTACGGAAACGTGGGAGGGTCAGGCTACGTGCTGATGCACGGGTCAGTGCCAGCGTACCGGCCAGGTATAGGCTACGGCTTGTGGGTAAGTTGTAGGGCTGGTGGTGGGTTTCCGTTCCGGGCTAGGGTTAGGGTTAGGGAACGGCAAGGCTTAGGGCACAGGTGAGGGTACGGAAACGTGGGAGGGTCAGGCTACGTGCTGACGCACGGGTCAGTGCCAGCGTACGGGCCAGGAGTAGGCTACGGCTTGGGGGTAAGGTGTAGGGCTGGTGGTGGGTTTCCGTTCCGGGCTAGGGTTAGGGTTAGGGAACGGCAAGGCTTAGGGCACAGGTGAGGGTACGGAAACGTGGGAGGGTCAGACTACGTGCTGACGCACGGGTCAGTGCCAGCGTACGTGCCAGGACTAGGCTACGGCTTGGGGGTAAGTTGTAGGGCTGGTGGTGGGTTTCCATTCCGGGCTAGGGTTAGGGTTAGGGAACGGCAAGGCTTAGGGCACAGGTGAGGGTACGGAAACGTGGGAGGGTCAGGCTACGTGCTGACGCACGGGTCAGTGCCAGCGTACGGGCCAGGAGTAGGCTACGGCTTGGGGGTAAGTTGTAGGGCTGGTGGTGGGTTTCCGTTCCGGGCTAGGGTTAGGGTTAGGGAACGGCAAGGCTTAGGGCACAGGTGAGGGTATGGAAACGTGGGAGGGTCAGGCTACGTGCTGACGCACGGGTCAGTGCCAGCGTACGGGCCAGGAGTAGGCTACGGCGTAGGGTAAGGTGTAGGGCTGGTGGTGGTTTTCCGTTCCGGGCTAGGGTTAGGGTTAGGGAACGGCAAGGCTTAGGGCACAGGTGATGGTACGGAAACGTGGGATGGTCAGGCTACGTGCTGATGCACGGGTCAGTGCCAGCGTACCGGCCAGGTGTAGGCTACGGCTTGTGGGTAAGGTGTAGGGCTGGTGGTGTGTTTCCATTCCGGGCTAGGTTTAGGGTTAGGGAACGGCAAGGCTTAGGGCACAGGTGAGGGTACAGAAACGTGGGAGGGTCAGGCTACGTGCTGACGCACGGGTCAGTGCCAGCGTACGGGCCAGGAGTAGGCTACGGCGTAGGGTAAGGTGTAGGGCTGGTGGTGGGTTTCCGTTCCGGGCTAGTGTTAGGGTTAGGGAACGGCAAGGCTGAGGGCACAGGTGAGGGTACGGGAACGTGGGAGGGTCAGGCTACGTGCTGACGCACGGGTCAGTGCCAGCGTACGGGCCAGGAGTAGGCTACGGCGTAGGGTAAGGTGTAGGGCTGTTGGTGGGTTTCCGTTCGGGGTTGGGTTAGGGTTAGGGAACGGCAAGGCTTATTGCACAGGTGAGGGTATGGAAACGTGGGAGGGTCAGGCTACGTGCTGACGCACGGGTCAGTGCCAGCGTACCGGCCAGGTGTATGCTACGGCTTCTGGGTAAGGTGTAGGGCTGGTGGTGGGTTTCCGTTCCGGGGTAGGGTTAGGGTTAGGGAACGGCAAGGCTTAGGGCACAGGTGAGCGTACGGAAACGTGGGAGGGTCAGGCTATGTGCTGATGCACGGGTCAGTGCCAGCGTACGGGCCAGGAGTAGGCTACGGCTTGGGGGTAAGGTGTAGGGCAGGTGGTGGGTTTCCGTTCCGGGCTAGGGTTAGGGTTAGGGAACGGCAAGGCTTAGGGCACAGGTGAGGGAACGGAAACGTGGGAGGGTCAGGCTACGTGTTGATGCACCGGTCAGTGCCAGCGTACCGGCCACGTGTAGGCTACGGCTTGTGGGTAAAGTGTAGGGCTGGTGGTGGGTTTCCATTCCGGGCTAGGTTTAGGGTTAGGGAACGGCAAGCCTTAGGGCACAGGTGAGGGTACAGAAACGTGGGAGGGTCAGGCTACGTGCTGACGCACAGGTCAGTGCCAGCGTACGGGCCAGGAGTAGGCTACGGCGTAGGGTAAGGTGTAGGGCTGGTGGTGGGTTTCCGTTCCGGGCTAGGGTTAGGGTTAGGGAACGGCAAGGCTGAGGGCACAGATGAGGGTACGGAAACGTGGGAGGGTCAGGCTACGTGCTGATGCACGGGTCAGTGCCAGCGTACGGGCTAGGAGTAGGCTACGGCGTAGGGTAAGGTGTAGGGCTGGTGGTGGGTTTCCGTTCCGGGCTAGGGTTAGGGTTAGGGAACGGCAAGGCTTAGGGCACAGGTGAGGGTACGGAAACGTGGGAGGGTCAGGCTACGTGCTGACGCACGGGTCAGTGCCAGCGTACCGGCCAGGTGTATGCTACGGCTTCTGGGTAAGGTGTAGGGCTGGCGGTGGGTTTCCGTTCCGGGCTAGGGTTAGGGTTAGGGAACGGCAAGGCTTATGTCACAGGTGAGGGTACGGAAACGTGGGAGGGTCAGGCTACGTGCTGATGCACGGGTCAGTGCCAGCGTACGGGCCAGGAGTAGGCTACGGCTTGGGGGTAAGGTGTAGGGCTGGTGGTGGGTTTCCGTTCCGGGCTAGGGTTACGGTTAGGGAACGGCAAGGCTTAGGGCACAGGTGAGGGAACGGAAACGTGGGAGGGTCAGGCTACGTGCTGATGCACGGGTCAGTGCCAGCGTACCGGCCACGTGTAGGCTACGGCTTGTGGGTAAGGTGTAGGGCTGGTGGTGGGTTTCCATTCCGGGCTAGGTATAGGGTTAGGGAAAGGCAAGCCTTAGGGCACAGGTGAGGGTACAGAAACGTGGGAGGGTCAGGCTACGTGCTGACGCACGGGTCAGTGCCAGTGTACGGGCCAGGAGTAGGCTACGGCGTAGGGTAAGGTGTAGGGCTGGTGGTGGGTTTCCGTTCCGGGCTAGGGTTAGGGTTAGGGAACGGCAAGGCTGAGGGCACAGATGAGGGTACGGAAACGTGGGAGGGTCAGGCTACGTGCTGATGCACGGGTCAGTGCCAGCGTACGGGCCAGGAGTAGGCTACGGCGTAGGGTAAGGTGTAGGGCTGGTGGTGGGTTTCCGTTCCAGGCTAGGGTTAGGGTTAGGGAACGGCAAGGCTTAGGGCACAGGTGAGGGTACGGAAACGTGGGAGGGTAAGGCTACGTGCTGATGCACGGGTCATTGCCAGCGTACTGGCCAGGTGTAGGCTACTGCTTGTGGGTAAGGTGTAGGGCTGGTGGTGGGTTTCCGTTCCGGGCTAGGGTTAGGGTTAGGGAACGGCAAGGCTTAGGGCACAGGTGAGGGTACGGAAACGTGGGAGGGTCAGGCAATGTGCTGACGCACGGGTCAGTGCCAGCGTACGGGCCAGGAGTAGGCTACGGCTTGGGGGTAAGGTGTAGGGCTGGTGGTGGGTTTCCGTTCCGGGCTAGGGTTAGGGTTAGGGAACGGCAAGGCTTAGGGCACAGGTGAGGGTACGGAAACGTGGGAGGATCAGGCTACGTGCTGACGCACGGGTCAGTGCCAGCGTACGGGCCAGGAGTAGGCTACGGCGTAGGGTAAGGTGTAGGGCTGGTGGTGGGTTTCCGTTCCGGGCTAGGGTTAGGGTTAGGGAACGGCAAGGCTTAGGGCACAGGTGAGGGTACGGAAACGTGGGAGGGTCAGGCTACGTGCTGACGCACGGGTCAGTGCCAGCGTACGGGCCAGGAGTAGGCTACGGCTTGGGGGTAAGTTGTAGGGCTGGTGGTGGGTTCCCGTTCGGGGCTAGGGTTAGGGTTAGGGAACGGCAAGGCTTTGGGCACAGGTGAGGGTACGGAAACGTGGGAGGGTCAGGCTACGTGCTGATGCACGGGTCAGTGCCAGCGTACGGGCCAGGAGTAGGCTACGGTGTAGGGTAAGGTGTAGGGCTGGTGGTGGGTTTCCGTTCGGGGCTAGGGTTAGGGTTAGGGAACGGCAAGGCTTAGGGCACAGGTGAGGGTACGGAAACGTGGGAGGGTCAGGCTACGTGCTGATGCACGGGTCAGTGCCAGCGTACGGGCCAGGAGTAGGCTACGGTGTAGGGTAAGGTGTAGGGCTGGTGGTGGGTTTCCGTTCCGCGCTAGGGTGAGGGTTAGGGAACGGCAAGGCTTAGGGCACAGGTGAGGGTACGGAAACGTGGGAGGGTCAGGCTACGTGCTGACACACGGGTCAGTGCCAGCGTACCGGCCAGGTATAGGCTACGGCTTGTGGGTAAGGTGTAGGGCTGGTGGTGGGTTTCCTTTCCGGGCTAGGGTTAGGGTTAGGGAACGGCAAGGCTTATGGCACAGGTGAGGGTACGGAATCGTGGGAGGGTCAGGCTACGTGCTGACGCACGGGTCAGTGCCAGCGTACGGGCCAGGAGTAGGCTACGGCTTGGGGGTAAGTTGTAGGGCTGGTGGTGGGTTTCCGTTCCGGGCTAGGGTTAGGGTTAGGGAACGGCAAGGCTTAGGGCACAGGTGAGGGTACGGAAACGTGGGAGGGTCAGGCTACGTGCTGACGCACGGGTCAGTGCCAGCGTACGGGCCAGGAGTAGGCTACGGCGTAGTGTAAGGTGTAGGGCTGGTGGTGGGTTTCCATTCCGGGCTAGGTATAGGGTTAGGGAACGGCAAGCCTTAGGGCACAGGTGAGGGTACAGAAACGTTTGAGGGTCAGGCTACGTGCTGACGCACGGGTCAGTGCCAGCGTACGGGCCAGGAGTAGGCTACGGCGTAGGGTAAGGTGTAGGGCTGGTGGTGGGTTTCCGTTCCGGGCTAGGGTTAGGGTTAGGGAACGGAAAGGCTGAGGGCACAGATGAGGGTACGGAAACGTGGGAGGGTCAGGCTACGTGCTTATGCACGGGTCAGTGCCAGCGTAAGGCCCAGGAGTAGGCTACGGCGTAGGGTAAGGTGTAGGGCTGGTGGTGGGTTTCCGTTCGGGGCTAGGGTTAGGGTTAGGGAACGGCAAGGCTTAGGGCACAGGTGAGGGTACGGAAACGGGGGAGGGTAAGGCTACGTGCTGATGCACGGGTCATTGCCAGCGTACTGGCCAGGTGTAGGCTACTGCTTGTGGGTAAGGTGTAGGGCTGGTGGTGGGTTTCCGTTCCGGGCTAGGGTTAGGGTTAGGGAACGGCAAGGCTTAGGGCACAGGTGAGGGTACGGAAACGTGGGAGGGTCAGGCAACGTGCTGACGCACGGGTCAGTGCCAGCGTACGGGCCAGGAGTAGGCTACGGCTTGGGGGTAAGGTGTAGGGCTGGTGGTGGGTTTCCGTTCCGGGCTAGGGTTAGGGTTAGGGAACGGCAAGGCTTAGGGCACAGGTGAGGGTACGGAAACGTGGGAGGGTCAGGCTACGTGCTGACGCACGGGTCAGTGCCAGCGTACGGGCCAGGAGTAGGCTACGGCGTAGGGTAAGGTGTAGGGCTGGTGGTGGGTTCCCGTTCGGGGCTAGGGTTAGGGTTAGGGAACGGCAAGGCTTTGGGCACAGGTGAGGGTACGGAAACGTGGGAGGGTCAGGCTACGTGCTGATGCACGGGTCAGTGCCAGCGTACGGGCCAGGAGTAGGCTACGGCTTGGGGGTAAGGTGTAGGGCTGGTGGTGGGTTTCCGTTCGGGTCTAGGGTTAGGGTTAGGGAACGGCAAGGCTTAGGGCACAGGTGAGGGTACGGAAACGTCGGAGGGTCAGGCTACGTGCTGATGCACGGGTCAGTGCCAGCGTACGGGCCAGGAGTAGGCTACGGTGTAGGGTAAGGTGTAGGGCTGGTGGTGGGTTTCCGTTCCGCGCTAGGGTGAGGGTTAGGGAACGGCAAGGCTTAGGGCACAGGTGAGGGTACGGAAACGTGGGAGGGTCAGGCTACGTGCTGACGCACGGGTCAGTGCCAGCGTACCGGCCAGGTATAGGCTACGGCTTGTGGGTAAGGTGTAGGGCTGGTGGTGGGTTTCCTTTCCGGGCTAGGGTTAGGGTTAGGGAACGGCAAGGCTTATGGCACAGGTGAGGGTACGGAATCGTGGGAGGGTCAGGCTACGTGCTGACGCACGGGTCAGTGCCAGCGTACGGGCCAGGAGTAGGCTACGGCTTGGGGGTAAGGTGTAGGGCTGGTGGTGGGTTTCCGTTCCGGGCTAGGGTTAGGGTTAGGGAACGGCAAGGCTTAGGGCACAGGTGAGGGTACGGAAACGTGGGAGGGTCAGGCTACGTGCTGACGCACGGGTCAGTGCCAGCGTACGGGCCAGGAGTAGGCTATGGCGTAGGGTAAGGTGTAGGGCTGGTGGTGGGTTTCCGTTCCGTGCTAGGGTTAGGGTTAGGGAACGGTAAGGCTTAGGGCACGGGTGAGTGTACGGAAACGTGGGAGGGTCAGGCTACGTGCTGACGCACGGGTCAGTGCCAGCGTACGGGCCAGGAGTAGGCTACGGCTTTGGGGTAAGGTGTAGGGCTGGTGGTGGGTTTCCGTTCCGAGCTAGGGTTAGGGTTAGGGAACGGCAAGGCTTAGGGCACAGGTGAGGGTACGGAAAGTGGGAGGGTCAGGCTACGTGCTGACGCACGGGTCAGTGCCAGCGTACGGGCCAGGAGTAGGCTACGGCTTGGGGGTAAGTTGTAGGGCTGGTGGTGGGTTTCCGTTCCGGGCTAGGGTTAGGGTTAGGGAACGGCAAGGCTTAGGGCACAGGTGAGGGTACAGAAACGTGGGAGGGTCAGGCTACATGCTGACGCACGGGTCAGTGCCAGCGTACGGGCCATGAGTACGCTACGGCTTGGGGGAAAGGTGTAGGGCTTTTGGTGGGTTTCCGTTCCGGGCTAGGGTTAGGGTTAGGGAACGGCAAGGCTTAGGGCACAGGTGAGGGTACGGAAACGTGGGAGGGTCAGGCTACGTGCTGACGCACGGGTCAGTGCCAGCGTACGGGCCAGGAGTAGGCTACGGCGTAGGGTAAGGTGTAGGGCTGGTGGTGGGTTTCCATTCCGGGCTAGGGTTAGGGTTAGGAAACGGCAAGGCTTAGGGCACAGGTGAGGGTACAGAAACGTGGGAGGGTCAGGCTACGTGCTGACGCACGTGTCAGTGCCAGCGTACAGGCCAGGTGTAGGCTACGGTTTGGGGGTAAGGTGTAGGGCTGGTGGTGGGTTTCCGTTCCGGGCTAGGGTTAGGGTTAGGGAACGGCAAGGCTTAGGGCACAGGTGAGGGTACGGAAACGTGGGAGGGTCAGACTACGTGCTGACGCATGGGTCAGTGCCAGCGTACGGGCCTGGAGTAGGCTACAGCATAGGGTAAGGTGTAGGGCTGGTGGTGGGTTTCCGTTCCGGGCTAGGGTTAGGGTTAGGGAACGGCAAGGCTTAGGGCACAGGTGAGGGTACAGAAACGTGGGAGGGTCAGGCTACGTGCTGACGCATGCGTCAGTGCCAGCGTACGGGCCAGGAGTAGGCTACGGCTTGGGGGTAAGGTGTAGGGCTGGCGGTGGGTTTCCGTTCCGGGCTAGTGTTAGGGTTAGGGAACGGCAAGGCTTAGGGCACAGGTGAGGGTACAGAAACGTGGGAGGGTCAGGCTACGTGCTGACTCACGGGTCAGTGCCAGCGTACGGGCCAGGAGTAGGCTACGGCTTGGGGGTAAGGTGTAGGGCTGGTGGTGGGTTTCAGTTCCGGGCTAGGGTTAGGGTTAGGGAACGGCAAGGCTTAGGGCACAGGTGAGGGTACGGAAACGTGGGAGGGTCAGGCTACGTGCTGACGCACGGGTCAGTGCCAGCGTACGGGCCAGGAGTAGGCTACAATGTAGGGTAAGGTGTAGGGCTGGTGGTGGGTTTCCGTTCTGGGCTAGGGTTAGGGTTAGGGAACGGCAAGGCTTAGGGCACAGGTGAGGGTACGGAAACGTGGGAGGTTCAGGCTACGTGCTGACGCACGGGTCAGTGCCTCGTACCGGCCAGGAGTAGGCTACGGCTTGGGGGTAAGCAGTAGGGCTGGTGGTGGGTTTCCGTTCCGGGCTAGGGTTAGGGTTAGGGAACGGCAAGGCTTAGGGCACAGGTGAGGGTACGGAAACGTGGGAGGGTCAGGCTACGTGCTGACGCACGGGTCAGTGCCTCGTACCGGGCAGGAGTAGGCTACGGCTTGGGGGTAAGCAGTAGGGCTGGTGGTGGGTTTCCGTTCCGGGCTAGGGTTAGGGTTAGGGAACGGCAAGGCTTAGGGCACAGGTGAGGGTACGGAAACGTGGGAGGGTCAGGCTACGTGCTGACGCATGGGTCAGTGCCAGCGTACGGGCCAGGAGTAGGCTACGGCGTAGGGTAAGGTGTAGGGCTGGTGGTGGGTTTCAGTTCCGGGCTAGGGTTAGGGTTAGGGAACGGCAAGGCTTAGGGCACAGGTGAGGGTACGGAAACGTGGGAGGGTCAGGCTACGTGCTGACGCACGGGTCAGTGCCAGCGTACGGGCCAGGAGTAGGCTACGGCTTGGGGGTAAGTTGTAGGGCTGGTGGTGGGTTTCCGTTCCGGGCTAGGGTTAGGGTTAGGGAACGGCAAGGCTTAGGGCACAGGTGAGGGTACGGAAACGTGGGAGGGTCAGGCTACGTGCTGACGCACGGGTCAGTGCCAGCGTACGGGCCAGGAGTAGGCTACGGCGTAGGGTAAGGTGTAGGGCTGGTGGTGGGTTTCCATTCCGGGCTTAGGTTAGGGTTAGGGAACGGCAAGGCTTAGGGCACAGGTGAGGGTACAGAAACGTGGGAGGGTCATGCTACGTGCTGATGCACGTGTCAGTGCCAGCGTACAGGCCAGGTGTAGGCTACGGCTTGGGGGTAAGGTGTAGGGCTGGTGGTGGGTTTCCGTTCCGGGCTAGGGTTAGGGTTAGGGAACGGCAAGGCTTAGGGCACAGGTGAGGGTACGGAAACGTGGGAGGGTCAGGCTACGTGCTGACGCACGGGTCAGTGCCAGCGTACGGGCCAGGAGTAGGGTACGGCTTGGGTGTATGTTGTAGGGCTGGTGGTGGGTTTCCGTTCCGGGCTAGGGTTAGGGTTAGGGAACGGCAAGGCTTAGGGCACAGGTGAGGGTACGGAAACGTGGGAGGGTCAGGCTACGTGCTGACGCACGGGTCAGTGCCAGCGTAAGGGCCAGGAGTAGGCTACGGCTTGGGGGTAAGTTGTAGGGCTGGTGGTGGGTTTCCGTTCCGGGCTAGGGTTAGGGTTAGGGAACGGCAAGGCTTAGGGCACAGGTGAGGGTATGGAAAGGTGGGAGGGTCAGGCTACGTGCTGACGCACGGGTCAGTGCCAGCGTACGGGCCAGGAGTAGGCTAAGGTGTAGGGTAAGGTGTAGGGCTGGTGGTGGGTTTCCGTTCCGGGCTAGGGTGAGGGTTAGGGAACGGCAAGGCTTAGGGCACAGGTGAGGGTACGGAAACGTGGGAGGGTCAGGCTACGTGCTGACGCATGGGTCAGTGCCAGCGTACGGGCCAGGAGTAGGCTAAGGTGTAGGGTAAGGTGTAGGGCTTTTGGTGGGTTTCCGTTTCGGGCTAGGGTTAGGGTTAGGGAACGGCAAGGCTTAGGGCACAGGTGAGGGTATGGAAACGTGGGAGGGTCAGGCTACGTGCTGACGCACGGGTCAGTGCCAGCGTACCGGCCAGGTGTAGGCTACGGCTTCTGGGTAAGTTGTAGGGCTGGTGGTGGGTTTCCGTTCCGGGCTAGGTTTAGGGTTAGGGAACGGCAAGGCTTAGGGCACAGGTGAGGGTACGGAAACGTGGGAGGGTCAGGCTACGTGCTGATGCACGGGTCAGTGCCAGCGTACGGGCCAGGAGTAGGCTACGGCTTGGGGGTAAGGTGTAGGGCTGGTGGTGGGTTTCCGTTCCGGGCTAGGGTTACGGTTAGGGAACGGCAAGGCTTAGGGCACAGGTGAGGGAACGGAAACGTGGGAGGGTCAGGCTACGTGCTGATGCACGGGTCAGTGCCAGCGTACCGGCCACGTGTAGGCTACGGCTTGTGGGTAAGGTGTAGGGCTGGTGGTGGGTTTCCATTCCGGGCTAGGTATAGGGTTAGGGAAAGGCAAGCCTTAGGGCACAGGTGAGGGTACAGAAACGTGGGAGGGTCAGGCTACGTGCTGACGCACGGGTCAGTGCCAGTGTACGGGCCAGGAGTAGGCTACGGCGTAGGGTAAGGTGTAGGGCTGGTGGTGGGTTTCCGTTCCGGGCTAGGGTTAGGGTTAGGGAACGGCAAGGCTGAGGGCACAGATGAGGGTACGGAAACGTGGGAGGGTCAGGCTACGTGCTGATGCACGGGTCAGTGCCAGCGTACGGGCCAGGAGTAGGCTACGGCGTAGGGTAAGGTGTAGGGCTGGTGGTGGGTTTCCGTTCCAGGCTAGGGTTAGGGTTAGGGAACGGCAAGGCTTAGGGCACAGGTGAGGGTACGGAAACGTGGGAGGGTAAGGCTACGTGCTGATGCACGGGTCATTGCCAGCGTACTGGCCAGGTGTAGGCTACTGCTTGTGGGTAAGGTGTAGGGCTGGTGGTGGGTTTCCGTTCCGGGCTAGGGTTAGGGTTAGGGAACGGCAAGGCTTAGGGCACAGGTGAGGGTACGGAAACGTGGGAGGGTCAGGCAATGTGCTGACGCACGGGTCAGTGCCAGCGTACGGGCCAGGAGTAGGCTACGGCTTGGGGGTAAGGTGTAGGGCTGGTGGTGGGTTTCCGTTCCGGGCTAGGGTTAGGGTTAGGGAACGGCAAGGCTTAGGGCACAGGTGAGGGTACGGAAACGTGGGAGGATCAGGCTACGTGCTGACGCACGGGTCAGTGCCAGCGTACGGGCCAGGAGTAGGCTACGGCGTAGGGTAAGGTGTAGGGCTGGTGGTGGGTTTCCGTTCCGGGCTAGGGTTAGGGTTAGGGAACGGCAAGGCTTAGGGCACAGGTGAGGGTACGGAAACGTGGGAGGGTCAGGCTACGTGCTGACGCACGGGTCAGTGCCAGCGTACGGGCCAGGAGTAGGCTACGGCTTGGGGGTAAGTTGTAGGGCTGGTGGTGGGTTCCCGTTCGGGGCTAGGGTTAGGGTTAGGGAACGGCAAGGCTTTGGGCACAGGTGAGGGTACGGAAACGTGGGAGGGTCAGGCTACGTGCTGATGCACGGGTCAGTGCCAGCGTACGGGCCAGGAGTAGGCTACGGTGTAGGGTAAGGTGTAGGGCTGGTGGTGGGTTTCCGTTCGGGGCTAGGGTTAGGGTTAGGGAACGGCAAGGCTTAGGGCACAGGTGAGGGTACGGAAACGTGGGAGGGTCAGGCTACGTGCTGATGCACGGGTCAGTGCCAGCGTACGGGCCAGGAGTAGGCTACGGTGTAGGGTAAGGTGTAGGGCTGGTGGTGGGTTTCCGTTCCGCGCTAGGGTGAGGGTTAGGGAACGGCAAGGCTTAGGGCACAGGTGAGGGTACGGAAACGTGGGAGGGTCAGGCTACGTGCTGACACACGGGTCAGTGCCAGCGTACCGGCCAGGTATAGGCTACGGCTTGTGGGTAAGGTGTAGGGCTGGTGGTGGGTTTCCTTTCCGGGCTAGGGTTAGGGTTAGGGAACGGCAAGGCTTATGGCACAGGTGAGGGTACGGAATCGTGGGAGGGTCAGGCTACGTGCTGACGCACGGGTCAGTGCCAGCGTACGGGCCAGGAGTAGGCTACGGCTTGGGGGTAAGGTGTAGGGCTGGTGGTGGGTTTCCGTTCCGGGCTAGGGTTAGGGTTAGGGAACGGCAAGGCTTAGGGCACAGGTGAGGGTACGGAAACGTGGGAGGGTCAGGCTACGTGCTGACGCACGGGTCAGTGCCAGCGTACGGGCCAGGAGTAGGCTACGGCGTAGGGTAAGGTGTAGGGCTGGTGGTGGGTTTCCATTCCGGGCTAGGTATAGGGTTAGGGAACGGCAAGCCTTAGGGCACAGGTGAGGGTACAGAAACGTTTGAGGGTCAGGCTACGTGCTGACGCACGGGTCAGTGCCAGCGTACGGGCCAGGAGTAGGCTACGGCGTAGGGTAAGGTGTAGGGCTGGTGGTGGGTTTCCGTTCCGGGCTAGGGTTAGGGTTAGGGAACGGAAAGGCTGAGGGCACAGATGAGGGTACGGAAACGTGGGAGGGTCAGGCTACGTGCTTATGCACGGGTCAGTGCCAGCGTAAGGCCCAGGAGTAGGCTACGGCGTAGGGTAAGGTGTAGGGCTGGTGGTGGGTTTCCGTTCGGGGCTAGGGTTAGGGTTAGGGAACGGCAAGGCTTAGGGCACAGGTGAGGGTACGGAAACGGGGGAGGGTAAGGCTACGTGCTGATGCACGGGTCATTGCCAGCGTACTGGCCAGGTGTAGGCTACTGCTTGTGGGTAAGGTGTAGGGCTGGTGGTGGGTTTCCGTTCCGGGCTAGGGTTAGGGTTAGGGAACGGCAAGGCTTAGGGCACAGGTGAGGGTACGGAAACGTGGGAGGGTCAGGCAACGTGCTGACGCACGGGTCAGTGCCAGCGTACGGGCCAGGAGTAGGCTACGGCTTGGGGGTAAGGTGTAGGGCTGGTGGTGGGTTTCCGTTCCGGGCTAGGGTTAGGGTTAGGGAACGGCAAGGCTTAGGGCACAGGTGAGGGTACGGAAACGTGGGAGGGTCAGGCTACGTGCTGACGCACGGGTCAGTGCCAGCGTACGGGCCAGGAGTAGGCTACGGCGTAGGGTAAGGTGTAGGGCTGGTGGTGGGTTCCCGTTCGGGGCTAGGGTTAGGGTTAGGGAACGGCAAGGCTTTGGGCACAGGTGAGGGTACGGAAACGTGGGAGGGTCAGGCTACGTGCTGATGCACGGGTCAGTGCCAGCGTACGGGCCAGGAGTAGGCTACGGCTTGGGGGTAAGGTGTAGGGCTGGTGGTGGGTTTCCGTTCGGGTCTAGGGTTAGGGTTAGGGAACGGCAAGGCTTAGGGCACAGGTGAGGGTACGGAAACGTCGGAGGGTCAGGCTACGTGCTGATGCACGGGTCAGTGCCAGCGTACGGGCCAGGAGTAGGCTACGGTGTAGGGTAAGGTGTAGGGCTGGTGGTGGGTTTCCGTTCCGCGCTAGGGTGAGGGTTAGGGAACGGCAAGGCTTAGGGCACAGGTGAGGGTACGGAAACGTGGGAGGGTCAGGCTACGTGCTGACGCACGGGTCAGTGCCAGCGTACCGGCCAGGTATAGGCTACGGCTTGTGGGTAAGGTGTAGGGCTGGTGGTGGGTTTCCTTTCCGGGCTAGGGTTAGGGTTAGGGAACGGCAAGGCTTATGGCACAGGTGAGGGTACGGAATCGTGGGAGGGTCAGGCTACGTGCTGACGCACGGGTCAGTGCCAGCGTACGGGCCAGGAGTAGGCTACGGCTTGGGGGTAAGGTGTAGGGCTGGTGGTGGGTTTCCGTTCCGGGCTAGGGTTAGGGTTAGGGAACGGCAAGGCTTAGGGCACAGGTGAGGGTACGGAAACGTGGGAGGGTCAGGCTACGTGCTGACGCACGGGTCAGTGCCAGCGTACGGGCCAGGAGTAGGCTACGGCGTAGGGTAAGGTGTAGGGCTGGTGGTGGGTTTCCGTTCCGTGCTAGGGTTAGGGTTAGGGAACGGTAAGGCTTAGGGCACGGGTGAGTGTACGGAAACGTGGGAGGGTCAGGCTACGTGCTGACGCACGGGTCAGTGCCAGCGTACGGGCCAGGAGTAGGCTACGGCTTTGGGGTAAGGTGTAGGGCTGGTGGTGGGTTTCCGTTCCGAGCTAGGGTTAGGGTTAGGGAACGGCAAGGCTTAGGGCACAGGTGAGGGTACGGAAAGTGGGAGGGTCAGGCTACGTGCTGACGCACGGGTCAGTGCCAGCGTACGGGCCAGGAGTAGGCTACGGCTTGGGGGTAAGTTGTAGGGCTGGTGGTGGGTTTCCGTTCCGGGCTAGGGTTAGGGTTAGGGAACGGCAAGGCTTAGGGCACAGGTGAGGGTACAGAAACGTGGGAGGGTCAGGCTACATGCTGACGCACGGGTCAGTGCCAGCGTACGGGCCATGAGTACGCTACGGCTTGGGGGAAAGGTGTAGGGCTTTTGGTGGGTTTCCGTTCCGGGCTAGGGTTAGGGTTAGGGAACGGCAAGGCTTAGGGCACAGGTGAGGGTACGGAAACGTGGGAGGGTCAGGCTACGTGCTGACGCACGGGTCAGTGCCAGCGTACGGGCCCGGAGTAGGCTACGGCGTAGGGTAAGGTGTAGGGCTGGTGGTGGGTTTCCATTCCGGGCTAGGGTTAGGGTTAGGAAACGGCAAGGCTTAGGGCACAGGTGAGGGTACAGAAACGTGGGAGGGTCAGGCTACGTGCTGACGCACGTGTCAGTGCCAGCGTACAGGCCAGGTGTAGGCTACGGTTTGGGGGTAAGGTGTAGGGCTGGTGGTGGGTTTCCGTTCCGGGCTAGGGTTAGGGTTAGGGAACGGCAAGGCTTAGGGCACAGGTGAGGGTACGGAAACGTGGGAGGGTCAGACTACGTGCTGACGCATGGGTCAGTGCCAGCGTACGGGCCTGGAGTAGGCTACAGCATAGGGTAAGGTGTAGGGCTGGTGGTGGGTTTCCGTTCCGGGCTAGGGTTAGGGTTAGGGAACGGCAAGGCTTAGGGCACAGGTGAGGGTACAGAAACGTGGGAGGGTCAGGCTACGTGCTGACGCATGCGTCAGTGCCAGCGTACGGGCCAGGAGTAGGCTACGGCTTGGGGGTAAGGTGTAGGGCTGGCGGTGGGTTTCCGTTCCGGGCTAGTGTTAGGGTTAGGGAACGGCAAGGCTTAGGGCACAGGTGAGGGTACAGAAACGTGGGAGGGTCAGGCTACGTGCTGACTCACGGGTCAGTGCCAGCGTACGGGCCAGGAGTAGGCTACGGCTTGGGGGTAAGGTGTAGGGCTGGTGGTGGGTTTCAGTTCCGGGCTAGGGTTAGGGTTAGGGAACGGCAAGGCTTAGGGCACAGGTGAGGGTACGGAAACGTGGGAGGGTCAGGCTACGTGCTGACGCACGGGTCAGTGCCAGCGTACGGGCCAGGAGTAGGCTACAATGTAGGGTAAGGTGTAGGGCTGGTGGTGGGTTTCCGTTCTGGGCTAGGGTTAGGGTTAGGGAACGGCAAGGCTTAGGGCACAGGTGAGGGTACGGAAACGTGGGAGGTTCAGGCTACGTGCTGACGCACGGGTCAGTGCCTCGTACCGGCCAGGAGTAGGCTACGGCTTGGGGGTAAGCAGTAGGGCTGGTGGTGGGTTTCCGTTCCGGGCTAGGGTTAGGGTTAGGGAACGGCAAGGCTTAGGGCACAGGTGAGGGTACGGAAACGTGGGAGGGTCAGGCTACGTGCTGACGCACGGGTCAGTGCCTCGTACCGGCCAGGAGTAGGCTACGGCTTGGGGGTAAGCAGTAGGGCTGGTGGTGGGTTTCCGTTCCGGGCTAGGGTTAGGGTTAGGGAACGGCAAGGCTTAGGGCACAGGTGAGGGTACGGAAACGTGGGAGGGTCAGGCTACGTGCTGACGCATGGGTCAGTGCCAGCGTACGGGCCAGGAGTAGGCTACGGCGTAGGGTAAGGTGTAGGGCTGGTGGTGGGTTTCAGTTCCGGGCTAGGGTTAGGGTTAGGGAACGGCAAGGCTTAGGGCACAGGTGAGGGTACGGAAACGTGGGAGGGTCAGGCTACGTGCTGACGCACGGGTCAGTGCCAGCGTACGGGCCAGGAGTAGGCTACGGCTTGGGGGTAAGTTGTAGGGCTGGTGGTGGGTTTCCGTTCCGGGCTAGGGTTAGGGTTAGGGAACGGCAAGGCTTAGGGCACAGGTGAGGGTACGGAAACGTGGGAGGGTCAGGCTACGTGCTGATGCACGGGTCAGTGCCAGCGTACGGGCCAGGAGTAGGCTACGGCTTGGGGGTAAGTTGTAGGGCTTTTGGTGGGTTTCCGTTCCGGGCTAGGGTTAGGGTTAGGGAACGGCAAGGCTTAGGGCACAGGTGAGGGTACGGAAACGTGGGAGGGTCAGGCTACGTGCTGACGCACGGGTCAGTGCCAGCGTACGGGCCAGGAGTAGGCTACGGCGTAGGGTAAGGTGTAGGGCTGGTGGTGGGTTTCCATTCCGGGCTTAGGTTAGGGTTAGGGAACGGCAAGGCTTAGGGCACAGGTGAGGGTACAGAAACGTGGGAGGGTCATGCTACGTGCTGATGCACGTGTCAGTGCCAGCGTACAGGCCAGGTGTAGGCTACGGCTTGGGGGTAAGGTGTAGGGCTGGTGGTGGGTTTCCGTTCCGGGCTAGGGTTAGGGTTAGGGAACGGCAAGGCTTAGGGCACAGGTGAGGGTACGGAAACGTGGGAGGGTCAGGCTACGTGCTGACGCACGGGTCAGTGCCAGCGTACGGGCCAGGAGTAGGGTACGGCTTGGGTGTATGTTGTAGGGCTGGTGGTGGGTTTCCGTTCCGGGCTAGGGTTAGGGTTAGGGAACGGCAAGGCTTAGGGCACAGGTGAGGGTACGGAAACGTGGGAGGGTCAGGCTACGTGCTGACGCACGGGTCAGTGCCAGCGTAAGGGCCAGGAGTAGGCTACGGCTTGGGGGTAAGTTGTAGGGCTGGTGGTGGGTTTCCGTTCCGGGCTAGGGTTAGGGTTAGGGATCGGCAAGGCTTAGGGCACAGGTGAGAGTATGGAAAGGTGGGAGGGTCAGGCTACGTGCTGACGCACGGGTCAGTGCCAGCGTACGGGCCAGGAGTAGGCTAAGGTGTAGGGTAAGGTGTAGGGCTGGTGGTGGGTTTCCGTTCCGGGCTAGGGTGAGGGTTAGGGAACGGCAAGGCTTAGGGCACAGGTGAGGGTACGGAAACGTGGGAGGGTCAGGCTACGTGCTGACGCATGGGTCAGTGCCAGCGTACGGGCCAGGAGTAGGCTAAGGTGTAGGGTAAGGTGTAGGGCTTTTGGTGGGTTTCCGTTTCGGGCTAGGGTTAGGGTTAGGGAACGGCAAGGCTAAGGGCACAGGTGAGGGTATGGAAACGTGGGAGGGTCAGGCTACGTGCTGACGCACGGGTCAGTGCCAGCGTACCGGCCAGGTGTAGGCTACGGCTTCTGGGTAAGTTGTAGGGCTGGTGGTGGGTTTCCGTTCCGGGCTAGGTTTAGGGTTAGGGAACGGCAAGGCTTAGGGCACAGGTGAGGGTACGGAAACGTGGGAGGGTCAGGCTACGTGCTGATGCACGGGTCAGTGCCAGCGTACGGGCCAGGAGTAGGCTACGGCTTTGGGGTAAGGTGTAGGGCTGGTGGTGGGTTTCCGTTCCGGGCTAGGGTTAGGGTTAGGGAACGGCAAGGCTTAGGGCACAGGTGAGGGTACAGAAACGTGGGAGGGTCAGGCTACGTGCTGATGCACGGGTCAGTGCCAGCGTACCGGCCAGGTGTAGGCTACGGCTTGTGGGTAAGGTGTAGGGCTGGTGGTGGGTTTCCATTCCAGGCTAGGTTTAGGGTTAGGGAACGGCAAGGCTTAGGGCACAGGTGAGGGTACAGAAACGTGGGAGGGTCAGGCTACGTGCTGACGCACGGGTCAGTGCCAGCGTACGGGCCAGGAGTAGGCTACGGCGTAGGGTAAGGTGTAGGGCTGGTGGTGGGTTTCCGTTCCGGGCTAGGGTTAGGGTTAGGGAACGGCAAGGCTGAGGGCACAGGTGAGGGTATGGAAACGTGGGAGGGTCAGGCTACGTGCTGATGCACGGGTCAGTGCCAGCGTACCGGCCAGGTGTAGGCTACTGCTTGTGGGTAAGGTGTAGGGCTGGTGGTGGGTTTCCGTTCGGGGCTAGGGTTAGGGTTAGGTAACGGCAAGGCTTAGGGCACAGGTGAGTGTACGGAAACGTGGGAGGGTCAGGCTACGTGCTGACGCACGGGTCAGTGCCAGCGTACGGGCCAGGAGTAGGCTACGGCTTGGGGGTAAGGTGTAGGGCTGGTGGTGGTTTTCCGTTCCGGGCTAGGGTTAGGGTTAGGGAACGGCAAGGTTTAGGGCACAGGTGAGGGTACGGAAACGTGGGAGGGTCAGGCTACGTGCTGACGCACGGGTCAGTGCCAGCGTACGGGCCAGGAGTAGGCTACGGCATAGGGTAAGGTGTAGGGCTGGTGGTGGGTTTCCGTTCCGGGCTAGGGTTAGTGTTAGGGAACGGCAAGGCTTAGGGCACAGGTGAGGGTACGGAAACGTGGGAGGGTCAGGCTACGTGCTGACGCACGGGTCAGTGCCAGCGTACGGGCCAGGAGTAGGCTACGGCGTAGGGTAAGGTGTAGGGCTGGTGGTGGGTTTCCGTTCCGGGCTAGGGTTAGGGTTAGGGAACGGCAAGGCTTAGGGCACAGGTGAGGGTACGGAAACGTGGGAGGGTCAGGCTACGTGCTGACACACGGGTCAGTGCCAGCGTACGGGCCAGGAGTAGGCTACGGCTTGGGGGTAAGGTGTAGGGCTGGTGGTGGGTTTCCGTTCCGGGCTAGGGTTAGGGTTAGGGAACGGCAAGGCTTAGGGCACAGGTGAGGGTACGGAAACGTGGGAGGGTCAGGCTACGTGCTGACGCACGGGTCAGTGCCAGCGTACGTGCCAGGACTAGGCTACGGCTTGGGGGTAAGTTGTAGGGCTGGTGGTGGGTTTCCATTCCGGGCTAGGGTTAGGGTTAGGGAACGGCAAGGCTTAGGGCACAGGTGAGGGTACGGAAACGTGGGAGGGTCAGGCTACGTGCTGACGCACGGGTCAGTGCCAGCGTACGGGCCAGGAGTAGGCTACGGCTTGGGGGTAAGTTGTAGGGCTGGTGGTGGGTTTCCGTTCTGGGCTAGGGTTAGGGTTAGGGAACGGCAAGGCTTAGGGCACAGGTGAGGGTATGGAAACGTGGGAGGGTCAGGCTACGTGCTGACGCACGGGTCAGTGCCAGCGTACGGGCCAGGAGTATGCTACGGCGTAGGGTAATGTGTAGGGCTGGTGGTGGTTTTCCGTTCCGGGCTAGGGTTAGGGTTAGGGAACGGCAAGGCTTAGGGCACAGGTGAGGGTACGGAAACGTGGGAGGGTCAGGCTACGTGCTGACGCACGGGTCAGTGCCAGCGTACGGGCCAGGACTAGGCTACGGCTTGGGGGTAAGTTGTATGGCTGGTGGTGGGTTTCCGTTCCGGGCTAGGGTTAGGGTTAGGGAACGGCAAGGCTTAGGGCACAGGTGAGGGTACGGAAACGTGGGAGGGTCAGGCTACGTGCTGACGCACGGGTCAGTGCCAGCGTAAGGGCCAGGAGTAGGCTACGGCTTGGGGGTAAGTTGTAGGGCTGGTGGTGGGTTTCCGTTCCGGGCTAGGGTTAGGGTTAGGGAACGGCAAGGCTTAGGGCACAGGTGAGGGTATGGAAACGTGGGAGGGTCAGGCTACGTGCTGACGCACGGGTCAGTGCCAGCGTACGGGCCAGGAGTAGGCTACGGCGTAGGGTAAGGTGTAGGGCTGGTGGTGGTTTTCCGTTCCGGGCTAGGGTTAGGGTTTGGGAACGGCAAGGCTTAGGGCACAGGTGATGGTACGGAAACGTGGGATGGTCAGGCTACGTGCTGATGCACCGGTCAGTGCCAGCGTACCGGCCAGGTGTAGGCTACGGCTTGTGGGTAAGGTGTAGGGCTGGTGGTGTGTTTCCATTCCGGGCTAGGTTTAGGCTTAGGGAACGGCAAGGCTTAGGGCACAGGTGAGGGTACAGAAACGTGGGAGGGTCAGGCTACGTGCTGACGCACGGGTCAGTGCCAGCGTACGGGCCAGGAGTAGGCTACGGCGTAGGGTAAGGTGTAGGGCTGGTGGTGGGTTTCCGTTCCGGGCTAGTGTTAGGGTTAGGGAACGGCAAGGCTGAGGGCACAGGTGAGGGTACGGGAACGTGGGAGGGTCAGGCTACGTGCTGACGCACGGGTCAGTGCCAGCGTACGGGCCAGGAGTAGGCTACGGCATAGGGTAAGGTGTAGGGCTGTTGGTGGGTTTCCGTTCCGGGCTAGGGTTAGGGTTAGTGAACGGCAAGGCTTATTGCACAGGTGAGGGTATGGAAACGTGGGAGGGTCAGGCTACGTGCTGACGCACGGGTCAGTGCCAGCGTACCGGCCAGGTGTATGCTACGGCTTCTGGGTAAGGTGTAGGGCTGGTGGTGGGTTTCCGTTCCGGGGTAGGGTTAGGGTTAGGGAACGGCAAGGCTTAGGGCACAGGTGAGGGTACGGAAACGTGGGAGGGTCAGGCTACGTGCTGATGCACGGGTCAGTGCCAGCGTACGGGCCAGGAGTAGGCTACGGCTTGGGGGTAAGGTGTAGGGCAGGTGGTGGGTTTCCGTTCCGGGCTAGGGTTAAGGTTAGGGAACGGCAAGGCTTAGGGCACAGGTGAGGGAACGGAAACGTGGGAGGGTCAGGCTACGTGCTGATGCACGGGTCAGTGCCAGCGTACCGGCCACGTGTAGGCTACGGCTTGTGGGTAAAATGTAGGGCTGGTGGTGGGTTTCCATTCCGGGCTAGGTTTAGGGTTAGGGAACGGCAAGCCTTAGGGCACAGGTGAGGGTACAGAAACGTGGGAGGGTCAGGCTACGTGCTGACGCACAGGTCAGTGCCAGCGTACGGGCCAGGAGTAGGCTACGGCGTAGGGTAAGGTGTAGGGCTGGTGGTGGGTTTCCGTTCCGGGCTAGGGTTAGGGTTAGGGAACGGCAAGACTGAGGGCACAGATGAGGGTATGGAAACGTGGGAGGGTCAGGCTACGTGCTGATGCACGGGTCAGTGCCAGCGTACGGGCCAGGAGTAGGCTACGGCGTAGGGTAAGGTGTAGGGCTGGTGGTGGGTTTCCGTTCCGGGCTAGGGTTAGGGTTAGGGAACGGCAAGGCTTAGGGCACAGGTGAGGGTACGGAAACGTGGGAGGGTCAGGCTACGTGCTGACGCACGGGTCAGTGCCAGCGTACCAGCCAGGTGTATGCTACGGCTTCTGGGTAAGGTGTAGGGCTGGTGGTGGGTTTCCGTTCCGGGCTAGGGTTAGGGTTAGGTAACGGCAAGGCTTAGGGCACAGGTGAGGGTACGGAAACGTGGGAGGGTCAGGCTACGTGCTGACGCACGGGTCAGTGCCAGCGTACGGGCCAGGAGTAGGCTACGGCTTGGGGGTAAGGTGTAGGGCTGGTGGTGGGTTTCCGTTCTGGGCTAGGGTTAGGGTTAGGGAACGGCAAGGCTTAGGGCACAGGTGAGGGTACGGAAACGTGGGAGGGTCAGGCTACGTGCTGACGCACGGGTCAGTGCCAGCGTACGGGCCAGGAGTAGGCTACGGCATAGGGTAAGGTGTAGGGCTGGTGGTGGGTTTCCGTTCCGGGCTAGGGTTAGGGTTAGGGAACGGCAAGGCTTAGGGCACAGGTGAGGGTACGGAAACGTGGGAGGGTCAGGCTACGTGCTGACGCACGGGTCAGTGCCAGCGTACGGGCCAGGACTAGGCTACGGCTTGGGGGTAAGTTGTATGGCTGGTGGTGGGTTTCCGTTCCGGGCTAGGGTTAGGGTTAGGGAACGGCAAGGCTTAGGGCACAGGTGAGGGTACGGAAACGTGGGAGGGTCAGGCTACGTGCTGACGCACGGGTCAGTGCCAGTGTACGGGCCAGGAGTAGGCTACGGCGTAGGGTAAGGTGTAGGGCTGGTGGTGGGTTTCCGTTCCGGGCTAGGGTTAGGGTTAGGGAACGGCAAGGCTTAGGGCACAGGTGCGGGTACGGAAAGTGGGAGGGTAAGGCTACGTGCTGACGCACGGGTCAGTGCCAGCGTACGGGCCAGGAGTAGGCTACGGCTTTGGGGTAAGGTGTAGGGCTGGTGGTGGGTTTCCGTTCCGAGCTAGGGTTAGGGTTAGGGAACGGCAAGGCTTAGGGCACAGGTGAGGGTACGGAAAGTGGGAGGGTCAGGCTACGTGCTGACGCACGGGTCAGTGCCAGCGTACGGGCCAGGAGTAGGCTACGGCTTGGGGGTAAGTTGTAGGGCTGTTGGTGGGTTTCCGTTCTGGGCTAGGGTTAGGGTTAGGGAACGGCAAGGCTTAGGGCACAGGTGAGGGTACGTAAACGTGGGAGGGTCAGGCTACGTGCTGACGCACGGGTCAGTGCCAGCGTACGGGCCAGGAGTAGGCTACGGCTTTGGGGTAAGGTGTAGGGCTGGTGGTGGTTTTCCGTTCCGGGCTAGGGTTAGGGTTAGGGAACGGCAAGGCTTAGGGCACAGGTGAGGGTACGGAAACGTGGGAGGGTCAGGCTACGTGCTGACGCACGGGTCAGTGCCAGCGTACGGGCCAGGACTAGGCTACGGCTTGGGGGTAAGTTGTAGGGCTGGTGGTGGGTTTCCGTTCCGGGCTAGGGTTAGGGTTAGGGAACGGCAAGGCTTAGGGCACAGGTGAGGGTACGGAAACGTGGGAGGGTCAGGCTACGTGCTGACGCACGGGTCAGTGCCAGCGTAAGGGCCAGGAGTAGGCTACGGCTTGGGGGTAAGTTGTAGGGCTGGTGGTGGGTTTCCGTTCCGGGCTAGGGTTAGGGTTAGGGAACGGCAAGGCTTAGGGCACAGGTGAGGGTATGGAAAGGTGGGAGGGTCAGGCTACGTGCTGACGCACGGGTCAGTGCCAGCGTACGGGCCAGGAGTAGGCTAAGGTGTAGGGTAAGGTGTTGGGCTGGTGGTGGGTTTCCGTTCCGGGCTAGGGTGAGGGTTAGGGAACGGCAAGGCTTAGGGCACAGGTGAGGGTACGGAAACGTGGGAGGGTCAGGCTACGTGCTGACGCATGGGTCAGTGCCAGCGTACGGGCCAGGAGTAGGCTAAGGTGTAGGGTAAAGTGTAGGGCTTTTGGTGGGTTTCCGTTTCGGGCTAGGGTTAGGGTTAGGGAACGGCAAGGCTTAGGGCACAGGTGAGGGTATGGAAACGTGGGAGGGTCAGGCTACGTGCTGACGCACGGGTCAGTGCCAGCGTACCGCCCAGGTGTAGGCTACGGCTTCTGGGTAAGTTGTAGGGCTGGTGGTGGGTTTCCGTTCCGGGCTAGGTTTAGGGTTAGGGAACGGCAAGGCTTAGGGCACAGGTGAGGGTACGGAAACGTGGGAGGGTCAGGCTACGTGCTGATGCACGGGTCAGTGCCAGCGTACGGGCCAGGAGTAGGCTACGGCTTTGGGGTAAGGTGTAGGGCTGGTGGTGGGTTTCCGTTCCGGGCTAGGGTTAGGGTTAGGGAACGGCAAGGCTTAGGGCACAGGTGAGGGTACGGAAACGTGGGAGGGTCAGGCTACGTGCTGATGCACGGGTCAGTGCCATCGTACCGGCCAGGTGTAGGCTACGGCTTGTGGGTAAGGTGTAGGGCTGGTGGTGGGTTTCCATTCCAGGCTAGGTTTAGGGTTAGGGAACGGCAAGGCTTAGGGCACAGGTGAGGGTACAGAAACGTGGGAGGGTCAGGCTACGTGCTGACGCACGGGTCAGTGCCAGCGTACGGGCCAGGAGTAGGCTACGGCGTAGGGTAAGGTTTAGGGCTGGTGGTGGGTTTCCGTTCCGGGCTAGGGTTAGGGTTAGGGAACGGCAAGGCTGAGGGCACAGGTGAGGGTATGGAAACGTGGGAGGGTCAGGCTACGTGCTGATGCACGGTCAGTGCCAGCGTACCGGCCAGGTGTAGGCTACTGCTTGTGGGTAAGGTGTAGGGCTGGTGGTGGGTTTCCGTTCGGGGCTAGGGTTAGGGTTAGGTAACGGCAAGGCTTAGGGCACAGGTGAGTGTACGGAAACGTGGGAGGGTCAGGCTACGTGCTGACGCACGGGTCAGTGCCAGCGTACGGGCCAGGAGTAGGCTACGGCTTGGGGGTAAGGTGTAGGGCTGGTGGTGGGTTTCCGTTCTGGGCTAGGGTTAGGGTTAGGGAACGGCAAGGCTTAGGGCACAGGTGAGGGTACGGAAACGTGGGAGGGTCAGGCTACGTGCTGACGCACGGGTCAGTGCCAGCGTACGGGCCAGGAGTAGGCTACGGCATAGGGTAAGGTGTAGGGCTGGTGGTGGGTTTCCGTTCCGGGCTAGGGTTAGGGTTATGGAACGGCAAGGCTTAGGGCACAGGTGAGGGTACGGAAACGTGGGAGGGTCAGGCTACGTGCTGACGCACGGGTCAGTGCCAGCGTACGGGCCAGGAGTAGGCTACGGCGTAGGGTAAGGTGTAGGGCTGGTGGTGGGTTTCCGTTCCGGGCTAGGGTTAGGGTTAGGGAACGGCAAGGCTTAGGGCACAGGTGAGGGTACGGAAACGTGGGAGGGTCAGGCTACGTGCTGACACACGGGTCAGTGCCAGCGTACGGGCCAGGAGTAGGCTACGGCTTGGGGGTAAGGTGTAGGGCTGGTGGTGGGTTTCCGTTCCGGGCTAGGGTTAGGGTTAGGGAACGGCAAGGCTTAGGGCACAGGTGAGGGTACGGAAACGTGGGAGGGTCAGGCTACGTGCTGACGCACGGGTCAGTGCCAGCGTACGTGCCAGGACTAGGCTACGGCTTGGGGGTAAGTTGTAGGGCTGGTGGTGGGTTTCCATTCCGGGCTAGGGTTAGGGTTAGGGAACGGCAAGGCTTAGGGCACAGGTGAGGGTACGGAAACGTGGGAGGGTCAGGCTACGTGCTGACGCACGGGTCAGTGCCAGCGTACGGGCCAGGAGTAGGCTACGGCTTGGGGGTAAGTTGTAGGGCTGGTGGTGGGTTTCCGTTCCGGGCTAGGGTTAGGGTTAGGGAACGGCAAGGCTTAGGGCACAGGTGAGGGTATGGAAACGTGGGAGGGTCAGGCTACGTGCTGACGCACGGGTCAGTGCCAGCGTACGGGCCAGGAGTAGGCTACGGCGTAGGGTAATGTGTAGGGCTGGTGGTGGTTTTCCGTTCCAGGCTAGGGTTAGGGTTAGGGAACGGCAAGGCTTAGGGCACAGGTGAGGGTACGGAAACGTGGGAGGGTCAGGCTACGTGCTGACGCACGGGTCAGTGCCAGCGTATGGGCCAGGACTAGGCTACGGCTTGGGGGTAAGTTGTATGGCTGGTGGTGGGTTTCCGTTCCGGGCTAGGTTTAGGGTTAGGGAACGGCAAGGCTTAGGGCACAGGTGAGGGTACGGAAACGTGGGAGGGTCAGGCTACGTGCTGACGCACGGGTCAGTGCCAGCGTAAGGGCCAGGAGTAGGCTACGGCTTGGGGGTAAGTTGTAGGGCTGGTGGTGGGTTTCCGTTCCGGGCTAGGGTTAGGGTTAGGGAACGGCAAGGCTTAGGGCACAGGTGAGGGTATGGAAACGTGGGAGGGTCAGGCTACGTGCTGACGCACGGGTCAGTGCCAGCGTACGGGCCAGGAGTAGGCTACGGCGTAGGGTAAGATGTAGGGCTGGTGGTGGTTTTCCGTTCGGGGCTAGGGTTAGGGTTAGGGAACGGCAAGGCTTAGGGCACAGGTGATGGTACGGAAACGTGGGATGGTCAGGCTACGTGCTGATGCACGGGTCAGTGCCAGCGTACCGGCCAGGTGTAGGCTACGGCTTGTGGGTAAGGTGTAGGGCTGGTGGTGTGTTTCCATTCCGGGCTAGGTTTAGGGTTAGGGAACGGCAAGGCTTAGGGCACAGGTGAGGGTACAGAAACGTGGGAGGGTCAGGCTACGTGCTGACGCACGGGTCAGTGCCAGCGTACGGGCCAGGAGTAGGCTACGGCGTAGGGTAAGGTGTAGGGCTGGTGGTGGGTTTCCGTTCCGGGCTAGTGTTAGGGTTAGGGAACGGCAAGGCTGAGGGCACAGGTGAGGGTACGGGAACGTGGGAGGGTCAGGCTACGTGCTGACGCACGGGTCAGTGCCAGCGTACGGGCCAGGAGTAGGCTACGGCGTAGGGTAAGGTGTAGGGCTGTTGGTGGGTTTCCGTTCCGGGCTAGGGTTAGGGTTAGGGAACGGCAAGGCTTATTGCACAGGTGAGGGTATGGAAACGTGGGAGGGTCAGGCTACGTGCTGACGCACGGGTCAGTGCCAGCGTACCGGCCAGGTGTATGCTACGGCTTCTGGGTAAGGTGTAGGGCTGGTGGTGGGTTTCCGTTCCGGGGTAGGGTTAGGGTTAGGGAACGGCAAGGCTTAGGGCACAGGTGAGGGTACGGAAACGTGGGAGGGTCAGGCTACGTGCTGATGCACGGGTCAGTGCCAGCGTACGGGCCAGGAGTAGGCTACGGCTTGGGGGTAAGGTGTAGGGCAGGTGGTGGGTTTCCGTTCCGGGCTAGGGTTAGGGTTAGGGAACGGCAAGGCTTATGGCACAGTTGAGGGAACGGAAACGTGGGAGGGTCAGGCTACGTGCTGATGCACGGGTCAGTGCCAGCGTACCGGCCACGTGTAGGCTACGGCTTGTGGGTAAAGTGTAGGGCTGGTGGTGGGTTTCCATTCCGGGCTAGGTTTAGGGTTAGGGAACGGCAAGCCTTAGGGCACAGGTGAGGGTACAGAAACGTGGGAGGGTCAGGCTACGTGCTGACGCACAGGTCAGTGCCAGCGTACGGGCCAGGAGTAGGCTACGGCGTAGGGTAAGGTGTAGGGCTGGTGGTGGGTTTCCGTTCCGGGCTAGGGTTAGGGTTAGGGAACGGCAAGGCTGAGGGCACAGATGAGGGTACGGAAACGTGGGAGGGTCAGGCTACGTGCTGATGCACGGGTCAGTGCCAGCGTACGGGCCAGGAGTAGGCTACGGCGTAGGGTAAGGTGTAGGGCTGGTGGTGGGTTTCCGTTCCGGGCTAGGGTTAGGGTTAGGGAACGGCAAGGCTTAGGGCACAGGTGAGGGTACGGAAACGTGGGAGGGTCAGGCTACGTGCTGACGCACGGGTCAGTGCCAGCGTACGGGCCAGGAGTAGGCTACGGCTTGGGGGTAAGTTGTAGGGCTGGTGGTGGGTTCCCGTTCGGGGCTAGGGTTAGGGTTAGGGAACGGCAAGGCTTTGGGCACAGGTGAGGGTACGGAAACGTGGGAGGGTCAGGCTACGTGCTGATGCACGGGTCAGTGCCAGCGTACGGGCCAGGAGTAGGCTACGGTGTAGGGTAAGGTGTAGGGCTGGTGGTGGGTTTCCGTTCGGGGCTAGGGTTAGGGTTAGGGAACGGCAAGGCTTAGGGCACATGTGAGGGTACGGAAACGTGGGAGGGTCAGGCTACGTGCTGATGCACGGGTCAGTGCCAGCGTACGGGCCAGGAGTAGGCTACGGTGTAGGGTAAGGTGTAGGGCTGGTGGTGGGTTTCCGTTCCGCGCTAGGGTGAGGGTTAGGGAACGGCAAGGCTTAGGGCACAGGTGAGGGTACGGAAACGTGGGAGGGTCAGGCTACGTGCTGACGCACGGGTCAGTGCCAGCGTACCGGCCAGGTATAGGCTACGGCTTGTGGGTAAGGTGTAGGGCTGGTGGTGGGTTTCCTTTCCGGGCTAGGGTTAGGGTTAGGGAACGGCAAGGCTTATGGCACAGGTGAGGGTACGGAATCGTGGGAGGGTCAGGCTACGTGCTGACGCACGGGTCAGTGCCAGCGTACGGGCCAGGAGTAGGCTACGGCTTGGGGGTAAGGTGTAGGGCTGGTGGTGGGTTTCCGTTCCGGGCTAGGTTTAGGGTTAGGGAACGGCAAGGCTTAGGGCACAGGTGAGGGTACGGAAACGTGGGAGGGTCAGGCTACGTGCTGACGCACGGGTCAGTGCCAGCGTACGGGCCAGGAGTAGGCTACAGCATAGGGTAAGGTGTAGGGCTGGTGGTGGGTTTCCGTTCCGGGCTAGGGTTAGTGTTAGGGAACGGCAAGGCTTAGGGCACAGGTGAGGGTACGGAAACGTGGGAGGGTCAGGCTACGTGCTGACGCACGGGTCAGTGCCAGCGTACGGGCCAGGAGTAGGCTACGGCGTAGGGTAAGGTGTAGGGCTGGTGGTGGGTTTCCGTTCCGGGCTAGGGTTAGGGTTAGGGAACGGCAAGGCTTAGGGCACAGGTGAGGGTACGGAAACGTGGGAGGGTCAGGCTACGTGCTGACACACGGGTCAGTGCCAGCGTACGGGCCAGGAGTAGGCTACGGCTTGGGGGTAAGGTGTAGGGCTGGTGGTGGGTTTCCGTTCCGGGCTAGGGTTAGGGTTAGGGAACGGCAAGGCTTAGGGCACAGGTGAGGGTACGGAAACGTGGGAGGGTCAGGCTACGTGCTGACGCACGGGTCAGTGCCAGCGTACGTGCCAGGACTAGGCTACGGCTTGGGGGTAAGTTGTAGGGCTGGTGGTGGGTTTCCATTCCGGGCTAGGGTTAGGGTTAGGGAACGGCAAGGCTTAGGGCACAGGTGAGGGTACGGAAACGTGGGAGGGTCAGGCTACGTGCTGACGCACGGTTCAGTGCCAGTGTACGGGCCAGGAGTAGGCTACGGCTTGGGGGTAAGTTGTAGGGCTGGTGGTGGGTTTCCGTTCCGGGCTAGGGTTAGGGTTAGGGAACGGCAAGGCTTAGGGCACAGGTGAGGGTATGGAAACGTGGGAGGGTCAGGCTACGTGCTGACGCACGGGTCAGTGCCAGCGTACGGGCCAGGAGTAGGCTACGGCGTAGGGTAATGTGTAGGGCTGGTGGTGGTTTTCCGTTCCGGGCTAGGGTTAGGGTTAGGGAACGGCAAGGCTTAGGGCACAGGTGAGGGTACGGAAACGTGGGAGGGTCAGGCTACGTGCTGACGCACGGGTCAGTGCCAGCGTACGGGCCAGGACTAGGCTACGGCTTGGGGGTAAGTTGTATGGCTGGTGGTGGGTTTCCGTTCCGGGCTAGGGTTAGGGTTAGGGAACGGCAAGGCTTAGGGCACAGGTGAGGGTACGGAAACGTGGGAGGGTCAGGCTACGTGCTGACGCACGGGTCAGTGCCAGCGTAAGGGCCAGGAGTAGGCTACGGCTTGGGGGTAAGTTGTAGGGCTGGTGGTGGGTTTCCGTTCCGGGCTAGGGTTAGGGTTAGGGAACGGCAAGGCTTAGGGCACAGGTGAGGGTATGGAAACGTGGGAGGGTCAGGCTACGTGCTGACGCACGGGTCAGTGCCAGCGTACGGGCCAGGAGTAGGCTACGGCGTAGGGTAAGGTGTAGGGCTGGTGGTGGTTTTCCGTTCCGGGCTAGGGTTAGGGTTTGGGAACGGCAAGGCTTAGGGCACAGGTGATGGTACGGAAACGTGGGATGGTCAGGCTACGTGCTGATGCACCGGTCAGTGCCAGCGTACCGGCCAGGTGTAGGCTACGGCTTGTGGGTAAGGTGTAGGGCTGGTGGTGGGTTTCCGTTCCGGGGTAGGGTTAGGGTTAGGGAACGGCAAGGCTTAGGGCACAGGTGAGGGTACGGAAACGTGGGAGGGTCAGGCTACGTGCTGATGCACGGGTCAGTGCCAGCGTACGGGCCAGGAGTAGGCTACGGCTTGGGGGTAAGGTTTAGGGCAGGTGGTGGGTTTCCGTTCCGGGCTAGGGTTAGGGTTAGGGAACGGCAAGGCTTAGGGCACAGGTGAGGGAACGGAAACGTGGGAGGGTCAGGCTACGTGCTGATGCACGGGTCAGTGCCAGCGTACCGGCCACGTGTAGGCTACGGCTTGTGGGTAAAGTGTAGGGCTGGTGGTGGGTTTCCATTCCGGGCTAGGTTTAGGGTTAGGGAACGGCAAGCCTTAGGGCACAGGTGAGGGTACAGAAACGTGGGAGGGTCAGGCTACGTGCTGACGCACAGGTCAGTGCCAGCGTACGGGCCAGGAGTAGGCTACGGCGTAGGGTAAGGTGTAGGGCTGGTGGTGGGTTTCCGTTCCGGGCTAGGGTTAGGGTTAGGGAACGGCAAGACTGAGGGCACAGATGAGGGTATGGAAACGTGGGAGGGTCAGGCTACGTGCTGATGCACGGGTCAGTGCCAGCGTACGGGCCAGGAGTAGGCTACGGCGTAGGGTAAGGTGTAGGGCTGGTGGTGGGTTTCCGTTCCGGGCTAGGGTTAGGGTTAGGGAACGGCAAGGCTTAGGGCACAGGTGAGGGTACGGAAACGTGGGAGGGTCAGGCTACGTGCTGACGCACGGGTCAGTGCCAGCGTACCGGCCAGGTGTATGCTACGGCTTCTGGGTAAGGTGTAGGGCTGGTGGTGGGTTTCCGTTCCGGGCTAGGGTTAGGGTTAGGTAACGGCAAGGCTTAGGGCACAGGTGAGGGTACGGAAACTTGGGAGGGTCAGGCTACGTGCTGACGCACGGGTCAGTGCCAGCGTACGGGCCAGGAGTAGGCTACGGCTTGGGGGTAAGGTGTAGGGCTGGTGGTGGGTTTCCGTTCTGGGCTAGGGTTAGGGTTAGGGAACGGCAAGGCTTAGGGCACAGGTGAGGGTACGGAAACGTGGGAGGGTCAGGCTACGTGCTGATGCACGGGTCAGTGCCAGCGTACCGGCCAGGTATAGGCTACGGCTTGTGGGTAAGTTGTAGGGCTGGTGGTGGGTTTCCGTTCCGGGCTAGGGTTAGGGTTAGGGAACGGCAAGGCTTAGGGCACAGGTGAGGGTACGGAAACGTGCGAGGGTCAGGCTACGTGCTGACGCACGGGTCAGTGCCAGCGTACGGGCCAGGAGTAGGCTACGGCTTGTGGGTAAGGTGTAGGGCTGGTGGTGGGTTTCCGTTCCGGGCTAGGGTTAGGGTTAGGGAACGGCAAGGGTTAGGGCACAGGTGAGGGTACAGAAACGTGGGAGGGTCAGGCTACGTGCTGACGCACGGGTCAGTGCCAGCGTACGGGCCAGGAGTAGGCTACGGCGTAGGGTAAGGTGTAGGGCTGCTGGTGGTTTTCCGTTCCGTGCTAGGGTTAGGGTTAGGGAACGGCAAGGCTTAGGGCATAGGTGAGGGTACGGAAACGTGGGAGGGTCAGGCTACGTGCTGACGCACGGGTCAGTGCCCGCGTACGGGCCAGGAGTAGGCTACGGCTTGGGGGTAAGGTGTAGGGCTGGTGGTGGGTTTCCGTTCCGGGCTAGGGTTAGGGTTAGGGAACGGCAAGGCTTAGGGCACAGGTGAGGGTACGGAAACGTGGGAGGGTCAGGCTACGTGCTGACGCACGGGTCAGTGCCAGCGTACGGGCCAGGAGTAGGCTACGGCTTGGGGGTAAGTTGTAGGGCTGGCGGTGGGTTTCCGTTCCGGGCTAGGTTTAGGGTTAGGGAACGGCAAGGCTTAGGGCACAGGTGAGGGTACAGAAACGTGGGAGGGTCAGGCTACCTGCTGACGCACGGGTCAGTGCCAGCGTACGGGCCAGGAGTAGGCTACGGCGTAGGGTAAGGTGTAGGGCTGGTGGTGGGTTTCCCTTCCGGGCTAGGGTTAGGGTTAGGGAACGGCAAGGCTTAGGGCACAGGTGAGGTTATGGAAACGTGGGAGGGTCAGGCTACGTGCTGACGCACGGGTCAGTGCCAGCGTACGGGCCAGGTGTAGGCTACGGCGTAGGGTAAGGTGTAGGGCTGGTGGTGGGTTTCCGTTCCGGGCTAGGGTTAGGGTTAGGGAACGGCAAGGCTGAGGGCACAGGTGAGGGTACGGAAACGTGGGAGGGTCAGGCTACGTGCTGACGCACGGGTCAGTGCCAGCGTACGGGCCAGGAGTAGGCTACGGCTTGGGGGTAAGTTGTAGGGCTGGTGTTGGGTTTCCGTTCCGGGCTAGGGTTAGGGTTAGGGAACGGCAAGGCTTAGGGCACAGGTGAGGGTACGGAAACGTGGGAGGGCCAGGCTACGTGCTGATGCACGGGTCAGTGCCAGCGTACGGGCCAGGAGTAGGCTACCTTGTAGGGTAAGGTGTAGGGCTGGTGGTGGGTTTCCGTTCCGTGCTAGGGTTAGGGTTAGGGAACGGCAAGGCTTAGGGCACAGGTGAGAGTACAGAAACGTAGGAGGGTCAGGCTACGTGCTGACGCACGGGCCAGTGCCAGCGTACGGGCCAGGATTAGGCTACGGCATAGGGTAAGGTGTAGGGCTGGTGGTGGGTTTCCGTTCCGGGGTAGGGTTAGGGTTAGGGAACGGCAAGGCTTAGGGCACAGGTGAGGGTACGGAAACGTGGGAGGTTCAGGCTACGTGCTGACGCACGGGTCAGTGCCAGCGTATGGGCCAGGTGTAGGCTACGGCATAGGGTAAGGTGTAGGGCTGGTGGTGGGTTTCCGTTCAGGGCTAGGGTTAGGGTTAGGGAACGGCAAGGCTTAGGGCACAGTTGAGGGTACGGAAACGTGGGAGGGTCAGGCTACGTGCTGACGCACGGGTCAGTGCCAGCGTACCGGCCAGGTGTAGGCTACGGCTTCTGGGTAAGGTGTAGGGCTGGTGGTGGGTTTCCGTTCCGGGCTAGGGTTAGGGTTAGGGAACGGCAAGGCTTAGGGCACAGGTGAGGGTACGGAAACGTGGGAGGGTCAGGCTACGTGCTGACGCACGGATCAGTGCCAGCGTACGGGCCAGGAGTAGGCTACGGTGTAGGGTAAGGTGTAGGTCTGGTGGTGGGTTTCCGTTCCGGGGTAGGGTTAGGGTTAGGGAACGGCAAGGCTTAGGGCACAGGTGAGTTTATGGAAACCTGGGAGAGTCAGGCTATGTGCTGACGCACGGGTCAGTGCCAGCGTACGGGCCAGGAGTAGGCTACGGCGTAGGGTAATGTGTAGGGCTGGTGGTGGGTTTCCATTCCGGGCTAGGGTTAGGGTTAGGGAACAGCAAGGCTTAGGGCACAGCTGAGGGTACGGAAACGTGGGAGGGTCAGGCTACGTGCTGACGCAGGGGTCAGTGCCAGCGTACGGGCCTGGAGTAGGCTACGGCGTAGGGTAATGTGTAGGGCTGGTGGTGGGTTTCCATTCCGGGCTAGGGTTAGGGTTAGGGAACGGCAAGGCTTAGGGCACAGGTGAGGGTACGGAAACGTGGGAGGGTCAGGCTACGTGCTGACGCACGGGTCATTGCCAGCGTACGGGCCAGGAGTAGGCTACGGCGTAGGGTAAGGTGTAGGGCTGGTGGTGGGTTTCCGTTCCGGGCTAGTGTTAGGGTTAGGGAACGGCAAGGCTGAGGGCACAGGTGAGGGTACGGGAACGTGGGAGGGTCAGGCTACGTGCTGACGCACGGGTCAGTGCCAGCGTACGGGCCAGGAGTAGGCTACGGCGTAGGGTAAGGTGTAGGGCTGTTGGTGGGTTTCCGTTCCGGGCTAGGGTTAGGGTTAGGGAACGGCAAGGCTTATTGCACAGGTGAGGGTATGGAAACGTGGGAGGGTCAGGCTACGTGCTGACGCACGGGTCAGTGCCAGCGTACCGGCCAGGTGTATGCTACGGCTTCTGGGTAAGGTGTAGGGCTGGTGGTGGGTTTCCGTTCCGGGGTAGGGTTAGGGTTAGGGAACGGCAAGGCTTAGGGCACAGGTGAGGGTACGGAAACGTGGGAGGGTCAGGCTACGTGCTGATGCACGGGTCAGTGCCAGCGTACGGGCCAGGAGTAGGCTACGGCTTGGGGGTAAGGTGTAGGGCAGGTGGTGGGTTTCCGTTCCGGGCTAGGGTTAGGGTTAGGGAACGGCAAGGCTTATGGCACAGTTGAGGGAACGGAAACGTGGGAGGGTCAGGCTACGTGCTGATGCACGGGTCAGTGCCAGCGTACCGGCCACGTGTAGGCTACGGCTTGTGGGTAAAGTGTAGGGCTGGTGGTGGGTTTCCATTCCGGGCTAGGTTTAGGGTTAGGGAACGGCAAGCCTTAGGGCACAGGTGAGGGTACAGAAACGTGGGAGGGTCAGGCTACGTGCTGACGCACAGGTCAGTGCCAGCGTACGGGCCAGGAGTAGGCTACGGCGTAGGGTAAGGTGTAGGGCTGGTGGTGGGTTTCCGTTCCGGGCTAGGGTTAGGGTTAGGGAACGGCAAGGCTGAGGGCACAGATGAGGGTACGGAAACGTGGGAGGGTCAGGCTACGTGCTGATGCACGGGTCAGTGCCAGCGTACGGGCCAGGAGTAGGCTACGGCGTAGGGTAAGGTGTAGGGCTGGTGGTGGGTTTCCGTTCCGGGCTAGGGTTAGGGTTAGGGAACGGCAAGGCTTAGGGAACAGGTGAGGGTACGGAAACGTGGGAGGGTCAGGCTACGTGCTGACGCACGGGTCAGTGCCAGCGTACCGGCCAGGTGTATGCTACAGCTTCTGGGTAAGGTGTAGGGCTGGTGGTGGGTTTCCGTTCCGGGCTAGGGTTAGGGTTAGGGAACGGCAAGGCTTATGGCACAGGTGAGGGTACGGAAACGTGGGAGGGTCAGGCTACGTGCTGATGCACGTGTCAGTGCCAGCGTACGGGCCAGGAGTAGGCTACGGCTTGGGGGTAAGGTGTAGGGCTGGTGGTGGGTTTCCGTTCCGGGCTAGGGTTACGGTTAGGGAACGGCAAGGCTTAGGGCACAGGTGAGGGTACGGAAACTTGGGAGGGTCAGGCTACGTGCTGATGCACGGGTCAGTGCCAGCGTACCGGCCACGTGTAGGCTACGGCTTGTGGGTAAGGTGTAGGGCTGGTGGTGGGTTTCCATTCCGGGCTAGGTATAGGGTTAGGGAACGGCAAGCCTTAGGGCACAGGTGAGGGTACAGAAACGTGGGAGGGTCAGGCTACGTGCTGACGCACGGGTCAGTGCCAGCGTACGGGCCAGGAGTAGGCTACGGCGTAGGGTAAGGTGTAGGGCTGGTGGTGGGTTTCCGTTCCGGGCTAGGGTTAGGGTTAGGGAACGGCAAGGCTGAGGGCACAGATGAGGGTACGGAAACGTGGGAGGGTCAGGCTACGTGCTGATGCACGGGTCAGTGCCAGCGTACGGGCCAGGAGTAGGCTACGGCGTAGGGTAAGGTGTAGGGCTGGTGGTGGGTTTCCGTTCCAGGCTAGGGTTAGGGTTAGGGAACGGCAAGGCTTAGGGCACAGGTGAGGGTACGGAAACGTGGGAGGGTAAGGCTACGTGCTGATGCACGGGTCATTGCCAGCGTACTGGCCAGGTGTAGGCTACTGCTTGTGGGTAAGGTGTAGGGCTGGTGGTGGGTTTCCGTTCCGGGCTAGGGTTAGGGTTAGGGAACGGCAAGGCTTAGGGCACAGGTGAGGGTACGGAAACGTGGGAGGGTCAGGCAACGTGCTGACGCACGGGTCAGTGCCAGCGTACGGGCCAGGAGTAGGCTACGGCTTGGGGGTAAGGTGTAGGGCTGGTGGTGGGTTTCCGTTCCGGGCTAGGGTTAGGGTTAGGGAACGGCAAGGCTTAGGGCACAGGTGAGGGTACGGAAACGTGGGAGGGTGAGGCTACGTGCTGACGCACGGGTCAGTGCCAGCGTACGGGCCTGGAGTAGGCTACGGCGTAGGGTAAGGTGTAGGGCTGGTGGTGGGTTTCCGTTCCGGGCTAGGGTTAGGGTTAGGGAACGGCAAGGCTTAGGGCACAGGTGAGGGTACGGAAACGTGGGAGGGTCAGGCTACGTGCTGACGCACGGGTCAGTGCCAGCGTACGGGCCAGGAGTAGGCTACGGCTTGGGGGTAAGTTGTAGGGCTGGTGGTGGGTTCCCGTTCGGGGCTAGGGTTAGGGTTAGGGAACGGCAAGGCTTTGGGCACAGGTGAGGGTACGGAAACGTGGGAGGGTCAGGCTACGTGCTGATGCACGGGTCAGTGCCAGCGTATGGGCCAGGAGTAGGCTACGGTGTAGGGTAAGGTGTAGGGCTGGTGGTGGGTTTCCGTTCGGGGCTAGGGTTAGGGTTAGGGAACGGCAAGGCTTAGGGCACATGTGAGGGTACGGAAACGTGGGAGGGTCAGGCTACGTGCTGATGCACGGGTCAGTGCCAGCGTACGGGCCAGGAGTAGGCTACGGTGTAGGGTAAGGTGTAGGGCTGGTGGTGGGTTTCCGTTCCGCGCTAGGGTGAGGGTTAGGGAACGGCAAGGCTTAGGGCACAGGTGAGGGTACGGAAACGTGGGAGGGTCAGGCTACGTGCTGACGCACGGGTCAGTGCCAGCGTACCGGCCAGGTATAGGCTACGGCTTGTGGGTAAGGTGTAGGGCTGGTGGTGGGTTTCCTTTCCGGGCTAGGGTTAGGGTTAGGGAACGGCAAGGCTTATGGCACAGGTGAGGGTACGGAATCGTGGGAGGGTCAGGCTACGTGCTGACGCACGGGTCAGTGCCAGCGTACGGGCCAGGAGTAGGCTACGGCTTGGGGGTAAGGTGTAGGGCTGGTGGTGGGTTTCCGTTCCGGGCTAGGTTTAGGGTTAGGGAACGGCAAGGCTTAGGGCACAGGTGAGGGTACGGAAACGTGGGAGGGTCAGGCTACGTGCTGACGCACGGGTCAGTGCCAGCGTACGGGCCAGGAGTAGGCTACAGCATAGGGTAAGGTGTAGGGCTGGTGGTGGGTTTCCGTTCCGGGCTAGGGTTAGTGTTAGGGAACGGCAAGGCTTAGGGCACAGGTGAGGGTACGGAAACGTGGGAGGGTCAGGCTACGTGCTGACGCACGGGTCAGTGCCAGCGTACGGGCCAGGAGTAGGCTACGGCGTAGGGTAAGGTGTAGGGCTGGTGGTGGGTTTCCGTTCCGGGCTAGGGTTAGGGTTAGGGAACGGCAAGGCTTAGGGCACAGGTGAGGGTACGGAAACGTGGGAGGGTCAGGCTACGTGCTGACACACGGGTCAGTGCCAGCGTACGGGCCAGGAGTAGGCTACGGCTTGGGGGTAAGGTGTAGGGCTGGTGGTGGGTTTCCGTTCCGGGCTAGGGTTAGGGTTAGGGAACGGCAAGGCTTAGGGCACAGGTGAGGGTACGGAAACGTGGGAGGGTCAGGCTACGTGCTGACGCACGGGTCAGTGCCAGCGTACGTGCCAGGACTAGGCTACGGCTTGGGGGTAAGTTGTAGGGCTGGTGGTGGGTTTCCATTCCGGGCTAGGGTTAGGGTTAGGGAACGGCAAGGCTTAGGGCACAGGTGAGGGTACGGAAACGTGGGAGGGTCAGGCTACGTGCTGACGCACGGTTCAGTGCCAGCGTACGGGCCAGGAGTAGGCTACGGCTTGGGGGTAAGTTGTAGGGCTGGTGGTGGGTTTCCGTTCCGGGCTAGGGTTAGGGTTAGGGAACGGCAAGGCTTAGGGCACAGGTGAGGGTATGGAAACGTGGGAGGGTCAGGCTACGTGCTGACGCACGGGTCAGTGCCAGCGTACGGGCCAGGAGTAGGCTACGGCGTAGGGTAATGTGTAGGGCTGGTGGTGGTTTTCCGTTCCGGGCTAGGGTTAGGGTTAGGGAACGGCAAGGCTTAGGGCACAGGTGAGGGTACGGAAACGTGGGAGGGTCAGGCTACGTGCTGACGCACGGGTCAGTGCCAGCGTACGGGCCAGGACTAGGCTACGGCTTGGGGGTAAGTTGTATGGCTGGTGGTGGGTTTCCGTTCCGGGCTAGGGTTAGGGTTAGGGAACGGCAAGGCTTAGGGCACAGGTGAGGGTACGGAAACGTGGGAGGGTCAGGCTACGTGCTGACGCACGGGTCAGTGCCAGCGTAAGGGCCAGGAGTAGGCTACGGCTTGGGGGTAAGTTGTAGGGCTGGTGGTGGGTTTCCGTTCCGGGCTAGGGTTAGGGTTAGGGAACGGCAAGGCTTAGGGCACAGGTGAGGGTATGGAAACGTGGGAGGGTCAGGCTACGTGCTGACGCACGGGTCAGTGCCAGCGTACGGGCCAGGAGTAGGCTACGGCGTAGGGTAAGGTGTAGGGCTGGTGGTGGTTTTCCGTTCCGGGCTAGGGTTAGGGTTTGGGAACGGCAAGGCTTAGGGCACAGGTGATGGTACGGAAACGTGGGATGGTCAGGCTACGTGCTGATGCACCGGTCAGTGCCAGCGTACCGGCCAGGTGTAGGCTACGGATTGTGGGTAAGGTGTAGGGCTGGTGGTGGGTTTCCGTTCCGGGGTAGGGTTAGGGTTAGGGAACGGCAAGGCTTAGGGCACAGGTGAGGGTACGGAAACGTGGGAGGGTCAGGCTACGTGCTGATGCACGGGTCAGTGCCAGCGTACGGGCCAGGAGTAGGCTACGGCTTGGGGGTAAGGTGTAGGGCAGGTGGTGGGTTTCCGTTCCGGGCTAGGGTTAGGGTTAGGGAACGGCAAGGCTTAGGGCACAGGTGAGGGAACGGAAACGTGGGAGGGTCAGGCTACGTGCTGATGCACGGGCCAGTGCCAGCGTACCGGCCACGTGTAGGCTACGGCTTGTGGGTAAAGTGTAGGGCTGGTGGTGGGTTTCCATTCCGGGCTAGGTTTAGGGTTAGGGAACGGCAAGCCTTAGGGCACAGGTGAGGGTACAGAAACGTGGGAGGGTCAGGCTACGTGCTGACGCACAGGTCAGTGCCAGCGTACGGGCCAGGAGTAGGCTACGGCGTAGGGTAAGGTGTAGGGCTGGTGGTGGGTTTCCGTTCCGGGCTAGGGTTAGGGTTAGGGAACGGCAAGACTGAGGGCACAGATGAGGGTATGGAAACGTGGGAGGGTCAGGCTACGTGCTGATGCACGGGTCAGTGCCAGCGTACGGGCCAGGAGTAGGCTACGGCGTAGGGTAAGGTGTAGGGCTGGTGGTGGGTTTCCGTTCCGGGCTAGGGTTAGGGTTAGGGAACGGCAAGGCTTAGGGCACAGGTGAGGGTACGGAAACATGGGAGGGTCAGGCTACGTGCTGACGCACGGGTCAGTGCCAGCGTACCGGCCAGGTGTATGCTACGGCTTCTGGGTAAGGTGTAGGGCTGGTGGTGGGTTTCCGTTCCGGGCTAGGGTTAGGGTTAGGTAACGGCAAGGCTTAGGGCACAGGTGAGGGTACGGAAACTTGGGAGGGTCAGGCTACGTGCTGACGCACGGGTCAGTGCCAGCGTACGGGCCAGGAGTAGGCTACGGCTTGGGGGTAAGGTGTAGGGCTGGTGGTGGGTTTCCGTTCTGGGCTAGGGTTAGGGTTAGGGAACGGCAAGGCTTAGGGCACAGGTGAGGGTACGGAAACGTGGGAGGGTCAGGCTACGTGCTGATGCACGGGTCAGTGCCAGCGTACGGGCCAGGAGTAGGCTACGGCGTAGGGTAAGGTGTAGGGCTGGTGGTGGGTTTCCGTTCCGGGCTAGGGTTAGGGTTAGGGAACGGCAAGGCTTAGGGCACAGGTGAGGGTACGGAAACGTGGGAGGGTCAGGCTACGTGCTGATGCACGGGTCAGTGCCAGCGTACCGGCCAGGTATAGGCTACGGCTTGTGGGTAAGTTGTAGGGCTGGTGGTGGGTTTCCGTTCCGGGCTAGGGTTAGGGTTAGGGAACGGCAAGGCTTAGGGCACAGGTGAGGGTACGGAAACGTGCGAGGGTCAGGCTACGTGCTGACGCACGGGTCAGTGCCAGCGTACGGGCCAGGAGTAGGCTACGGCTTGTGGGTAAGGTGTAGGGCTGGTGGTGGGTTTCCGTTCCGGGCTAGGGTTAGGGTTAGGGAACGGCAAGGGTTAGGGCACAGGTGAGGGTACAGAAACGTGGGAGGGTCAGGCTACGTGCTGACGCACGGGTCAGTGCCAGCGTACGGGCCAGGAGTAGGCTACGGCGTAGGGTAAGGTGTAGGGCTGCTGGTGGTTTTCCGTTCCGTGCTAGGGTTAGGGTTAGGGAACGGCAAGGCTTAGGGCATAGGTGAGGGTACGGAAACGTGGGAGGGTCAGGCTACGTGCTGACGCACGGGTCAGTGCCCGCGTACGGGCCAGGAGTAGGCTACGGCTTGGGGGTAAGGTGTAGGGCTGGTGGTGGGTTTCCGTTCCGGGCTAGGGTTAGGGTTAGGGAACGGCAAGGCTTAGGGCACAGGTGAGGGTACGGAAACGTGGGAGGGTCAGGCTACGTGCTGACGCACGGGTCAGTGCCAGCGTACGGGCCAGGAGTAGGCTACGGCTTGGGGGTAAGTTGTAGGGCTGGCGGTGGGTTTCCGTTCCGGGCTAGGGTTAGGGTTAGGGAACGGCAAGGCTTAGGGCACAGGTGAGGGTACAGAAACGTGGGAGGGTCAGGCTACCTGCTGACGCACGGGTCAGTGCCAGCGTACGGGCCAGGAGTAGGCTACGGCGTAGGGTAAGGTGTAGGGCTGGTGGTGGGTTTCCCTTCCGGGCTAGGGTTAGGGTTAGGGAACGGCAAGGCTTAGGGCACAGGTGAGGTTATGGAAACGTGGGAGGGTCAGGCTACGTGCTGACGCACGGGTCAGTGCCAGCGTACGGGCCAGGTGTAGGCTACGGCGTAGGGTAAGGTGTAGGGCTGGTGGTGGGTTTCCGTTCCGGGCTAGGGTTAGGGTTAGGGAACGGCAAGGCTGAGGGCACAGGTGAGGGTACGGAAACGTGGGAGGGTCAGGCTACGTGCTGACGCACGGGTCAGTGCCAGCGTACGGGCCAGGAGTAGGCTACGGCTTGGGGGTAAGTTGTAGGGCTGGTGTTGGGTTTCCGTTCCGGGCTAGGGTTAGGGTTAGGGAACGGCAAGGCTTAGGGCACAGGTGAGGGTACGGAAACGTGGGAGGGCCAGGCTACGTGCTGATGCACGGGTCAGTGCCAGCGTACGGGCCAGGAGTAGGCTACCTTGTAGGGTAAGGTGTAGGGCTGGTGGTGGGTTTCCGTTCCGTGCTAGGGTTAGGGTTAGGGAACGGCAAGGCTTAGGGCACAGGTGAGAGTACGGAAACGTAGGAGGGTCAGGCTACGTGCTGACGCACGGGCCAGTGCCAGCGTACGGGCCAGGATTAGGCTACGGCATAGGGTAAGGTGTAGGGCTGGTGGTGGGTTTCCGTTCCGGGGTAGGGTTAGGGTTAGGGAACGGCAAGGCTTAGGGCACAGGTGAGGGTACGGAAACGTGGGAGGTTCAGGCTACGTGCTGACGCACGGGTCAGTGCCAGCGTATGGGCCAGGTGTAGGCTACGGCATAGGGTAAGGTGTAGGGCTGGTGGTGGGTTTCCGTTCCGGGCTAGGGTTAGGGTTAGGGAACGGCAAGGCTTAGGGCACAGTTGAGGGTACGGAAACGTGGGAGGGTCAGGCTACGTGCTGACGCACGGGTCAGTGCCAGCGTACCGGCCAGGTGTAGGCTACGGCTTCTGGGTAAGGTGTAGGGCTGGTGGTGGGTTTCCGTTCCGGGCTAGGGTTAGGGTTAGGGAACGGCAAGGCTTAGGGCACAGGTGAGGGTACGGAAACGTGGGAGGGTCAGGCTACGTGCTGACGCACGGGTCAGTGCCAGCGTACGGGCCAGGAGTAGGCTACGGCTTAGGGTAAGGTGTAGGGCTGGTGGTGGGTTTCCGTTCCGGGCTAGGGTTAGGGTTAGGGAACGGCAAGGCTTAGGGCACAGGTGAGTTTATGGAAACCTGGGAGAGTCAGGCTATGTGCTGACGCACGGGTCAGTGCCAGCGTTCGGGTCAGGAGTAGGCTACGGCGTAGGGTAATGTGTAGGGCTGGTGGTGGGTTTCCATTCCGGGCTAGCGTTAGGGTTAGGGAACAGCAAGGCTTAGGGCACAGCTGAGGGTACGGAAACGTGGGAGGGTCAGGCTACGTGCTGACGCACGGGTCAGTGCCAGTGTACCGGCCAGGTGTAGGCTACGGCTTGTGGGTAAGGTGTAGGGCTGGTGGTGGGTTTCCGTTCCGGGCTAGGGTTAGGGTTAGGGAACGGCAAGGCTTAGGGCACAGGTGAGGGTACGGAAACGTGGCAGGGTCAGGCTACGTGCTGACGCACGGGTCAGTGCCAGCGTACCGGCCAGGTGTAGGCTACGGCTTCTGGGTAAGGTGGGCTGGTGGTGGGTTTCCGTTCCGGGCTAAGGTTAGGGTTAGGGAACGGCAAGGCTTAGGGCACCGGTGAGGGTACAGAAACGTGGGAGGGTCAGGCTACGTGCTGATGCACGGGTCAGTGCCAGCATACGGGCCAGGAGTAGGCTACGGCGTAGGGTAAGGTGTAGGGCTGGTGGTGGGTTTCCCTTCCGGGCTAGGGTTAGGGTTAGGGAACGGCAAGGCTTAGGGCACATGTGAGGGTATGGAAACGTGGGAGGGTCAGGCTACGTGCTGACGCACGGGTCAGTGCCAGCGTACGGGCCAGGAGTAGGCTACGGCGTAGGGTAAGGTGTAGGGCTGGTGGTGGGTTTCCGTTCCGGGCTAGGGTTAGGGTTAGGGAACGGCAAGGCTTAGGGCACAGGTGAGGGTACGGAAACGTGGGAGGGTCAGGCTATGTGCTGACGCACGAGTCAGTGCCAGCGTACGGGCCAGGAGTAGGCTACGATTGGGGGTAAGGTGTAGGGCTGGTGGTGGGTTTCCGTTCCGGGCTAGGGTTAGGGTTAGGGAACGGCAAGGCTTAGGGCACAGGTGAGGGAACGGAAACGTGGGAGGGTCAGGCTACGTGCTGACGCACGGGTCAGTGCCAGCGTACGTGCCAGGAGTAGGCTACGGCGTAGGGTAAGGTGTAGGGCTGGTGGTGGGTTTCCGTTCCGGGCTAGGGTTAGGGTTAGGGAACGGCAAGGCTTAGGGCACAGGTGAGGGTACGGAAACGTGGGAGGGTCAGGCTACGTGCTGACGCACGTGTCAGTGCCAGCGTACAGGCCAGGTGTAGGCTACGGCTTGGGGGTAAGGTGTAGGGCTGGTGGTGGGTTTCCGTTCCGGGCTAGGTTTAGGGTTAGGGAACGGCAAGGCTTAGGGCACAGGTGAGGGTACGGAAACGTGGGAGGGTCAGGCTACGTTCTGACGCACGGGTCAGTGCCAGCGTACGGGCCAGGATTAGGCTACGGCGTAGGGTAAGGTGTAGGGCTGGTGGTGGGTTTCCGTTCCGGGCTAGGGTTAGGGTTAGGGAACGGCAAGGCTTATGGCACAGGTGAGGGTACGGAAACGTGGGAGGGTCAGGCTACGTGCTGACGCACGGGTCAGTGCCAGCGTACGGGCCAGGAGTAGGGTACGGCTTGGGGGTAAGTTGTAGGGCTGGTGGTGGGTTTCCGTTCCGGTCTAGGGTTAGGGTTAGGGAACGGCAAGGCTTAGGGCACAGGTGAGGGTACGGAAACGTGGGAGGGTCAGACTACGTGCTGACGCATTGGTCAGTGCCAGCGTACGGGCGTGGAGTAGGCTACAGCGTAGGGTAAGGTGTAGGGCTGGTGGTGGGTTTCCGTTCCGGGCTAGGGTTAGGGTTAGGGAACGGCAAGGCTTAGGGCACAGGTGAGGGTACGGAAACGTGGGAGGGTCAGGCTACGTGCTGACGCACGGGTCAGTGCCAGCGTACGGGCCAGGAGTAGGCTACGGCTTGGGGGTAAGGTGTAGGGCTGGTGGTGGGTTTCCGTTCCGGGCTAGGGTTAGGGTTAGGGAATGGCAAGGCTTAGGGCACAGGTGAGGGTACGGAAACGTGGGAGGTTCAGGCTACGTGCTGACGCACGGGTCAGTGCCAGCGTACGGGCCAGGAGTAGGCTACGGCTTGGGGGTAAGTTGTAGGGCTGGTGGTGGGTTTCCGTTCCGGGCTAGGGTTAGGGTTAGGGAACGGCAAGGCTTCGGGCACAGGTGAGGGTACAGAAACGTGGGAGGGTCAGGCTACGTGCTGACGCACGGGTCAGTGCCAGCGTACGTTCCAGGAGAAGGCTACGGCTTGGGGGTAAGGTGTAGGGCTTTTGGTGGGTTTCCGTTTCGGGCTAGGGTTAGGGTTAGGGAACGGCAAGGCTTAGGGCACAGGTGAGGGTACGGAAACGTGGGAGGGTCAGGCTACGTGCTGACGCATGGGTCAGTGCCAGCGTACGGGCCAGGAGTAGGCTACGGCGTAGGGTAAGGTGTAGGGCTGGTGGTGGGTTTCCGTTCCGGGCTAGGGTTAGGGTTAGGGAACGGCAAGGCTTAGGGCACAGGTGAGGGTACGGAAACGTGGGAGGGTCAGGCTACGTGCTGACGCAAGGGTCAGTGCCAGCGTACAGGCCAGGTGTAGGCTACGTCTTGGGGGTAAGGTGTAGGGCTGGTGGTGGGTTTCCGTTCCGGGCTAGGGTTAGGGTTAGGGAACGGCAAGGCTTAGGGCACAGGTGAGGGTATGGAAACGTGGGAGGGTCAGGCTACGTGCTGATGCATGGGTTAGTGCCAGCGTACGGGCCAGGATTAGGCTACGGCGTAGGGTAAGGTGTAGGGCTGGTGGTGGGTTTCCATTCCGGGCTAGGGTTAGGGTTAGGGAACGGCAAGGCTGAGGGCACAGGTGAGGGTACGGAAACGTGGGAGGGTCAGGCTACGTGCTGACGCACGGGTCAGTGCCAGCGTACGGGCCAGGAGTAGGCTACGGCATAGGGTAAGGTGTAGGGCTGGTGGGGGGTTTCCGTTCCGGGCTAGGGTTAGGGTTATGGAACGGCAAGGCTTAGGGCACAGGTGAGGGTACGGAAACGTGGGAGGGTCAGGCTACGTGCTGATGCACGGGTCATTGCCAGCGTACCGGCCAGGTGTAGGCTACTGCTTGTGGGTAAGGTGTAGGGCTGGTGGTGGGTTTCCGTTCCGGGCTAGGTTTAGGGTTAGGGAACGGCAAGGCTTAGGGCACAGGTGAGGGTACGGAAACGTGGGAGGGTCAGGCTACGTGCTGACGCACGGGTCAGTGCCAGCGTACGCGCCAGGAGTAGGCTACGGCTTGGGGGTAAGGTGTAGGGCTGGTGGTGGGTTTCCGTTCCGGGCTAGGGTTAGGGTTAGGGAACGGCAAGGCTTAGGGCACAGGTGAGGGTACGGAAACGTGGGAGGGTCAGGCTACGTGCTGACGCACGGGTCAGTGCCAGCGTACGGGCCAGGAGTAGGCTACGGCGTAGGGTAAGGTGTAGGGCTGGTGGTGGGTTTCCGTTCCGGGCTAGGGTTAGGGTTAGGGAAAGGCAAGGCTTAGGGCACAGGTGAGGGTACGGAAACGTGGGAGGGTCAGGCTACGTGCTGACGCACGGGTCAGTGCCCGCGTACGGGCCAGGAGTAGGCTACGGCTTGGGGGTAAGGTGTAGGGCTCGTGGTGGGTTTCCGTTCCGGGCTAGGGTTAGGGTTAGGGAACGGCAAGGCTTAGGGCACAGGTGAGGGTACGGAAACGTGGGAGGGTCAGGCTACGTGCTGACGCACGGGTCAGTGCCAGCGTACGGGCCAGGAGTAGGCTACGGCTTGGGGGTAAGTTGTAGGGCTGGTGGTGGGTTTCCGTTCCGGGCTAGGGTTAGGGTTAGGGAACGGCAAGGCTTAGGGCACAGGTGAGGGTACGGAAACGTGGGAGGGTCAGGCTACGTGCTGACGCACGGGTCAGTGCCAGCGTACGGGCCAGGAGTAGGGTACGGCATAGGGTAAGGTGTAGGGCTGGTGGTGGGTTTCCGTTCCGTGCTAGCGTTAGGGTTAGGGAACGGCAAGGCTTAGGGCACCGGTGAGGGTACGGAAACGTGGGAGGGTCAGGCTACGTGCTGACGCACGGGTCAGTGCCAGCGTACGGGCCAGGAGTAGGCTACGGCTTGGGGGTAAGGTGTAAGGCTGGTGGTGGGTTTCCGTTCCGGGCTAGGGTTAGGGTTAGGGAACGGCAAGGCTTAGGGCACAGGTGAGGGTACGGAAACTTGGGAGGGTCAGGCTACGTGCTGACGCACGGGTCAGTGCCAGCGTACGGGCCAGGAGTAGGCTACGGCTTGGGGGTAAGTTGTAGGGCTGGTGGTGGGTTTCCGTTCCGGGCTAGGGTTAGGGTTAGGGAACGGCAAGGCTTAGGGCACAGGTGAGGGTATAGAAACGTGGGAGGGTCAGGCTACGTGCTGACGCACGGGTCAGTGCCAGCGTACGTTCCAGGAGTAGGCTACGGCTTGGGGGTAAGGTGTAGGGCTTTTGGTGGGTTTCCGTTCCGGGCTAGGGTTAGGGTTAGGGAACGGCAAGGCTTAGGGCACAGGTGAGGGTACGGAAACGTGGGAGGGTCAGTCTACGTGCTGACGCACGGGTCAGTGCCAGCGTACGGGCCAGGATTAGGCTACGGCGTAGGGTAAGGTGTAGGGCTGGTGGTGGGTTTCTGTTCCGGGCTAGGGTTAGGGTTAGGGAACGGCAAGGCTTAGGGCACAGGTGAGGGTACGGAAACGTGGGAGGGTCAGGCTACGTTCTGACGCACGGGTCAGTGCCAGCGTACGGGCCAGGATTAGGCTACGGCGTAGGGTAAGGTGTAGGGCTGGTGGTGGGTTTCTGTTCCGGGCTAGGGTTAGGGTTAGGGAACGGCAAGGCTTAGGGCACAGGTGAGGGTACGGAAACGTGGGAGGGTCAGGCTACGTGCTGACGCATGGGTCAGTGCCAGCGTACGGGCCAGGAGTAGGGTACGGCTTGGGGGTAAGTGGTATTGCTGGTGGTGGGTTTCTGTTCCGGGCTAGGGTTAGGGTTAGGGAACAGCAAGGCTTAGGGCACAGGTGAGGGTACGGAAACGTGGGAGGGTCAGGCTACGTGCTGACGCACGGGTCAGTGCCAGCGTACGGGCCTGGAGTAGGCTACGGCGTAGGGTAAGGTGTAGGGCTGGTGGTGGGTTTCCATTCCGGGCTAGGGTTAGGGTTAGGGAACGGCAAGGCTTAGGGCACAAGTGAGGGTACGGAAACGTGGGAGGGCCAGGCTACGTGCTGACGCACGGGTCAGTGCCAGCGTACCGGCCAGGTGTAGGCTACGGCTTGTGGGTAAGGTGTAGGGCTGGTGGTGGGTTTCCGTTCCGGGCTAGGGTCAGGGTTAGGGAACGGCAAGGCTTAGGGCACAGGTGAGGGTACGGAAACGTGGGAGGGTCAGGCTACGTGCTGATGCACGGGTCAGTGCCAGCGTACGGGCCAGGAGTAGGCTAAGGTGTAGGGTAAGGTGTAGGGCTGGTGGTGGGTTTCCGTTCCGTGCTAGGGTTAGGGTTAGGGAACGGCAAGGCTTAGGGCACAGGTGAGGGTACGGAAACGTAGGACGGTCAGGCTACGTGCTGATGCACAGGTCAGTGCCAGCGTACGGGCCAGGAGTAGGCTACGGCGTAGGGTAAGGTGTAGGGCTGGTGGTGGGTTTCCGTTCCGGGCTAGGTTTAGGGTTAGGGAACGGCAAGGCTTAGGGCACAGATGAGGGTACGGAAACGTGGGAGGGTCAGGATACGTGCTGATGCACGGGTCAGTGCCAGCGTACCGGCCAGGTATAGGCTACGGCTTGTGGGTAAGGTGTAGGGCTGGTGGTGGGTTTCCGTTCCGGGCTAGGGTTAGGGTTAGGGAACGGCAAGGCTTAGGGCACAGGTGAGGGTACGGAAACGTGGGAGGGTCAGGCTACGTGCTGACGCACGGGTCAGTGCCAGCGTACGGGCCAGGAGTAGGCTACGGCTTGGGGGTAAGGTGTAGGGCTGGTGGTGGGTTTCCGTTCCGGGCTAGGGTTAGGGTTAGGGAACGGCAAGGCTTAGGGCACAGGTGAGGGTACGGAAACGTGGGACGGTCAGGCTACGTGCTGACGCACGGGTCAGTGCCAGCGTACGGGCCAGGAGTAGGCTACGGCTTGGGGGTAAGTTGTAGGGCTGGTGGTGGGTTTCTGTTCCGGGCTAGGGTTAGGGTTAGGGAACGGCAAGGCTTAGGGCACAGGTGAGGGTACGGAAACGTGGGAGCGTCAGACTACGTGCTGACGCATTGGTCAGTGCCAGCGTACGGGCCAGGAGTAGGCTACAGCGTAGGGTAAGGTGTAGGGCTGGTGGTGGGTTTCCGTTCGGGGCTAGGGTTAGGGTTAGGGAACGGCAAGGCTTAGGGCACAGGTGAGGGTACGGAAACGTGGGAGGGTCAGGCTACGTGCTGACGCACGGGTCAGTGCCAGCGTACGGGCCAGGAGTAGGCTACGGCTTGGGGGTAAGGTGTAGGGCTGGTGGTGGGTTTCCGTTCCGGGCTAGGGTTAGGGTTAGGGAACGGCAAGGCTTAGGGCACAGGTGAGGGTACGGAAATGTGGGAGGGTCAGGCTACGTGCTGACGCACGGGTCAGTGCCAGCGTACGGGCCAGGAGTAGGCTATGGCTTGGGGGTAAGTTGTAGGGCTGGTGGTGGGTTTCCGTTCCGGGCTAGGGTTAGGGTTAGGGAACGGCAAGGCTTAGGGCATAGGTGAGGGTACAGAAACGTGGGAGGGTCAGGCTACGTGCTGACGCACGGGTCAGTGCCAGCGTACGTTCCAGGAGAAGGCTACGGCTTGGGGGTAAGGTGTAGGGCTTTTGGTGGGTTTCCGTTCCGGGCTAGGGTTAGGGTTAGGGAACGGCAAGGCTTAGGGCACAGGTGAGGGTACGGAAACGTGGGAGGGTCAGGCTACGTGCTGACGCACGGGTCAGTGCCAGCGTACGGGTCAGGATTAGGCTACGGCGTAGGGTAAGGTGTAGGGCTGGTGGTGGGTTTCCGTTCCGGGCTAGGGTTAGGGTTAGGGAACGGCAAGACTGAGGGCACAGGTGAGGGTACGGAAACGTGGGAGGGTCAGGCTACGTGCTGACGCAGTGGTCAGTGCCAGCGTACGGGCCAGGAGTAGGCTACGGCGTAGGGTAAGGTGTAGGGCTGGTGGTGGGTTTCCGTTCCGGGCTAGGGTTAGGGTTATGGAACGGCAAGGCTTAGGGCACAGGTGTGGGTACGGAAACGTGGGAGGGTCAGGCTACGTGCTGATGCACGGGTCTGTGCCAGCGTACCGGCCAGGTGTAGGCTACTGCTTGTGGGTAAGGTGTAGGGCTGGTGGTGGGTTTCCGTTCCGGGCTAGGGTTAGGGTTAGGGAACGGCAAGGCTTAGGGCACAGGTGAGGATACGGAAACGTGGGAGGGTCAGGCTACGTGCTGACGCACGGATCAGTGCCAGCGTACGGGCCAGGAGTAGGCTACGGCTTGGGGGTAAGGTGTAGGGCTGGTGGTGGGTTTCCGTTCCGGGCTAGGGTTAGGGTTAGGGAACGGCAAGGCTTAGGGCACAGGTGAGGGTACGGAAACGTGGGAGGGTCAGGCTACGTGCTGACGCACGGGTCAGTGCCAGCGTACCGGCCAGGTATAGGCTATGGCTTGTGGGTAAGGTGTAGGGCTGGTGGTGGGTTTCCGTTCCGGGCTAGGGTTAGGGTTAGGGAACGGCAAGGCTTAGGGCACAGGTGAGGGTACGGAAACGTGGGAGAGTCAGGCTACGTGCTGACACACGGGTCAGTGCCAGCGTACGGGACAGGAGTAGGATACAACGTAGGGTAAGGTGTAGGGCTGGTGGTGGGTTTCCGTTCCGGGCTAGGGTTAGGGTTAGGGAACGGCAAGGCTTAGGGCACAGGTGAGGGTACGGAAACGTGGGAGGGTCAGGCTACGTGCTGACGCACGGGTCAGTGCCAGCGTACGGGCCAGGAGTAGGCTACGGCGTAGGGTAAGGTGTAGGGCTGGTGGTGGGTTTCCGTTCCGTGCTAGCGTTAGGGTTAGGGAACGGCAAGGCTTAGGGCACAGGTGAGGGTACGGAAACGTGGGAGGGTCAGGCTACGTGCTGACGCACGGGTCAGTGCCAGCGTACGGGCCAGGAGTAGGCTACGGCTTGGGGGTAAGGTGTAGGGCTGGTGGTGGGTTTCCGTTCCGGGCTAGGGTTAGGGTTAGGGAACGGCAAGACTTAGGGCACAGGTGAGGGTACGGAAACGTGGGAGGTTCAGGCTACGTGCTGACGCACGGGTCAGTGCCAGCGTACGGGCCAGGATTAGGCTACGGCTTGGGGGTAAGTTGTAGGGCTGGTGGTGGGTTTCCGTTCCGGGCTAGGGTTAGGGTTAGGGAACGGCAAGGCTTAGGGCACAGGTGAGGGTACGGAAACGTGGGAGGGTCAGGCTACGTGCTGACGCATGGGTCAGTGCCAGCGTACGGGCCAGGAGTAGGGTACGGCTTGGGGGTAAGTGGTAGGGCTGGTGGTGGGTTTCTGTTCTGGGCTAGGGTTAGGGTTAGGGAACAGCAAGGCTTAGGGCACAGGTGAGGGTACGGAAACGTGGGAGGGTCAGGCTACGTGCTGACGCACGGGTCAGTGCCAGCGTAAGGGCCTGGAGTAGGCTACGGCGTAGGGTAAGGTGTAGGGCTGGTGGTGGGTTTCCATTCCGGGCTAGGGTTAGGGTTAGGGAACGGCAAGGCTTAGGGCACAGGTGAGGGTACGGAAACGTGGGAGGGCCAGGCTACGTGCTGACGCACGGGTCAGTGCCAGCGTACCGGCCAGGTGTAGGTTACGGCTTGTGGGTAAGGTGTAGGGCTGGTGGTGGGTTTCCGTTCCGGGCTAGGGTCAGGGTTAGGGAACGGCAAGGCTTAGGGCACAGGTGAGGGTACGGAAACGTGGCAGGGTCAGGCTACGTGCTGAAGCACGGGTCAGTGCCAGCGTACCGGCCAGGTGTAGGTTACGGCTTCTGGGTAAGGTGTAGGGCTGGTGGTGGTTTTCCGTTTCGGGCTAGGCTTAGGGTTAGGGAACGGCAAGGCTTAGGGCACAGGTGAGGGTACGGAAACGTGGGAGGGTCAGGCTACGTGCTGATGCACGGGTCAGTGCCAGCGTACGGGCCAGGAGTAGGCTACGGCTTGGGGGTAAGGTGTAGGGCTGGTGGTGGGTTTCCGTTCCGGGCTAGTGTTAGGGTTAGGGAACGGCAAGGCTTAGGGCACAGGTGAGGGTACGGAAACGTGGGAGGGTCAGGCTACGTGCTGACGCACGGGTCAGTGCCAGCGTACGGGCCAGGAGTAGGCTACGGCGTAGGGTAAGGTGTAGGGCTGGTGGTGGGTTTCCGTTCCGTGCTAGGTTTAGGGTTAGGGAACGGCAAGGTTTAGAGCACAGATGAGGGTACGGAAACGTGGGAGGGTCAGGCTACGTGCGGACGCACGGGTCAGTGCCAGCGTACGGGCCAGGAGTAGGCTACGGCTTGGGGGTAAGGTGTAGGGCTGGCGGTGGTTTTCCGTTCCGGGCTAGGGTTAGGGTTAGGGAACGGCAAGGCTTAGGGCACAGGTGAGGGAACGGAAACGTGGGAGGGTCAGGCTACGTGCTGACGCACGGGTCAGTGCCAGCGTACGGGCCAGGAGTAGGCTACGGCATAGGGTAAGGTGTAGGGCTGGTGGTGGGTTTCCTTTCCGGGCTAGGGTTAGGGTTATGGAACGGCAAGGCTTAGGGCACAGGTGAGGGTATGGAAACGTGGGAGGGTCAGGCTACGTGCTGACGCACGGGTCAGTGCCAGCGTACGGGCCAGGAGTAGGCTACGGCGTAGGGTAAGGTGTAGGGTTGGTGGTGGGTTTCCGTTCCGGGATAGGGTTAGGGTTAGGGAACGGCAAGGCTGAGGGCACAGGTGAGGGTACGGAAACGTGGGAGGGTCAGGCTACGTGCTGACGCACGGGTCAGTGCCAGCGTACGGGCCTGGAGTAGGCTACGGCTTGGGGTTAAGGTGTAGGGCTGGTGGTGGGTTTCCGTTCCGGGCTAGGGTTAGGGTTAGGGAACGGCAAGGCTTAGGGCACAGGTGAGGGTACGGAAACGTGGGAGGGTCAGGCTACGTGCTGACGCACGGGTCAGTGCCAGCGTACGGGCCAGGATTAGGCTACGGCTTGGGGGTAAGTTGTAGGGCTGGTGGTGGTTTTGCGTTCCGGGCTAGGGTTAGGGTTAGGGAACGGCAAGGCTTAGGGCACAGGTGAGGGTACGGAAACGTGGGAGGGTCAGGCTACGTGCTGACGCACGGGTCAGTGCCAGCGTACGGGCCAGGAGTAGGCTACGGCGTAGGGTAAGGTGTAGGGCTGGTGGTGGGTTTCCGTTCCGGGCTAGGGTTAGGGTTAGGGAACGGCAAGGCTTAGGGCACAGGTGAGGGTATGGAAACGTGGGAGGGTCAGGCTACGTGCTGACGCACGGGTCAGTGCCAGCGTACGGGCCAGGAGTAGGCTACGGCGTAGGGTAAGGTGTAGGGCTGGTGGTGGGTTTCCGTTCCGGGCTAGGGTTAGGGTTAGGGAACGGCAAGGCTGAGGGCACAGGTGAGGGTACGGAAACGTGGGAGGGTCAGGCTACGTGCTGACGCACGGGTCAGTGCCAGCGTACGGGCTAGGAGTAGGCTACGGCGTAGGGTAAGTTGTAGGGCTGGTGGTGGGTTTCCGTTCCGGGCTAGGGTTAGGGTTAGGGAACGGCAAGGCTTAGGGTACAGGTGAGGGTACGGATACGTGGGAGGGTCAGGCTACGTGCTGACGCACGGGTCAGTGCCAGCGTACGGGCCAGGAGTAGGCTACGGCTTGGGGGTAAGGTGTAGGGCTGGTGGTGGGTTTCCGTTCCGGGCTAGGGTTAGGGTTAGGGAACGGCAAGGCTTAGGGCACAGGTGAGGGTACGGAAACGTGGGAGGGTCAGGCTACGTGCTGACGCACGAGTCAGTGCCAGCGTACGGGCCAGGAGTAGGCTACGGCTTGGGGGTAAGTTGTAGGGCTGGTGGTGGGTTTCCGTTCCGGGCTAGGGTTAGGGTTAGGGAACGGCAAGGCTTAGGGCACAGGTGAGGGTACGGAAACGTGGGAGGGTCAGGCTACGTGCTGACGCACGGGTCAGTGCCAGCGTACGGGCCAGGAGTAGGCTACGGCTTGGGGGTAAGTTGTAGGGCTGGTGGTGGTTTTGCGTTCCGGGCTAGGGTTAGGGTTAGGGAACGGCAAGGCTTAGGGCACAGGTGAGGGTACGGAAACGTGGGAGGGTCAGGCTACGTGCTGATGCACGGGTCAGTGCCAGCGTACGGGCCAGGAGTAGGCTACGGTGTTGGGTAAGGTGTAGGGCTGGTGGTGGGTTTCCGTTCCTTGCTAGGGTTAGGGTTAGGGAACGGCAAGGCTTAGGGCACAGGTGAGGGTACGGAAACGTAGGCGGGTCAGGCTACGTGCTGATGCACGGGTCAGTGCCAGCGTACGGGCCAGGAGTAGGCTACGGCGTAGGGTAAGGTGTAGGGCTGGTGGTGGGTTTCTGTTCCGGGCTAGGGTTAGGGTTAGGGAACGGCAAGGCTTAGGGCACAGGTGAGGGTACGGAAACGTGGGAGGGTCAGGCTACGTGCTGATGCACGGGTCAGTGCCAGCGTACCGGCCAGGTATAGGCTACGGCTTGTGGGTAAGGTGTAGGGCTGGTGGTGGGTTTCCGTTCCGGGCTAGGGTTAGGGTTAGGGAACGGCAAGGCTTAGGGCACAGGTGAGGGTACGGAAACGTGCGAAGGTCAGGCTACGTGCTGACGCACGGGTCAGTGCCAGCGTACGGGCCAGGAGTAGGCTACGGCTTGTGGGTAAGGTGTAGGGCTGGTGGTGGGTTTCCGTTCCGGGCTAGGGTTAGGGTTAGGGAACGGCAAGGCTTAGGGCACAGGTGAGGGTACGGAAACGTGGCAGGGTCAGGCTACGTGCTGACGCACGGGTCAGTGCCAGCGTACCGGCCAGGTGTAGGCTACGGCTTCTGGGTAAGGTGTAGGGCTGGTGGTGGGTTTCCGTTCCGGGCTAGGGTTAGGGTTAGGGAACGGCAAGGCTTAGGGCACAGGTGACGGTACGGAAACGTGGGAGGGTCAGGCTACGTGCTGATGCACGGGTCAGTGCCAGCGTTCGGGCTAGGAGTAGGCTACGGCTTGGGGGTAAGGTGTAGGGCTGGTGGTGGGTTTCCGTTCCGGGCTAGGGTTAGGGTTAGGGAACGGCAAGGCTTAGGGCACAGGTGAGGGTACGGAAACGTGGGAGGGTCAGGCTACGTGCTGACGCACGGGTCAGTACCAGTGTATGGGCCAGGAGTAGGGTACGGCGTAGGGTAAGTTGTAGGGCTGGTGGTGGGTTTCCGTTCCGTGCTAGGGTTAGGGTTAGGGAACGGCAAGGTTTAGAGCACAGGTGAGGGTACGGAAACGTGGGAGGGTCAGGCTACGTGCTGACGCACGTGTCAGTGCCAGCGTACGGGCCAGGAGTAGGCTACGGCTTGGGGGTAAGGTGTAGGGCTGGCGGTGGGTTTCCGTTCCGGGCTAGGGTTAGGGTTAGGGAACGGCAAGGCTTAGGGCACCGGTGAGGTTACGGAAACGTGGGAGGGTCAGGCTACGTGCTGACGCACGGGTCAGTGCCAGCGTACGGGCCAGGAGTAGGCTACGGCGTAGGGTAAGGTGTAGGGCTGGTGGTGGGTTTCCCTTCCGGGCTAGGGTTAGGGTTAGGGAACGGCAAGGCTTAGGGCACAGGTGAGGGTATGGAAACGTTGGAGGGTCAGGCTACATGCTGACGCACGGGTCAGTGCCAGCGTACGGGCCAGGAGTAGGCTACGGCGTAGGGTAAGGTGTAGGGCTGGTGGTGGGTTTCCGTTCCGGGCTAGGGTTAGGGTTAGGGAACGGCAAGGCTGAGGGCACAGGTGAGGGTACGGAAACGTGGGAGGGTCAGGCTATCTGCTGACGCACGAGTCAGTGCCAGCGTACGGGCCAGGAGTAGGCTACGGCTTGGGGGTAAGGTGTAGGGCTGGTGATGGGTTTCCGTTCCGGGCTAGGGTTAGGGTTAGGGAACGGCAAGGCTTAGGGCACAGGTGAGGGTACGGAAACGTGGGAGGGTCAGGCTACGTGTTGACGCACGGGTCAGTGCCAGCGTACGGGCCAGGAGTATGCTACGGCGTAGGGTAAGGTGTAGGGCTGGTGGTGGGTTTCCGTTCCGGGCTAGGGTTAGGGTTAGGGAACGGCAAGGCTTAGGGCACAGGTGAGGGTACGGAAACGTGGGAGGGTCAGGCTACGTGCTGACGCACGTGTCAGTGCCAGCGTACAGGCCAGGTGTAGGCTACGGCTTGGGGGTAAGGTGTAGGGCTGGTGGTGGGTTTCCGTTCCGGGCTAGGGTTAGGGTTAGGGAACGGCAAGGCTTAGGGCACAGGTGAGGGTACGGAAACGTGGGAGGGTCAGGCTACGTGCTGACGCACGGGTCAGTGCCAGCGTACGGGCCAGGATTAGGCTACGGCGTAGGGTAAGGTGTAGGGCTGGTGGTGGGTTTCCGTTCCGGGCTAGGGTTAGGGTTAGGGAACGGCAAGGCTTAGGGCACAGGTGAGGGTACGGAAACGTGGGAGGGTCAGGCTACGTGCTGACGCACGGGTCAGTGCCAGCGTACGGGCCAGAAGTAGGGTACGACTTGGGGGTAAGTTGTAGGGCTGGTGGTGGGTTTCCGTTCCGGGCTAGGGTTAGGGTTAGGGAACGGCAAGGCTTAGGGCACAGGTGAGGGTACGGAAACGTGGGAGGGTCAGGCTACGTGCTGACGCACGGGTCAGTGCCAGCGTACGGGTCAGGATTAGGCTACGGCGTAGGGTAAGGTGTAGGGCTGGTGGTGGGTTTCCGTTCCGGGCTAGGGTTAGGGTTAGGGAACGGCAAGACTGAGGGCACAGGTGAGGGTACGGAAACGTGGGAGGGTCAGGCTACGTGCTGACGCACGGGTCAGTGCCAGCGTACGGGCCAGGAGTAGGCTACGGCGTAGGGTAAGGTGTAGGGCTGGTGGTGGGTTTCCGTTCCGGGCTAGGGTTAGGGTTATGGAACGGCAAGGCTTAGGGCACAGGTGTGGGTACGGAAACGTGGGAGGGTCAGGCTACGTGCTGATGCACGGGTCTGTGCCAGCGTACCGGCCAGGTGTAGGCTACTGCTTGTGGGTAAGGTGTAGGGCTGGTGGTGGGTTTCCGTTCCGGGCTAGGGTTAGGGTTAGGGAACGGCAAGGCTTAGGGCACAGGTGAGGATACGGAAACGTGGGAGGGTCAGGCTACGTGCTGACGCACGGGTCAGTGCCAGCGTACGGGCCAGGAGTAGGCTACGGCTTGGGGGTAAGGTGTAGGGCTGGTGGTGGGTTTCCGTTCCGGGCTAGGGTTAGGGTTAGGGAACGGCAAGGCTTAGGGCACAGGTGAGGGTACGGAAACGTGGGAGGGCCAGGCTACGTGCTGACGCACGGGTCAGTGCCAGCGTACCGGCCAGGTGTAGGCTACGGCTTGTGGGTAAGTTGTAGGGCTGGTGGTGGGTTTCCGTTCCGGGCTAGGGTCAGGGTTAGGGAACGGCAAGGCTTAGGGCACAGGTGAGGGTACGGAAACGTGGCAGGGTCAGGCTACGTGCTGAAGCACGGGTCAGTGCCAGCGTACCGGCCAGGTGTAGGTTACGGCTTCTGGGTAAGGTGTAGGGCTGGTGGTGGGTTTCCGTTTCGGGCTAGGGTTAGGGTTAGGGAACGGCAAGGCTTAGGGCACAGGTGAGGGTACGGAAACGTGGGAGGGTCAGGCTACGTGCTGATGCACGGGTCAGTGCCAGCGTACGGGCCAGGAGTAGGCTACGGCTTGGGGGTAAGGTGTAGGGCTGGTGGTGGGTTTCCGTTCCGGGCTAGTGTTAGGGTTAGGGAACGGCAAGGCTTAGGGCACAGGTGAGGGTACGGAAACGTGGGAGGGTCAGGCTACGTGCTGACGCACGGGTCAGTGCCAGCGTACGGGCCAGGAGTAGGCTACGGCGTAGGGTAAGGTGTAGGGCTGGTGGTGGGTTTCCGTTCCGTGCTAGGTTTAGGGTTAGGGAACGGCAAGGTTTAGAGCACAGGTGAGGGTACGGAAACGTGGGAGGGTCAGGCTACGTGCGGACGCACGGGTCAGTGCCAGCGTACGGGCCAGGAGTAGGCTACGGCTTGGGGGTAAGGTGTAGGGCTGGCGGTGGGTTTCCGTTCCGGGCTAGGGTTAGGGTTAGGGAACGGCAAGGCTTAGGGCACAGGTGAGGGAACGGAAACGTGGGAGGGTCAGGCTACGTGCTGACGCACGGGTCAGTGCCAGCGTACGGGCCAGGAGTAGGCTACGGCATAGGGTAAGGTGTAGGGCTGGTGGTGGGTTTCCTTTCCGGGCTAGGGTTAGGGTTAGGGAACGGCAAGGCTTAGGGCACAGGTGAGGGTATGGAAACGTGGGAGGGTCAGGTTACGTGCTGACGCACGGGTCAGTGCCAGCGTAAGGGCCAGGAGTAGGCTACGGCGTAGGGTAAGGTGTAGGGTTGGTGGTGGGTTTCCGTTCCGTGATAGGGTTAGGGTTAGGGAACGGCAAGGCTGAGGGCACAGGTGAGGGTACGGAAACGTGGGAGGGTCAGTCTACGTGCTGACGCACGGGTCAGTGCCAGCGTACGGGCCTGGAGTAGGCTACGGCTTGGGGGTAAGGTGTAGGGCTGGTGGTGGGTTTCCGTTCCGGGCTAGGGTTAGGGTTAGGGAACGGCAAGGCTTAGGGCACAGGTGAGGGTACGGAAACGTGGGAGGGTCAGGCTACGTGCTGACGCACGGGTCAGTGCCAGCGTACGGGCCAGGATTAGGCTACGGCTTGGGGGTAAGTTGTAGGGCTGGTGGTGGTTTTCCGTTCCGGGCTAGGGTTAGGGTTAGGGAACGGCAAGGCTTAGGGCACAGGTGAGGGTACGGAAACGTGGGAGGGTCAGGCTACGTGCTGACGCACGGGTCAGTGCCAGCGTACGGGCCAGGAGTAGGCTACGGCGTAGGGTAAGGTGTAGGGCTGGTGGTGGGTTTCCGTTCCGGGCTAGGGTTAGGGTTAGGGAACGGCAAGGCTTAGGGCACAGGTGAGGGTATGGAAACGTGGGAGGGTCAGGCTACGTGCTGACGCACGGGTCAGTGCCAGCGTACGGGCCAGGAGTAGGCTACGGCGTAGGGTAAGGTGTAGGGCTGGTGGTGGGTTTCCGTTCCGGGCTAGGGTTAGGGTTAGGGAACGGCAAGGCTGAGGGCACAGGTGAGGGTACGGAAACGTGGGAGGGTCAGGCTACGTGCTGACGCACGGGTCAGTGCCAGCGTACGGGCTAGGAGTAGGCTACGGCGTAGGGTAAGTTGTAGGGCTGGTGGTGGGTTTCCGTTCCGGGCTAGGGTTAGGGTTAGGGAACGGCAAGGCTTAGGGTACAGGTGAGGGTACGGATACGTGGGAGGGTCAGGCTACGTGCTGACGCACGGGTCAGTGCCAGCGTATGGGCCAGGAGTAGGCTACGGCTTGGGGGTAAGGTGTAGGGCTGGTGGTGGGTTTCCGTTCCGGGCTAGGGTTAGGGTTAGGGAACGGCAAGGCTTAGGGCACAGGTGAGGGTACGGAAACGTGGGAGGGTCAGGCTACGTGCTGACGCACGAGTCAGTGCCAGCGTACGGGCCAGGAGTAGGCTACGGCTTGGGGGTAAGTTGTAGGGCTGGTGGTGGGTTTCCGTTCCGGGCTAGGGTTAGGGTTAGGGAATGGCAAGGCTTAGGGCACAGGTGAGGGTACGGAAACGTGGGAGGGTCAGGCTACGTGCTGACGCACGGGTCAGTGCCAGCGTACGGGCCAGGAGTAGGCTACGGCTTGGGGGTAAGTTGTATGGCTGGTGGTGGTTTTGCGTTCCGGGCTAGGGTTAGGGTTACGGAACGGCAAGGCTTAGGGCACAGGTGAGGGTACGGAAACGTGGGAGGGTCAGGCTACGTGCTGATGCACGGGTCAGTGCCAGCGTACGGGCCAGGAGTAGGCTACGGTGTAGGGTAAGGTGTAGGGCTGGTGGTGGGTTTCCGTTCCTTGCTAGGGTTAGGGTTAGGGAACGGCAAGGCTTAGGGCACAGGTGAGGGTACGGAAACGTAGGCGGGTCAGGCTACGTGCTGATGCACGGGTCAGTGCCAGCGTACGGGCCAGGAGTAGGCTACGGCGTAGGGTAAGGTGTAGGGCTGGTGGTGGGTTTCCGTTCCGGGCTAGGGTTAGGGTTAGGGAACGGCAAGGCTTAGGGCACAGGTGAGGGTACGGAAACGTGGGAGGGTCAGGCCACGTGCTGATGCACGGGTCAGTGCCAGCGTACCGGCCAGGTATAGGCTACGGCTTGTGGGTAAGTTGTAGGGCTGGTGGTGGGTTTCCGTTCCGGGCTAGGGTTAGGGTTAGGGAACGGCAAGGCTTAGGGCACAGGTGAGGGTACGGAAACGTGCGAGGGTCAGGCTACGTGCTGACGCACGGGTCAGTGCCAGCGTACGGGCCAGGAGTAGGCTACGGCTTGTGGGTAAGGTGTAGGGCTGGTGGTGGGTTTCCGTTCCGGGCTAGGGTTAGGGTTAGGGAATGGCAAGGCTTAGGGCACAGGTGAGGGTACGGAAACGTGGCAGGGTCAGGCTACGTGCTGACGCACGGGTCAGTGCCAGCGTACCGGCCAGGTGTAGGCTACGGCTTCTGGGTAAGGTGTAGGGCTGGTGGTGGGTTTCCGTTCCGGGCTAGGGTTAGGGTTAGGGAACGGCAAGGCTTAGGGCACAGGTGACGGTACGGAAACGTGGGAGGGTCAGGCTACGTGCTGATGCACGGGTCAGTGCCAGCGTTCGGGCTAGGAGTAGGCTACGGCTTGGGGGTAAGGTGTAGGGCTGGTGGTGGGTTTCCGTTCCGGGCTAGGGTTAGGGTTAGGGAACGGCAAGGCTTAGGGCACAGGTGAGGGTACGGAAACGTGGGAGGGTCAGGCTACGTGCTGACGCACGGGTCAGTACCAGTGTATGGGCCAGGAGTAGGGTACGGCGTAGGGTAAGTTGTAGGGCTGGTGGTGGGTTTCCGTTCCGTGCTAGGGTTAGGGTTAGGGAACGGCAAGGTTTAGAGCACAGGTGAGGGTACGGAAACGTGGGAGGGTCAGGCTACGTGTTGACGCACGTGTCAGTGCCAGCGTACGGGCCAGGAGTAGGCTACGGCTTGGGGGTAAGTTGTAGGGCTGGCGGTGGGTTTCCGTTCCGGGCTAGGGTTAGGGTTAGGGAACGGCAAGGCTTAGGGCACCGGTGAGGGTACGGAAACGTGGGAGGGTCAGGCTACGTGCTGACGCACGGGTCAGTGCCAGCGTACGGGCCAGGAGTAAGCTACGGCGTAGGGTAAGGTGTAGGGCTGGTGGTGGGTTTCCCTTCCGGGCTAGGGTTAGGGTTAGGGAACGGCAAGGCTTAGGGCACAGGTGAGGGTATGGAAACGTTGGAGGGTCAGGCTACATGCTGACGCACGGGTCAGTGCCAGCGTACGGGCCAGGAGTAGGCTACGGCGTAGGGTAAGGTGTAGGGCTGGTGGTGGGTTTCCGTTCCGGGCTAGGGTTAGGGTTAGGGAACGGCAAGGCTGAGGGCACAGGTGAGGGTACGGAAACGTGGGAGGGTCAGGCTATGTGCTGACGCACGAGTCAGTGCCAGCGTACGGGCCAGGAGTAGGCTACGGCTTGGGGGTAAGGTGTAGGGCTGGTGGTGGGTTTCCGTTCCGGGCTAGGGTTAGGGTTAGGGAACGGCAAGGCTTAGGGCACAGGTGAGGGTACGGAAACGTGGGAGGGTCAGGCTACGTGTTGACGCACGGGTCAGTGCCAGCGTACGGGCCAGGAGTATGCTACGGCGTAGGGTAAGGTGTAGGGCTGGTGGTGGGTTTCCGTTCCGGGCTAGGGTTAGGGTTAGGGAACGGCAAGGCTTAGGGCACAGGTGAGGGTACGGAAACGTGGGAGGGTCAGGCTACGTGCTGACGCACGTGTCAGTGCCAGCGTACAGGCCAGGTGTAGGCTACGGCTTGGGGGTAAGGTGTAGGGCTGGTGGTGGGTTTCCGTTCCGGGCTAGGGTTAGGGTTAGGGAACGGCAAGGCTTAGGGCACAGGTGAGGGTACGGAAACGTGGGAGGGTCAGGCTACGTGCTGACGCACGGGTCAGTGCCAGCGTACGGGCCAGGATTAGGCTACGGCGTAGGGTAAGGTGTAGGGCTGGTGGTGGGTTTCCGTTCCGGGCTAGGTTTAGGGTTAGGGAACGGCAAGGCTTAGGGCACAGGTGAGGGTACGGAAACGTGGGAGGGTCAGGCTACGTGCTGACGCACGGGTCAGTGCCAGCGAACGGGCCAGGAGTAGGGTACGGCTTGGGGGTAAGTTGTAGGGCTGGTGGTGGTTTTCTGATCCGGGCTAGGGTTAGGGTTAGGGAACGGCAAGGCTTAGGGCACAGGTGAGGGTACGGAAACGTGGGAGGGTGAGACTACGTGCTGACGCACGGGTCAGTGCCAGCGTACGGGCCTGGAGTAGGCTACAGCGTAGGGTAAGGTGTAGGGCTGGTGGTGGGTTTCCGTTCCGGGCTAGGGTTAGGGTTAGGGAACGGCAAGGCTTAGGGCACAGGTGAGGGTACAGAAACGTGGGAGGGTCAGGCTACATGCTGACGCATGGGTCAGTGCCAGCGTACGGGCCAGTAGTAGGCTACGGCTTGGGGGTAAGGTGTAGGGCTGGTGGTGGGTTTCCGTTCCGGGCTAGGGTTAGGGTTAGGGAACGGCAAGGCTTAGGGCACAGTTGAGGGTACAGAAACGTGGGAGGGTGAGGCTACGTGCTGACGCACGGGTCAGTGCCAGCGTACGGGCCAGTAGTAGGCTACGGCTTGGGGGTAAGGTGTAGGGTTGGTGGTGGGTTTCCGTTCCGGACTAGGGTTAGGGTTAGGGAACGGCAAGGCTTAGGGCACAGGTGAGGGTACGGAAACGTGGGAGGGACATGCTACGTGCTGACGCATAGTTCAGTGCCAGCGTACGGGCCAGGAGTAGGCTATGGCTTGGGGGTAAGGTGTAGGGCTGGTGGTGGGTTTCCGTTCCGGGCTAGGGTTAGGGTTAGGGAACGGCAAGGCTTCGGGTACAGGTGAGGGTACGGAAACGTTGGAGGTTCAGGCTACGTGCTGACGCACGGGTCAGTGCCAGCGTATGGGCCAGGAGTAGGCTACGGCATAGGGTAAGGTGTAGGGCTGGTGGTGGGTTTCCGTTCCGGGCTAGGGTTAGGGTTAGGGAACGGCAAGGCTTAGGGCACAGGTGAGGGTACGGAAACGTGGGAGGGTCAGGCTACGTGCTGACACACGGGTCAGTGCCAGCGTACGGGCCAGGAGTAGGCTATGGCGTAGGGTAAGGTGTAGTGCTGGTGGTGGGTTTCCGTTCCGGGCTAGGGTTAGGGTTAGGGAACGGCAAGGCTTAGTGCACAGTTGACGGCACGGAAACGTGGGAGGGTCAGGGTACGTGGTGTCGCACGGGTCAGTGCCAGCGTACGGGCCAGGAGTAGGCTACGACTTGGGGGTAAGGTGTAGGGCTGGTGGTGGGTTTCCGTTCCGGGCTAGGGTTAGGGTTAGGGAACGGCAAGGCTTAGGGCACAGGTGAGGGTACGGAAATGTGGGAGGGTCAGGCTACGTGCTGACGCACGGGTCAGTGCCAGCGTACGGGCCAGGAGTAGGCTACGGCTTGGGGTTAAGTTGTAGGGCTGGTTGTGGTTTTCCGTTCCAGGCTAGGGTTAGGGTTAGGGAACGGCAAGGCTTAGGGCACAGGTGAGGGTACGGAAACGTGGGAGGGTCAGGCTACGTGCTGATGCACGGGTCAGTGCCAGCGTACGGGCCAGGAGTAGGCTACGGTGTAGGGTAAGGTGTAGTGCTGGTGGTGGGTTTCCGTTCCGTGCTAGGGTTAGGGTTAGGGAACGGCAAGGCTTAGGGCACAGGTGAGGGTACGGAAACGTAGCACGGTCAGGCTACGTGCTGATGCACGGGTCAGTGCCAGCGTACGGGCCAGGAGTAGGCTACGGTGTAGGGTAAGGTGTAGGGCTGGTGGTGGGTTTCCGTTCCGGGCTAGGGTTAGGGTTAGGGAACGGCAAGGCTTAGGGCACAGGTGAGGGTACGGAAACGGGGGAGGGTCAGGCTACGTGCTGACGCACGGGTCAGTGCCAGCGTACGGGCCAGGAGTAGGCTACGGCGTAGGGTAAGGTGTAGGGCTGGTGGTGGGTTTCCATTCCGGGCTAGGGTTAGGGTTAGGGAACGGCAAGGATTAGGGCACAAGTGAGCGTACGGAAACGTGGGAGGGCCAGGCTACGTGCTGACGCACGGGTCAGTGCCAGCGTACCGGCCAGGTGTAGGCTACGGCTTGTGGGTAAGGTGTAGGGCTGGTGGTGGATTTCCGTTCTGGGCTAGGGTTAGGGTTAGGGAACGGCAAGGCTTAGGGCACAGGTGAGGGTACGGAATCGTGGCAGGGTCAGGCTACGTGCTGACGCACGGGTCAGTGCCAGCGAAACGGCCAGGTGTAGGCTACGGCTTCTGGGTAAGGTGTAGGGCTGGTGGTGGGTTTCCGTTTCGGGCTAGAGTTAGGGTTAGGGAACGGCAAGGCTTAGGGCACAGGTGAGGGTACGGAAACGTGGGAGGGTCAGGCTACGTGCTGATGCACGGGTCATTGCCAGCGTACGGGCCAGGAGTAGGCTACGGCTTGGGGGTAAGGTGTAGGGCTGGTGGTGGGTTTCCGTTCCGGGCTAGTGTTAGGGTTAGGGAACGGCAAGGCTTAGGGCACAGGTGAGGATACGGAAACGTGGGAGGGTCAGGCTACGTGCTGACGCACGGGTCAGTGCCAGCGTACGGGCCAGGAGTAGGCTACGGCGTAGGGTAAGGTGTAGGGCTGGTGGTGGGTTTCCGTTCCGGGCTAGGGTTAGGGTTAGGGAACGGCAAGGCTGAGGGCACAGGTGAGGGTACGGAAACGTGGGAGGGTCAGGCTATGTGCTGACGCACGAGTCAGTGCCAGCGTACGGGCCAGGAGTAGGCTACGGCTTGGGGGTAAGGTGTAGGGCTGGTGGTGGGTTTCCGTTCCGGGCTAGGGTTAGGGTTAGGGAACGGCAAGGCTTAGGGCACAGGTGAGGGTACGGAAACGTGGGAGGGTCAGGCTACGTGTTGACGCACGGGTCAGTGCCAGCGTACGGGCCAGGAGTATGCTACGGCGTAGGGTAAGGTGTAGGGCTGGTGGTGGGTTTCCGTTCCGGGCTAGGGTTAGGGTTAGGGAACGGCAAGGCTTAGGGCACAGGTGAGGGTACGGAAACGTGGGAGGGTCAGGCTACGTGCTGACGCACGTGTCAGTGCCAGCGTACAGGCCAGGTGTAGGCTACGGCTTGGGGGTAAGGTGTAGGGCTGGTGGTGGGTTTCCGTTCCGGGCTAGGGTTAGGGTTAGGGAACGGCAAGGCTTAGGGCACAGGTGAGGGTACGGAAACGTGGGAGGGTCAGGCTACGTGCTGACGCACGGGTCAGTGCCAGCGTACGGGCCAGGATTAGGCTACGGCGTAGGGTAAGGTGTAGGGCTGGTGGTGGGTTTCCGTTCCGGGCTAGGGTTAGGGTTAGGGAACGGCAAGGCTTAGGGCACAGGTGAGGGTACGGAAACGTGGGAGGGTCAGGCTACGTGCTGACGCACGGGTCAGTGCCAGCGTACGGGCCAGGAGTAGGGTACGGCTTGGGGGTAAGTTGTAGGGCTGGTGGTGGGTTTCTGTTCCGGGCTAGGGTTAGGGTTAGGGAACGGCAAGGCTTAGGGCACAGGTGAGGGTACGGAAACGTGGGAGGGACATGCTACGTGCTGACGCATAGTTCAGTGCCAGCGTACGGGCCAGGAGTAGGCTATGGCTTGGGGGTAAGGTGTAGGGCTGGTGGTGGGTTTCCGTTCCGGGCTAGGGTTAGGGTTAGGGAACGGCAAGGCTTCGGGTACAGGTGAGGGTACGGAAACTTGGGAGGTTCAGGCTACGTGCTGACGCACGGGTCAGTGCCAGCGTATGGGCCAGGAGTAGGCTACGGCATAGGGTAAGGTGTAGGGCTGGTGGTGGGTTTCCGTTCCGGGCTAGGGTTAGGGTTAGGGAACGGCAAGGCTTAGGGCACAGGTGAGGGTACGGAAACGTGGGAGGGTCAGGCTACGTGCTGACACACGGGTCAGTGCCAGCGTACGGGCCAGGAGTAGGCTATGGCGTAGGGTAAGGTGTAGTGCTGGTGGTGGGTTTCCGTTCCGGGCTAGGGTTAGGGTTAGGGAACGGCAAGGCTTAGTGCACAGTTGACGGCACGGAAACGTGGGAGGGTCAGGGTACGTGGTGTCGCACGGGTCAGTGCCAGCGTACGGGCCAGGAGTAGGCTACGACTTGGGGGTAAGGTGTAGGGCTGGTGGTGGGTTTCCGTTCCGGGCTAGGGTTAGGGTTAGGGAACGGCAAGGCTTAGGGCACAGGTGAGGGTACGGAAATGTGGGAGGGTCAGGCTACGTGCTGACGCACGGGTCAGTGCCAGCGTACGGGCCAGGAGTAGGCTACGGCTTGGGGTTAAGTTGTAGGGCTGGTCGTGGTTTTCCGTTCCAGGCTAGGGTTAGGGTTAGGGAACGGCAAGGCTTAGGGCACAGGTGAGGGTACGGAAACGTGGGAGGGTCAGGCTACGTGCTGATGCACGGGTCAGTGCCAGCGTACGGGCCAGGAGTAGGCTACGGTGTAGGGTAAGGTGTAGTGCTGGTGGTGGGTTTCCGTTCCGTGCTAGGGTTAGGGTTAGGGAACGGCAAGGCTTAGGGCACAGGTGAGGGTACGGAAACGTAGCACGGTCAGGCTACGTGCTGATGCACGGGTCAGTGCCAGCGTACGGGCCAGGAGTAGGCTACGGCGTAGGGTAAGGTGTGGGGCTGGTGGTGGGTTTCCGTTCCGGGCTAGGGTTAGGGTTAGGGAACGGCAAGGCTTAGGGCACAGGTGAGGGTACGGAAACGGGGGAGGGTCAGGCTACGTGCTGACGCACGGGTCAGTGCCAGCGTACGGGCCAGGAGTAGGCTACGGCGTAGGGTAAGGTGTAGGGCTGGTGGTGGGTTTCCATTCCGGGCTAGGGTTAGGGTTAGGGAACGGCAAGGATTAGGGCACAAGTGAGCGTACGGAAACGTGGGAGGGCCAGGCTACGTGCTGACGCACGGGTCAGTGCCAGCGTACCGGCCAGGTGTAGGCTACGGCTTGTGGGTAAGGTGTAGGGCTGGTGGTGGATTTCCGTTCCGGGCTAGGGTTAGGGTTAGGGAACGGCAAGGCTTAGGGCACAGGTGAGGGTACGGAATCGTGGCAGGGTCAGGCTACGTGCTGACGCACGGGTCAGTGCCAGCGAACCGGCCAGGTGTAGGCTACGGCTTCTGGGTAAGGTGTAGGGCTGGTGGTGGGTTTCCGTTTCGGGCTAGGGTTAGGGTTAGGGAACGGCAAGGCTTAGGGCACAGGTGAGGGTACGGAAACGTGGGAGGGTCAGGCTACGTGCTGATGCACGGGTCATTGCCAGCGTACGGGCCAGGAGTAGGCTACGGCTTGGGGGTAAGGTGTAGGGCTGGTGGTGGGTTTCCGTTCCGGGCTAGTGTTAGGGTTAGGGAACGGCAAGGCTTAGGGCACAGGTGAGGATACGGAAACGTGGGAGGGTCAGGCTACGTGCTGACGCACGGGTCAGTGCCAGCGTACGGGCCAGGAGTAGGCTACGGCGTAGGGTAAGGTGTAGGGCTGGTGGTGGGTTTCCGTTCCGGGCTAGGGTTAGGGTTAGGGAACGGCAAGGCTGAGGGCACAGGTGAGGGTACGGAAACGTGGGAGGGTCAGGCTACGTGCTGACGCACGAGTCAGTGCCAGCGTACGGGCCAGGAGTAGGCTACGGCGTAGGGTAAGGTGTAGGGCTGGTGGTGGGTTTCCGTTCCGGGCTAGGGTTAGGGTTAGGGAACGGCAAGGCTTAGGGCACAGGTGAGGGTACGGAAACGGGGGAGGGTCAGGCTACGTGCTGACGCACGGGTCAGTGCCAGCGTACGGGCCAGGAGTAGGCTACGGCGTAGGGTAAGGTGTAGGGCTGGTGGTGGGTTTCCATTCCGGGCTAGGGTTAGGGTTAGGGAACGGCAAGGCTTAGGGCACAGGTGAGGGTACGGAATCGTGGCAGGGTCAGGCTACGTGCTGACGCACGGGTCAGTGCCAGCGAACCGGCCAGGTGTAGGCTACGGCTTCTGGGTAAGGTGTAGGGCTGGTGGTGGGTTTCCGTTTCGGGCTAGGGTTAGGGTTAGGGAACGGCAAGGCTTAGGGCACAGGTGAGGGTACGGAAACGTGGGAGGGTCAGGCTACGTGCTGATGCACGGGTCATTGCCAGCGTACGGGCCAGGAGTAGGCTACGGCTTGGGGGTAAGGTGTAGGGCTGGTGGTGGGTTTCCGTTCCGGGCTAGTGTTAGGGTTAGGGAACGGCAAGGCTTAGGGCACAGGTGAGGATACGGAAACGTGGGAGGGTCAGGCTACGTGCTGACGCACGGGTCAGTGCCAGCGTACGGGCCAGGAGTAGGCTCCGGCGTAGGGTAAGGTGTAGGGCTGGTGGTGGGTTTCCCTTCCGGGCTAGGGTTAGGGTTAGGGAACGGCAAGGCTTAGGGCACAGGTGAGGGTACGGAAACGTGGGAGGGTCAGGCTACGTGCTGATGCACGGGTCAGTGCCAGCGTACGGGCCAGGAGTAGGCTACGGTGTAGGGTAAGGTGTAGGGCTGGTGGTGGGTTTCCGTTCCGTGCTAGGGTTAGGGTTAGGGAACGGCAATTCTTAGGGCACAGGTGAGGGTACGGAAACGTGGGAGGGTCAGGCTACGTGCTGACGCACGAGTCAGTGCCAGCGTACGGGCTAGGAGTAGGCTACGGCTTGGGGGTAAGGTGTAGGGCTGGTGGTGGGTTTCCGTTCCGGGCTAGGGTTAGGGTTAGGGAACGGCAAGGCTTAGGGAACAGGTGAGGGTACGGAAACGTGGGAGGGTCAGGCTACATGCTGACGCACGAGTCAGTGCCAGCGTACGGGCCAGGAGTAGGCTACGGCTTGGGGGTAAGGTGTAGGGCTGGTGGTGGGTTTCCGTTCCGGGCTAGGGTTAGGGTTAGGGAACGGCAAGGCTTAGGGCACAGGTGAGGGTACGGAAACGTGGGAGGGTCAGGCTACGTGCTGACGCACGGGTCAGTGCCAGCGTACGGGCCAGGAGTAGGCTACGGCTTGGGGGTAAGTTGTAGGGCTGGTGGTGGTTTTGCGTTCCGGGCTAGGGTTAGGGTTAGGGAACGGCAAGGCTTAGGGCACAGGTGAGGGTACGGAAACGTGGGAGGGTCAGGCTACGTGCTGATGCACGGGTCAGTGCCAGCGTACGGGCCAGGAGTAGGCTACGGTGTAGGGTAAGGTGTAGGGCTGGTGGTGGGTTTCCTTTCCGTGCTAGGGTTAGGGTTAGGGAACGGCAAGGCTTAGGGCACAGGTGAGGGTACGGAAACGTAGGAGGGTCAGGCTACGTGCTGATGCACGGGTCAGTGCCAGCGTACGGGCCAGGAGTAGGCTACGGCGTAGGGTAAGGTGTAGGGCTGGTGGTGGGTTTCCGTTCCGGGCTAGGGTTAGGGTTAGGGAACGGCAAGGCTTAGGGCACAGGTGAGGGTACGGAAACGTGGGAGGGTCAGGCTACGTGCTGACGCACGAGTCAGTGCCAGCGTACGGGCCAGGAGTAGGCTACGGCGTAGGGTAAGGTGTAGGGCTGGTGGTGGGTTTCCGTTCCGGGCTAGGGTTAGGGTTAGGGAACGGCAAGGCTTAGGGCACAGGTGAGGGTACGGAAACGGGGGAGGGTCAGGCTACGTGCTGACGCACGGGTCAGTGCCAGCGTACGGGCCAGGAGTAGGCTACGGCGTAGGGTAAGGTGTAGGGCTGGTGGTGGGTTTCCATTCCGGGCTAGGGTTAGGGTTAGGGAACGGCAAGGCTTAGGGCACAGGTGAGGGTACGGAATCGTGGCAGGGTCAGGCTACGTGCTGACGCACGGGTCAGTGCCAGCGAACCGGCCAGGTGTAGGCTACGGCTTCTGGGTAAGGTGTAGGGCTGGTGGTGGGTTTCCGTTTCGGGCTAGGGTTAGGGTTAGGGAACGGCAAGGCTTAGGGCACAGGTGAGGGTACGGAAACGTGGGAGGGTCAGGCTACGTGCTGATGCACGGGTCATTGCCAGCGTACGGGCCAGGAGTAGGCTACGGCTTGGGGGTAAGGTGTAGGGCTGGTGGTGGGTTTCCGTTCCGGGCTAGTGTTAGGGTTAGGGAACGGCAAGGCTTAGGGCACAGGTGAGGATACGGAAACGTGGGAGGGTCAGGCTACGTGCTGACGCACGGGTCAGTGCCAGCGTACGGGCCAGGAGTAGGCTCCGGCGTAGGGTAAGGTGTAGGGCTGGTGGTGGGTTTCCCTTCCGGGCTAGGGTTAGGGTTAGGGAACGGCAAAGCTTAGGGCACAGGTGAGGGTACGGAAACGTGGGAGGGTCAGGCTACGTGCTGATGCACGGGTCAGTGCCAGCGTACGGGCCAGGAGTAGGCTACGGTGTAGGGTAAGGTGTAGGGCTGGTGGTGGGTTTCCGTTCCGTGCTAGGGTTAGGGTTAGGGAACGGCAATTCTTAGGGCACAGGTGAGGGTACGGAAACGTGGGAGGGTCAGGCTACGTGCTGACGCACGAGTCAGTGCCAGCGTACGGGCTAGGAGTAGGCTACGGCTTGGGGGTAAGGTGTAGGGCTGGTGGTGGGTTTCAGTTCCGGGCTAGGGTTAGGGTTAGGGAACGGCAAGGCTTAGGGAACAGGTGAGGGTACGGAAACGTGGGAGGGTCAGGCTACATGCTGACGCACGAGTCAGTGCCAGCGTACGGGCCAGGAGTAGGCTACGGCTTGGGGGTAAGGTGTAGGGCTGGTGGTGGGTTTCCGTTCCGGGCTAGGGTTAGGGTTAGGGAACGGCAAGGCTTAGGGCACAGGTGAGGGTACGGAAACGTGGGAGGGTCAGGCTACGTGCTGACGCACGGGTCAGTGCCAGCGTACGGGCCAGGAGTAGGCTACGGCTTGGGGGTAAGTTGTAGGGCTGGTGGTGGTTTTGCGTTCCGGGCTAGGGTTAGGGTTAGGGAACGGCAAGGCTTAGGGAACAGGTGAGGGTACGGAAACGTGGGAGGGTCAGGCTACGTGCTGATGCACGGGTCAGTGCCAGCGTACGGGCCAGGAGTAGGCTACGGTGTAGGGTAAGGTGTAGGGCTGGTGGTGGGTTTCCTTTCCGTGCTAGGGTTAGGGTTAGGGAACGGCAAGGCTTAGGGCACAGGTGAGGGTACGGAAACGTAGGAGGGTCAGGCTACGTGCTGATGCACGGGTCAGTGCCAGCGTACGGGCCAGGAGTAGGCTACGGCGTAGGGTAAGGTGTAGGGCTGGTGGTGGGTTTCCGTTCCGGGCTAGGGTTAGGGTTAGGGAACGGCAAGGCTTAGGGCACAGGTGAGGGTACGGAAACGTGGGAGGGTAAGGCTACGTGCTGATGCACGGGTCAGTGCCAGCGTACCGGCCAGGTATAGGCTACGGCTTGTGGGTAAGTTGTAGGGCTGGTGGTGGGGTTCCGTTCCAGGCTAGGGTTAGGGTTAGGGAACGGCAAGGCTTAGGGCACAGGTGAGGGTACGGAAACGTGCGAGGGTCAGGCTACGTGCTGACGCACGGGTCAGTGCCAGCATACGGGCCAGGAGTAGGCTACGGCTTGTGGGTATGGTGTAGGGCTGGTGGTGGGTTTCCGTTCCGGGCTAGGGTTAGGGTTAGGGAACGGCAAGGGTTAGGGCACAGGTGAGGGTACAGAAACGTGGGAGGGTCAGGCTACGTGCTGACGCACGGGTCAGTGCCAGCGTACGGGCCAGGAGTAGGCTACGGCGTAGGGTAAGGTGTAGGGCTGCTGGTGGTTTTCCGTTCCGGGCTAGGGTTAGGGTTAGGGAACGGCAAGGCTTAGGGCACAGGTGAGGGTACGGAAACGTGGGAGGGTCAGGCTACGTGCTGACGCACGAGTCAGTGCCAGCGTACGGGCCAGGAGTAGGCTACGGCTTGGGGGTAAGGTGTAGGGCTGGTGGTGGTTTCCGTTCCGGGCTAGGGTTAGGGTTAGGGAACGGCAAGGCTTAGGGCACAGGTGAGGGTATGGAAACGTGGGAGGGTCAGGCTACGTGCTGACGCACGAGTCAGTGCCAGCGTACGGGCCAGGAGTAGGCTACGGCTTGGGGGTAAGGTGTAGGGCTGGTGGTGGGTTTCCGTTCCGGGCTAGGGTTAGGGTTAGGGAACGACAAGGCTTAGGGCACAGGTGAGGGTACGGAAACGTGGTAGGGTCAGGCTACGTGCTGACGCACGGGTCAGTGCCAGCGTACGGGCCAGGAGTAGGCTACGGCTTGGGGGTAAGTTGTAGGGCTGGTGGTGGTTTTGCGTTCCGGGCTAGGGTTAGGGTTAGGGAACGGCAAGGCTTAGGGCACAGGTGAGGGTACGGAAACGTGGGAGGGTCAGGCTACGTGCTGATGCACGGGTCAGTGCCAGCGTACGGGCCAGGAGTAGGCTACGGTGTAGGGTAAGGTGTAGGGCTGGTGGTGGGTTTCCGTTCCGTGCTAGGGTTAGGGTTAGGGAACGGCAAGGCTTAGGGCACAGGTGAGGGTACGGAAACGTAGGAGGGTCAGGCTAGGTGCTGATGCACGGGTCAGTGCCAGCGTACGGGCCAGGAGTAGGCTACGGCGTAGGGTAAGGTGTAGGGCTGGTGGTGGGTTTCCGTTCCGGGCTAGGGTTAGGGTTAGGGAACGGCAAGGCTTAGGGCACAGGTGAGGGTACGGAAACGTGGGATGGTCAGGCTACGTGCTGATGCACGGGTCAGTGCCAGCGTACCGGCCAGGTATAGGCTACGGCTTGTGGGTAAGTTGTAGGGCTGGTGGTGGGTTTCCGTTCCGGGCTAGGGTTAGGGTTAGGGAACGGCAAGGCTTAGGGCACAGGTGAGGGTACGGAAACGTGCGAGGGTCAGGCTACGTGCTGACGCACGGGTCAGTGCCAGCGTACGGGCCAGGAGTAGGCTACGGCTTGGGGGTAAGGTGTAGGGCTGGTGGTGGGTTTCCGTTCCGGGCGAGGGTTAGGGTTAGGGAACGGCAAGGGTTAGGGCACAGGTGAGGGTACGGAAACGTGGGAGGGTCAGGCTACGTGCTGACGCACGGGTCAGTGCCAGCGTACGGGCCAGGAGTAGGCTACGGCGTAGGGTAAGGTGTAGGGCTGGTGGTGGGTTTCCGTTCCGGGCTAGGGTTAGGGTTAGGGAACGGCAAGGCTTAGGGCACAGGTGAGGGTACGGAAACGTGGGAGGGTCAGGCTACGTGCTGACGCACGGGTCAGTGCCCACGTACGGGCCAGGAGTAGGCTACGGCTTGGGGGTAAGGTGTAGGCCTGGTGGTGGGTTTCCGTTACGGGCTAGGGTTAGGGTTAGGGAACGGCAAGGCTTAGGGCACAGGTGAGGGTACGGAAACGTGGGAGGGTCAGGCTACGTGCTGACGCACGGGTCAGTACCAGCGTACGGGCCAGGAGTAGGCTATGGCTTGGGGGTAAGTTGTAGGGCTGGTGGTGGGTTTCCGTTCTGGGCTAGGGTTAGGGTTAGGGAACGGCAAGGCTTAGGGCACAGTTGAGGGTACAGAAACGTGGGAGGGTCAGGCTACGTGCTGACGCACGGGTCAGTGCCAGCGTACGGGCCAGGAATAGGCTACGGCTTGGGGGTAAGGTGTAGGGCTTTTGGTGGGTTTCCGTTCCGGGCTAGGGTTAGGGTTAGGGAACGGCAAGGCTTAGGGCACAGGTGAGGGTACGGAAACGTGGGAGGGTCAGGCTACGTGCTGACGCACGGGTCAGTGCCAGCGTACCGGCCAGGTATAGGCTACGGCTTGTGGGTAAGGTGTAGGGCTGGTGGTGGGTTTCCGTTCCGGGCTAGGGTTAGGGTTAGGGAACGGCAAGGCTTAGGGCACAGGTGAGGGTATGGAAACGTGGGAGGGTCAGGCTACGTGCTGAAGCACGTGTCAGTGCCAGCGTACAGGCCAGGTGTAGGCTACGGCTTGGGGGTAAGGTGTAGGGCTGGTGGTGTGTTTCCGTTCCGGGCTAGGGTTAGGGTTAGGGAACGGCAAGGCTTAGGGCACAGGTGAGGGTATGGAAACGTGGGAGGGTCAGGCTACGTGCTGACGCACGGGTCAGTGCCAGCGTACGGGCCAGGATTAGGCTACGGCGTAGGGTAAGGTGTAGGGCTGGTGGTGGGTTTCCGTTCCGGGCTAGGGTTAGGGTTAGGGAACGGCAAGGCTTAGGGCACAGGTGAGGGTACGGAAACGTGGGAGGTTCAGGCTACGTGCTGACGCACGGGTCAGTGCCAGCGTATGGGCCAGGTGTATGCTACGGCATAGGGTAAGGTGTAGGGCTGGTGGTGGGTTTCCGTTCCGGGCTAGGGTTAGGGTTAGGGAACGGCAAGGCTTAGGGCACAGTTGAGGGTACGGAAACGTGGGAGGGTCAGGCTACGTGCTGACGCACGGGTCAGTGCCAGCGTACCGGCCAGGTGTAGGCTACGGCTTCTGGGTAAGGTGTAGGGCTGGTGGTGGGTTTCCGTCCCGGGCTAGGGTTAGGGTTAGGGAACGGCAAGGCTTAGGGCACAGGTGAGGGTACGGAAACGTGGGAGGGTCAGGCTACGTGCTGACGCACGGATCAGTGCCAGCGTACGGGCCAGGAGTAGGCTACGGTGTAGGGTAAGGTGTAGGGCTGGTGGTGGGTTTCCGTTCCGGGCTAGGGTTAGGGTTAGGGAACGGCAAGGCTTAGGGCACAGGTGAGTTTATGGAAACCTGGGAGAGTCAGGCTATGTGCTGACGCACGGGTCAGTGCCAGCGTACGGGCCAGGAGTAGGCTACGGCGTAGGGTAATGTGTAGGGCTGGTGGTGGGTTTCCATTCCGGGCTAGGGTTAGGGTTAGGGAACAGCAAGGCTTAGGGCACAGCTGAGGGTACGGAAACGTGGGAGGGTCAGGCTACGTGCTGACGCAGGGATCAGTGCCACCGTACGGGTCTGGAGTAGGCTACGGCGTAGGGTAATGTGTAGGGCTGGTGGTGGGTTTCCATTCCGGACTAGGGGAAGGGTTAGGGAACCGCAAGGCTTAGGGCACAGGTGAGGGTACGGAAACGTGGGAGGGTCAGGCTACGTGCTGACGCACGGGTCAGTGCCAGTGTACCGGCCAGGTGTAGGCTACGGCTTGTGGGTAAGGTGTAGGGCTGGTGGTGGGTTTCCGTTCCGGGCTAGGGTTAGGGTTAGGGAACGGCAAGGCTTAGGGCACAGGTGAGGGTACGGAAACGTGGCAGGGTCAGGCTACGTGCTGACGCACGGGTCAGTGCCAGCGTACCGGCCAGGTGTAGGCTACGGCTTCTGGGTAAGGTGGGCTGGTGGTGGGTTTCCGTTCCGGGCTAAGGTTAGGGTTAGGGAACGGCAAGGCTTAGGGCACAGGTGAGGGTACGGAAACGTGGGAGGGTCAGGCTACGTGCTGATGCACGGGTCAGTGCCAGCGTTCGGGCCAGGAGTAGGCTACGGCTTGGGGGTAAGGTGTAGGGCTGGTGGTGGGTTTCCGTTCCGGGCTAGGGTTAGGGTTAGGGAACGGCAAGGCTTAGGGCACAGGTGAGGGTACGGAAACGTGGGAGGGTCAGGCTACGTGCTGACGCACGGGTCAGTGCCAGCGTACGGGCCAGGAGTAGGCTACGGCGTAGGGTAAGGTGTAGGGCTGGTGGTGGGTTTCCGTTCCGTGCTAGGGTTAGGGTTAGGGAACGGCAAGGTTTAGAGCACAGGTGAGGGTACGGAAACGTGGGAGGGTCAGGCTACGTGCTGACGCACGTGTCAGTGCCAGCGTACGGGCCAGAAGTAGGCTACGGCTTGGGGGTAAGGTGTAGGGCTGGCGGTGGGTTTCCGTTCCGGGCTAGGGTTAGGGTTAGGGAACGGCAAGGCTTAGGGCACCGGTGAGGGTACGGAAACGTGGGAGGGTCAGGCTACGTGCTGACGCACGGGTCAGTGCCAGCGTACGGGCCAGGAGTAGGCCACGGCGTAGGGTAAGGTGTAGGGCTGTTGGTGGGTTTCCCTTCCGGGCTAGGGTTAGGGTTAGGGAACGGCAAGGCTTAGGGCACATGTGAGGGTATGGAAACGTGGGAGGGTCAGGCTACGTGCTGACGCACGGGTCAGTGCCAGCGTACGGGCCAGGAGTAGGCTACGGCGTAGGGTAAGGTGTAGGGCTGGTGGTGGGTTTCCGTTCCGGGCTAGAGTTAGGGTTAGGGAACGGCAAGGCTTAGGGCACAGGTGAGGGTACGGAAACGTGGGAGGGTCAGGCTATGTGCTGACGCACGAGTCAGTGCCAGCGTACGGGCCAGGAGTAGGCTACGGCTTGGGGGTAAGGTGTAGGGCTGGTGGTGGGTTTCCGTTCCGGGCTAGGGTTAGGGTTAGGGAACGGCAAGGCTTAGGGCACAGGTGAGGGTACGGAAACGTGGGAGGGTCAGGCTACGTGCTGACGCACGGGTCAGTGCCAGCGTACGGGCCAGGAGTAGGCTACGGCGTAGGGTAAGGTGTAGGGCTGGTGGTGGGTTTCCATTCCGGGCTAGGGTTAGGGTTAGGGAACAGCAAGGCTTAGGGCACAGCTGAGGGTACGGAAACGTGGGAGGGTCAGGCTACGTGCTGACGCAGGGGTCAGTGCCACCGTACGGGCCTGGAGTAGGCTACGGCGTAGGGTAATGTGTAGGGCTGGTGGTGGGTTTCCATTCCGGACTAGGGGCAGGGTTAGGGAACCGCAAGGCTTAGGGCACAGGTGAGGGTACGGAAACGTGGGAGGGTCAGGCTACGTGCTGACGCACGGGTCAGTGCCAGTGTACCGGCCAGGTGTAGGCTACGGCTTGTGGGTGTGGTGTAGGGCTGGTGGTGGGTTTCCGTTCCGGGCTAGGGTTAGGGTTAGGGAACGGCAAGGCTTAGGGCACAGGTGAGGGTATGGAAACGTGGCAGGGTCAGGCTACGTGCTGACGCACGTGTCAGTGCCAGCGTACCGGCCAGGTGTAGGCTACGGCTTGGGTGTAAGGTGTAGGGCTGGTGGTGGGTTTCCGTTCCGGGCTAGGTTTAGGGTTAGGGAACGGCAAGGCTTAGGGCACAGGTGAGGGTACGGAAACGTGGGAGGGTCAGGCTACGTGCTGACGCACGGGTCAGTGCCAGCGTACGGGCCAGGATTAGGCTACGGCGTAGGGTAAGGTGTAGGGCTGGTGGTGGGTTTCCGTTCCGGGCTAGAGTTAGGGTTAGGGAACGGCAAGGCTTAGGGCACAGGTGAGGGTACGGAAACGTGGGAGGGTCAGGCTACGTGCTGACGCACGGGTCAGTGCCAGCGTACGGGCCAGGAGTAGGGTACGGCTTGGGGGTAAGGTGTAGGGCTGGTGGTGGGTTTCCGTTCCGGTCTAGGGTTAGGGTTAGGGAACGGCAAGGCTTAGGGCACAGGTGAGGGTACGGAAACGTGGGAGGGTCAGACTACGTGCTGACGCATTGGTCAGTGCCAGCGTTCGGGCCTGGAGTAGGCTACAGCGTAGGGTAAGGTGTAGGGCTGGTGGTGGGTTTCCGTTCCGGGCTAGGGTTAGGGTTAGGGAACGGCAAGGCTTAGGGCACAGGTGAGGGTACGGAAACGTGGGAGGGTCAGGCTACGTGCTGACGCACGGGTCAGTGCCAGCGTACGGGCCAGGAGTAGGCTACGGCTTGGGGGTAAGGTGTAGGGCTGGTGGTGGGTTTCCGTTCCGGGCTAGGGTTAGGGTTAGGGAATGGCAAGGCTTAGGGCACAGGTGAGGGTACGGAAACGTGGGAGGGTCAGGCTACGTGCTGACGCACGGGTCAGTGCCAGCGTACGGGCCAGGAGTAGGCTACGGCTTGGGGGTAAGTTGTAGGGCTGGTGGTGGGTTTCCGTTCTGGGCTAGGGTTAGGGTTAGGGAACGGCAAGGCTTCGGGCACAGGTGAGGGTACAGAAACGTGGGAGGGTCAGGCTACGTGCTGACGCACGGGTCAGTGCCAGCGTACGTTCCAGGAGAAGGCTACGGCTTGGGGGTAAGGTGTAGGGCTTTTGGTGGGTTTCCGTTCCGGGCTAGGGTTAGGGTTAGGGAACGGCAAGGCTTAGGGCACAGGTGAGGGTACGGAAACGTGGGAGGGTCAGGCTACGTGCTGACGCACGGGTCAGTGCCAGCGTACCGGCCAGGAGTAGGCTACGGCGTAGGGTAAGGTGTAGGGCTGGTGGTGGATTTCCGTTCCGGGCTAGGGTTAGGGTTAGGGAACGGCAAGGCTTAGGGCACAGGTGAGGGTACGGAAACGTGGGAGGGTCAGGCTACGTGCTGACGCACGGGTCAGTGCCAGCGTACAGGCCAGGTGTAGGCTACGTCTTGGGGGTAAGGTGTAGGGCTGGTGGTGGGTTTCCGTTCCGGGCTAGGGTTAGGGTTAGGGAACGGCAAGGCTTAGGGCACAGGTGAGGGTATGGAAACGTGGGAGGGTCAGGCTACGTGCTGACGCACGGGTTAGTGCCAGCGTACGGGCCAGGATTAGGCTACGGCGTAGGGTAAGGTGTAGGGCTGGTGGTGGGTTTCCGTTCCGGGCTAGGGTTAGGGTTAGGGAACGGCAAGGCTGAGGGCACAGGTGAGGGTACGGAAACGTGGGAGGGTCAGGCTACGTGCTGACGCACGGGTCAGTGCCAGCGTACGGGCCAGGAGTAGGCTACGGCGTAGGGTAAGGTGTAGGGCTGGTGGGGGGTTTCCGTTCCGGGCTAGGGTTAGGGTTATGGAACGGCAAGGCTTAGGGCACAGGTGAGGGTACGGAAACGTGGGAGGGTCAGGCTACGTGCTGATGCACGGGTCAGTGCCAGCGTACCGGCCAGGTGTAGGCTACTGCTTGTGGGTAAGGTGTAGGGCTGGTGGTGGGTTTCCGTTCCGGGCTAGGGTTAGGGTTAGGGAACGGCAAGGCTTAGGGCACAGGTGAGGGTACGGAAACGTGGGAGGGTCAGGCTACGTGCTGACGCACGGGTCAGTGCCAGCGTACGCGCCAGGAGTAGGCTACGGCTTGGGGGTAAGGTGTAGGGCTGGTGGTGGGTTTCCGTTCCGGGCTAGGGTTAGGGTTAGGGAACGGCAAGGCTTAGGGCACAGGTGAGGGTACGGAAACGTGGGAGGGTCAGGCTACGTGCTGACGCACGGGTCAGTGCCAGCGTACGGGCCAGGAGTAGGCTACGGCGTAGGGTAAGGTGTAGGGCTAGTGGTTGGTTTCCGTTCCGGGCTAGGGTTAGGGTTAGGGAACGGCAAGGCTTAGGGCACAGGTGAGGGTACGGAAACGTGGGAGGGTCAGGCTACGTGCTGACGCACGGGTCAGTGCCCGCGTACGGGCCAGGAGTAGGCTACGGCTTGGGGGTAAGGTGTAGGGCTCGTGGTGGGTTTCCGTTCCGGGCTAGGGTTAGGGTTAGGGAACGGCAAATCTTAGGGCACAGGTGAGGGTACGGAAACGTGGGAGGGTCAGGCTACGTGCTGACGCATGGGTCAGTGCCAGCGTACGGGCCAGGAGTAGGCTACAACGTAGGGTAAGGTGTAGGGCTGGTGGTGGGTTTCCGTTCCGGGCTAGGGTTAGGGTTAGGGAACGGCAAGGCTTAGGGCACAGGTGAGGGTACGGAAACGTGGGAGGGTCAGGCTACGTGCTGACGCACGGGTCAGTGCCAGCGTACGGGCCAGGAGTAGGGTACGGCGTAGGGTAAGGTGTAGGGCTGGTGGTGGGTTTCCGTTCCGTGCTAGCGTTAGGGTTAGGGAACGGCAAGGCTTAGGGCACAGGTGAGGGTACGGAAACGTGGGAGGGTCAGGCTACGTGCTGATGCACGGGTCAGTGCCAGCGTACGGGCCAGGAGTAGGCTACGGTGTAGGGTAAGGTGTAGTGCTGGTGGTGGGTTTCCGTTCCGTGCTAGGGTTAGGGTTAGGGAACGGCAAGGCTTAGGGCACAGGTGAGGGTACGGAAACGTAGCACGGTCAGGCTACGTGCTGATGCACGGGTCAGTGCCAGCGTACGGGCCAGGAGTAGGCTACGGCGTAGGGTAAGGTGTAGGGCTGGTGGTGGGTTTCCGTTCCGGGCTAGGGTTAGGGTTAGGGAACGGCAAGGCTTAGGGCACAGGTGAGGGTACGGAAACGGGGGAGGGTCAGGCTACGTGCTGACGCACGGGTCAGTGCCAGCGTACGGGCCAGGAGTAGGCTACGGCGTAGGTTAAGGTGTAGGGCTGGTGGTGGGTTTCCATTCCGGGCTAGGGTTAGGGTTAGGGAACGGCAAGGATTAGGGCACAAGTGAGCGTACGGAAACGTGGGAGGGCCAGGCTACGTGCTGACGCACGGGTCAGTGCCAGCGTACCGGCCAGGTGTAGGCTACGGCTTGTGGGTAAGGTGTAGGGCTGGTGGTGGATTTCCGTTCCGGGCTAGGGTTAGGGTTAGGGAACGGCAAGGCTTAGGGCACAGGTGAGGGTACGGAATCGTGGCAGGGTCAGGCTACGTGCTGACGCACGGGTCAGTGCCAGCGAACCGGCCAGGTGTAGGCTACGGCTTCTGGGTAAGGTGTAGGGCTGGTGGTGGGTTTCCGTTTCGGGCTAGGGTTAGGGTTAGGGAACGGCAAGGCTTAGGGCACAGGTGAGGGTACGGAAACGTGGGAGGGTCAGGCTACGTGCTGATGCACGGGTCATTGCCAGCGTACGGGCCAGGAGTAGGCTACGGCTTGGGGGTAAGGTGTAGGGCTGGTGGTGGGTTTCCGTTCCGGGCTAGTGTTAGGGTTAGGGAACGGCAAGGCTTAGGGCACAGGTGAGGATACGGAAACGTGGGAGGGTCAGGCTACGTGCTGACGCACGGGTCAGTGCCAGCGTACGGGCCAGGAGTAGGCTACGGCGTAGGGTAAGGTGTAGGGCTGGTGGTGGGTTTCCGTTCCGGGCTAGGGTTAGGGTTAGGGAACGGCAAGGCTGAGGGCACAGGTGAGGGTACGGAAACGTGGGAGGGTCAGGCTATGTGCTGACGCACGAGTCAGTGCCAGCGTACGGGCCAGGAGTAGGCTACGGCTTGGGGGTAAGGTGTAGGGCTGGTGGTGGGTTTCCGTTCCGGGCTAGGGTTAGGGTTAGGGAACGGCAAGGCTTAGGGCACAGGTGAGGGTACGGAAACGTGGGAGGGTCAGGCTACGTGTTGACGCACGGGTCAGTGCCAGCGTACGGGCCAGGAGTATGCTACGGCGTAGGGTAAGGTGTAGGGCTGGTGGTGGGTTTCCGTTCCGGGCTAGGGTTAGGGTTAGGGAACGGCAAGGCTTAGGGCACAGGTGAGGGTACGGAAACGTGGGAGGGTCAGGCTACGTGCTGACGCACGTGTCAGTGCCAGCGTACAGGCCAGGTGTAGGCTACGGCTTGGGGGTAAGGTGTAGGGCTGGTGGTGGGTTTCCGTTCCGGGCTAGGGTTAGGGTTAGGGAACGGCAAGGCTTAGGGCACAGGTGAGGGTACAGAAACGTGGGAGGGTCAGGCTACGTGCTGACGCATGGGTCAGTGCCAGCGTACGGGCCAGTAGTAGGCTACGGCTTGGGGGTAAGGTGTAGGGCTGGTGGTGGGTTTCCGTTCCGGGCTAGGGTTAGGGTTAGGGAACGGCAAGGCTTATGGCACAGTTGAGGGTACAGAAACGTGGGAGGGTCAGGCTACGTGCTGACGCACGGGTCAGTGCCAGCGTACGGGCCAGTAGTAGGCTACGGCTTGGGGGTAAGGTGTAGGGTTGGTGGTGGGTTTCCGTTCCGGACTAGGGTTAGGGTTAGGGAACGGCAAGGCTTAGGGCACAGGTGAGGGTACGGAAACGTGGGAGGGACATGCTACGTGCTGACGCATAGTTCAGTGCCAGCGTACGGGCCAGGAGTAGGCTATGGCTTGGGGGTAAGGTGTAGGGCTGGTGGTGGGTTTCCGTTCCGGGCTAGGGTTAGGGTTAGGGAACGGCAAGGCTTCGGGTACAGGTGAGGGTACGGAAACGTGGGAGGTTCAGGCTACGTGCTGACGCACGGGTCAGTGCCAGCGTATGGGCCAGGAGTAGGCTACGGCATAGGGTAAGGTGTAGGGCTGGTGGTGGGTTTCCGTTCCGGGCTAGGGTTAGGGTTAGGGAACGGCAAGGCTTAGGGCACAGGTGAGGGTACGGAAACGTGGGAGGGTCAGGCTACGTGCTGACACACGGGTCAGTGCCAGCGTACGGGCCAGGAGTAGGGTATGGCGTAGGGTAAGGTGTAGTGTTGGTGGTGGGTTTCCGTTCCGGGCTAGGGTTAGGGTTAGGGAACGGCAAGGCTTAGTGCACAGTTGACGGCACGGAAACGTGGGAGGGTCAGGGTACGTGGTGTCGCACGGGTCAGTGCCAGCGTACGGGCCAGGAGTAGGGTACGACTTGGGGGTAAGGTGTAGGGCTGGTGGTGGGTTTCCGTTCCGGGCTAGGGTTAGGGTTAGGGAACGGCAAGGCTTAGGGCACAGGTGAGGGTACGGAAATGTGGGAGGGACAGGCTACGTGCTGACGCACGGGTCAGTGCCAGCGTACGGGCCAGGAGTAGGCTACGGCTTGGGGTTAAGTTGTAGGGCTGGTCGTGGTTTTCCGTTCCAGGCTAGGGTTAGGGTTAGGGAACGGCAAGGCTTAGGGCACAGGTGAGGGTACGGAAACGTGGGAGGTTCAGGCTACGTGCTGATGCACGGGTCAGTGCCAGCGTACGGGCCAGGAGTAGGCTACGGTGTAGGGTAAGGTGTAGTGCTGGTGGTGGGTTTCCGTTCCGTGCTAGGGTTAGGGTTAGGGAACGGCAAGGCTTAGGGCACAGGTGAGGGTACGGAAACGTAGCACGGTCAGGCTACGTGCTGATGCACGGGTCAGTGCCAGCGTACGGGCCAGGAGTAGGCTACGGCGTAGGGTAAGGTGTAGGGCTGGTGGTGGGTTTCCGTTCCGGGCTAGGGTTAGGGTTAGGGAACGGCAAGGCTTAGGGCACAGGTGAGGGTACGGAAACGGGGGAGGGTCAGGCTACGTGCTGACGCACGGGTCAGTGCCAGCGTACGGGCCAGGAGTAGGCTACGGCGTAGGGTAAGGTGTAGGGCTGGTGGTGGGTTTCCATTCCGGGCTAGGGTTAGGGTTAGGGAACGGCAAGGCTTAGGGCACAGGTGAGGGTACGGAATCGTGGCAGGGTCAGGCTACGTGCTGACGCACGGGTCAGTGCCAGCGAACCGGCCAGGTGTAGGCTACGGCTTCTGGGTAAGGTGTAGGGCTGGTGGTGGGTTTCCGTTTCGGGCTAGGGTTAGGGTTAGGGAACGGCAAGGCTTAGGGCACAGGTGAGGGTACGGAAACGTGGGAGGGTCAGGCTACGTGCTGATGCACGGGTCATTGCCAGCGTACGGGCCAGGAGTAGGCTACGGCTTGGGGGTAAGGTGTAGGGCTGGTGGTGGGTTTCCGTTCCGGGCTAGTGTTAGGGTTAGGGAACGGCAAGGCTTAGGGCACAGGTGAGGATACGGAAACGTGGGAGGGTCAGGCTACGTGCTGACGCACGGGTCAGTGCCAGCGTACGGGCCAGGAGTAGGCTCCGGCGTAGGGTAAGGTGTAGGGCTGGTGGTGGGTTTCCCTTCCGGGCTAGGGTTAGGGTTAGGGAACGGCAAGGCTTAGGGCACAGGTGAGGGTACGGAAACGTGGGAGGGTCAGGCTACGTGCTGATGCACGGGTCAGTGCCAGCGTACGGGCCAGGAGTAGGCTACGGTGTAGGGTAAGGTGTAGGGCTGGTGGTGGGTTTCCGTTCCGTGCTAGGGTTAGGGTTAGGGAACGGCAATTCTTAGGGCACAGGTGAGGGTACGGAAACGTGGGAGGGTCAGGCTACGTGCTGACGCACGAGTCAGTGCCAGCGTACGGGCTAGGAGTAGGCTACGGCTTGGGGGTAAGGTGTAGGGCTGGTGGTGGGTTTCCGTTCCGGGCTAGGGTTAGGGTTAGGGAACGGCAAGGCTTAGGGAACAGGTGAGGGTACGGAAACGTGGGAGGGTCAGGCTACATGCTGACGCACGAGTCAGTGCCAGCGTACGGGCCAGGAGTAGGCTACGGCTTGGGGGTAAGGTGTAGGGCTGGTGGTGGGTTTCCGTTCCGGGCTAGGGTTAGGGTTAGGGAACGGCAAGGCTTAGGGCACAGGTGAGGGTACGGAAACGTGGGAGGGTCAGGCTACGTGCTGACGCACGGGTCAGTGCCAGCGTACGGGCCAGGAGTAGGCTACGGCTTGGGGGTAAGTTGTAGGGCTGGTGGTGGTTTTGCGTTCCGGGCTAGGGTTAGGGTTAGGGAACGGCAAGGCTTAGGGCACAGGTGAGGGTACGGAAACGTGGGAGGGTCAGGCTACGTGCTGATGCACGGGTCAGTGCCAGCGTACGGGCCAGGAGTAGGCTACGGTGTAGGGTAAGGTGTAGGGCTGGTGGTGGGTTTCCTTTCCGTGCTAGGGTTAGGGTTAGGGAACGGCAAGGCTTAGGGCACAGGTGAGGGTACGGAAACGTAGGAGGGTCAGGCTACGTGCTGATGCACGGGTCAGTGCCAGCGTACGGGCCAGGAGTAGGCTACGGCGTAGGGTAAGGTGTAGGGCTGGTGGTGGGTTTCCGTTCCGGGCTAGGGTTAGGGTTAGGGAACGGCAAGGCTTAGGGCACAGGTGAGGGTACGGAAACGTGGGAGGGTCAGGCTACGTGCTGATGAACGGGTCAGTGCCAGCGTACCGGCCAGGTATAGGCTACGGCTTGTGGGTAAGTTGTAGGGCTGGTGGTGGGTTTCCGTTCCAGGCTAGGGTTAGGGTTAGGGAACGGCAAGGCTTAGGGCACAGGTGAGGGTACGGAAACGTGCGAGGGTCAGGCTACGTGCTGACGCACGGGTCAGTGCCAGCATACGGGCCAGGAGTAGGCTACGGCTTGTGGGTAAGGTGTAGGGCTGGTGGTGGGTTTCCGTTCCGGGCTAGGGTTAGGGTTAGGGAACGGCAAGGGTTAGGGCACAGGTGAGGGTACAGAAACGTGGGAGGGTCAGGCTACGTGCTGACGCACGGGTCAGTGCCAGCGTACGGGCCAGGAGTAGGCTACGGCGTAGGGTAAGGTGTAGGGCTGCTGGTGGTTTTCCGTTCCGGGCTAGGGTTAGGGTTAGGGAACGGCAAGGCTTAGGGCACAGGTGAGGGTACGGAAACGTGGGAGGGTCAGGCTACGTGCTGACGCACGAGTCAGTGCCAGCGTACGGGCCAGGAGTAGGCTACGGCTTGGGGGTAAGGTGTAGGGCTGGTGGTGGTTTCCGTTCCGGGCTAGGGTTAGGGTTAGGGAACGGCAAGGCTTAGGGCACAGGTGAGGGTATGGAAACGTGGGAGGGTCAGGCTACGTGCTGACGCACGAGTCAGTGCCAGCGTACGGGCCAGGAGTAGGCTACGGCTTGGGGGTAAGGTGTAGGGCTGGTGGTGGGTTTCCGTTCCGGGCTAGGGTTAGGGTTAGGGAACGACAAGGCTTAGGGCACAGGTGAGGGTACGGAAACGTGGTAGGGTCAGGCTACGTGCTGACGCACGGGTCAGTGCCAGCGTACGGGCCAGGAGTAGGCTACGGCTTGGGGGTAAGTTGTAGGGCTGGTGGTGGTTTTGCGTTCCGGGCTAGGGTTAGGGTTAGGGAACGGCAAGGCTTAGGGCACAGGTGAGGGTACGGAAACGTGGGAGGGTCAGGCTACGTGCTGATGCACGGGTCAGTGCCAGCGTACGGGCCAGGAGTAGGCTACGGTGTAGGGTAAGGTGTAGGGCTGGTGGTGGGTTTCCGTTCCGTGCTAGGGTTAGGGTTAGGGAACGGCAAGGCTTAGGGCACAGGTGAGGGTACGGAAACGTAGGAGGGTCAGGCTACGTGCTGATGCACGGGTCAGTGCCAGCGTACGGGCCAGGAGTAGGCTACGGCGTAGGGTAAGGTGTAGGGCTGGTGGTGGGTTTCCGTTCCGGGCTAGGGTTAGGGTTAGGGAACGGCAAGGCTTAGGGCACAGGTGAGGGTACGGAAACGTGGGATGGTCAGGCTACGTGCTGATGCACGGGTCAGTGCCAGCGTACCGGCCAGGTATAGGCTACGGCTTGTGGGTAAGTTGTAGGGCTGGTGGTGGGTTTCCGTTCCGGGCTAGGGTTAGGGTTAGGGAACGGCAAGGCTTAGGGCACAGGTGAGGGTACGGAAACGTGCGAGGGTCAGGCTACGTGCTGACGCACGGGTCAGTGCCAGCGTACGGGCCAGGAGTAGGCTACGGCTTGGGGGTAAGGTGTAGGGCTGGTGGTGGGTTTCCGTTCCGGGCGAGGGTTAGGGTTAGGGAACGGCAAGGGTTAGGGCACAGGTGAGGGTACGGAAACGTGGGAGGGTCAGGCTACGTGCTGACGCACGGGTCAGTGCCAGCGTACGGGCCAGGAGTAGGCTACGGCGTAGGGTAAGGTGTAGGGCTGGTGGTGGGTTTCCGTTCCGGGCTAGGGTTAGGGTTAGGGAACGGCAAGGCTTAGGGCACAGGTGAGGGTACGGAAACGTGGGAGGGTCAGGCTACGTGCTGACGCACGGGTCAGTGCCCACGTACGGGCCAGGAGTAGGCTACGGCTTGGGGGTAAGGTGTAGGCCTGGTGGTGGGTTTCCGTTACGGGCTAGGGTTAGGGTTAGGGAACGGCAAGGCTTAGGGCACAGGTGAGGGTACGGAAACGTGGGAGGGTCAGGCTACGTGCTGACGCACGGGTCAGTACCAGCGTACGGGCCAGGAGTAGGCTATGGCTTGGGGGTAAGTTGTAGGGCTGGTGGTGGGTTTCCGTTCTGGGCTAGGGTTAGGGTTAGGGAACGGCAAGGCTTAGGGCACAGGTGAGGGTACAGAAACGTGGGAGGGTCAGGCTACGTGCTGACGCACGGGTCAGTGCCAGCGTACGGGCCAGGAATAGGCTACGGCTTGGGGGTAAGGTGTAGGGCTTTTGGTGGGTTTCCGTTCCGGGCTAGGGTTAGGGTTAGGGAACGGCAAGGCTTAGGGCACAGGTGAGGGTACGGAAACGTGGGAGGGTCAGGCTACGTGCTGACGCACGGGTCAGTGCCAGCGTACCGGCCAGGTATAGGCTACGGCTTGTGGGTAAGGTGTAGGGCTGGTGGTGGGTTTCCGTTCCGGGCTAGGGTTAGGGTTAGGGAACGGCAAGGCTTAGGGCACAGGTGAGGGTATGGAAACGTGGGAGGGTCAGGCTACGTGCTGACGCACGGGTCAGTGCCAGCGTACGGGCCAGGATTAGGCTACGGCGTAGGGTAAGGTGTAGGGCTGGTGGTGGGTTTCCGTTCCGGGCTAGGGTTAGGGTTAGGGAACGGCAAGGCTTAGGGCACAGGTGAGGGTACGGAAACGTGGGAGGTTCAGGCTACGTGCTGACGCACGGGTCAGTGCCAGCGTATGGGCCAGGTGTATGCTACAGCATAGGGTAAGGTGTAGGGCTGGTGGTGGGTTTCCGTTCCGGGCTAGGGTTAGGGTTAGGGAACGGCAAGGCTTAGGGCACAGTTGAGGGTACGGAAACGTGGGAGGGTCAGGCTACGTGCTGACGCACGGGTCAGTGCCAGCGTACCGGCCAGGTGTAGGCTACGGCTTCTGGGTAAGGTGTAGGGCTGGTGGTGGGTTTCCGTCCCGGGCTAGGGTTAGGGTTAGGGAACGGCAAGGCTTAGGGCACAGGTGAGGGTACGGAAACGTGGGAGGGTCAGGCTACGTGCTGACGCACGGATCAGTGCCAGCGTACGGGCCAGGAGTAGGCTACGGTGTAGGGTAAGGTGTAGGGCTGGTGGTGGGTTTCCGTTCCGGGCTAGGGTTAGGGTTAGGGAACGGCAAGGCTTAGGGCACAGGTGAGTTTATGGAAACCTGGGAGAGTCAGGCTATGTGCTGACGCACGGATCAGTGCCAGCGTACGGGCCAGGAGTAGGCTACGGCGTAGGGTAATGTGTAGGGCTGGTGGTGGGTTTCCATTCCGGGCTAGGGTTAGGGTTAGGGAACAGCAAGGCTTAGGGCACAGCTGAGGGTACGGAAACGTGGGAGGGTCAGGCTACGTGCTGACGCAGGGATCAGTGCCACCGTACGGGCCTGGAGTAGGCTACGGCGTAGGGTAATGTGTAGGGCTGGTGGTGGGTTTCCATTCCGGACTAGGGGCAGGGTTAGGGAACCGCAAGGCTTAGGGCACAGGTGAGGGTACGGAAACGTGGGAGGGTCAGGCTACGTGCTGACGCACGGGTCAGTGCCAGTGTACCGGCCAGGTGTAGGCTACGGCTTGTGGGTAAGGTGTAGGGCTGGTGGTGGGTTTCCGTTCCGGGCTAGGGTTAGGGTTAGGGAACGGCAAGGCTTAGGGCACAGGTGAGGGTACGGAAACGTGGCAGGGTCAGGCTACGTGCTGACGCACGGGTCAGTGCCAGCGTACCGGCCAGGTGTAGGCTACGGCTTCTGGGTAAGGTGGGCTGGTGGTGGGTTTCCGTTCCGGGCTAAGGTTAGGGTTAGGGAACGGCAAGGCTTAGGGCACAGGTGAGGGTACGGAAACGTGGGAGGGTCAGGCTACGTGCTGATGCACGGGTCAGTGCCAGCGTTCGGGCCAGGAGTAGGCTACGGCTTGGGTGTAAGGTGTAGGGCTGGTGGTGGGTTTCCGTTCCGGGCTAGGGTTAGGGTTAGGGAACGGCAAGGCTTAGGGCACAGGTGAGGGTACGGAAACGTGGGAGGGTCAGGCTACGTGCTGACGCACGGGTCAGTGCCAGCGTACGGGCCAGGAGTAGGCTACGGCGTAGGGTAAGGTGTAGGGCTGGTGGTGGGTTTCCGTTCCGTGCTAGGGTTAGGGTTACGGAACGGCAAGGTTTAGAGCACAGGTGAGGGTACGGAAACGTGGGAGGGTCAGGCTACGTGCTGACGCACGTGTCAGTGCCAGCGTACGGGCCAGAAGTAGGCTACGGCTTGGGGGTAAGGTGTAGGGCTGGCGGTGGGTTTCCGTTCCGGGCTAGGGTTAGGGTTAGGGAACGGCAAGGCTTAGGGCACAGGTGAGGGTACGGAAACGTGGGAGGGTCAGGCTACGTGCTGACGCACGGGTCAGTGCCAGCGTACGGGCCAGGAGTAGGCCACGGCGTAGGGTAAGGTGTAGGGCTGTTGGTGGGTTTCCCTTCCGGGCTAGGGTTAGGGTTAGGGAACGGCAAGGCTTAGGGCACATGTGAGGGTATGGAAACGTGGGAGGGTCAGGCTACGTGCTGACGCACGGGTCAGTGCCAGCGTACGGGCCAGGAGTAGGCTACGGCGTAGGGTAAGGTGTAGGGCTGGTGGTGGGTTTCCGTTCCGGGCTAGAGTTAGGGTTAGGGAACGGCAAGGCTTAGGGCACAGGTGAGGGTACGGAAACGTGGGAGGGTCAGGCTATGTGCTGACGCACGAGTCAGTGCCAGCGTACGGGCCAGGAGTAGGCTACGGCTTGGGGGTAAGGTGTAGGGCTGGTGGTGGGTTTCCGTTCCGGGCTAGGGTTAGGGTTAGGGAACGGCAAGGCTTAGGGCACAGGTGAGGGTACGGAAACGTGGGAGGGTCAGGCTACGTGCTGACGCACGGGTCAGTGCCAGCGTACGGGCCAGGAGTAGGCTACGGCGTAGGGTAAGGTGTAGGGCTGGTGGTGGGTTTCCATTCCGGGCTAGGGTTAGGGTTAGGGAACAGCAAGGCTTAGGGCACAGCTGAGGGTACGGAAACGTGGGAGGGTCAGGCTACGTGCTGACGCAGGGGTCAGTGCCACCGTACGGGCCTGGAGTAGGCTACGGCGTAGGGTAATGTGTAGGGCTGGTGGTGGGTTTCCATTCCGGACTAGGGGCAGGGTTAGGGAACCGCAAGGCTTAGGGCACAGGTGAGGGTACGGAAACGTGGGAGGGTCAGGCTACGTGCTGACGCACGGGTCAGTGCCAGTGTACCGGCCAGGTGTAGGCTACGGGTTGTGGGTATGGTGTAGGGCTGGTGGTGGGTTTCCGTTCCGGGCTAGGGTTAGGGTTAGGGAACGGCAAGGCTTAGGGCACAGGTGAGGGTACGGAAACGTGGCAGGGTCAGGCTACGTGCTGACGCACGGGTCAGTGCCAGCGTACCGGCCAGGTGTAGGCTACGGCTTGGGTGTAAGGTGTAGGGCTGGTGGTGGGTTTCCGTTCCGGGCTAGGTTTAGGGTTAGGGAATGGCAAGGCTTAGGGCACAGGTGAGGGTACGGAAACGTGGGAGGGTCAGGCTACGTGCTGACGCACGGGTCAGTGCCAGCGTACGGGCCAGGATTAGGCTACGGCGTAGGGTAAGGTGTAGGGCTGGTGGTGGGTTTCCGTTCCGGGCTAGGGTTAGGGTTAGGGAACGGCAAGGCTTAGGGCACAGGTGAGGGTACGGAAACGTGGGAGGGTCAGGCTACGTGCTGACGCACGGGTCAGTGCCAGCGTACGGGCCAGGAGTAGGGTACGGCTTGGGGGTAAGGTGTAGGGCTGGTGGTGGGTTTCCGTTCCGGTCTAGGGTTAGGGTTAGGGAACGGCAAGGCTTAGGGCACAGGTGAGGGTACGGAAACGTGGGAGGGTCAGACTACGTGCTGACGCATTGGTCAGTGCCAGCGTACGGGCCTGGAGTAGGCTACAGCGTAGGGTAAGGTGTAGGGCTGGTGGTGGGTTTCCGTTCCGGGCTAGGGTTAGGGTTAGGGAACGGCAAGGCTTAGGGCACAGGTGAGGGTACGGAAACGTGGGAGGGTCAGGCTACGTGCTGACGCACGGGTCAGTGCCAGCGTACGGGCCAGGAGTAGGCTACGGCTTGGGGGTAAGGTGTAGGGCTGGTGGTGGGTTTCCGTTCCGGGCTAGGGTTAGGGTTAGGGAATGGCAAGGCTTAGGGCACAGGTGAGGGTACGGAAACGTGGGAGGGTCAGGCTACGTGCTGACGCACGGGTCAGTGCCAGCGTACGGGCCAGGAGTAGGCTACGGCTTGGGGGTAAGTTGTAGGGCTGGTGGTGGGTTTCCGTTCTGGGCTAGGGTTAGGGTTAGGGAACGGCAAGGCTTCGGGCAAGGTGAGGGTACAGAAACGTGGGAGGGTCAGGCTACGTGCTGACGCACGGGTCAGTGCCAGCGTACGTTCCAGGAGAAGGCTACGGCTTGGGGGTAAGGTGTAGGGCTTTTGGTGGGTTTCCGTTCCGGGCTAGGGTTAGGGTTAGGGAACGGCAAGGCTTAGGGCACAGGTGAGGGTACGGAAACGTGGGAGGGTCAGGCTACGTGCTGACGCACGGGTCAGTGCCAGCGTACCGGCCAGGAGTAGGCTACGGCGTAGGGTAAGGTGTAGGGCTGGTGGTGGGTTTCCGTTCCGGGCTAGGGTTAGGGTTAGGGAACGGCAAGGCTTAGGGCACAGGTGAGGGTACGGAAACGTGGGAGGGTCAGGCTACGTGCTGACGCACGGGTCAGTGCCAGCGTACAGGCCAGGTGTAGGCTACGTCTTGGGGGTAAGGTGTAGGGCTGGTGGTGGGTTTCCGTTCCGGGCTAGGGTTAGGGTTAGGGAACGGCAAGGCTTAGGGCACAGGTGAGGGTATGGAAACGTGGGAGGGTCAGGCTACGTGCTGACGCACGGGTTAGTGCCAGCGTACGGGCCAGGATTAGGCTACGGCGTAGGGTAAGGTGTAGGGCTGGTGGTGGGTTTCCGTTCCGGGCTAGGGTTAGGGTTAGGGAACGGCAAGGCTGAGGGCACAGGTGAGGGTACGGAAACGTGGGAGGGTCAGGCTACGTGCTGACGCACGGGTCAGTGCCAGCGTACGGGCCAGGAGTAGGCTACGGCGTAGGGTAAGGTGTAGGGCTGGTGGGGGGTTTCCGTTCCGGGCTAGGGTTAGGGTTATGGAACGGCAAGGCTTAGGGCACAGGTGAGGGTACGGAAACGTGGGAGGGTCAGGCTACGTGCTGATGCACGGGTCAGTGCCAGCGTACCGGCCAGGTGTAGGCTACTGCTTCTGGGTAAGGTGTAGGGCTGGTGGTGGGTTTCCGTTCCGGGCTAGGGTTAGGGTTAGGGAACGGCAAGGCTTAGGGCACAGGTGAGGGTACGGAAACGTGGGAGGGTCAGGCTACGTGCTGACGCACGGGTCAGTGCCAGCGTACGCGCCAGGATTAGGCTACGGCGTAGGGTAAGGTGTAGGGCTGGTGGTGGGTTTCCGTTCCGGGCTAGGGTTAGGGTTAGGGAACGGCAAGGCTTAGGGCACAGGTGAGGGTACGGAAACGTGGGAGGGTCAGGCTACGTGCTGACGCACGGGTCAGTGCCAGCGTACGGGCCAGGAGTAGGGTACGGCTTGGGGGTAAGGTGTAGGGCTGGTGGTGGGTTTCCGTTCCGGTCTAGGGTTAGGGTTAGGGAACGGCAAGGCTTAGGGCACAGGTGAGGGTACGGAAACGTGGGAGGGTCAGACTACGTGCTGACGCATTGGTCAGTGCCAGCGTACGGGCCTGGAGTAGGCTACGGCGTAGGGTAAGGTGTAGGGCTGGTGGTGGGTTTCCGTTCCGGGCTAGGGTTAGGGTTAGGGAACGGCAAGGCTTAGGGCACAGGTGAGGGTACGGAAACGTGGGAGGGTCAGGCTACGTGCTGACGCACGGGTCAGTGCCAGCGTACGGGCCAGGAGTAGGCTACGGCTTGGGGGTAAGGTGTAGGGCTGGTGGTGGGTTTCCGTTCCGGGCTAGGGTTAGGGTTAGGGAATGGCAAGGCTTAGGGCACAGGTGAGGGTACGGAAACGTGGGAGGGTCAGGCTACGTGCTGACGCACGGGTCAGTGCCAGCGTACGGGCCAGGAGTAGGCTACGGCTTGGGGGTAAGTTGTAGGGCTGGTGGTGGGTTTCCGTTCTGGGCTAGGGTTAGGGTTAGGGAACGGCAAGGCTTCGGGCAAGGTGAGGGTACAGAAACGTGGGAGGGTCAGGCTACGTGCTGACGCACGGGTCAGTGCCAGCGTACGTTCCAGGAGAAGGCTACGGCTTGGGGGTAAGGTGTAGGGCTTTTGGTGGGTTTCCGTTCCGGGCTAGGGTTAGGGTTAGGGAACGGCAAGGCTTAGGGCACAGGTGAGGGTACGGAAACGTGGGAGGGTCAGGCTACGTGCTGACGCACGGGTCAGTGCCAGCGTACCGGCCAGGAGTAGGCTACGGCGTAGGGTAAGGTGTAGGGCTGGTGGTGGGTTTCCGTTCCGGGCTAGGGTTAGGGTTAGGGAACGGCAAGGCTTAGGGCACAGGTGAGGGTACGGAAACGTGGGAGGGTCAGGCTACGTGCTGACGCACGGGTCAGTGCCAGCGTACAGGCCAGGTGTAGGCTACGTCTTGGGGGTAAGGTGTAGGGCTGGTGGTGGGTTTCCGTTCCGGGCTAGGGTTAGGGTTAGGGAACGGCAAGGCTTAGGGCACAGGTGAGGGTATGGAAACGTGGGAGGGTCAGGCTACGTGCTGACGCACGGGTTAGTGCCAGCGTACGGGCCAGGATTAGGCTACGGCGTAGGGTAAGGTGTAGGGCTGGTGGTGGGTTTCCGTTCCGGGCTAGGGTTAGGGTTAGGGAACGGCAAGGCTGAGGGCACAGGTGAGGGTACGGAAACGTGGGAGGGTCAGGCTACGTGCTGACGCACGGGTCAGTGCCAGCGTACGGGCCAGGAGTAGGCTACGGCGTAGGGTAAGGTGTAGGGCTGGTGGGGGGTTTCCGTTCCGGGCTAGGGTTAGGGTTATGGAACGGCAAGGCTTAGGGCACAGGTGAGGGTACGGAAACGTGGGAGGGTCAGGCTACGTGCTGATGCACGGGTCAGTGCCAGCGTACCGGCCAGGTGTAGGCTACTGCTTCTGGGTAAGGTGTAGGGCTGGTGGTGGGTTTCCGTTCCGGGCTAGGGTTAGGGTTAGGGAACGGCAAGGCTTAGGGCACAGGTGAGGGTACGGAAACGTGGGAGGGTCAGGCTACGTGCTGACGCACGGGTCAGTGCCAGCGTACGCGCCAGGAGTAGGCTACGGCTTGGGGGTAAGGTGTAGGGCTGGTGGTGGGTTTCCGTTCCGGGCTAGGGTTAGGGTTAGGGAACGGCAAGGCTTAGGGCACAGGTGAGGGTACGGAAACGTGGGAGGGTCAGGCTACGTGCTGACGCACGGGTCAGTGCCAGCGTACGGGCCAGGAGTAGGCTACGGCGTAGGGTAAGGTGTAGGGCTAGTGGTGGGTTTCCGTTCCGGGCTAGGGTTAGGGTTAGGGAACGGCAAGGCTTAGGGCACAGGTGAGGGTACGGAAACGTGGGAGGGTCAGGCTACGTGCTGACGCACGGGTCAGTGCCCGCGTACGGGCCAGGAGTAGGCTACGGCTTGGGGGTAAGGTGTAGGGCTCGTGGTGGGTTTCCGTTCCGGGCTAGGGTTAGGGTTAGGGAACGGCAAGGCTTAGGGCACAGGTGAGGGTACGGAAACGTGGGAGGGTCAGGCTACGTGCTGACGCATGGGTCAGTGCCAGCGTACGGGCCAGGAGTAGGCTACAACGTAGGGTAAGGTGTAGGGCTGGTGGTGGGTTTCCGTTCCGGGCTAGGGTTAGGGTTAGGGAACGGCAAGGCTTAGGGCACAGGTGAGGGTACGGAAACGTGGGAGGGTCAGGCTACGTGCTGACGCACGGGTCAGTGCCAGCGTACGGGCCAGGAGTAGGGTACGGCGTAGGGTAAGGTGTAGGGCTGGTGGTGGGTTTCCGTTCCGTGCTAGCGTTAGGGTTAGGGAACGGCAAGGCTTAGGGCACAGGTGAGGGTACGGAAACGTGGGAGGGTCAGGCTACGTGCTGACGCACGGGTCAGTGCCAGCGTACGGGCCAGGAGTAGGCTACGGCTTGGGGGTAAGGTGTAGGGCTGGTGGTGGGTTTCCGTTCCGGGCTAGGGTTAGGGTTAGGGAACGGCAAGGCTTAGGGCACAGGTGAGGGTACGGAAACGTGGGAGGGTCAGGCTACGTGCTGACGCACGGGTCAGTGCCAGCGTACGTTCCAGGAGTAGGCTACGGCTTGGGGGTAAGGTGTAGGGCTTTTGGTGGGTTTCCGTTCCGGGCTAGGGTTAGGGTTAGGGAACGGCAAGGCTTAGGGCACAGGTGAGGGTACGGAAACGTGGGAGGGTCAGGCTACGTGCTGACGCACGGGTCAGTGCCAGCGTACGGGCCAGGATTAGGCTACGGCGTAGGGTAAGGTGTAGGGCTGGTGGTGGGTTTCTGTTCCGGGCTAGGGTTAGGGTTAGGGAACGGCAAGGCTTAGGGCACAGGTGAGGGTGCGGAAACGTGGGAGGGTCAGGCTACGTGCTGACGCATGGGTCAGTGCCAGCGTACGGGCCAGGAGTAGGGTACGGCTTGGGGGTAAGTGGTATTGCTGGTGGTGGGTTTCTGTTCCGGGCTAGGGTTAGGGTTAGGGAACAGCAAGGCTTAGGGCACAGGTGAGGGTACGGAAACGTGGGAGGGTCAGGCTACGTGCTGACGCACGGGTCAGTGCCAGCGTACGGGCCTGGAGTAGGCTACGGCGTAGGGTAAGGTGTAGGGCTGGTGGTGGGTTTCCATTCCGGGCTAGGGTTAGGGTTAGGGAACGGCAAGGCTTAGGGCACAAGTGAGGGTACGGAAACGTGGGAGGGCCAGGCTACGTGCTGACGCACGGTTCAGTGCCAGCGTACCGGCCAGGTGTAGGCTACGGCTTGTGGGTAAGGTGTAGGGCTGGTGGTGGGTTTCCGTTCCGTGCTAGGGTTAGGGTTAGGGAACGGCAAGGTTTAGAGCACAGGTGAGGGTACGGAAACGTGGGAGGGTCAGGCTACGTGCTGACGCACGTGTCAGTGCCAGCGTACGGGCCAGAAGTAGGCTACGGCTTGGGGGTAAGGTGTAGGGCTGGCGGTGGGTTTCCGTTCCGGGCTAGGGTTAGGGTTAGGGAACGGCAAGGCTTAGGGCACCGGTGAGGGTACGGAAACGTGGGAGGGTCAGGCTACGTGCTGACGCACGGGTCAGTGCCAGCGTACGGGCCAGGAGTAGGCCACGGCGTAGGGTAAGGTGTAGGGCTGTTGGTGGGTTTCCCTTCCGGGCTAGGGTTAGGGTTAGGGAACGGCAAGGCTTAGGGCACATGTGAGGGTATGGAAACGTGGGAGGGTCAGGCTACGTGCTGACGCACGGGTCAGTGCCAGCGTACGGGCCAGGAGTAGGCTACGGCGTAGGGTAAGGTGTAGGGCTGGTGGTGGGTTTCCGTTCCGGGCTAGAGTTAGGGTTAGGGAACGGCAAGGCTTAGGGCACAGGTGAGGGTACGGAAACGTGGGAGGGTCAGGCTATGTGCTGACGCACGAGTCAGTGCCAGCGTACGGGCCAGGAGTAGGCTACGGCTTGGGGGTAAGGTGTAGGGCTGGTGGTGGGTTTCCGTTCCGGGCTAGGGTTAGGGTTAGGGAACGGCAAGGCTTAGGGCACAGGTGAGGGTACGGAAACGTGGGAGGGTCAGGCTACGTGCTGACGCACGGGTCAGTGCCAGCGTACGGGCCAGGAGTAGGCTACGGCGTAGGGTAAGGTGTAGGGCTGGTGGTGGGTTTCCATTCCGGGCTAGGGTTAGGGTTAGGGAACAGCAAGGCTTAGGGCACAGCTGAGGGTACGGAAACGTGGGAGGGTCAGGCTACGTGCTGACGCAGGGGTCAGTGCCACCGTACGGGCCTGGAGTAGGCTACGGCGTAGGGTAATGTGTAGGGCTGGTGGTGGGTTTCCATTCCGGACTAGGGGCAGGGTTAGGGAACCGCAAGGCTTAGGGCACAGGTGAGGGTACGGAAACGTGGGAGGGTCAGGCTACGTGCTGACGCACGGGTCAGTGCCAGTGTACCGGCCAGGTGTAGGCTACGGCTTGTGGGTATGGTGTAGGGCTGGTGGTGGGTTTCCGTTCCGGGCTAGGGTTAGGGTTAGGGAACGGCAAGGCTTAGGGCACAGGTGAGGGTACGGAAACGTGGCAGGGTCAGGCTACGTGCTGACGCACGGGTCAGTGCCAGCGTACCGGCCAGGTGTAGGCTACGGCTTGGGTGTAAGGTGTAGGGCTGGTGGTGGGTTTCCGTTCCGGGCTAGGTTTAGGGTTAGGGAACGGCAAGGCTTAGGGCACAGGTGAGGGTACGGAAACGTGGGAGGGTCAGGCTACGTGCTGACGCACGGGTCAGTGCCAGCGTACGGGCCAGGATTAGGCTACGGCGTAGGGTAAGGTGTAGGGCTGGTGGTGGGTTTCCGTTCCGGGCTAGGGTTAGGGTTAGGGAACGGCAAGGCTTAGGGCACAGGTGAGGGTACGGAAACGTGGGAGGGTCAGGCTACGTGCTGACGCACGGGTCAGTGCCAGCGTACGGGCCAGGAGTAGGGTACGGCTTGGGGGTAAGTTGTAGGGCTGGTGGTGGGTTTCCGTTCCGGTCTAGGGTTAGGGTTAGGGAACGGCAAGGCTTAGGGCACAGGTGAGGGTACGGAAACGTGGGAGGGTCAGACTACGTGCTGACGCATTGGTCAGTGCCAGTGTACGGGCCTGGAGTAGGCTACAGCGTAGGGTAAGGTGTAGGGCTGGTGGTGGGTTTCCGTTCCGGGCTAGGGTTAGGGTTAGGGAACGGCAAGGCTTAGGGCACAGGTGAGGGTACGGAAACGTGGGAGGGTCAGGCTACGTGCTGACGCACGGGTCAGTGCCAGCGTACGGGCCAGGAGTAGGCTACGGCTTGGGGGTAAGGTGTAGGGCTGGTGGTGGGTTTCCGTTCCGGGCTAGGGTTAGGGTTAGGGAATGGCAAGGCTTAGGGCACAGGTGAGGGTACGGAAACGTGGGAGGGTCAGGCTACGTGCTGACGCACGGGTCAGTGCCAGCGTACGGGCCAGGAGTAGGCTACGGCTTGGGGGTAAGTTGTAGGGCTGGTGGTGGGTTTCCGTTCTGGGCTAGGGTTAGGGTTAGGGAACGGCAAGGCTTCGGGCACAGGTGAGGGTACAGAAACGTGGGAGGGTCAGGCTACGTGCTGACACACGGGTCAGTGCCAGCGTACGTTCCAGGAGAAGGCTACGGCTTGGGGGTAAGGTGTAGGGCTTTTGGTGGGTTTCCGTTCCGGGCTAGGGTTAGGGTTAGGGAACGGCAAGGCTTAGGGCACAGGTGAGGGTACGGAAACGTGGGAGGGTCAGGCTACGTGCTGACGCACGGGTCAGTGCCAGCGTACCGGCCAGGAGTAGGCTACGGCGTAGGGTAAGGTGTAGGGCTGGTGGTGGGTTTCCGTTCCGGGCTAGGGTTAGGGTTAGGGAACGGCAAGGCTTAGGGCACAGGTGAGGGTACGGAAACGTGGGAGGGTCAGGCTACGTGCTGACGCACGGGTCAGTGCCAGCGTACAGGCCAGGTGTAGGCTACGTCTTGGGGGTAAGGTGTAGGGCTGGTGGTGGGTTTCCGTTCCGGGCTAGGGTTAGGGTTAGGGAACGGCAAGGCTTAGGGCACAGGTGAGGGTATGGAAACGTGGGAGGGTCAGGCTACGTGCTGACGCACGGGTTAGTGCCAGCGTACGGGCCAGGATTAGGCTACGGCGTAGTGTAAGGTGTAGGGCTGGTGGTGGGTTTCCGTTCCGGGCTGGGGTTAGGGTTAGGGAACGGCAAGGCTGAGGGCACAGGTGAGGGTACGGAAACGTGGGAGGGTCAGGCTACGTGCTGACGCACGGGTCAGTGCCAGCGTACGGGCCAGGAGTAGGCTACGGCGTAGGGTAAGGTGTAGGGCTGGTGGGGGGTTTCCGTTCCGGGCTAGGGTTAGGGTTATGGAACGGCAAGGCTTAGGGCACAGGTGAGGGTACGGAAACGTGGGAGGGTCAGGCTACGTGCTGATGCACGGGTCAGTGCCAGCGTACCGGCCAGGTGTAGGCTACTGCTTGTGGGTAAGGTGTAGGGCTGGTGGTGGGTTTCCGTTCCGGGCTAGGGTTAGGGTTAGGGAACGGCAAGGCTTAGGGCACAGGTGAGGGTACGGAAACGTGGGAGGGTCAGGCTACGTGCTGACGCACGGGTCAGTGCCAGCGTACGCGCCAGGAGTAGGCTACGGCTTGGGGGTAAGGTGTAGGGCTGGTGGTGGGTTTCCGTTCCGGGCTAGGGTTAGGGTTAGGGAACGGCAAGGCTTAGGGCACAGGTGAGGGTACGGAAACGTGGGAGGGTCAGGCTATGTGCTGACGCACGAGTCAGTGCCAGCGTACGGGCCAGGAGTAGGCTACGGCTTGGGGGTAAGGTGTAGGGCTGGTGGTGGGTTTCCGTTCCGGGCTAGGGTTAGGGTTAGGGAACGGCAAGGCTTAGGGCACAGGTGAGGGTACGGAAACGTGGGAGGGTCAGGCTACGTGCTGACGCACGGGTCAGTGCCAGCGTACGGGCCAGGAGTAGGCTACGGCGTAGGGTAAGGTGTAGGGCTGGTGGTGGGTTTCCATTCCGGGCTAGGGTTAGGGTTAGGGAACAGCAAGGCTTAGGGCACAGCTGAGGGTACGGAAACGTGGGAGGGTCAGGCTACGTGCTGACGCAGGGGTCAGTGCCACCGTACGGGCCTGGAGTAGGCTACGGCGTAGGGTAATGTGTAGGGCTGGTGGTGGGTTTCCATTCCGGACTAGGGGCAGGGTTAGGGAACCGCAAGGCTTAGGGCACAGGTGAGGGTACGGAAACGTGGGAGGGTCAGGCTACGTGCTGACGCACGGGTCAGTGCCAGTGTACCGGCCAGGTGTAGGCTACGGCTTGTGGGTATGGTGTAGGGCTGGTGGTGGGTTTCCGTTCCGGGCTAGGGTTAGGGTTAGGGAACGGCAAGGCTTAGGGCACAGGTGAGGGTACGGAAACGTGGCAGGGTCAGGCTACGTGCTGACGCACGGGTCAGTGCCAGCGTACCGGCCAGGTGTAGGCTACGGCTTGGGTGTAAGGTGTAGGGCTGGTGGTGGGTTTCCGTTCCGGGCTAGGTTTAGGGTTAGGGAACGGCAAGGCTTAGGGCACAGGTGAGGGTACGGAAACGTGGGAGGGTCAGGCTACGTGCTGACGCACGGGTCAGTGCCAGCGTACGGGCCAGGATTAGGCTACGGCGTAGGGTAAGGTGTAGGGCTGGTGGTGGGTTTCCGTTCCGGGCTAGGGTTAGGGTTAGGGAACGGCAAGGCTTAGGGCACAGGTGAGGGTACGGAAACGTGGGAGGGTCAGGCTACGTGCTGACGCACGGGTCAGTGCCAGCGTACGGGCCAGGAGTAGGGTACGGCTTGGGGGTAAGTTGTAGGGCTGGTGGTGGGTTTCCGTTCCGGTCTAGGGTTAGGGTTAGGGAACGGCAAGGCTTAGGGCACAGGTGAGGGTACGGAAACGTGGGAGGGTCAGACTACGTGCTGACGCATTGGTCAGTGCCAGCGTACGGGCCTGGAGTAGGCTACAGCGTAGGGTAAGGTGTAGGGCTGGTGGTGGGTTTCCGTTCAGGGCTAGGGTTAGGGTTAGGGAACGGCAAGGCTTAGGGCACAGGTGAGGGTACGGAAACGTGGGAGGGTCAGGCTACGTGCTGACGCACGGGTCAGTGCCAGCGTACGGGCCAGGAGTAGGCTACGGCTTGGGGGTAAGGTGTAGGGCTGGTGGTGGGTTTCCGTTCCGGGCTAGGGTTAGGGTTAGGGAATGGCAAGGCTTAGGGCACAGGTGAGGGTACGGAAACGTGGGAGGGTCAGGCTACGTGCTGACGCACGGGTCAGTGCCAGCGTACGGGCCAGGAGTAGGCTACGGCTTGGGGGTAAGTTGTAGGGCTGGTGGTGGGTTTCCGTTCTGGGCTAGGGTTAGGGTTAGGGAACGGCAAGGCTTCGGGCACAGGTGAGGGTACAGAAACGTGGGAGGGTCAGGCTACGTGCTGACGCACGGGTCAGTGCCAGCGTACGTTCCAGGAGAAGGCTACGGCTTGGGGGTAAGGTGTAGGGCTTTTGGTGGGTTTCCGTTCCGGGCTAGGGTTAGGGTTAGGGAACGGCAAGGCTTAGGGCACAGGTGAGGGTACGGAAACGTGGGAGGGTCAGGCTACGTGCTGACGCACGGGTCAGTGCCACGTACCGGCCAGGAGTAGGCTACGGCGTAGGGTAAGGTGTAGGGCTGGTGGTGGGTTTCCGTTCCGGGCTAGGGTTAGGGTTAGGGAACGGCAAGGCTTAGGGCACAGGTGAGGGTACGGAAACGTGGGAGGGTCAGGCTACGTGCTGACGCACGGGTCAGTGCCAGCGTACAGGCCAGGTGTAGGCTACGTCTTGGGGGTAAGGTGTAGGGCTGGTGGTGGGTTTCCGTTCCGGGCTAGGGTTAGGGTTAGGGAACGGCAAGGCTTAGGGCACAGGTGAGGGTATGGAAACGTGGGAGGGTCAGGCTACGTGCTGACGCACGGGTTAGTGCCAGCGTACGGGCCAGGATTAGGCTACGGCGTAGGGTAAGGTGTAGGGCTGGTGGTGGGTTTCCGTTCCGGGCTAGGGTTAGGGTTAGGGAACGGCAAGGCTGAGGGCACAGGTGAGGGTACGGAAACGTGGGAGGGTCAGGCTACGTGCTGACGCACGGGTCAGTGCCAGCGTACGGGCCAGGAGTAGGCTACGGCGTAGGGTAAGGTGTAGGGCTGGTGGGGGGTTTCCGTTCCGGGCTAGGGTTAGGGTTATGGAACGGCAAGGCTTAGGGCACAGTTGAGGGTACGGAAACGTGGGAGGGTCAGGCTACGTGCTGATGCACGGGTCAGTGCCAGCGTACCGGCCAGGTGTAGGCTACTGCTTGTGGGTAAGGTGTAGGGCTGGTGGTGGGTTTCCGTTCCGGGCTAGGGTTAGGGTTAGGGAACGGCAAGGCTTAGGGCACAGGTGAGGGTACGGAAACGTGGGAGGGTCAGGCTACGTGCTGACGCACGGGTCAGTGCCAGCGTACGCGCCAGGAGTAGGCTACGGCTTGGGGGTAAGGTGTAGGGCTGGTGGTGGGTTTCCGTTCCGGGCTAGGGTTAGGGTTAGGGAACGGCAAGGCTTAGGGCACAGGTGAGGGTACGGAAACGTGGGAGGGTCAGGCTACGTGCTGACGCACGGGTCAGTGCCAGCGTACGGGCCAGGAGTAGGCTACGGCGTAGGGTAAGGTGTAGGGCTAGTGGTGGGTTTCCGTTCCGGGCTAGGGTTAGGGTTAGGGAACGGCAAGGCTTAGGGCACAGGTGAGGGTACGGAAACGTGGGAGGGTCAGGCTACGTGCTGACGCACGGGTCAGTGCCCGCGTACGGGCCAGGAGTAGGCTACGGCTTGGGGGTAAGGTGTAGGGCTCGTGGTGGGTTTCCGTTCCGGGCTAGGGTTAGGGTTAGGGAACGGCAAGGCTTAGGGCACAGGTGAGGGTACGGAAACGTGGGAGGGTCAGGCTACGTGCTGACGCATGGGTCAGTGCCAGCGTACGGGCCAGGAGTAGGCTACAACGTAGGGTAAGGTGTAGGGCTGGTGGTGGGTTTCCGTTCCGGGCTAGGGTTAGGGTTAGGGAACGGCAAGGCTTAGGGCACAGGTGAGGGTACGGAAACGTGGGAGGGTCAGGCTACGTGCTGACGCACGGGTCAGTGCCAGCGTACGGGCCAGGAGTAGGGTACGGCGTAGGGTAAGGTGTAGGGCTGGTGGTGGGTTTCCGTTCCGTGCTAGCGTTAGGGTTAGGGAACGGCAAGGCTTAGGGCACAGGTGAGGGTACGGAAACGTGGGAGGGTCAGGCTACGTGCTGACGCACGGGTCAGTGCCAGCGTACGGGCCAGGAGTAGGCTACGGCTTGGGGGTAAGGTGTAGGGCTGGTGGTGGGTTTCCGTTCCGGGCTAGGGTTAGGGTTAGGGAACGGCAAGGCTTAGGGCACAGGTGAGGGTACGGAAACCTGGGAGGGTCAGGCTACGTGCTGACGCACGGGTCAGTGCCAGCGTACGGGCCAGGAGTAGGCTACGGCTTGGGGGTAAGTTGTAGGGCTGGTGGTGGGTTTCCGTTCCGGGCTAGGGTTAGGGTTAGGGAACGGCAAGGCTTAGGGCACAGGTGAGGGTATAGAAACGTGGGAGGGTCAGGCTACGTGCTGACGCACGGGTCAGTGCCAGCGTACGTTCCAGGAGTAGGCTACGGCTTGGGGGTAAGGTGTAGGGCTTTTGGTGGGTTTCCGTTCCGGGCTAGGGTTAGGGTTAGGGAACGGCAAGGCTTAGGGCACAGGTGAGGGTACGGAAACGTGGGAGGGTCAGGCTACGTGCTGACGCACGGGTCAGTGCCAGCGTACGGGCCAGGATTAGGCTACGGCGTAGGGTAAGGTGTAGGGCTGGTGGTGGGTTTCTGTTCCGGGCTAGGGTTAGGGTTAGGGAACGGCAAGGCTTAGGGCACAGGTGAGGGTACGGAAACGTGGGAGGGTCAGGCTACGTGCTGACGCATGGGTCAGTGCCAGCGTACGGGCCAGGAGTAGGGTACAGCTTGGGGGTAAGTGGTATTGCTGGTGGTGGGTTTCTGTTCCGGGCTAGGGTTAGGGTTAGGGAACAGCAAGGCTTAGGGCACAGGTGAGGGTACGGAAACGTGGGAGGGTCAGGCTACGTGCTGACGCACGGGTCAGTGCCAGCGTACGGGCCTGGAGTAGGCTACGGCGTAGGGTAAGGTGTAGGGCTGGTGGTGGGTTTCCATTCCGGGCTAGGGTTAGGGTTAGGGAACGGCAAGGCTTAGGGCACAAGTGAGGGTACGGAAACGTGGGAGGGCCAGGCTACGTGCTGACGCACGGGTCAGTGCCAGCGTACCGGCCAGGTGTAGGCTACGGCTTGTGGGTAAGTTGTAGGGCTGGTGGTGGGTTTCCGTTCCGGGCTAGGGTCAGGGTTAGGGAACGGCAAGGCTTAGGGCACAGGTGAGGGTACGGAAACGTGGGAGGGTCAGGCTACGTGCTGATGCACGGGTCACTGCCAGCGTACGGGCCAGGAGTAGGCTACGGTGTAGGGTAAGGTGTAGGGCTGGTGGTGGGTTTCCGTTCCGTGCTAGGGTTAGGGTTAGGGAACGGCAAGGCTTAGGGCACAGGTGAGGGTACGGAAACGTAGGACGGTCAGGCTACGTGCTGATGCACGGGTCAGTGCCAGCGTATGGGCCAGGAGTAGGCTACGGCGTAGGGTAAGGTGTAGGGCTGGTGGTGGGTTTCCGTTCCGGGCTAGGTTTAGGGTTAGGGAACGGCAAGACTTAGGGCAGAGATGAGGGTACGGAAACATGGGAGGGTCAGGCTACGTGCTGATGCACGGGTCAGTGCCAGCGTACCGGCCAGGTATAGGCTACGGCTTGTGGGTAAGGTGTAGGGCTGGTGGTGGGTTTCCGTTCCGGGCTAGGGTTAGGGTTAGGGAACGGCAAGGCTTAGGGCACAGGTGAGGGTACGGAAACGTGGGAGGGTCAGGCTACGTGCTGACGCACGGGTCAGTGCCAGCGTACGGGCCAGGAGTAGGCTACGGCTTGGGGGTAAGGTGTAGGGCTGGTGGTGGGTTTCCGTTCCGGGCTAGGGTTAGGGTTAGGGAACGGCAAGGCTTAGGGCACAGGTGAGGGTACGGAAACGTGGGAGGGTCAGGCTACGTGCTGACGCACGTGTCAGTGCCAGCGTACGGGCCAGGAGTAGGGTACGGCGTAGGGTAAGGTGTAGGGCTGGTGGTGGGTTTCCGTTCCGTGCTAGCGTTAGGGTTAGGGAACGGCAAGGCTTAGGGCACAGGTGAGGGTACGGAAACGTGGGAGGGTCAGGCTACGTGCTGACGCACGGGTCAGTGCCAGCGTACGGGCCAGGAGTAGGCTACGGCTTGGGGGTAAGGTGTAGGGCTGGTGGTGGGTTTCCGTTCCGGGCTAGGGTTAGGGTTAGGGAACGGCAAGGCTTAGGGCACAGGTGAGGGTACGGAAACGTGGGAGGGTCAGGCTACGTGCTGACGCACGGGTCAGTGCCAGCGTACGGGCCAGGAGTAGGCTACGGCTTGGGGGTAAGTTGTAGGGCTGGTGGTGGGTTTCCGTTCCGGGCTAGGGTTAGGGTTAGGGAACGGCAAGGCTTAGGGCACAGGTGAGGGTATAGAAACGTGGGAGGGTCAGGCTACGTGCTGACGCACGGGTCAGTGCCAGCGTACGTTCCAGGAGTAGGCTACGGCTTGGGGGTAAGGTGTAGGGCTTTTGGTGGGTTTCCGTTCCGGGCTAGGGTTAGGGTTAGGGAACGGCAAGGCTTAGGGCACAGGTGAGGGTACGGAAACGTGGGAGGGTCAGGCTACGTGCTGACGCACGGGTCAGTGCCAGCGTACGGGCCAGGATTAGGCTACGGCGTAGGGTAAGGTGTAGGGCTGGTGGTGGGTTTCTGTTCCGGGCTAGGGTTAGGGTTAGGGAACGGCAAGGCTTAGGGCACAGGTGAGGGTACGGAAACGTGGGAGGGTCAGGCTACGTGCTGACGCATGGGTCAGTGCCAGCGTACGGGCCAGGAGTAGGGTACGGCTTGGGGGTAAGTGGTATTGCTGGTGGTGGGTTTCTGTTCCGGGCTAGGGTTAGGGTTAGGGAACAGCAAGGCTTAGGGCACAGGTGAGGGTACGGAAACGTGGGAGGGTCAGGCTACGTGCTGACGCACGGGTCAGTGCCAGCGTACGGGCCTGGAGTAGGCTACGGCGTAGGGTAAGGTGTAGGGCTGGTGGTGGGTTTCCATTCCGGGCTAGGGTTAGGGTTAGGGAACGGCAAGGCTTAGGGCACAAGTGAGGGTACGGAAACGTGGGAGGGCCAGGCTACGTGCTGACGCACGGGTCAGTGCCAGCGTACCGGCCAGGTGTAGGCTACGGCTTGTGGGTAAGGTGTAGGGCTGGTGGTGGGTTTCCGTTCCGGGCTAGGGTCAGGGTTAGGGAACGGCAAGGCTTAGGGCACAGGTGAGGGTACGGAAACGTGGGAGTGTCAGGCTACGTGCTGATGCACGGGTCAGTGCCAGCGTACGGGCCAGGAGTAGGCTACGGTGTAGGGTAAGGTGTAGGGCTGGTGGTGGGTTTCCGTTCCGTGCTAGGGTTAGGGTTAGGGAACGGCAAGGCTTAGGGCACAGGTGAGGGTACGGAAACGTAGGACGGTCAGGCTACGTGCTGATGCACGGGTCAGTGCCAGCGTACGGGCCAGGAGTAGGCGACGGCGTAGGGTAAGGTGTAGGGCTGGTGGTGGGTTTCCGTTCCGGGCTAGGTTTAGGGTTAGGGAACGGCAAGACTTAGGGCAGAGATGAGGGTACGGAAACATGGGAGGGTCAGGCTACGTGCTGATGCACGGGTCAGTGCCAGCGTACCGGCCAGGTATAGGCTACGGCTTGTGGGTAAGGTGTAGGGCTGGTGGTGGGTTTCCGTTCCGGGCTAGGGTTAGGGTTAGGGAACGGCAAGGCTTAGGGCACAGGTGAGGGTACGGAAACGTGGGAGGGTCAGGCTACGTGCTGACGCACGGGTCAGTGCCAGCGTACGGGCAGGAGTAGGCTACGGCTTGGGGGTAAGGTATAGGGCTGGTGGTGGGTTTCCGTTCCGGGCTAGGGTTAGGGTTAGGGAACGGCAAGGCTTAGGGCACAGGTGAGGGTACGGAAACGTGGGAGGGTCAGGCTACGTGCTGACGCACGGGTCAGTGCCAGCGTACGGGCCAGGAGTAGGGTACGGCGTAGGGTAAGGTGTAGGGCTGGTGGTGGGTTTCCGTTCCGTGCTAGCGTTAGGGTTAGGGAACGGCAAGGCTTAGGGCACAGGTGAGGGTACGGAAACGTGGGAGGGTCAGGCTACGTGCTGACGCACGGGTCAGTGCCAGCGTACGGGCCAGGAGTAGGCTACGGCTTGGGGGTAAGGTGTAGGGCTGGTGGTGGGTTTCCGTTCCGGGCTAGGGTTAGGGTTAGGGAACGGCAAGGCTTAGGGCACAGGTGAGGGTACGGAAACGTGGGAGGGTCAGGCTACGTGCTGACGCACGGGTCAGTGCCAGCGTACGGGCCAGGAGTAGGCTACGGCTTGGGGGTAAGTTGTAGGGCTGGTGGTGGGTTTCCGTTCCGGGCTAGGGTTAGGGTTAGGGAACGGCAAGGCTTAGGGCACAGGTGAGGGTATAGAAACGTGGGAGGGTCAGGCTACGTGCTGACGCACGGGTCAGTGCCAGCGTACGTTCCAGGAGTAGGCTACGGCTTGGGGGTAAGGTGTAGGGCTTTTGGTGGGTTTCCGTTCCGGGCTAGGGTTAGGGTTAGGGAACGGCAAGGCTTAGGGCACAGGTGAGGGTACGGAAACGTGGGAGGGTCAGGCTACGTGCTGACGCACGGGTCAGTGCCTGCGTACGGGCCAGGATTAGGCTACGGCGTAGGGTAAGGTGTAGGGCTGGTGGTGGGTTTCTGTTCCGGGCTAGGGTTAGGGTTAGGGAACGGCAAGGCTTAGGGCACAGGTGAGGGTACGGAAACGTGGGAGGGTCAGGCTACGTGCTGACGCACGGGTCAGTGCCAGCGTACGGGCCAGGATTAGGCTACGGCGTAGGGTAAGGTGTAGGGCTGGTGGTGGGTTTCCGTTCCGGGCTAGGGTTAGGGTTAGGGAACGGCAAGGCTTAGGGCACAGGTGAGGGTACGGAAACGTGGGAGGGTCAGGCTACGTGCTGACGCATGGGTCAGTGCCAGCGTACGGGCCAGGAGTAGGGTACGGCTTGGGGGTAAGTGGTATTGCTGGTGGTGGGTTTCTGTTCCGGGCTAGGGTTAGGGTTAGGGAACAGCAAGGCTTAGGGCACAGGTGAGGGTACGGAAACGTGGGAGGGTCAGGCTACGTGCTGACGCACGGGTCAGTGCCAGCGTACGGGCCTGGAGTAGGCTACGGCGTAGGGTAAGGTGTAGGGCTGGTGGTGGGTTTCCATTCCGGGCTAGGGTTAGGGTTAGGGAACGGCAAGGCTTAGGGCACAAGTGAGGGTACGGAAACGTGGGAGGGCCAGGCTACGTGCTGACGCACGGGTCAGTGCCAGCGTACCGGCCAGGTGTAGGCTACGGCTTGTGGGTAAGGTGTAGGGCTGGTGGTGGGTTTCCGTTCCGGGCTAGGGTCAGGGTTAGGGAACGGCAAGGCTTAGGGCACAGGTGAGGGTACGGAAACGTGGGAGGGTCAGGCTACGTGCTGATGCACGGGTCAGTGCCAGCGTACGGGCCAGGAGTAGGCTACGGTGTAGGGTAAGGTGTAGGGCTGGTGGTGGGTTTCCGTTCCGTGCTAGGGTTAGGGTTAGGGAACGGCAAGGCTTAGGGCACAGGTGAGGGTACGGAAACGTAGGACGGTCAGGCTACGTGCTGATGCACGGGTCAGTGCCAGCGTACGGGCCAGGAGTCGGCTACGGCGTAGGGTAAGGTGTAGGGCTGGTGGTGGGTTTCCGTTCCGGGCTAGGTTTAGGTTTAGGGAACGGCAAGGCTTAGGGCACAGATGAGGGTACGGAAACGTGGGAGGGTCAGGCTACGTGCTGATGCACGGGTCAGTGCCAGCGTACCGGCCAGGTATAGGCTACGGCTTGTGGGTAAGGTGTAGGGCTGGTGGTGGGTTTCCGTTCCGGGCTAGGGTTAGGGTTAGGGAACGGCAAGGCTTAGGGCACAGGTGAGGGTACGGAAACGTGGGAGGGTCAGGCTACGTGCTGACGCACGGGTCAGTGCCAGCGTACGGGCCAGGAGTAGGCTACGGCTTGGGGGTAAGGTGTAGGGCTGGTGGTGGGTTTCCGTTCCGGGCTAGGGTTAGGGTTAGGGAACGGCAAGGCTTAGGGCACAGGTGAGGGTACGGAAACGTGGGACGGTCAGGCTACGTGCTGACGCACGGGTCAGTGGCAGCGTACGGGCCAGGAGTAGGCTACGGCGTAGGGTAAGGTGTAGGGCTGGTGGTGGGTTTCCGTTCCATGCTAGGGTTAGGGTTAGGGAACGGCAAGGCTTAGGGCACAGGTGAGGGTACGGAAACGTGGGAGGGTCAGGCTACGTGCTGACGCACGGGTCAGTGCCCGCGTACGGGCCAGGAGTAGGCTACGGCTTGGGGGTAAGGTGTAGGGCTGGTGGTGGGTTTCCGTTCCGGGCTAGGGTTAGGGTTAGGGAACGGCAAGGCTTAGGGCACAGGTGAGGGTACGGAAACGTGGGAGGGTCAGGCTACGTGTTGACGCACGGGTCAGTGCCAGCGTACGGGCCAGGAGTAGGCTACTGCTTGCGGTTAAGTTGTAGGGCTGGTGGTGGGTTTCCGTTCCGGGCTAGGGTTAGGGTTAGGGAACGGCAAGGCTTAGGGCACAGGTGAGGGTACGGAAATGTGGGAGGGTCAGGCTACGTGCTGACGCACGGGTCAGTGCCAGCGTACGGGCCAGGAGTAGGGTACGGCTTGGGGGTAAGTTGTAGCGATGGTGGTGGGTTTCTGTTCCGGGCTAGGGTTAGGGTTAGGGAACGGCAAGGCTTAGGGCACAGGTGAGGGTACGGAAACGTGGGAGGGTCAGACTACGTGCTGACGCATTGGTCAGTGCCAGCGTACGGGCCAGGAGTAGGCTACAGCGTAGGGTAAGGTGTAGGGCTGGTGGTGGGTTTCCGTTCCGGGCTAGGGTTAGGGTTAGGGAACGGCAAGGCTTAGGGCACAGGTGAGGGTACGGAAACGTGGGAGGGTCAGGCTACGTGCTGACGCACGGGTCAGTGCCAGCGTACGGGCCAGGAGTAGGCTACGGCTTGGGGGTAAGGTGTAGGGCTGGTGGTGGGTTTCCGTTCCGGGCTAGGGTCAGGGTTAGGGAACGGCAAGGCTTAGGGCACAGGTGAGGGTACGGAAACGTGGGAGGTCAGGCTACGTGCTGACGCACGGGTCAGTGCCAGCGTACGGGCCAGGAGTAGGCTACGTCTTGGGGGTAAGTTGTAGGGCTGGTGGTGGGTTTCCGTTCCGGGCTAGGGTTAGGGTTAGGGAACGGCAAGGCTTAGGGCACAGGTGAGGGTACAGAAACGTGGGAGGGTCAGGCTACGTGCTGACGCACGGGTCAGTGCCAGCGTACGTTCCAGGAGAAGGCTACGGCTTGGGGGTAAGGTGTAGGGCTTTTGGTGGGTTTCCGTTCCGGGCTAGGGTTATGGTTAGGGAACGGCAAGGCTTAGGGCACAGGTGAGGGTACGGAAACGTGGGAGGGTCAGGCTACGTGCTGACGCACGGGTCAGTGCCAGCGTACGGGCCAGGATTAGGCTACGGCGTAGGGTAAGGTGTAGGGCTGGTGGTGGGTTTCCGTTCCGGGCTAGGGTTAGGGTTAGGGAACGGCAAGACTGAGGGCACAGGTGAGGGTACGGAAACGTGGGAGGGTCAGGCTACGTGCTGACGCACGGGTCAGTGCCAGCGTACGGGCCAGGAGTAGGCTACGGTGTAGGGTAAGGTGTAGGGCTGGTGGTGGGTTTCCGTTCCGGGCTAGGGTTAGGGTTATGGAACGGCAAGGCTTAGGGCACAGGTGTGGGTACGGAAACGTGGGAGGGTCAGGTTACGTGCTGATGCACGGGTCTGTGCCAGCGTACCGGCCAGGTGTAGGCTACTGCTTGTGGGTAAGGTGTAGGGCTGGTGGTGGGTATCCGTTCCGGACTAGGGTTAGGGTTAGGGAACGGCAAGGCTTAGGGCACAGGTGAGGGTACGGAAACGTGGGAGGGTCAGGCTACGTGCTGACGCACGGGTCAGTGCCAGCGTACGGGCCAGGAGTAGGCCACGGCTTGGGGGTAAGGTGTAGGGCTGGTGGTGGGTTTCCGTTTCGGGCTAGGGTTAGGGTTAGGGAACGGCAAGGCTTAGGGCACAGGTGAGGGTACGGAAACGTGGGAGGGTCAGGCTACGTGCTGACGCACGGGTCAGTGCCAGCGTACCGGCCAGGTATAGGCTATGGCTTGTGGGTAAGGTGTAGGGCTGGTGGTGGGTTTCCGTTCCGGGCTAGGGTTAGGGTTAGGGAACGGCAAGGCTTAGGGCACAGGTGAGGGTACGGAAACGTGGGAGGGTCAGGCTACGTGCTGACGCACGGGTCAGTGCCAGCGTACGGGACAGGAGTAGGCTACAACGTAGGGTAAGGTGTAGGGCTGGTGGTGGGTTTCCGTTCCGGGCTAGGGTCAGGGTTAGGGAACGGCAAGGCTTACGGCACAGGTGAGGGTACGGAAACGTGGGAGGGTCAGGCTACGTGCTGACGCACGGGTCAGTGCCAGCGTACGTTCCAGGAGAAGGCTACGGCTTGGGGGTAAGGTGTAGGGCTTTTGGTGGGTTTCCGTTCCGGGCTAGGGTTATGGTTAGGGAACGGAAAGGCTTAGGGCACAGGTGAGGGTACGGAAACGTGGGAGGGTCAGGCTACGTGCTGACGTACGGGTCAGTGCCAGCGTACGGGCCAGGATTAGGCTACGGCGTAGGGTAAGGTGTAGGGCTGGTGGTGGGTTTCCGTTCCGGGCTAGGGTTAGGGTTAGGGAACGGCAAGACTGAGGGCACAGGTGAGGGTACGGAAACGTGGGAGGGTCAGGCTACGTGCTGACGCACGGGTCAGTGCCAGCGTACGGGCCAGGAGTAGGCTACGGCGTAGGGTAAGGTGTAGGGCTGGTGGTGGGTTTCCGTTCCGGGCTAGGGTTAGGGTTATGGAACGGCAAGGCTTAGGGCACAGGTGTGGGTACGGAAACGTGGGAGGGTCAGGTTACGTGCTGATGCACGGGTCTGTGCCAGCGTACCGGCCAGGTGTAGGCTACTGCTTGTGGGTAAGGTGTAGGGCTGGTGGTGGGTATCCGTTCCGGACTAGGGTTAGGGTTAGGGAACGGCAAGGCTTAGGGCACAGGTGAGGGTACGGAAACGTGGGAGGGTCAGGCTACGTGCTGACGCACGGGTCAGTGCCAGCGTACGGGCCAGGAGTAGGCCACGGCTTGGGGGTAAGGTGTAGGGCTGGTGGTGGGTTTCCGTTCCGGGCTAGGGTTAGGGTTAGGGAACGGCAAGGCTTAGGGCACAGGTGAGGGTACGGAAACGTGGGACGGTCAGGCTACGTGCTGACGCACGGGTCAGTGGCAGCGTACGGGCCAGGAGTAGGCTACGGCGTAGGGTAAGGTGTAGGGCTGGTGGTGGGTTTCCGTTCCATGCTAGGGTTAGGGTTAGGGAACGGCAAGGCTTAGGGCACAGGTGAGGGTACGGAAACGTGGGAGGGTCAGGCTACGTGCTGACGCACGGGTCAGTGCCCGCGTACGGGCCAGGAGTAGGCTACTGCTTGCGGTTAAGTTGTAGGGCTGGTGGTGGGTTTCCGTTCCGGGCTAGGGTTAGGGTTAGGGAACGGCAAGGCTTAGGGCACAGGTGAGGGTACGGAAATGTGGGAGGGTCAGGCTACGTGCTGACGCACGGGTCAGTGCCAGCGTACGGGCCAGGAGTAGGGTACGGCTTGGGGGTAAGTTGTAGCGCTGGTGGTGGGTTTCTGTTCCGGGCTAGGGTTAGGGTTAGGGAACGGCAAGGCTTAGGGCACAGGTGAGGGTACGGAAACGTGGGAGGGTCAGACTACGTGCTGACGCATTGGTCAGTGCCAGCGTACGGGCCAGGAGTAGGCTACAGCGTAGGGTAAGGTGTAGGGCTGGTGGTGGGTTTCCGTTCCGGGCTAGGGTTAGGGTTAGGGAACGGCAAGGCTTAGGGCACAGGTGAGGGTACGGAAACGTGGGAGGGTCAGGCTACGTGCTGACGCACGGGTCAGTGCCAGCGTACGGGCCAGGAGTAGGCTACGGCTTGGGGGTAAGGTGTAGGGCTGGTGGTGGGTTTCCGTTCCGGGCTAGGGTCAGGGTTAGGGAACGGCAAGGCTTAGGGCACAGGTGAGGGTACGGAAACGTGGGAGGTCAGGCTACGTGCTGACGCACGGGTCAGTGCCAGCGTACGGGCCAGGAGTAGGCTACGTCTTGGGGGTAAGTTGTAGGGCTGGTGGTGGGTTTCCGTTCCGGGCTAGGGTTAGGGTTAGGGAACGGCAAGGCTTAGGGCACAGGTGAGGGTACAGAAACGTGGGAGGGTCAGGCTACGTGCTGACGCACGGGTCAGTGCCAGCGTACGTTCCAGGAGAAGGCTACGGCTTGGGGGTAAGGTGTAGGGCTTTTGGTGGGTTTCCGTTCCGGGCTAGGGTTATGGTTAGGGAACGGAAAGGCTTAGGGCACAGGTGAGGGTACGGAAACGTGGGAGGGTCAGGCTACGTGCTGACGTACGGGTCAGTGCCAGCGTACGGGCCAGGATTAGGCTACGGCGTAGGGTAAGGTGTAGGGCTGGTGGTGGGTTTCCGTTCCGGGCTAGGGTTAGGGTTAGGGAACGGCAAGACTGAGGGCACAGGTGAGGGTACGGAAACGTGGGAGGGTCAGGCTACGTGCTGACGCACGGGTCAGTGCCAGCGTACGGGCCAGGAGTAGGCTACGGCGTAGGGTAAGGTGTAGGGCTGGTGGTGGGTTTCCGTTCCGGGCTAGGGTTAGGGTTATGGAACGGCAAGGCTTAGGGCACAGGTGTGGGTACGGAAACGTGGGAGGGTCAGGTTACGTGCTGATGCACGGGTCTGTGCCAGCGTACCGGCCAGGTGTAGGCTACTGCTTGTGGGTAAGGTGTAGGGCTGGTGGTGGGTATCCGTTCCGGACTAGGGTTAGGGTTAGGGAACGGCAAGGCTTAGGGCACAGGTGAGGGTACGGAAACGTGGGAGGGTCAGGCTACGTGCTGACGCACGGGTCAGTGCCAGCGTACGGGCCAGGAGTAGGCCACGGCTTGGGGGTAAGGTGTAGGGCTGGTGGTGGGTTTCCGTTTCGGGCTAGGGTTAGGGTTAGGGAACGGCAAGGCTTAGGGCACAGGTGAGGGTACGGAAACGTGGGAGGGTCAGGCTACGTGCTGACGCACGGGTCAGTGCCAGCGTACCGGCCAGGTATAGGCTATGGCTTGTGGGTAAGGTGTAGGGCTGCTGGTGGGTTTCCGTTCCGGGCTAGGGTTAGGGTTAGGGAACGGCAAGGCTTAGGGCACAGGTGAGGGTACGGAAACGTGGGAGGGTCAGGCTACGTGCTGACGCACGGGTCAGTGCCAGCGTACGGGACAGGAGTAGGCTACAACGTAGGGTAAGGTGTAGGGCTGGTGGTGGGTTTCCGTTCCGGGCTAGGGTTAGGGTTAGGGAACGGCAAGGCTTAGGGCACAGGTGAGGGTACGGAAACGTGGGAGGGTCAGGCTACGTGCTGACGCACGGGTCAGTGCCAGCGTACGGGCCAGGAGTAGGCTACGGCGTAGGGTAAGGTGTAGGGCTGGTGGTGGGTTTCCGTTCCGTGCTAGCGTTAGGGTTAGGGAACGGCAAGGCTTAGGGCACAGGTGAGGGTACGGAAACGTGGGAGGGTCAGGCTACGTGCTGACGCACGGGTCAGTGCCAGCGTACGGGCCAGGAGTAGGCTACGGCTTGGGGGTAAGTTGTAGGGCTGGTGGTGGGTTTCCGTTCCGGGCTAGGGTTAGGGTTAGGGAACGGCAAGGCTTAGGGCACAGGTGAGGGTACGGAAACGTGGGAGGGTCAGGCTACGTGCTGACGCATGGGTCAGTGCCAGCGTACGGGCCAGGAGTAGGGTACGGCTTGGGGGTAAGTGGTAGGGCTGGTGGTGGGTTTCTGTTCTGGGCTAGGGTTAGGGTTAGGGAACAGCAAGGCTTAGGGCACAGGTGAGGGTACGGAAACGTGGGAGGGTCAGGCTACGTGCTGACGCACGGGTCAGTGCCAGCGTACGGGCCTGGAGTAGGCTACGGCGTAGGGTAAGGTGTAGGGCTGGTGGTGGGTTTCCATTCCGGGCTAGGGTTAGGGTTAGGGAACGGCAAGGCTTAGGGCACAGGTGAGGGTACGGAAACGTGGGAGGGCCAGGCTACGTGCTGACGCACGGGTCAGTGCCAGCGTACCGGCCAGGTGTAGGCTACGGCTTGTGGGTAAGGTGTAGGGCTGGTGGTGGGTTTCCGTTCCGGGCTAGGGTCAGGGTTAGGGAACGGCAAGGCTTAGGGCACAGGTGAGGGTACGGAAACGTGGCAGGGTCAGGCTACGTGCTGAAGCACGGGTCAGTGCCAGCGTACCGGCCAGGTGTAGGTTACGGCTTCTGGGTAAGGTGTAGGGCTGGTGGTGGGTTTCCGTTTCGGGCTAGGGTTAGGGTTAGGGAACGGCAAGGCTTAGGGCACAGGTGAGGGTACGGAAACGTGGGAGGGTCAGGCTACGTGCTGATGCACGGGTCAGTGCCAGCGTACGGGCCAGGAGTAGGCTACGGTGTAGGGTAAGGTGTAGGGCTGGTGGTGGGTTTCCGTTCCGTGCTAGGGTTAGGGTTAGGGAACGGCAAGGCTTAGGGCACAGGTGAGGGTACGGAAACGTAGGACGGTCAGGCTACGTGCTGATGCACGGGTCAGTGCCAGCGTACGGGCCAGGAGTCGGCTACGGCGTAGGGTAAGGTGTAGGGCTGGTGGTGGGTTTCCGTTCCGGGCTAGGTTTAGGGTTAGGGAACGGCAAGGCTTAGGGCACAGATGAGGGTACGGAAACGTGGGAGGGTCAGGCTACGTGCTGATGCACGGTCAGTGCCAGCGTACGGGCCAGGAGTAGGCTACGGCTTGTGGGTAAGGTGTAGGGCTGGTGGTGGGTTTCCGTTCCGGGCTAGGGTTAGGGTTAGGGAACGGCAAGGCTTAGGGCACAGGTGAGGGTACGGAAACGTGGGAGGGTCAGGCTACGTGCTGACGCACGGGTCAGTGCCAGCGTACGGGCCAGGAGTAGGCTACGGCTTGGGGGTAAGGTGTAGGGCTGGTGGTGGGTTTCCGTTCCGGGCTAGGGTTAGGGTTAGGGAACGGCAAGGCTTAGGGCACAGGTGAGGGTACGGAAACGTGGGACGGTCAGGCTACGTGCTGACGCACGGGTCAGTGGCAGCGTACGGGCCAGGAGTAGGCTACGGCGTAGGGTAAGGTGTAGGGCTGGTGGTGGGTTTCCGTTCCATGCTAGGGTTAGGGTTAGGGAACGGCAAGGCTTAGGGCACAGGTGAGGGTACGGAAACGTGGGAGGGTCAGGCTACGTGCTGACGCACGGGTCAGTGCCCGCGTACGGGCCAGGAGTAGGCTACTGCTTGCGGTTAAGTTGTAGGGCTGGTGGTGGGTTTCCGTTCCGGGCTAGGGTTAGGGTTAGGGAACGGCAAGGCTTAGGGCACAGGTGAGGGTACGGAAATGTGGGAGGGTCAGGCTACGTGCTGACGCACGGGTCAGTGCCAGCGTACGGGCCAGGAGTAGGGTACGGCTTGGGGGTAAGTTGTAGCGCTGGTGGTGGGTTTCTGTTCCGGGCTAGGGTTAGGGTTAGGGAACGGCAAGGCTTAGGGCACAGGTGAGGGTACGGAAACGTGGGAGGGTCAGACTACGTGCTGACGCATTGGTCAGTGCCAGCGTACGGGCCAGGAGTAGGCTACAGCGTAGGGTAAGGTGTAGGGCTGGTGGTGGGTTTCCGTTCCGGGCTAGGGTTAGGGTTAGGGAACGGCAAGGCTTAGGGCACAGGTGAGGGTACGGAAACGTGGGAGGGTCAGGCTACGTGCTGACGCACGGGTCAGTGCCAGCGTACGGGCCAGGAGTAGGCTACGGCTTGGGGGTAAGGTGTAGGGCTGGTGGTGGGTTTCCGTTCCGGGCTAGGGTCAGGGTTAGGGAACGGCAAGGCTTAGGGCACAGGTGAGGGTACGGAAACGTGGGAGGTCAGGCTACGTGCTGACGCACGGGTCAGTGCCAGCGTACGGGCCAGGAGTAGGCTACGTCTTGGGGGTAAGTTGTAGGGCTGGTGGTGGGTTTCCGTTCCGGGCTAGGGTTAGGGTTAGGGAACGGCAAGGCTTAGGGCACAGGTGAGGGTACAGAAACGTGGGAGGGTCAGGCTACGTGCTGACGCACGGGTCAGTGCCAGCGTACGTTCCAGGAGAAGGCTACGGCTTGGGGGTAAGGTGTAGGGCTTTTGGTGGGTTTCCGTTCCGGGCTAGGGTTATGGTTAGGGAACGGAAAGGCTTAGGGCACAGGTGAGGGTACGGAAACGTGGGAGGGTCAGGCTACGTGCTGACGTACGGGTCAGTGCCAGCGTACGGGCCAGGATTAGGCTACGGCGTAGGGTAAGGTGTAGGGCTGGTGGTGGGTTTCCGTTCCGGGCTAGGGTTAGGGTTAGGGAACGGCAAGACTGAGGGCACAGGTGAGGGTACGGAAACGTGGGAGGGTCAGGCTACGTGCTGACGCACGGGTCAGTGCCAGCGTACGGGCCAGGAGTAGGCTACGGCGTAGGGTAAGGTGTAGGGCTGGTGGTGGGTTTCCGTTCCGGGCTAGGGTTAGGGTTATGGAACGGCAAGGCTTAGGGCACAGGTGTGGGTACGGAAACGTGGGAGGGTCAGGTTACGTGCTGATGCACGGGTCTGTGCCAGCGTACCGGCCAGGTGTAGGCTACTGCTTGTGGGTAAGGTGTAGGGCTGGTGGTGGGTATCCGTTCCGGACTAGGGTTAGGGTTAGGGAACGGCAAGGCTTAGGGCACAGGTGAGGGTACGGAAACGTGGGAGGGTCAGGCTACGTGCTGACGCACGGGTCAGTGCCAGCGTACGGGCCAGGAGTAGGCCACGGCTTGGGGGTAAGGTGTAGGGCTGGTGGTGGGTTTCCGTTTCGGGCTAGGGTTAGGGTTAGGGAACGGCAAGGCTTAGGGCACAGGTGAGGGTACGGAAACGTGGGAGGGTCAGGCTACGTGCTGACGCACGGGTCAGTGCCAGCGTACCGGCCAGGTATAGGCTATGGCTTGTGGGTAAGGTGTAGGGCTGCTGGTGGGTTTCCGTTCCGGGCTAGGGTTAGGGTTAGGGAACGGCAAGGCTTAGGGCACAGGTGAGGGTACGGAAACGTGGGAGGGTCAGGCTACGTGCTGACGCACGGGTCAGTGCCAGCGTACGGGACAGGAGTAGGCTACAACGTAGGGTAAGGTGTAGGGCTGGTGGTGGGTTTCCGTTCCGGGCTAGGGTTAGGGTTAGGGAACGGCAAGGCTTAGGGCACAGGTGAGGGTACGGAAACGTGGGAGGGTCAGGCTACGTGCTGACGCACGGGTCAGTGCCAGCGTACGGGCCAGGAGTAGGCTACGGCGTAGGGTAAGGTGTAGGGCTGGTGGTGGGTTTCCGTTCCGTGCTAGCGTTAGGGTTAGGGAACGGCAAGGCTTAGGGCACAGGTGAGGGTACGGAAACGTGGGAGGGTCAGGCTACGTGCTGACGCACGGGTCAGTGCCAGCGTACGGGCCAGGAGTAGGCTACGGCTTGGGGGTAAGTTGTAGGGCTGGTGGTGGGTTTCCGTTCCGGGCTAGGGTTAGGGTTAGGGAACGGCAAGGCTTAGGGCACAGGTGAGGGTACGGAAACGTGGGAGGGTCAGGCTACGTGCTGACGCATGGGTCAGTGCCAGCGTACGGGCCAGGAGTAGGGTACGGCTTGGGGGTAAGTGGTAGGGCTGGTGGTGGGTTTCTGTTCTGGGCTAGGGTTAGGGTTAGGGAACAGCAAGGCTTAGGGCACAGGTGAGGGTACGGAAACGTGGGAGGGTCAGGCTACGTGCTGACGCACGGGTCAGTGCCAGCGTACGGGCCTGGAGTAGGCTACGGCGTAGGGTAAGGTGTAGGGCTGGTGGTGGGTTTCCATTCCGGGCTAGGGTTAGGGTTAGGGAACGGCAAGGCTTAGGGCACAGGTGAGGGTACGGAAACGTGGGAGGGCCAGGCTACGTGCTGACGCACGGGTCAGTGCCAGCGTACCGGCCAGGTGTAGGCTACGGCTTGTGGGTAAGTTGTAGGGCTGGTGGTGGGTTTCCGTTCCGGGCTAGGGTCAGGGTTAGGGAACGGCAAGGCTTAGGGCACAGGTGAGGGTACGGAAACGTGGCAGGGTCAGGCTACGTGCTGAAGCACGGGTCAGTGCCAGCGTACCGGCCAGGTGTAGGTTACGGCTTCTGGGTAAGGTGTAGGGCTGGTGGTGGGTTTCCGTTTCGGGCTAGGGTTAGGGTTAGGGAACGGCAAGGCTTAGGGCACAGGTGAGGGTACGGAAACGTGGGAGGGTCAGGCTACGTGCTGATGCACGGGTCAGTGCCAGCGTACGGGCCAGGAGTAGGCTACGGTGTAGGGTAAGGTGTAGGGCTGGTGGTGGGTTTCCGTTCCGTGCTAGGGTTAGGGTTAGGGAACGGCAAGGCTTAGGGCACAGGTGAGGGTACGGAAACGTAGGACGGTCAGGCTACGTGCTGATGCACGGGTCAGTGCCAGCGTACGGGCCAGGAGTCGGCTACGGCGTAGGGTAAGGTGTAGGGCTGGTGGTGGGTTTCCGTTCCGGGCTAGGTTTAGGGTTAGGGAACGGCAAGGCTTAGGGCACAGATGAGGGTACGGAAACGTGGGAGGGTCAGGCTACGTGCTGATGCACGGTCAGTGCCAGCGTACGGGCCAGGAGTAGGCTACGGCTTGGGGGTAAGGTGTAGGGCTGGTGGTGGGTTTCCGTTCCGGGCTAGGGTTAGGGTTAGGGAACGGCAAGGCTTAGGGCACAGGTGAGGGTACGGAAACGTGGGACGGTCAGGCTACGTGCTGACGCACGGGTCAGTGCCAGCGTACGGGCCAGGAGTAGGCTACGGCGTAGGGTAAGGTGTAGGGCTGGTGGTGGGTTTCCGTTCCATGCTAGGGTTAGGGTTAGGGAACGGCAAGGCTTAGGGCACAGGTGAGGGTACGGAAACGTGGGAGGGTCAGGCTACGTGCTGACGCACGGGTCAGTGCCCGCGTACGGGCCAGGAGTAGGCTACGGCTTGGGGGTAAGGTGTAGGGCTGGTGGTGGGTTTCCGTTCCGGGCTAGGGTTAGGGTTAGGGAACGGCAAGGCTTAGGGCACAGGTGAGGGTACGGAAACGTGGGAGGGTCAGGCTACGTGTTGACGCACGGGTCAGTGCCAGCGTACGGGCCAGGAGTAGGCTACTGCTTGCGGTTAAGTTGTAGGGCTGGTGGTGGGTTTCCGTTCCGGGCTAGGGTTAGGGTTAGGGAACGGCAAGGCTTAGGGCACAGGTGAGGGTACGGAAATGTGGGAGGGTCAGGCTACGTGCTGACGCACGGGTCAGTGCCAGCGTACGGGCCAGGAGTAGGGTACGGCTTGGGGGTAAGTTGTAGCGCTGGTGGTGGGTTTCTGTTCCGGGCTAGGGTTAGGGTTAGGGAACGGCAAGGCTTAGGGCACAGGTGAGGGTACGGAAACGTGGGAGGGTCAGACTACGTGCTGACGCATTGGTCAGTGCCAGCGTACGGGCCAGGAGTAGGCTACAGTGTAGGGTAAGGTGTAGGGCTGGTGGTGGGTTTCCGTTCCAGGCTAGGGTTAGGGTTAGGGAACGGCAAGGCTTAGGGCACAGGTGAGGGTACGGAAACGTGGGAGGGTCAGGCTACGTGCTGACGCACGGGTCAGTGCCAGCGTACGGGCCAGGAGTAGGCTACGGCTTGGGGGTAAGGTGTAGGGCTGGTGGTGGGTTTCCGTTCCGGGCTAGGGTCAGGGTTAGGGAACGGCAAGGCTTAGGGCACAGGTGAGGGTACGGAAACGTGGGAGGGTCAGGCTACGTGCTGACGCACGGGTCAGTGCCAGCGTACGGGCCAGGAGTAGGCTACGTTTTGGGGGTAAGTTGTAGGGCTGGTGGTGGGTTTCCGTTCCGGGCTAGGGTTAGGGTTAGGGAACGGCAAGGCTTAGGGCACAGGTGAGGGTACAGAAACGTGGGAGGGTCAGGCTACGTGCTGACGCACGGGTCAGTGCCAGCGTACGGGCCAGGAGTAGGCTACGGCGTAGGGTAAGGTGTAGGGCTGGTGGTGGGTTTCCGTTCCGGGCTAGGGTTAGGGTTATGGAACGGCAAGGCTTAGGGCACAGGTGTGGGTACGGAAACGTGGGAGGGTCAGGTTACGTGCTGATGCACGGGTCTGTGCCAGCGTACCGGCCAGGTGTAGGCTACTGCTTGTGGGTAAGGTGTAGGGCTGGTGGTGGGTTTCCGTTCCGGACTAGGGTTAGGGTTAGGGAACGGCAAGGCTTAGGGCACAGGTGAGGGTACGGAAACGTGGGAGGGTCAGGCTACGTGCTGACGCACGGGTCAGTGCCAGCGTACGGGCCAGGAGTAGGCCACGGCTTGGGGGTAAGGTGTAGGGCTGGTGGTGGGTTTCCGTTCCGGGCTAGGGTTAGGGTTAGGGAACGGCAAGGCTTAGGGCACAGGTGAGGGTACGGAAACGTGGGAGGGTCAGGCTACGTGCTGACGCACGTGTCAGTGCCAGCGTACGGGCCAGGAGTAGGGTACGGCGTAGGGTAAGGTGTAGGGCTGGTGGTGGGTTTCCGTTCCGTGCTAGCGTTAGGGTTAGGGAACGGCAAGGCTTAGGGCACAGGTGAGGGTACGGAAACGTGGGAGGGTCAGGCTACGTGCTGACGCACGGGTCAGTGCCAGCGTACGGGCCAGGAGTAGGCTACGGCTTGGGGGTAAGGTGTAGGGCTGGTGGTGGGTTTCCGTTCCGGGCTAGGGTTAGGGTTAGGGAACGGCAAGGCTTAGGGCACAGGTGAGGGTACGGAAACGTGGGAGGGTCAGGCTACGTGCTGACGCACGGGTCAGTGCCAGCGTACGGGCCAGGAGTAGGCTACGGCTTGGGGGTAAGTTGTAGGGCTGGTGGTGGGTTTCCGTTCCGGGCTAGGGTTAGGGTTAGGGAACGGCAAGGCTTAGGGCACAGGTGAGGGTATAGAAACGTGGGAGGGTCAGGCTACGTGCTGACGCACGGGTCAGTGCCAGCGTACGTTCCAGGAGTAGGCTACGGCTTGGGGGTAAGGTGTAGGGCTTTTGGTGGGTTTCCGTTCCGGGCTAGGGTTAGGGTTAGGGAACGGCAAGGCTTAGGGCACAGGTGAGGGTACGGAAACGTGGGAGGGTCAGGCTACGTGCTGACGCACGGGTCAGTGCCAGCGTACGGGCCAGGATTAGGCTACGGCGTAGGGTAAGGTGTAGGGCTGGTGGTGGGTTTCTGTTCCGGGCTAGGGTTAGGGTTAGGGAACAGCAAGGCTTAGGGCACAGGTGAGGGTACGGAAACGTGGGAGGGTCAGGCTACGTGCTGACGCACGGGTCAGTGCCAGCGTACGGGCCTGGAGTAGGCTACGGCGTAGGGTAAGGTGTAGGGCTGGTGGTGGGTTTCCATTCCGGGCTAGGGTTAGGGTTAGGGAACGGCAAGGCTTAGGGCACAAGTGAGGGTACGGAAACGTGGGAGGGCCAGGCTACGTGCTGACGCACGGGTCAGTGCCAGCGTACCGGCCAGGTGTAGGCTACGGCTTGTGGGTAAGGTGTAGGGCTGGTGGTGGGTTTCCGTTCCGGGCTAGGGTCAGGGTTAGGGAACGGCAAGGCTTAGGGCACAGGTGAGGGTACGGAAACGTGGGAGGGTCAGGCTACGTGCTGATGCACGGGTCAGTGCCAGCGTACGGGCCAGGAGTAGGCTACGGTGTAGGGTAAGGTGTAGGGCTGGTGGTGGGTTTCCGTTCCGTGCTAGGGTTAGGGTTAGGGAACGGCAAGGCTTAGGGCACAGGTGAGGGTACGGAAACGTAGGACGGTCAGGCTACGTGCTGATGCACGGGTCAGTGCCAGCGTACGGGCCAGGAGTAGGCGACGGCGTAGGGTAAGGTGTAGGGCTGGTGGTGGGTTTCCGTTCCGGGCTAGGTTTAGGGTTAGGGAACGGCAAGACTTAGGGCAGAGATGAGGGTACGGAAACATGGGAGGGTCAGGCTACGTGCTGATGCACGGGTCAGTGCCAGCGTACCGGCCAGGTATAGGCTACGGCTTGTGGGTAAGGTGTAGGGCTGGTGGTGGGTTTCCGTTCCGGGCTAGGGTTAGGGTTAGGGAACGGCAAGGCTTAGGGCACAGGTGAGGGTACGGAAACGTGGGAGGGTCAGGCTACGTGCTGACGCACGGGTCAGTGCCAGCGTACGGGCCAGGAGTAGGCTACGGCTTGGGGGTAAGGTGTAGGGCTGGTGGTGGGTTTCCGTTCCGGGCTAGGGTTAGGGTTAGGGAACGGCAAGGCTTAGGGCACAGGTGAGGGTACGGAAACGTGGGAGGGTCAGGCTACGTGCTGACGCACGGGTCAGTGCCAGCGTACGGGCCAGGAGTAGGGTACGGCGTAGGGTAAGGTGTAGGGCTGGTGGTGGGTTTCCGTTCCGTGCTAGCGTTAGGGTTAGGGAACGGCAAGGCTTAGGGCACAGGTGAGGGTACGGAAACGTGGGAGGGTCAGGCTACGTGCTGACGCACGGGTCAGTGCCAGCGTACGGGCCAGGAGTAGGCTACGGCTTGGGGGTAAGGTGTAGGGCTGGTGGTGGGTTTCCGTTCCGGGCTAGGGTTAGGGTTAGGGAACGGCAAGGCTTAGGGCACAGGTGAGGGTACGGAAACGTGGGAGGGTCAGGCTACGTGCTGACGCACGGGTCAGTGCCAGCGTACGGGCCAGGAGTAGGCTACGGCTTGGGGGTAAGTTGTAGGGCTGGTGGTGGGTTTCCGTTCCGGGCTAGGGTTAGGGTTAGGGAACGGCAAGGCTTAGGGCACAGGTGAGGGTATAGAAACGTGGGAGGGTCAGGCTACGTGCTGACGCACGGGTCAGTGCCAGCGTACGTTCCAGGAGTAGGCTACGGCTTGGGGGTAAGGTGTAGGGCTTTTGGTGGGTTTCCGTTCCGGGCTAGGGTTAGGGTTAGGGAACGGCAAGGCTTAGGGCACAGGTGAGGGTACGGAAACGTGGGAGGGTCAGGCTACGTGCTGACGCACGGGTCAGTGCCTGCGTACGGGCCAGGATTAGGCTACGGCGTAGGGTAAGGTGTAGGGCTGGTGGTGGGTTTCTGTTCCGGGCTAGGGTTAGGGTTAGGGAACGGCAAGGCTTAGGGCACAGGTGAGGGTACGGAAACGTGGGAGGGTCAGGCTACGTGCTGACGCACGGGTCAGTGCCAGCGTACGGGCCAGGATTAGGCTACGGCGTAGGGTAAGGTGTAGGGCTGGTGGTGGGTTTCCGTTCCGGGCTAGGGTTAGGGTTAGGGAACGGCAAGGCTTAGGGCACAGGTGAGGGTACGGAAACGTGGGAGGGTCAGGCTACGTGCTGACGCATGGGTCAGTGCCAGCGTACGGGCCAGGAGTAGGGTACGGCTTGGGGGTAAGTGGTATTGCTGGTGGTGGGTTTCTGTTCCGGGCTAGGGTTAGGGTTAGGGAACAGCAAGGCTTAGGGCACAGGTGAGGGTACGGAAACGTGGGAGGGTCAGGCTACGTGCTGACGCACGGGTCAGTGCCAGCGTACGGGCCTGGAGTAGGCTACGGCGTAGGGTAAGGTGTAGGGCTGGTGGTGGGTTTCCATTCCGGGCTAGGGTTAGGGTTAGGGAACGGCAAGGCTTAGGGCACAAGTGAGGGTACGGAAACGTGGGAGGGCCAGGCTACGTGCTGACGCACGGGTCAGTGCCAGCGTACCGGCCAGGTGTAGGCTACGGCTTGTGGGTAAGGTGTAGGGCTGGTGGTGGGTTTCCGTTCCGGGCTAGGGTCAGGGTTAGGGAACGGCAAGGCTTAGGGCACAGGTGAGGGTACGGAAACGTGGGAGGGTCAGGCTACGTGCTGATGCACGGGTCAGTGCCAGCGTACGGGCCAGGAGTAGGCTACGGTGTAGGGTAAGGTGTAGGGCTGGTGGTGGGTTTCCGTTCCGTGCTAGGGTTAGGGTTAGGGAACGGCAAGGCTTAGGGCACAGGTGAGGGTACGGAAACGTAGGACGGTCAGGCTACGTGCTGATGCACGGGTCAGTGCCAGCGTACGGGCCAGGAGTCGGCTACGGCGTAGGGTAAGGTGTAGGGCTGGTGGTGGGTTTCCGTTCCGGGCTAGGTTTAGGTTTAGGGAACGGCAAGGCTTAGGGCACAGATGAGGGTACGGAAACGTGGGAGGGTCAGGCTACGTGCTGATGCACGGGTCAGTGCCAGCGTACCGGCCAGGTATAGGCTACGGCTTGTGGGTAAGGTGTAGGGCTGGTGGTGGGTTTCCGTTCCGGGCTAGGGTTAGGGTTAGGGAACGGCAAGGCTTAGGGCACAGGTGAGGGTACGGAAACGTGGGAGGGTCAGGCTACGTGCTGACGCACGGGTCAGTGCCAGCGTACGGGCCAGGAGTAGGCTACGGCTTGGGGGTAAGGTGTAGGGCTGGTGGTGGGTTTCCGTTCCGGGCTAGGGTTAGGGTTAGGGAACGGCAAGGCTTAGGGCACAGGTGAGGGTACGGAAACGTGGGACGGTCAGGCTACGTGCTGACGCACGGGTCAGTGGCAGCGTACGGGCCAGGAGTAGGCTACGGCGTAGGGTAAGGTGTAGGGCTGGTGGTGGGTTTCCGTTCCATGCTAGGGTTAGGGTTAGGGAACGGCAAGGCTTAGGGCACAGGTGAGGGTACGGAAACGTGGGAGGGTCAGGCTACGTGCTGACGCACGGGTCAGTGCCCGCGTACGGGCCAGGAGTAGGCTACGGCTTGGGGGTAAGGTGTAGGGCTGGTGGTGGGTTTCCGTTCCGGGCTAGGGTTAGGGTTAGGGAACGGCAAGGCTTAGGGCACAGGTGAGGGTACGGAAACGTGGGAGGGTCACGCTACGTGTTGACGCACGGGTCAGTGCCAGCGTACGGGCCAGGAGTAGGCTACTGCTTTCGGTTAAGTTGTAGGGCTGGTGGTGGGTTTCCGTTCCGGGCTAGGGTTAGGGTTAGGGAACGGCAAGGCTTAGGGCACAGGTGAGGGTACGGAAATGTGGGAGGGTCAGGCTACGTGCTGACGCACGGGTCAGTGCCAGCGTACGGGCCAGGAGTAGGGTACGGCTTGGGGGTAAGTTGTAGCGCTGGTGGTGGGTTTCTGTTCCGGGCTAGGGTTAGGGTTAGGGAACGGCAAGGCTTAGGGCACAGGTGAGGGTACGGAAACGTGGGAGGGTCAGACTACGTGCTGACGCATTGGTCAGTGCCAGCGTACGGGCCAGGAGTAGGCTACAGCGTAGGGTAAGGTGTAGGGCTGGTGGTGGGTTTCCGTTCCGGGCTAGGGTTAGGGTTAGGGAACGGCAAGGCTTAGGGCACAGGTGAGGGTACGGAAACGTGGGAGGGTCAGGCTACGTGCTGACGCACGGGTCAGTGCCAGCGTACGGGCCAGGAGTAGGCTACGGCTTGGGGGTAAGGTGTAGGGCTGGTGGTGGGTTTCCGTTCCGGGCTAGGGTCAGGGTTAGGGAACGGCAAGGCTTAGGGCACAGGTGAGGGTACGGAAACGTGGGAGGTCAGGCTACGTGCTGACGCACGGGTCAGTGCCAGCGTACGGGCCAGGAGTAGGCTACGTCTTGGGGGTAAGTTGTAGGGCTGGTGGTGGGTTTCCGTTCCGGGCTAGGGTTAGGGTTAGGGAACGGCAAGGCTTAGGGCACAGGTGAGGGTACAGAAACGTGGGAGGGTCAGGCTACGTGCTGACGCACGGGTCAGTGCCAGCGTACGTTCCAGGAGAAGGCTACGGCTTGGGGGTAAGGTGTAGGGCTTTTGGTGGGTTTCCGTTCCGGGCTAGGGTTATGGTTAGGGAACGGCAAGGCTTAGGGCACAGGTGAGGGTACGGAAACGTGGGAGGGTCAGGCTACGTGCTGACGCACGGGTCAGTGCCAGCGTACGGGCCAGGATTAGGCTACGGCGTAGGGTAAGGTGTAGGGCTGGTGGTGGGTTTCCGTTCCGGGCTAGGGTTAGGGTTAGGGAACGGCAAGACTGAGGGCACAGGTGAGGGTACGGAAACGTGGGAGGGTCAGGCTACGTGCTGACGCACGGGTCAGTGCCAGCGTACGGGCCAGGAGTAGGCTACGGCGTAGGGTAAGGTGTAGGGCTGGTGGTGGGTTTCCGTTCCGGGCTAGGGTTAGGGTTATGGAACGGCAAGGCTTAGGGCACAGGTGTGGGTACGGAAACGTGGGAGGGTCAGGTTACGTGCTGATGCACGGGTCTGTGCCAGCGTACCGGCCAGGTGTAGGCTACTGCTTGTGGGTAAGGTGTAGGGCTGGTGGTGGGTATCCGTTCCGGACTAGGGTTAGGGTTAGGGAACGGCAAGGCTTAGGGCACAGGTGAGGGTACGGAAACGTGGGAGGGTCAGGCTACGTGCTGACGCACGGGTCAGTGCCAGCGTACGGGCCAGGAGTAGGCCACGGCTTGGGGGTAAGGTGTAGGGCTGGTGGTGGGTTTCCGTTTCGGGCTAGGGTTAGGGTTAGGGAACGGCAAGGCTTAGGGCACAGGTGAGGGTACGGAAACGTGGGAGGGTCAGGCTACGTGCTGACGCACGGGTCAGTGCCAGCGTACCGGCCAGATATAGGCTATGGCTTGTGGGTAAGGTGTAGGGCTGGTGGTGGGTTTCCGTTCCGGGCTAGGGTTAGGGTTAGGGAACGGCAAGGCTTAGGGCACAGGTGAGGGTACGGAAACGTGGGAGGGTCAGGCTACGTGCTGACGCACGGGTCAGTGCCAGCGTACGGGACAGGAGTAGGCTACAACGTAGGGTAAGGTGTAGGGCTGGTGGTGGGTTTCCGTTCCGGGCTAGGGTCAGGGTTAGGGAACGGCAAGGCTTAGGGCACAGGTGAGGGTACGGAAACGTGGGAGGGTCAGGCTACGTGCTGACGCACGGGTCAGTGCCAGCGTACGTTCCAGGAGAAGGCTACGGCTTGGGGGTAAGGTGTAGGGCTTTTGGTGGGTTTCCGTTCCGGGCTAGGGTTATGGTTAGGGAACGGAAAGGCTTAGGGCACAGGTGAGGGTACGGAAACGTGGGAGGGTCAGGCTACGTGCTGACGTACGGGTCAGTGCCAGCGTACGGGCCTGGATTAGGCTACGGCGTAGGGTAAGGTGTAGGGCTGGTGGTGGGTTTCCGTTCCGGGCTAGGGTTAGGGTTAGGGAACGGCAAGACTGAGGGCACAGGTGAGGGTACGGAAACGTGGGAGGGTCAGGCTACGTGCTGACGCACGGGTCAGTGCCAGCGTACGGGCCAGGAGTAGGCTACGGCGTAGGGTAAGGTGTAGGGCTGGTGGTGGGTTTCCGTTCCGGGCTAGGGTTAGGGTTATGGAACGGCAAGGCTTAGGGCACAGGTGTGGGTACGGAAACGTGGGAGGGTCAGGTTACGTGCTGATGCACGGGTCTGTGCCAGCGTACCGGCCAGGTGTAGGCTACTGCTTGTGGGTAAGGTGTAGGGCTGGTGGTGGGTATCCGTTCCGGACTAGGGTTAGGGTTAGGGAACGGCAAGGCTTAGGGCACAGGTGAGGGTACGGAAACGTGGGAGGGTCAGGCTACGTGCTGACGCACGGGTCAGTGCCAGCGTACGGGCCAGGAGTAGGCCACGGCTTGGGGGTAAGGTGTAGGGCTGGTGGTGGGTTTCCGTTCCGGGCTAGGGTTAGGGTTAGGGAACGGCAAGGCTTAGGGCACAGGTGAGGGTACGGAAACGTGGGACGGTCAGTCTACGTGCTGACGCACGGGTCAGTGGCAGCGTACGGGCCAGGAGTAGGCTACGGCGTAGGGTAAGGTGTAGGGCTGGTGGTGGGTTTCCGTTCCATGCTAGGGTTAGGGTTAGGGAACGGCAAGGCTTAGGGCACAGGTGAGGGTACGGAAACGTGGGAGGGTCAGGCTACGTGCTGACGCACGGGTCAGTGCCCGCGTACGGGCCAGGAGTAGGCTACTGCTTGCGGTTAAGTTGTAGGGCTGGTGGTGGGTTTCCGTTCCGGGCTAGGGTTAGGGTTAGGGAACGGCAAGGCTTAGGGCACAGGTGAGGGTACGGAAATGTGGGAGGGTCAGGCTACGTGCTGACGCACGGGTCAGTGCCAGCGTACGGGCCAGGAGTAGGGTACGGCTTGGGGGTAAGTTGTAGCGCTGGTGGTGGGTTTCTGTTCCGGGCTAGGGTTAGGGTTAGGGAACGGCAAGGCTTAGGGCACAGGTGAGGGTACGGAAACGTGGGAGGGTCAGACTACGTGCTGACGCATTGGTCAGTGCCAGCGTACGGGCCAGGAGTAGGCTACAGCGTAGGGTAAGGTGTAGGGCTGGTGGTGGGTTTCCGTTCCGGGCTAGGGTTAGGGTTAGGGAACGGCAAGGCTTAGGGCACAGGTGAGGGTACGGAAACGTGGGAGGGTCAGGCTACGTGCTGACGCACGGGTCAGTGCCAGCGTACGGGCCAGGAGTAGGCTACGGCTTGGGGGTAAGGTGTAGGGCTGGTGGTGGGTTTCCGTTCCGGGCTAGGGTCAGGGTTAGGGAACGGCAAGGCTTAGGGCACAGGTGAGGGTACGGAAACGTGGGAGGTCAGGCTACGTGCTGACGCACGGGTCAGTGCCAGCGTACGGGCCAGGAGTAGGCTACGTCTTGGGGGTAAGTTGTAGGGCTGGTGGTGGGTTTCCGTTCCGGGCTAGGGTTAGGGTTAGGGAACGGCAAGGCTTAGGGCACAGGTGAGGGTACAGAAACGTGGGAGGGTCAGGCTACGTGCTGACGCACGGGTCAGTGCCAGCGTACGTTCCAGGAGAAGGCTACGGCTTGGGGGTAAGGTGTAGGGCTTTTGGTGGGTTTCCGTTCCGGGCTAGGGTTATGGTTAGGGAACGGAAAGGCTTAGGGCACAGGTGAGGGTACGGAAACGTGGGAGGGTCAGGCTACGTGCTGACGTACGGGTCAGTGCCAGCGTACGGGCCAGGATTAGGCTACGGCGTAGGGTAAGGTGTAGGGCTGGTGGTGGGTTTCCGTTCCGGGCTAGGGTTAGGGTTAGGGAACGGCAAGACTGAGGGCACAGGTGAGGGTACGGAAACGTGGGAGGGTCAGGCTACGTGCTGACGCACGGGTCAGTGCCAGCGTACGGGCCAGGAGTAGGCTACGGCGTAGGGTAAGGTGTAGGGCTGGTGGTGGGTTTCCGTTCCGGGCTAGGGTTAGGGTTATGGAACGGCAAGGCTTAGGGCACAGGTGTGGGTACGGAAACGTGGGAGGGTCAGGTTACGTGCTGATGCACGGGTCTGTGCCAGCGTACCGGCCAGGTGTAGGCTACTGCTTGTGGGTAAGGTGTAGGGCTGGTGGTGGGTATCCGTTCCGGACTAGGGTTAGGGTTAGGGAACGGCAAGGCTTAGGGCACAGGTGAGGGTACGGAAACGTGGGAGGGTCAGGCTACGTGCTGACGCACGGGTCAGTGCCAGCGTACGGGCCAGGAGTAGGCCACGGCTTGGGGGTAAGGTGTAGGGCTGGTGGTGGGTTTCCGTTTCGGGCTAGGGTTAGGGTTAGGGAACGGCAAGGCTTAGGGCACAGGTGAGGGTACGGAAACGTGGGAGGGTCAGGCTACGTGCTGACGCACGGGTCAGTGCCAGCGTACCGGCCAGGTATAGGCTATGGCTTGTGGGTAAGGTGTAGGGCTGCTGGTGGGTTTCCGTTCCGGGCTAGGGTTAGGGTTAGGGAACGGCAAGGCTTAGGGCACAGGTGAGGGTACGGAAACGTGGGAGGGTCAGGCTACGTGCTGACGCACGGGTCAGTGCCAGCGTACGGGACAGGAGTAGGCTACAACGTAGGGTAAGGTGTAGGGCTGGTGGTGGGTTTCCGTTCCGGGCTAGGGTTAGGGTTAGGGAACGGCAAGGCTTAGGGCACAGGTGAGGGTACGGAAACGTGGGAGGGTCAGGCTACGTGCTGACGCACGGGTCAGTGCCAGCGTACGGGCCAGGAGTAGGCTACGGCGTAGGGTAAGGTGTAGGGCTGGTGGTGGGTTTCCGTTCCGTGCTAGCGTTAGGGTTAGGGAACGGCAAGGCTTAGGGCACAGGTGAGGGTACGGAAACGTGGGAGGGTCAGGCTACGTGCTGACGCACGGGTCAGTGCCAGCGTACGGGCCAGGAGTAGGCTACGGCTTGGGGGTAAGTTGTAGGGCTGGTGGTGGGTTTCCGTTCCGGGCTAGGGTTAGGGTTAGGGAACGGCAAGGCTTAGGGCACAGGTGAGGGTACGGAAACGTGGGAGGGTCAGGCTACGTGCTGACGCATGGGTCAGTGCCAGCGTACGGGCCAGGAGTAGGGTACGGCTTGGGGGTAAGTGGTAGGGCTGGTGGTGGGTTTCTGTTCTGGGCTAGGGTTAGGGTTAGGGAACAGCAAGGCTTAGGGCACAGGTGAGGGTACGGAAACGTGGGAGGGTCAGGCTACGTGCTGACGCACGGGTCAGTGCCAGCGTACGGGCCTGGAGTAGGCTACGGCGTAGGGTAAGGTGTAGGGCTGGTGGTGGGTTTCCATTCCGGGCTAGGGTTAGGGTTAGGGAACGGCAAGGCTTAGGGCACAGGTGAGGGTACGGAAACGTGGGAGGGCCAGGCTACGTGCTGACGCACGGGTCAGTGCCAGCGTACCGGCCAGGTGTAGGCTACGGCTTGTGGGTAAGGTGTAGGGCTGGTGGTGGGTTTCCGTTCCGGGCTAGGGTCAGGGTTAGGGAACGGCAAGGCTTAGGGCACAGGTGAGGGTACGGAAACGTGGCAGGGTCAGGCTACGTGCTGAAGCACGGGTCAGTGCCAGCGTACCGGCCAGGTGTAGGTTACGGCTTCTGGGTAAGGTGTAGGGCTGGTGGTGGGTTTCCGTTTCGGGCTAGGGTTAGGGTTAGGGAACGGCAAGGCTTAGGGCACAGGTGAGGGTACGGAAACGTGGGAGGGTCAGGCTACGTGCTGATGCACGGGTCAGTGCCAGCGTACGGGCCAGGAGTAGGCTACGGTGTAGGGTAAGGTGTAGGGCTGGTGGTGGGTTTCCGTTCCGTGCTAGGGTTAGGGTTAGGGAACGGCAAGGCTTAGGGCACAGGTGAGGGTACGGAAACGTAGGACGGTCAGGCTACGTGCTGATGCACGGGTCAGTGCCAGCGTACGGGCCAGGAGTCGGCTACGGCGTAGGGTAAGGTGTAGGGCTGGTGGTGGGTTTCCGTTCCGGGCTAGGTTTAGGGTTAGGGAACGGCAAGGCTTAGGGCACAGATGAGGGTACGGAAACGTGGGAGGGTCAGGCTACGTGCTGATGCACGGTCAGTGCCAGCGTACGGGCCAGGAGTAGGCTACGGCTTGTGGGTAAGGTGTAGGGCTGGTGGTGGGTTTCCGTTCCGGGCTAGGGTTAGGGTTAGGGAACGGCAAGGCTTAGGGCACAGGTGAGGGTACGGAAACGTGGGAGGGTCAGGCTACGTGCTGACGCACGGGTCAGTGCCAGCGTACGGGCCAGGAGTAGGCTACGGCTTGGGGGTAAGGTGTAGGGCTGGTGGTGGGTTTCCGTTCCGGGCTAGGGTTAGGGTTAGGGAACGGCAAGGCTTAGGGCACAGGTGAGGGTACGGAAACGTGGGACGGTCAGGCTACGTGCTGACGCACGGGTCAGTGGCAGCGTACGGGCCAGGAGTAGGCTACGGCATAGGGTAAGGTGTAGGGCTGGTGGTGGGTTTCCGTTCCATGCTAGGGTTAGGGTTAGGGAACGGCAAGGCTTAGGGCACAGGTGAGGGTACGGAAACGTGGGAGGGTCAGGCTACGTGCTGACGCACGGGTCAGTGCCCGCGTACGGGCCAGGAGTAGGCTACTGCTTGCGGTTAAGTTGTAGGGCAGGTGGTGGGTTTCCGTTCCGGGCTAGGGTTAGGGTTAGGGAACGGCAAGGCTTAGGGCACAGGTGAGGGTACGGAAATGTGGGAGGGTCAGGCTACGTGCTGACGCACGGGTCAGTGCCAGCGTACGGGCCAGGAGTAGGGTACGGCTTGGGGGTAAGTTGTAGCGCTGGTGGTGGGTTTCTGTTCCGGGCTAGGGTTAGGGTTAGGGAACGGCAAGGCTTAGGGCACAGGTGAGGGTACGGAAACGTGGGAGGGTCAGACTACGTGCTGACGCATTGGTCAGTGCCAGCGTACGGGCCAGGAGTAGGCTACAGCGTAGGGTAAGGTGTAGGGCTGGTGGTGGGTTTCCGTTCCGGGCTAGGGTTAGGGTTAGGGAACGGCAAGGCTTAGGGCACAGGTGAGGGTACGGAAACGTGGGAGGGTCAGGCTACGTGCTGACGCACGGGTCAGTGCCAGCGTACGGGCCAGGAGTAGGCTACGGCTTGGGGGTAAGGTGTAGGGCTGGTGGTGGGTTTCCGTTCCGGGCTAGGGTCAGGGTTAGGGAACGGCAAGGCTTAGGGCACAGGTGAGGGTACGGAAACGTGGGAGGTCAGGCTACGTGCTGACGCACGGGTCAGTGCCAGCGTACGGGCCAGGAGTAGGCTACGTCTTGGGGGTAAGTTGTAGGGCTGGTGGTGGGTTTCCGTTCCGGGCTAGGGTTAGGGTTAGGGAACGGCAAGGCTTAGGGCACAGGTGAGGGTACAGAAACGTGGGAGGGTCAGGCTACGTGCTGACGCACGGGTCAGTGCCAGCGTACGTTCCAGGAGAAGGCTACGGCTTGGGGGTAAGGTGTAGGGCTTTTGGTGGGTTTCCGTTCCGGGCTAGGGTTATGGTTAGGGAACGGAAAGGCTTAGGGCACAGGTGAGGGTACGGAAACGTGGGAGGGTCAGGCTACGTGCTGACGTACGGGTCAGTGCCAGCGTACGGGCCAGGATTAGGCTACGGCGTAGGGTAAGGTGTAGGGCTGGTGGTGGGTTTCCGTTCCGGGCTAGGGTTAGGGTTAGGGAACGGCAAGACTGAGGGCACAGGTGAGGGTACGGAAACGTGGGAGGGTCAGGCTACGTGCTGACGCACGGGTCAGTGCCAGCGTACGGGCCAGGAGTAGGCTACGGCGTAGGGTAAGGTGTAGGGCTGGTGGTGGGTTTCCGTTCCGGGCTAGGGTTAGGGTTATGGAACGGCAAGGCTTAGGGCACAGGTGTGGGTACGGAAACGTGGGAGGGTCAGGTTACGTGCTGATGCACGGGTCTGTGCCAGCGTACCGGCCAGGTGTAGGCTACTGCTTGTGGGTAAGGTGTAGGGCTGGTGGTGGGTATCCGTTCCGGACTAGGGTTAGGGTTAGGGAACGGCAAGGCTTAGGGCACAGGTGAGGGTACGGAAACGTGGGAGGGTCAGGCTACGTGCTGACGCACGGGTCAGTGCCAGCGTACGGGCCAGGCGTAGGCCACGGCTTGGGGGTAAGGTGTAGGGCTGGTGGTGGGTTTCCGTTTCGGGCTAGGGTTAGGGTTAGGGAACGGCAAGGCTTAGGGCACAGGTGAGGGTACGGAAACGTGGGAGGGTCAGGCTACGTGCTGACGCACGGGTCAGTGCCAGCGTACCGGCCAGGTATAGGCTATGGCTTGTGGGTAAGGTGTAGGGCTGCTGGTGGGTTTCCGTTCCGGGCTAGGGTTAGGGTTAGGGAACGGCAAGGCTTAGGGCACAGGTGAGGGTACGGAAACGTGGGAGGGTCAGGCTACGTGCTGACGCACGGGTCAGTGCCAGCGTACGGGACAGGAGTAGGCTACAACGTAGGGTAAGGTGTAGGGCTGGTGGTGGGTTTCCGTTCCGGGCTAGGGTTAGGGTTAGGGAACGGCAAGGCTTAGGGCACAGGTGAGGGTACGGAAACGTGGGAGGGTCAGGCTACGTGCTGACGCACGGGTCAGTGCCAGCGTACGGGCCAGGAGTAGGCTACGGCGTAGGGTAAGGTGTAGGGCTGGTGGTGGGTTTCCGTTCCGTGCTAGCGTTAGGGTTAGGGAACGGCAAGGCTTAGGGCACAGGTGAGGGTACGGAAACGTGGGAGGGTCAGGCTACGTGCTGACGCACGGGACAGTGCCAGCGTACGGGCCAGGAGTAGGCTACGGCTTGGGGGTAAGTTGTAGGGCTGGTGGTGGGTTTCCGTTCCGGGCTAGGGTTAGGGTTAGGGAACGGCAAGGCTTAGGGCACAGGTGAGGGTACGGAAACGTGGGAGGGTCAGGCTACGTGCTGACGCATGGGTCAGTGCCAGCGTACGGGTCAGGAGTAGGGTACGGCTTGGGGGTAAGTGGTAGGGCTGGTGGTGGGTTTCTGTTCTGGGCTAGGGTTAGGGTTAGGGAACAGCAAGGCTTAGGGCACAGGTGAGGGTACGGAAACGTGGGAGGGTCAGGCTACGTGCTGACGCACGGGTCAGTGCCAGCGTACGGGCCTGGAGTAGGCTACGGCGTAGGGTAAGGTGTAGGGCTGGTGGTGGGTTTCCATTCCGGGCTAGGGTTAGGGTTAGGGAACGGCAAGGCTTAGGGCACAGGTGAGGGTACGGAAACGTGGGAGGGCCAGGCTACGTGCTTACGCACGGGTCAGTGCCAGCGTACCGGCCAGGTGTAGGCTACGGCTTGTGGGTAAGGTGTAGGGCTGGTGGTGGGTTTCCGTTCCGGGCTAGGGTCAGGGTTAGGGAACGGCAAGGCTTAGGGCACAGGTGAGGGTACGGAAACGTGGCAGGGTCAGGCTACGTGCTGAAGCACGGGTCAGTGCCAGCGTACCGGCCAGGTGTAGGTTACGGCTTCTGGGTAAGGTGTAGGGCTGGTGGTGGGTTTCCGTTTCGGGCTAGGGTTAGGGTTAGGGAACGGCAAGGCTTAGGGCACAGGTGAGGGTACGGAAACGTGGGAGGGTCAGGCTACGTGCTGATGCACGGGTCAGTGCCAGCGTACGGGCCAGGAGTAGGCTACGGTGTAGGGTAAGGTGTAGGGCTGGTGGTGGGTTTCCGTTCCGTGCTAGGGTTAGGGTTAGGGAACGGCAAGGCTTAGGGCACAGGTGAGGGTACGGAAACGTAGGACGGTCAGGCTACGTGCTGATGCACGGGTCAGTGCCAGCGTACGGGCCAGGAGTCGGCTACGGCGTAGGGTAAGGTGTAGGGCTGGTGGTGGGTTTCCGTTCCGGGCTAGGTTTAGGGTTAGGGAACGGCAAGGCTTAGGGCACAGATGAGGGTACGGAAACGTGGGAGGGTCAGGCTACGTGCTGATGCACGGTCAGTGCCAGCGTACGGGCCAGGAGTAGGCTACGGCTTGGGGGTAAGGTGTAGGGCTGGTGGTGGGTTTCCGTTCCGGGCTAGGGTTAGGGTTAGGGAACGGCAAGGCTTAGGGCACAGGTGAGGGTACGGAAACGTGGGACGGTCAGGCTACGTGCTGACGCACGGGTCAGTGCCAGCGTACGGGCCAGGAGTAGGCTACGGCGTAGGGTAAGGTGTAGGGCTGGTGGTGGGTTTCCGTTCCATGCTAGGGTTAGGGTTAGGGAACGGCAAGGCTTAGGGCACAGGTGAGGGTACGGAAACGTGGGAGGGTCAGGCTACGTGCTGACGCACGGGTCAGTGCCCGCGTACGGGCCAGGAGTAGGCTACGGCTTGGGGGTAAGGTGTAGGGCTGGTGGTGGGTTTCCGTTCCGGGCTAGGGTTAGGGTTAGGGAACGGCAAGGCTTAGGGCACAGGTGAGGGTACGGAAACGTGGGAGGGTCAGGCTACGTGTTGACGCACGGGTCAGTGCCAGCGTACGGGCCAGGAGTAGGCTACTGCTTGCGGTTAAGTTGTAGGGCTGGTGGTGGGTTTCCGTTCCGGGCTAGGGTTAGGGTTAGGGAACGGCAAGGCTTAGGGCACAGGTGAGGGTACGGAAATGTGGGAGGGTCAGGCTACGTGCTGACGCACGGGTCAGTGCCAGCGTACGGGCCAGGAGTAGGGTACGGCTTGGGGGTAAGTTGTAGCGCTGGTGGTGGGTTTCTGTTCCGGGCTAGGGTTAGGGTTAGGGAACGGCAAGGCTTAGGGCACAGGTGAGGGTACGGAAACGTGGGAGGGTCAGACTACGTGCTGACGCATTGGTCAGTGCCAGCGTACGGGCCAGGAGTAGGCTACAGCGTAGGGTAAGGTGTAGGGCTGGTGGTGGGTTTCCGTTCCAGGCTAGGGTTAGGGTTAGGGAACGGCAAGGCTTAGGGCACAGGTGAGGGTACGGAAACGTGGGAGGGTCAGGCTACGTGCTGACGCACGGGTCAGTGCCAGCGTACGGGCCAGGAGTAGGCTACGGCTTGGGGGTAAGGTGTAGGGCTGGTGGTGGGTTTCCGTTCCGGGCTAGGGTCAGGGTTAGGGAACGGCAAGGCTTAGGGCACAGGTGAGGGTACGGAAACGTGGGAGGGTCAGGCTACGTGCTGACGCACGGGTCAGTGCCAGCGTACGGGCCAGGAGTAGGCTACGTTTTGGGGGTAAGTTGTAGGGCTGGTGGTGGGTTTCCGTTCCGGGCTAGGGTTAGGGTTAGGGAACGGCAAGGCTTAGGGCACAGGTGAGGGTACAGAAACGTGGGAGGGTCAGGCTACGTGCTGACGCACGGGTCAGTGCCAGCGTAGGTTCCAGGAGAAGGCTACGGCTTGGGGGTAAGGTGTAGGGCTTTTGGTGGGTTTCCGTTCCGGGCTAGGGTTAGGGTTAGGGAACGGCAAGGCTTAGGGCACAGGTGAGGGTACGGAAACGTGGGAGGGTCAGGCTACGTGCTGACGCACGGGTCAGTGCCAGCGTACGGGCCAGGATTAGACTACGGCGTAGGGTAAGGTGTAGGGCTGGTGGTGGGTTTCCGTTCCGGGCTAGGGTTAGGGTTAGGGAACGGCAAGACTGAGGGCACAGGTGAGGGTACGGAAACGTGGGAGGGTCAGGCTACGTGCTGACGCACGGGTCAGTGCCAGCGTACGGGCCAGGAGTAGGCTACGGCGTAGGGTAAGGTGTAGGGCTGGTGGTGGGTTTCCGTTCCGGGCTAGGGTTAGGGTTATGGAACGGCAAGGCTTAGGGCACAGGTGTGGGTACGGAAACGTGGGAGGGTCAGGTTACGTGCTGATGCACGGGTCTGTGCCAGCGTACCGGCCAGGTGTAGGCTACTGCTTGTGGGTAAGGTGTAGGGCTGGTGGTGGGTTTCCGTTCCGGACTAGGGTTAGGGTTAGGGAACGGCAAGGCTTAGGGCACAGGTGAGGGTACGGAAACGTGGGAGGGTCAGGCTACGTGCTGACGCACGGGTCAGTGCCAGCGTACGGGCCAGGAGTAGGCCACGGCTTGGGGGTAAGGTGTAGGGCTGGTGGTGGGTTTCCGTTCCGGGCTAGGGTTAGGGTTAGGGAACGGCAAGGCTTAGGGCACAGGTGAGGGTACGGAAACGTGGGAGGGTCAGGCTACGTGCTGACGCACGGGTCAGTGCCAGCGTACCGGCCAGGTATAGGCTATGGCTTGTGGGTAAGTTGTAGGGCTTGTGGTGGGTTTCCGTTCCGGGCTAGGGTTAGGGTTAGGGAACGGCAAGGCTTAGGGCACAGGTGAGGGTACGGAAACGTGGGAGGGTCAGGCTACGTGCTGACGCACGGGTCAGTGCCAGCGTACGGGCCAGGAGTAGGCTACGGCTTGGGGGTAAGGTGTAGGGCTGGTGGTGGGTTTCCGTTCCGGGCTAGGGTCAGGGTTAGGGAACGGCAAGGCTTAGGGCACAGGTGAGGGTACGGAAACGTGGGAGGGTCAGGCTACGTGCTGACGCACGGGTCAGTGCCAGCGTACGGGCCAGGAGTAGGCTACGTCTTGGGGGTAAGTTGTAGGGCTGGTGGTGGGTTTCCGTTCCGGGCTAGGGTTAGGGTTAGGGAACGGCAAGGCTTAGGGCACAGGTGAGGGTACAGAAACGTGGGAGGGTCAGGCTACGTGCTGACGCACGGGTCAGTGCCAGCGTACGTTCCAGGAGAAGGCTACGGCTTGGGGGTAAGGTGTAGGGCTTTTGGTGGGTTTCCGTTCCGGGCTAGGGTTATGGTTAGGGAACGGCAAGGCTTAGGGCACAGGTGAGGGTACGGAAACGTGGGAGGGTCAGGCTACGTGCTGACGCACGGGTCAGTGCCAGCGTACGGGCCAGGATTAGGCTACGGCGTAGGGTAAGGTGTAGGGCTGGTGGTGGGTTTCCGTTCCGGGCTAGGGTTAGGGTTAGGGAACGGCAAGACTGAGGGCACAGGTGAGGGTACGGAAACGTGGGAGGGTCAGGCTACGTGCTGACGCACGGGTCAGTGCCAGCGTACGGGCCAGGAGTAGGCTACGGCGTAGGGTAAGGTGTAGGGCTGGTGGTGGGTTTCCGTTCCGGGCTAGGGTTAGTGTTATGGAACGGCAAGGCTTAGGGCACAGGTGTGGGTACGGAAACGTGGGAGGGTCAGGTTACGTGCTGATGCACGGGTCTGTGCCAGCGTACCGGCCAGGTGTAGGCTACTGCTTGTGGGTAAGGTGTAGGGCTGGTGGTGGGTATCCGTTCCGGACTAGGGTTAGGGTTAGGGAACGGCAAGGCTTAGGGCACAGGTGAGGGTACGGAAACGTGGGAGGGTCAGGCTACGTGCTGACGCACGGGTCAGTGCCAGCGTACGGGCCAGGAGTAGGCCACGGCTTGGGGGTAAGGTGTAGGGCTGGTGGTGGGTTTCCGTTTCGGGCTAGGGTTAGGGTTAGGGAACGGCAAGGCTTAGGGCACAGGTGAGGGTACGGAAACGTGGGAGGGTCAGGCTACGTGCTGACGCACGGGTCAGTGCCAGCGTACCGGCCAGGTATAGGCTATGGCTTGTGGGTAAGGTGTAGGGCTGGTGGTGGGTTTCCGTTCCGGGCTAGGGTTAGGGTTAGGGAACGGCAAGGCTTAGGGCACAGGTGAGGGTACGGAAACGTGGGAGGGTCAGGCTACGTGCTGACGCACGGGTCAGTGCCAGCGTACGGGACAGGAGTAGGCTACAACGTAGGGTAAGGTGTAGGGCTGGTGGTGGGTTTCCGTTCCGGGCTAGGGTTAGGGTTAGGGAACGGCAAGGCTTAGGGCACAGGTGAGGGTACGGAAACGTGGGAGGGTCAGGCTACGTGCTGACGCACGGGTCAGTGCCAGCGTACGGGCCAGGAGTAGGCTACGGCGTAGGGTAAGGTTTAGGGCTGGTGGTGGGTTTCCGTTCCGTGCTAGCGTTAGGGTTAGGGAACGGCAAGGCTTAGGGCACAGGTGAGGGTACGGAAACGTGGGAGGGTCAGGCTACGTGCTGACGCACGGGTCAGTGCCAGCGTACGGGCCAGGAGTAGGCTACGGCTTGGGGGTAAGTTGTAGGGCTGGTGGTGGGTTTCCGTTCCGGGCTAGGGTTAGGGTTAGGGAACGGCAAGGCTTAGGGCACAGGTGAGGGTACGGAAACGTGGGAGGGTCAGGCTACGTGCTGACGCATGGGTCAGTGCCAGCGTACGGGCCAGGAGTAGGGTACGGCTTGGGGGTAAGTGGTAGGGCTGGTGGTGGGTTTCTGTTCTGGGCTAGGGTTAGGGTTAGGGAACAGCAAGGCTTAGGGCACAGGTGAGGGTACGGAAACGTGGGAGGGTCAGGCTACGTGCTGACGCACGGGTCAGTGCCAGCGTACGGGCCTGGAGTAGGCTACGGCGTAGGGTAAGGTGTAGGGCTGGTGGTGGGTTTCCATTCCGGGCTAGGGTTAGGGTTAGGGAACGGCAAGGCTTAGGGCACAGGTGAGGGTACGGAAACGTGGGAGGGCCAGGCTACGTGCTGACGCACGGGTCAGTGCCAGCGTACCGGCCAGGTGTAGGCTACGGCTTGTGGGTAAGGTGTAGGGCTGGTGGTGGGTTTCCGTTCCGGGCTAGGGTCAGGGTTAGGGAACGGCAAGGCTTAGGGCACAGGTGAGGGTACGGAAACGTGGCAGGGTCAGGCTACGTGCTGAAGCACGGGTCAGTGCCAGCGTACCGGCCAGGTGTAGGTTACGGCTTCTGGGTAAGGTGTAGGGCTGGTGGTGGGTTTCCGTTTCGGGCTAGGGTTAGGGTTAGGGAACGGCAAGGCTTAGGGCACAGGTGAGGGTACGGAAACGTGGGAGGGTCAGGCTACGTGCTGATGCACGGGTCAGTGCCAGCGTACGGGCCAGGAGTAGGCTACGGTGTAGGGTAAGGTGTAGGGCTGGTGGTGGGTTTCCGTTCCGTGCTAGGGTTAGGGTTAGGGAACGGCAAGGCTTAGGGCACAGGTGAGGGTACGGAAACGTAGGACGGTCAGGCTACGTGCTGATGCACGGGTCAGTGCCAGCGTACGGGCCAGGAGTCGGCTACGGCGTAGGGTAAGGTGTAGGGCTGGTGGTGGGTTTCCGTTCCGGGCTAGGTTTAGGGTTAGGGAACGGCAAGGCTTAGGGCACAGATGAGGGTACGGAAACGTGGGAGGGTCAGGCTACGTGCTGATGCACGGTCAGTGCCAGCGTACCGGCCAGGTATAGGCTACGGCTTGTGGGTAAGGTGTAGGGCTGGTGGTGGGTTTCCGTTCCGGGCTAGGGTTAGGGTTAGGGAACGGCAAGGCTTAGGGCACAGGTGAGGGTACGGAAACGTGGGAGGGTCAGGCTACGTGCTGACGCACGGGTCAGTGCCAGCGTACGGGCCAGGAGTAGGCTACGGCTTGGGGGTAAGGTGTAGGGCTGGTGGTGGGTTTCCGTTCCGGGCTAGGGTTAGGGTTAGGGAACGGCAAGGCTTAGGGCACAGGTGAGGGTACGGAAACGTGGGACGGTCAGGCTACGTGCTGACGCACGGGTCAGTGCCCGCGTACGGGCCAGGAGTAGGCTACGGCTTGGGGGTAAGGTGTAGGGCTGGTGGTGGGTTTCCGTTCCGGGCTAGGGTTAGGGTTAGGGAACGGCAAGGCTTAGGGCACAGGTGAGGGTACGGAAACGTGGGAGGGTCAGGCTACGTGTTGACGCACGGGTCAGTGCCAGCGTACGGGCCAGGAGTAGGCTACTGCTTGCGGTTAAGTTGTAGGGCTGGTGGTGGGTTTCCGTTCCGGGCTAGGGTTAGGGTTAGGGAACGGCAAGGCTTAGGGCACAGGTGAGGGTACGGAAATGTGGGAGGGTCAGGCTACGTGCTGACGCACGGGTCAGTGCCAGCGTACGGGCCAGGAGTAGGGTACGGCTTGGGGGTAAGTTGTAGCGCTGGTGGTGGGTTTCTGTTCCGGGCTAGGGTTAGGGTTAGGGAACGGCAAGGCTTAGGGCACAGGTGAGGGTACGGAAACGTGGGAGGGTCAGACTACGTGCTGACGCATTGGTCAGTGCCAGCGTACGGGCCAGGAGTAGGCTACAGCGTAGGGTAAGGTGTAGGGCTGGTGGTGGGTTTCCGTTCCAGGCTAGGGTTAGGGTTAGGGAACGGCAAGGCTTAGGGCACAGGTGAGGGTACGGAAACGTGGGAGGGTCAGGCTACGTGCTGACGCACGGGTCAGTGCCAGCGTACGGGCCAGGAGTAGGCTACGGCTTGGGGGTAAGGTGTAGGGCTGGTGGTGGGTTTCCGTTCCGGGCTAGGGTCAGGGTTAGGGAACGGCAAGGCTTAGGGCACAGGTGAGGGTACGGAAACGTGGGAGGGTCAGGCTACGTGCTGACGCACGGGTCAGTGCCAGCGTACGGGCCAGGAGTAGGCTACGTTTTGGGGGTAAGTTGTAGGGCTGGTGGTGGGTTTCCGTTCCGGGCTAGGGTTAGGGTTAGGGAACGGCAAGGCTTAGGGCACAGGTGAGGGTACAGAAACGTGGGAGGGTCAGGCTACGTGCTGACGCACGGGTCAGTGCCAGCGTAGGTTCCAGGAGAAGGCTACGGCTTGGGGGTAAGGTGTAGGGCTTTTGGTGGGTTTCCGTTCCGGGCTAGGGTTAGGGTTAGGGAACGGCAAGGCTTAGGGCACAGGTGAGGGTACGGAAACGTGGGAGGGTCAGGCTACGTGCTGACGCACGGGTCAGTGCCAGCGTACGGGCCAGGATTAGACTACGGCGTAGGGTAAGGTGTAGGGCTGGTGGTGGGTTTCCGTTCCGGGCTAGGGTTAGGGTTAGGGAACGGCAAGACTGAGGGCACAGGTGAGGGTACGGAAACGTGGGAGGGTCAGGCTACGTGCTGACGCACGGGTCAGTGCCAGCGTACGGGCCAGGAGTAGGCTACGGCGAAGGGTAAGGTGTAGGGCTGGTGGTGGGTTTCCGTTCCGGGCTAGGGTTAGGGTTATGGAACGGCAAGGCTTAGGGCACAGGTGTGGGTACGGAAACGTGGGAGGGTCAGGTTACGTGCTGATGCACGGGTCTGTGCCAGCGTACCGGCCAGGTGTAGGCTACTGCTTGTGGGTAAGGTGTAGGGCTGGTGGTGGGTTTCCGTTCCGGACTAGGGTTAGGGTTAGGGAACGGCAAGGCTTAGGGCACAGGTGAGGGTACGGAAACGTGGGAGGGTCAGGCTACGTGCTGACGCACGGGTCAGTGCCAGCGTACGGGCCAGGAGTAGGCCACGGCTTGGGGGTAAGGTGTAGGGCTGGTGGTGGGTTTCCGTTCCGGGCTAGGGTTAGGGTTAGGGAACGGCAAGGCTTAGGGCACAGGTGAGGGTACGGAAACGTGGGAGGGTCAGGCTACGTGCTGACGCACGGGTCAGTGCCAGCGTACCGGCCAGGTATAGGCTATGGCTTGTGGGTAAGTTGTAGGGCTTGTGGTGGGTTTCCGTTCCGGGCTAGGGTTAGGGTTAGGGAACGGCAAGGCTTAGGGCACAGGTGAGGGTACGGAAACGTGGGAGGGTCAGGCTACGTGCTGACGCACGGGTCAGTGCCAGCGTACGGGACAGGAGTAGCCTACAACGTAGGGTAAGGTGTAGGGCTGGTGGTGGGTTTCCGTTCCGGGCTAGGGTTAGGGTTAGGGAACGGCAAGGCTTAGGGCACAGGTGAGGGTACGGAAACGTGGGAGGGTCAGGCTACGTGCTGACGCACGGGTCAGTGCCAGCGTACGGGCCAGGAGTAGGCTACGGCGTAGGGTAAGGTGTAGGGCTGGTGGTGGGTTTCCATTCCGTGCTAGCGTTAGGGTTAGGGAACGGCAAGGCTTAGGGCACAGGTGAGGGTACGGAAACGTGGGAGGGTCAGGCTACGTGCTGACGCACGGGTCAGTGCCAGCGTACGGGCCAGGAGTAGGCTACGGCTTGGGGGTAAGGTGTAGGGCTGGTGGTGGGTTTCCGTTCCGGGCTAGGGTTAGGGTTAGGGAACGGCAAGACTTAGGGCACAGGTGAGGGTACGGAAACGTGGGAGGTTCAGGCTACGTGCTGACGCACGGGTCAGTGCCAGCGTACGGGCCAGGAGTAGGCTACGGCTTGGGGGTAAGTTGTAGGGCTGGTGGTGGGTTTCCGTTCCGGGCTAGGGTTAGGGTTAGGGAACGGCAAGGCTTAGGGCACAGGTGAGGGTACGGAAACGTGGGAGGGTCAGGCTACGTGCTGACGCATGGGTCAGTGCCAGCGTACGGGCCAGGAGTAGGGTACGGCTTGGGGGTAAGTGGTAGGGCTGGTGGTGGGTTTCTGTTCTGGGCTAGGGTTAGGGTTAGGGAACAGCAAGGCTTAGGGCACAGGTGAGGGTACGGAAACGTGGGAGGGTCAGGCTACGTGCTGACGCACGGGTCAGTGCCAGCGTACGGGCCTGGAGTAGGCTACGGCGTAGGGTAAGGTGTAGGGCTGGTGGTGGGTTTCCATTCCGGGCTAGGGTTAGGGTTAGGGAACGGCAAGGCTTAGGGCACAGGTGAGGGTACGGAAACGTGGGAGGGCCAGGCTACGTGCTGACGCACGGGTCAGTGCCAGCGTACCGGCCAGGTGTAGGCTACGGCTTGTGGGTAAGTTGTAGGGCTGGTGGTGGGTTTCCGTTGCGGGCTAGGGTCAGGGTTAGGGAACGGCAAGGCTTAGGGCACAGGTGAGGGTACGGAAACGTGGCAGGGTCAGGCTACGTGCTGAAGCACGGGTCAGTGCCAGCGTACCGGCCAGGTGTAGGTTACGGCTTCTGGGTAAGGTGTAGGGCTGGTGGTGGGTTTCCGTTTCGGGCTAGGGTTAGGGTTAGGGAACGGCAAGGCTTAGGGCACAGGTGAGGGTACGGAAACGTGGGAGGGTCAGGCTACGTGCTGATGCACGGGTCAGTGCCAGCGTACGGGCCAGGAGTAGGCTACGGCTTGGGGGTAAGGTGTAGGGCTGGTGGTGGGTTTCCGTTCCGGGGTAGTGTTAGGGTTAGGGAACGGCAAGGCTTAGGGCACAGGTGAGGGTACGGAAACGTGGGAGGGTCAGGCTACGTGCTGACGCACGGGTCAGTGCCAGCGTACGGGCCAGGAGTAGGCTACGGCGTAGGGTAAGGTGTAGGGCTGGTGGTGGGTTTCCGTTCCGTGCTAGGTTTAGGGTTAGGGAACGGCAAGGTTTAGAGCACAGGTGAGGGTACGGAAACGTGGGACGGTCAGGCTACGTGCGGACGCACGGGTCAGTGCCAGCGTACGGGCCAGGAGTAGGCTACGGCTTGGGGTTAAGGTGTAGGGCTGGCGGTGGGTTTCCGTTCCGGGCTAGGGTTAGTGTTAGGGAACGGCAAGGCTTAGGGCACAGGTGAGGGTACGGAAACGTGGGAGGGTCAGGCTACGTGCTGACGCACGGGTCAGTGCCAGCGTACGGGCCAGGAGTAGGCTACGGCGTAGGGTAAGGTGTAGGGCTGGTGGTGGGTTTCCCTTCCGGGCTAGGGTTAGGGTTATGGAACGGCAAGGCTTAGGGCACAGGTGAGGGTATGGAAACGTGGGAGGGTCAGGCTACGTGCTGACGCACGGGTCAGTGCCAGCGTACGGGCCAGGAGTAGGCTACGGCGTAGGGTAAGGTGTAGGGTTGGTGGTGGGTTTCCGTTCCGGGATAGGGTTAGGGTTAGGGAACGGCAAGGCTGAGGGCACAGGTGAGGGTACGGAAACGTGGGAGGGTCAGGCTACGTGCTGACACACGGGTCAGTGCCAGCGTACGGGCCTGGAGTAGGCTACGGCGTAGGGTAAGGTGTAGGGCTGGTGGTGGGTTTCCGTTCCGGGCTAGGGTTAGGGTTAGGGAACGGCAAGGCTTAGGGTACAGGTGAGGGTACGGAAACGTGGGAGGGTCAGGCTACGTGCTGACGCACGGGTCAGTGCCAGCGTACGGGCCAGGAGTAGGCTACGGCTTGGGGGTAAGGTGTAGGGCTGGTGGTGGGTTTCCGTTCCGGGCTAGGGTTAGGGTTAGGGAACGGCAAGGCTTAGGGCACAGGTGAGGGTACGGAAACGTGGGAGGGTCAGGCTACGTGCTGACGCACGGGTCAGTGCCAGCGTACGGGCCAGGAGTAGGCTACGGCTTGGGGGTAAGTTGTAGGGCTGGTGGTGGTTTTGCGTTCCGGGCTAGGGTTAGGGTTAGGGAACGGCAAGGCTTAGGGCACAGGTGAGGGTACGGAAACGTGGGAGGGTCAGGCTACGTGCTGACGCACGGGTCAGTGCCAGCGTACGGGCCAGGAGTAGGCTACGGCGTAGGGTAAGGTGTAGGGTTGGTGGTGGGTTTCCGTTCCGGGCTAGGGTTAGGGTTAGGGAACGGCAAGGCTGAGGGCACAGGTGAGGGTACGGAAACGTGGGAGGGTCAGGCTACGTGCTGACGCACAGGTCAGTGCCAGCGTACGGGCCAGGAGTAGGCTACGGCGTAGGGTAAGTTGTAGGGCTGGTGGTGGGTTTCCGTTCCGGGCTAGGGTTAGGGTTAGGGAACGGCAAGGCTTAGGATAGAGGTGAGGGTACGGATACGTGGGAGGGTCAGGCTACGTGCTGACGCACGGGTCAGTGCCAGCATACGGGCCAGGAGTAGGCTACGGCTTGGGGGTAAGGTGTAGGGCTGGTGGTGGGTTTCCGTTCCGGGCTAGGGTTAGGGTTAGGGAACGGCAAGGCTTAGGGCACAGGTGAGGGTACGGAAACGTGGGAGGGTCAGGCTACGTGCTGACGCACGAGTCAGTGCCAGCGTACGGGCCAGGAGTAGGCTACGGCTTGGGGGTAAGTTGTAGGGCTGGTGGTGGGTTTCCGTTCCGGGCTAGGGTTAGGGTTAGGGAACGGCAAGGCTTAGGGCACAGGTGAGGGTACGGAAACGTGGGAGGGTCAGGCTACGTGCTGACGCACGGGTCAGTGCCAGCGTACGGGCCAGGAGTAGGCTACGGCTTGGGGGTAAGTTGTAGGGCTGGTGGTGATTTTGCATTCCGGGCTAGGGTTAGGGTTAGGGAACGGCAAGGCTTAGGGCACAGGTGAGGGTACGGAAACTTGGGAGGGTCAGGCTACGTGCTGATGCACGGGTCAGTGCCAGCGTACGGGCCAGGAGTAGGCTACGGTGTAGGGTAAGGTGTAGGGCTGGTGGTGGGTTTCTGTTCCGTGCTAGGGTTAGGGTTAGGGAACGGCAAGGCTTAGGGCACAGGTGAGGGTACGGAAACGTAGGCGGGTCAGGCTACGTGCTGATGCACGGGTCAGTGCCAGCGTACGGGCCAGGAGTAGGCTACGGCATAGGGTAAGGTGTAGGGCTGGTGGTGGGTTTCCGTTCCGGGCTAGGGTTAGGGTTAGGGAACGGCAAGGCTTAGGGCACAGGTGAGGGTACGGAAACGTGGGAGGGTCAGGCTACGTGCTGATGCACGGGTCAGTGCCAGCGTACCGGCCAGGTATAGGCTACTTCTTGTGGGTAAGGTGTAGGGCTGGTGGTGGGTTTCCGTTCCGGGCTAGGGTTAGGGTTAGGGAACGGCAAGGCTTAGGGCACAGGTGAGGGTACGGAAACGTGGGAGGGTCAGGCTACGTGCTGACGCACGGGTCAGTGCCAGCGTACGGGCCAGGAGTAGGCTACGGCTTGTGGGTAAGGTGTAGGGCTGGTGGTGGGTTTCCGTTCCGGGCTAGGGTTAGGGTTAGGGAACGGCAAGGCTTAGGGCACAGGTGAGGGTACGGAAACGTGGGAGGGTCAGGCTACGTGCTGACGCACGGGTCAGTGCCAGCGTACGTGCCAGGACTAGGCTACGGCTTGGGGGTAAGTTGTAGGGCTGGTGGTGGGTTTCCATTCCGGGCTAGGGTTAGGGTTAGGGAACGGCAAGGCTTAGGGCACAGGTGAGGGTACGGAAACGTGGGAGGGTCAGGCTACGTGCTGACGCACGGGTCAGTGCCAGCGTACGGGCCAGGAGTAGGCTACGGCTTGGGGGTAAGTTGTAGGGCTGGTGGTGGGTTTCCGTTCCGGGCTAGGGTTAGGGTTAGGGAACGGCAAGGCTTAGGGCACAGGTGAGGGTATGGAAACGTGGGAGGGTCAGGCTACGTGCTGACGCACGGGTCAGTGCCAGCGTACGGGCCAGGAGTAGGCTACGGCGTAGGGTAATGTGTAGGGCTGGTGGTGGTTTTCCGTTCCGGGCTAGGGTTAGGGTTAGGGAACGGCAAGGCTTAGGGCACAGGTGAGGGTACGGAAACGTGGGAGGGTCAGGCTACGTGCTGACGCACGGGTCAGTGCCAGCGTACGGGCCAGGACTAGGCTACGGCTTGGGGGTAAGTTGTATGGCTGGTGGTGGGTTTCCGTTCCGGGCTAGGGTTATGGTTAGGGAACGGCAAGGCTTAGGGCACAGGTGAGGGTACGGAAACGTAGGCGGGTCAGGCTACGTGCTGATGCACGGGTCAGTGCCAGCGTACGGGCCAGGAGTAGGCTACGGCGTAGGGTAAGGTTTAGGGCTGGTGTTGGGTTTCCGTTCCGGGCTAGGGTTAGGGTTAGGGAACGGCAAGGCTTAGGGCACAGGTGAGGGTACGGAAACGTGGGAGGGTCAGGCTACGTGCTGATGCACGGGTCAGTGCCAGCGTACCGGCCAGGTATAGGCTACGGCTTGTGGGTAAGTTGTAGGGCTGGTGGTGGGTTTCCGTTCCGGGCTAGGGTTAGGGTTAGGGAACGGCAAGGCTTAGGGCACAGGTGAGGGTACGGAAACGTGGGAGGGTCAGGCTACGTGCTGACGCACGGGTCAGTGCCAGCGTACGGGCCAGGAGTAGGCTACGGCTTGGGGGTAAGGTGTAGGGCTGGTGGTGGGTTTCCGTTCCGGGCTAGGGTTAGGGTTAGGGAACGGCAAGGCTTAGGGCACAGGTGAGGGTACGGAAACGTGGGAGGGTCAGACTACGTGCTGACGCACGGGTCAGTGCCAGCGTACGTGCCAGGACTAGGCTACGGCTTGGGGGTAAGTTGTAGGGCTGGTGGTGGGTTTCCATTCCGGGCTAGGGTTAGGGTTAGGGAACGGCAAGGCTTAGGGCACAGGTGAGGGTACGGAAACGTGGGAGGGTCAGGCTACGTGCTGACGCACGGGTCAGTGCCAGCGTACGGGCCAGGAGTAGGCTACGGCTTCGGGGTAAGTTGTAGGGCTGGTGGTGGGTTTCCGTTCCGGGCTAGGGTTACGGTTAGGGAACGGCAAGGCTTAGGGCACAGGTGAGGGTATGGAAACGTGGGAGGGTCAGGCTACGTGCTGACGCACGGGTCAGTGCCAGAGTACGGGCCAGGAGTAGGCTACGGCATAGGGTAATGTGTAGGGCTGGTGGTGGTTTTCCGTTCCGGGCTAGGGTTAGGGTTAGGGAACGGCAAGGCTTAGGGCACAGGTGAGGGTACGGAAACGTGGGAGGGTCAGGCTACGTGCTGACGCACGGGTCAGTGCCAGCGTACGGGCCAGGACTAGGCTACGGCTTGGGGGTAAGTTGTATGGCTGGTGGTGGGTTTCCGTTCCGGGCTAGGGTTAGGGTTAGGGAACGGCAAGGCTTAGGGCACAGGTGAGGGTACGGAAACGTGGGAGGGTCAGGCTACGTGCTGACGCACGGGTCAGTGCCAGCGTAAGGGCCAGGAGTAGGCTACGGCTTGGGGGTAAGTTGTAGGGCTGGTGGTGGGTTTCCGTTCCGGGCTAGGGTTAGGGTTAGGGAACGGCAAGGCTTAGGGCACAGGTGAGGGTATGGAAACGTGGGAGGGTCAGGCTACGTGCTGACGCACGGGTCAGTGCCAGCGTACGGGCCAGGAGTAGGCTACGGCGTAGGGTAAGGTGTAGGGCTGGTGGTGGTTTTCCGTTCCGGGCTAGGGTTAGGGTTAGGGAACGGCAAGGCTTAGGGCACAGGTGATGGTACGGAAACGTGGGATGGTCAGGCTACGTGCTGATGCACGGGTCAGTGCCAGCGTACCGGCCAGGTGTAGGCTACGGCTTGTGGGTAAGGTGTAGGGCTGGTGGTGTGTTTCCATTCCGGGCTATGTTTAGGGTTAGGGAACGGCAAGGCTTAGGGCACAGGTGAGGGTACAGAAACGTGGGAGGGTCAGGCTACGTGCTGACGCACGGGTCAGTGCCAGCGTACGGGCCAGGAGTAGGCTACGGCGTAGGGTAAGGTTTAGGGCTGGTGGTGGGTTTCCGTTCCGGGCTAGTGTTAGGGTTAGGGAACGGCAAGGCTGAGGGCACAGGTGAGGGTACGGGAACGTGGGAGGGTCAGGCTACGTGTTGACGCACGGGTCAGTGCCAGCGTACGGGCCAGGAGTAGGCTACGGCGTAGGGTAAGGTGTAGGGCTGTTGGTGGGTTTCCGTTCGGGGTTGGGTTAGGGTTAGGGAACGGCAAGGCTTATTGCACAGGTGAGGGTATGGAAACGTGGGAGGGTCAGGCTACGTGCTGACGCACGGGTCAGTGCCAGCGTACCGGCCAGGTGTATGCTACGGCTTCTGGGTAAGGTGTAGGGCTGGTGGTGGGTTTCCGTTCCGGGGTAGGGTTAGGGTTAGGGAACGGCAAGGCTTAGGGCACAGGTGAGGGTACGGAAACGTGGGAGGGTCAGGCTATGTGCTGATGCACGGGTCAGTGCCAGCGTACGGGCCAGGAGTAGGCTACGGCTTGGGGGTAAGGTGTAGGGCAGGTGGTGGGTTTCCGTTCCGGGCTAGGGTTAGGGTTAGGGAACGGCAAGGCTTAGGGCACAGGTGAGGGAACGGAAACGTGGGAGGGTCAGGCTACGTGTTGATGCACCGGTCAGTGCCAGCGTACCGGCCACGTGTAGGCTACGGCTTGTGGGTAAAGTGTAGGGCTGGTGGTGGGTTTCCATTCCGGGCTAGGTTTAGGGTTAGGGAACGGCAAGCCTTAGGGCACAGGTGAGGGTACAGAAACGTGGGAGGGTCAGGCTACGTGCTGACGCACAGGTCAGTGCCAGCGTACGGGCCAGGAGTAGGCTACGGCGTAGGGTAAGGTGTAGGGCTGGTGGTGGGTTTCCGTTCCGGGCTAGGGTTAGGGTTAGGGAACGGCAAGGCTGAGGGCACAGATGAGGGTACGGAAACGTGGGAGGGTCAGGCTACGTGCTGATGCACGAGTCAGTGCCAGCGTACGGGCCAGGAGTAGGCTACGGCGTAGGGTAAGGTGTAGGGCTGGTGGTGGGTTTCCGTTCCGGGCTAGGGTTAGGGTTAGGGAACGGCAAGGCTTAGGGCACAGGTGAGGGTACGGAAACGTGGGAGGGTCAGGCTACGTGCTGACGCACGGGTCAGTGCCAGCGTACTGGCCAGGTGTATGCTACGGCTTCTGGGTAAGGTGTAGGGCTGGCGGTGGGTTTCCGTTCCGGGCTAGGGTTAGGGTTAGGGAACGGCAAGGCTTATGTCACAGGTGAGGGTACGGAAACGTGGGAGGGTCAGGCTACGTGCTGATGCACGGGTCAGTGCCAGCGTACGGGCCAGGAGTAGGCTACGGCTTGGGGGTAAGGTGTAGGGCTGGTGGTGGGTTTCCGTTCCGGGCTAGGGTTACGGTTAGGGAACGGCAAGGCTTAGGGCACAGGTGAGGGAACGGAAACGTGGGAGGGTCAGGCTACGTGCTGATGCACGTGTCAGTGCCAGCGTACCGGCCACGTGTAGGCTACGGCTTGTGGGTAAGGTGTAGGGCTGGTGGTGGGTTTCCATTCCGGGCTAGGTATAGGGTTAGGGAAAGGCAAGCCTTAGGGCACAGGTGAGGGTACAGAAACGTGGGAGAGTCAGGCTACGTGCTGACGCACGGGTCAGTGCCAGTGTACGGGCCAGGAGTAGGCTACGGCGTAGGGTAAGGTGTAGGGCTGGTGGTGGGTTTCCGTTCCGGGCTAGGGTTAGGGTTAGGGAACGGCAAGGCTGAGGGCACAGATGAGGGTACGGAAACGTGGGAGGGTTAGGCTACGTGCTGATGCACGGGTCAGTGCCAGCGTACGGGCCAGGAGTAGGCTACGGCGTAGGGTAAGGTGTAGGGCTGGTGGTGGGTTTCCGTTCCAGGCTAGGGTTAGGGTTAGGGAACGGCAAGGCTTAGGGCACAGGTGAGGGTACGGAAACGTGGGAGGGTAAGGCTACGTGCTGATGCACGGGTCATTGCCAGCGTACTGGCCAGGTGTAGGCTACTGCTTGTGGGTAAGGTGTAGGGCTGGTGGTGGGTTTCCGTTCCGGGCTAGGGTTAGGGTTAGGGAACGGCAAGGCTTAGGGCACAGGTGAGGGTACGGAAACGTGGGAGGGTCAGGCAATGTGCTGACGCACGGGTCAGTGCCAGCGTACGGGCCAGGAGTAGGCTACGGCTTGGGGGTAAGGTGTAGGGCTGGTGGTGGGTTTCCGTTCCGGGCTAGGGTTAGGGTTAGGGAACGGCAAGGCTTAGGGCACAGGTGAGGGTACGGAAACGTGGGAGGATCAGGCTACGTGCTGACGCACGGGTCAGTGCCAGCGTACGGGCCAGGAGTAGGCTACGGCGTAGGGTAAGGTGTAGGGCTGGTGGTGGGTTTCCGTTCCGGGCTAGGGTTAGGGTTAGGGAACGGCAAGGCTTAGGGCACAGGTGAGGGTACGGAAACGTGGGAGGGTCAGGCTACGTGCTGACGCACGGGTCAGTGCCAGCGTACGGGCCAGGAGTAGGCTACGGCTTGGGGGTAAGTTGTAGGGCTGGTGGTGGGTTCCCGTTCGGGGCTAGGGTTAGGGTTAGGGAACGGCAAGGCTTTGGGCACAGGTGAGGGTACGGAAACGTGGGAGGGTCAGGCTACGTGCTGATGCACGGGTCAGTGCCAGCGTACGGGCCAGGAGTAGGCTACGGTGTAGGGTAAGGTGTAGGGCTGGTGGTGGGTTTCCGTTCGGGGCTAGGGTTAGGGTTAGGGAACGGCAAGGCTTAGGGCACAGGTGAGGGTACGGAAACGTGGGAGGGTCAGGCTACGTGCTGATGCACGGGTCAGTGCCAGCGTACGGGCCAGGAGTAGGCTACGGTGTAGGGTAAGGTGTAGGGCTGGTGGTGGGTTTCCGTTCCGCGCTAGGGTGAGGGTTAGGGAACGGCAAGGCTTAGGGCACAGGTGAGGGTACGGAAACGTGGGAGGGTCAGGCTACGTGCTGACGCACGGGTCAGTGCCAGCGTACCGGCCAGGTATAGGCTACGGCTTGTGGGTAAGGTGTAGGGCTGGTGGTGGGTTTCCTTTCCGGGCTAGGGTTAGGGTTAGGGAACGGCAAGGCTTATGGCACAGGTGAGGGTACGGAATCGTGGGAGGGTCAGGCTACGTGCTGACGCACGGGTCAGTGCCAGCGTACGGTCCAGGAGTAGGCTACGGCTTGGGGGTAAGGTGTAGGGCTGGTGGTGGGTTTCCGTTCCGGGCTAGGGTTAGGGTTAGGGAACGGCAAGGCTTAGGGCACAGGTGAGGGTACGGAAACGTGGGAGGGTCAGGCTACGTGCTGACGCACGGGTCAGTGCCAGCGTACGGGCCAGGAGTAGGCTACGGCGTAGGGTAAGGTGTAGGGCTGGTGGTGGGTTTCCATTCCGGGCTAGGTATAGGGTTAGGGAACGGCAAGCCTTAGGGCACAGGTGAGGGTACAGAAACGTTTGAGGGTCAGGCTACGTGCTGACGCACGGGTCAGTGCCAGCGTACGGGCCAGGAGTAGGCTACGGCGTAGGGTAAGGTGTAGGGCTGGTGGTGGCTTTCCGTTCCGGGCTAGGGTTAGGGTTAGGGAACGGAAAGGCTGAGGGCACAGATGAGGGTACGGAAACGTGGGAGGGTCAGGCTACGTGCTTATGCACGGGTCAGTGCCAGCGTAAGGGCCAGGAGTAGGCTACGGCGTAGGGTAAGGTGTAGGGCTGGTGGTGGGTTTCCGTTCGGGGCTAGGGTTAGGGTTAGGGAACGGCAAGGCTTAGGGCACAGGTGAGGGTACGGAAACGGGGGAGGGTAAGGCTACGTGCTGATGCACGGGTCATTGCCAGCGTACTGGCCAGGTGTAGGCTACTGCTTGTGGGTAAGGTGTAGGGCTGGTGGTGGGTTTCCGTTCCGGGCTAGGGTTAGGGTTAGGGAACGGCAAGGCTTAGGGCACAGGTGAGGGTACGGAAACGTGGGAGGGTCAGGCAACGTGCTGACGCACGGGTCAGTGCCAGCGTACGGGCCAGGAGTAGGCTACGGCTTGGGGGTAAGGTGTAGGGCTGGTGGTGGGTTTCCGTTCCGGGCTAGGGTTAGGGTTAGGGAACGGCAAGGCTTAGGGCACAGGTGAGGGTACGGAAACGTGGGAGGGTCAGGCTACGTGCTGACGCACGGGTCAGTGCCAGCGTACGGGCCAGGAGTAGGCTACGGCGTAGGGTAAGGTGTAGGGCTGGTGGTGGGTTCCCGTTCGGGGCTAGGGTTAGGGTTAGGGAACGGCAAGGCTTTGGGCACAGGTGAGGGTACGGAAACGTGGGAGGGTCAGGCTACGTGCTGATGCACGGGTCAGTGCCAGCGTACGGGCCAGGAGTAGGCTACGGTGTAGGGTAAGGTGTAGGGCTGGTGGTGGGTTTCCGTTCGGGTCTAGGGTTAGGGTTAGGGAACGGCAAGGCTTAGGGCACAGGTGAGGGTACGGAAACGTCGGAGGGTCAGGCTACGTGCTGATGCACGGGTCAGTGCCAGCGTACGGGCCAGGAGTAGGCTACGGTGTAGGGTAAGGTGTAGGGCTGGTGGTGGGTTTCCGTTCCGCGCTAGGGTGAGGGTTAGGGAACGGCAAGGCTTAGGGCACAGGTGAGGGTACGGAAACGTGGGAGGGTCAGGCTACGTGCTGACGCACGGGTCAGTGCCAGCGTACCGGCCAGGTATAGGCTACGGCTTGTGGGTAAGGTGTAGGGCTGGTGGTGGGTTTCCTTTCCGGGCTAGGGTTAGGGTTAGGGAAGGGCAAGGCTTATGGCACAGGTGAGGGTACGGAATCGTGGGAGGGTCAGGCTACGTGCTGACGCACGGGTCAGTGCCAGCGTACGGGCCAGGAGTAGGCTACGGCTTGGGGGTAAGGTGTAGGGCTGGTGGTGGGTTTCCGTTCCGGGCTAGGGTTAGGGTTAGGGAACGGCAAGGCTTAGGGCACAGGTGAGGGTACGGAAACGTGGGAGGGTCAGGCTACGTGCTGACGCATGGGTCAGTGCCAGCGTACGGGCCAGGAGTAGGGTACGGCTTGGGGGTAAGTGGTAGGGCTGGTGGTGGGTTTCTGTTCTGGGCTAGGGTTAGGGTTAGGGAACAGCAAGGCTTAGGGCACAGGTGAGGGTACGGAAACGTGGGAGGGTCAGGCTACGTGCTGACGCACGGGTCAGTGCCAGCGTACGGGCCTGGAGTAGGCTACGGCGTAGGGTAAGGTGTAGGGCTGGTGGTGGGTTTCCATTCCGGGCTAGGGTTAGGGTTAGGGAACGGCAAGGCTTAGGGCACAGGTGAGGGTACGGAAACGTGGGAGGGCCAGGCTACGTGCTGACGCACGGGTCAGTGCCAGCGTACCGGCCAGGTGTAGGCTACGGCTTGTGGGTAAGTTGTAGGGCTGGTGGTGGGTTTCCGTTGCGGGCTAGGGTCAGGGTTAGGGAACGGCAAGGCTTAGGGCACAGGTGAGGGTACGGAAACGTGGCAGGGTCAGGCTACGTGCTGAAGCACGGGTCAGTGCCAGCGTACCGGCCAGGTGTAGGTTACGGCTTCTGGGTAAGGTGTAGGGCTGGTGGTGGGTTTCCGTTTCGGGCTAGGGTTAGGGTTAGGGAACGGCAAGGCTTAGGGCACAGGTGAGGGTACGGAAACGTGGGAGGGTCAGGCTACGTGCTGATGCACGGGTCAGTGCCAGCGTACGGGCCAGGAGTAGGCTACGGCTTGGGGGTAAGGTGTAGGGCTGGTGGTGGGTTTCCGTTCCGGGGTAGTGTTAGGGTTAGGGAACGGCAAGGCTTAGGGCACAGGTGAGGGTACGGAAACGTGGGAGGGTCAGGCTACGTGCTGACGCACGGGTCAGTGCCAGCGTACGGGCCAGGAGTAGGCTACGGCGTAGGGTAAGGTGTAGGGCTGGTGGTGGGTTTCCGTTCCGTGCTAGGTTTAGGGTTAGGGAACGGCAAGGTTTAGAGCACAGGTGAGGGTACGGAAACGTGGGACGGTCAGGCTACGTGCGGACGCACGGGTCAGTGCCAGCGTACGGGCCAGGAGTAGGCTACGGCTTGGGGGTAAGGTGTAGGGCTGGCGGTGGGTTTCCGTTCCGGGCTAGGGTTAGTGTTAGGGAACGGCAAGGCTTAGGGCACAGGTGAGGGTACGGAAACGTGGGAGGGTCAGGCTACGTGCTGACGCACGGGTCAGTGCCAGCGTACGGGCCAGGAGTAGGCTACGGCGTAGGGTAAGGTGTAGGGCTGGTGGTGGGTTTCCCTTCCGGGCTAGGGTTAGGGTTATGGAACGGCAAGGCTTAGGGCACAGGTGAGGGTATGGAAACGTGGGAGGGTCAGGCTACGTGCTGACGCACGGGTCAGTGCCAGCGTACGGGCCAGGAGTAGGCTACGGCGTAGGGTAATGTGTAGGGTTGGTGGTGGGTTTCCGTTCCGGGCTAGGGTTAGGGTTAGGGAACGGCAAGGCTGAGGGCACAGGTGAGGGTACGGAAACGTGGGAGGGTCAGGCTACGTGCTGACGCACGGGTCAGTGCCAGCGTACGGGCCTGGAGTAGGCTACGGCGTAGGGTAAGGTGTAGGGCTGGTGGTGGGTTTCCGTTCCGGGCTAGGGTTAGGGTTAGGGAACGGCAAGGCTTAGGGTACAGGTGAGGGTACGGAAACGTGGGAGGGTCAGGCTACGTGCTGACGCACGGGTCAGTGCCAGCGTACGGGCCAGGAGTAGGCTACGGCTTGGGGGTAAGGTGTAGGGCTGGTGGTGGGTTTCCGTTCCGGGCTAGGGTTAGGGTTAGGGAACGGCAAGGCTTAGGGCACAGGTGAGGGTACGGAAACGTGGGAGGGTCAGGCTACGTGCTGACGCACGGGTCAGTGCCAGCGTACGGGCCAGGAGTAGGCTACGGCTTGGGGGTAAGTTGTAGGGCTGGTGGTGGTTTTGCGTTCCGGGCTAGGGTTAGGGTTAGGGAACGGCAAGGCTTAGGGCACAGGTGAGGGTACGGAAACGTGGGAGGGTCAGGCTACGTGCTGACGCACGGGTCAGTGCCAGCGTACGGGCCAGGAGTAGGCTACGGCGTAGGGTAAGGTGTAGGGTTGGTGGTGGGTTTCCGTTCCGGGCTAGGGTTAGGGTTAGGGAACGGCAAGGCTGAGGGCACAGGTGAGGGTACGGAAACGTGGGAGGGTCAGGCTACGTGCTGACGCACAGGTCAGTGCCAGCGTACGGGCCAGGAGTAGGCTACGGCGTAGGGTAAGTTGTAGGGCTGGTGGTGGGTTTCCGTTCCGGGCTAGGGTTAGGGTTAGGGAACGGCAAGGCTTAGGATAGAGGTGAGGGTACGGATACGTGGGAGGGTCAGGCTACGTGCTGACGCACGGGTCAGTGCCAGCATACGGGCCAGGAGTAGGCTACGGCTTGGGGGTAAGGTGTAGGGCTGGTGGTGGGTTTCCGTTCCGGGCTAGGGTTAGGGTTAGGGAACGGCAAGGCTTAGGGCACAGGTGAGGGTACGGAAACGTGGGAGGGTCAGGCTACGTGCTGACGCACGAGTCAGTGCCAGCGTACGGGCCAGGAGTAGGCTACGGCTTGGGGGTAAGTTGTAGGGCTGGTGGTGGGTTTCCGTTCCGGGCTAGGGTTAGGGTTAGGGAACGGCAAGGCTTAGGGCACAGGTGAGGGTACGGAAACGTGGGAGGGTCAGGCTACGTGCTGACGCACGGGTCAGTGCCAGCGTACGGGCCAGGAGTAGGCTACGGCTTGGGGGTAAGTTGTAGGGCTGGTGGTGATTTTGCATTCCGGGCTAGGGTTAGGGTTAGGGAACGGCAAGGCTTAGGGCACAGGTGAGGGTACGGAAACTTGGGAGGGTCAGGCTACGTGCTGATGCACGGGTCAGTGCCAGCGTACGGGCCAGGAGTAGGCTACGGTGTAGGGTAAGGTGTAGGGCTGGTGGTGGGTTTCTGTTCCGTGCTAGGGTTAGGGTTAGGGAACGGCAAGGCTTAGGGCACAGGTGAGGGTACGGAAACGTAGGCGGGTCAGGCTACGTGCTGATGCACGGGTCAGTGCCAGCGTACGGGCCAGGAGTAGGCTACGGCATAGGGTAAGGTGTAGGGCTGGTGGTGGGTTTCCGTTCCGGGCTAGGGTTAGGGTTAGGGAACGGCAAGGCTTAGGGCACAGGTGAGGGTACGGAAACGTGGGAGGGTCAGGCTACGTGCTGATGCACGGGTCAGTGCCAGCGTACCGGCCAGGTATAGGCTACTTCTTGTGGGTAAGGTGTAGGGCTGGTGGTGGGTTTCCGTTCCGGGCTAGGGTTAGGGTTAGGGAACGGCAAGGCTTAGGGCACAGGTGAGGGTACGGAAACGTGGGAGGGTCAGGCTACGTGCTGACGCACGGGTCAGTGCCAGCGTACGGGCCAGGAGTAGGCTACGGCTTGTGGGTAAGGTGTAGGGCTGGTGGTGGGTTTCCGTTCCGGGCTAGGGTTAGGGTTAGGGAACGGCAAGGCTTAGGGCACAGGTGAGGGTACGGAAACGTGGGAGGGTCAGGCTACGTGCTGACGCACGGGTCAGTGCCAGCGTACGTGCCAGGACTAGGCTACGGCTTGGGGGTAAGTTGTAGGGCTGGTGGTGGGTTTCCATTCCGGGCTAGGGTTAGGGTTAGGGAACGGCAAGGCTTAGGGCACAGGTGAGGGTACGGAAACGTGGGAGGGTCAGGCTACGTGCTGACGCACGGGTCAGTGCCAGCGTACGGGCCAGGAGTAGGCTACGGCTTGGGGGTAAGTTGTAGGGCTGGTGGTGGGTTTCCGTTCCGGGCTAGGGTTAGGGTTAGGGAACGGCAAGGCTTAGGGCACAGGTGAGGGTATGGAAACGTGGGAGGGTCAGGCTACGTGCTGACGCACGGGTCAGTGCCAGCGTACGGGCCAGGACTAGGCTACGGCTTGGGGGTAAGTTGTATGGCTGGTGGTGGGTTTCCGTTCCGGGCTAGGGTTATGGTTAGGGAACGGCAAGGCTTAGGGCACAGGTGAGGGTACGGAAACGTAGGCGGGTCAGGCTACGTGCTGATGCACGGGTCAGTGCCAGCGTACGGGCCAGGAGTAGGCTACGGCGTAGGGTAAGGTTTAGGGCTGGTGTTGGGTTTCCGTTCCGGGCTAGGGTTAGGGTTAGGGAACGGCAAGGCTTAGGGCACAGGTGAGGGTACGGAAACGTGGGAGGGTCAGGCTACGTGCTGATGCACGGGTCAGTGCCAGCGTACCGGCCAGGTATAGGCTACGGCTTGTGGGTAAGTTGTAGGGCTGGTGGTGGGTTTCCGTTCCGGGCTAGGGTTAGGGTTAGGGAACGGCAAGGCTTAGGGCACAGGTGAGGGTACGGAAACGTGGGAGGGTCAGGCTACGTGCTGACGCACGGGTCAGTGCCAGCGTACGGGCCAGGAGTAGGCTACGGCTTGGGGGTAAGGTGTAGGGCTGGTGGTGGGTTTCCGTTCCGGGCTAGGGTTAGGGTTAGGGAACGGCAAGGCTTAGGGCACAGGTGAGGGTACGGAAACGTGGGAGGGTCAGACTACGTGCTGACGCACGGGTCAGTGCCAGCGTACGTGCCAGGACTAGGCTACGGCTTGGGGGTAAGTTGTAGGGCTGGTGGTGGGTTTCCATTCCGGGCTAGGGTTAGGGTTAGGGAACGGCAAGGCTTAGGGCACAGGTGAGGGTACGGAAACGTGGGAGGGTCAGGCTACGTGCTGACGCACGGGTCAGTGCCAGCGTACGGGCCAGGAGTAGGCTACGGCTTCGGGGTAAGTTGTAGGGCTGGTGGTGGGTTTCCGTTCCGGGCTAGGGTTAGGGTTAGGGAACGGCAAGGCTTAGGGCACAGGTGAGGGTATGGAAACGTGGGAGGGTCAGGCTACGTGCTGACGCACGGGTCAGTGCCAGCGTACGGGCCAGGAGTAGGCTACGGCGTAGGGTAATGTGTAGGGCTGGTGGTGGTTTTCCGTTCCGGGCTAGGGTTAGGGTTAGGGAACGGCAAGGCTTAGGGCACAGGTGAGGGTACGGAAACGTGGGAGGGTCAGGCTACGTGCTGACGCACGGGTCAGTGCCAGCGTACGGGCCAGGACTAGGCTACGGCTTGGGGGTAAGTTGTATGGCTGGTGGTGGGTTTCCGTTCCGGGCTAGGGTTAGGGTTAGGGAACGGCAAGGCTTAGGGCACAGGTGAGGGTACGGAAACGTGGGAGGGTCAGGCTACGTGCTGACGCACGGGTCAGTGCCAGCGTAAGGGCCAGGAGTAGGCTACGGCTTGGGGGTAAGTTGTAGGGCTGGTGGTGGGTTTCCGTTCCGGGCTAGGGTTAGGGTTAGGGAACGGCAAGGCTTAGGGCACAGGTGAGGGTATGGAAACGTGGGAGGGTCAGGCTACGTGCTGACGCACGGGTCAGTGCCAGCGTACGGGCCAGGAGTAGGCTACGGCGTAGGGTAAGGTGTAGGGCTGGTGGTGGTTTTCCGTTCCGGGCTAGGGTTAGGGTTAGGGAACGGCAAGGCTTAGGGCACAGGTGATGGTACGGAAACGTGGGATGGTCAGGCTACGTGCTGATGCACGGGTCAGTGCCAGCGTACCGGCCAGGTGTAGGCTACGGCTTGTGGGTAAGGTGTAGGGCTGGTGGTGTGTTTCCATTCCGGGCTATGTTTAGCGTTAGGGAACGGCAAGGCTTAGGGCACAGGTGAGGGTACAGAAACGTGGGAGGGTCAGGCTACGTGCTGACGCACGGGTCAGTGCCAGCGTACGGGCCAGGATTAGGCTACGGCGTAGGGTAAGGTGTAGGGCTGGTGGTGGGTTTCCGTTCCGGGCTAGGGTTAGGGTTAGGGAACGGCAAGGCTTAGGGCACAGGTGAGGGTACGGAAACGTGGGAGGGTCAGGCTACGTGCTGACGCATGTGTCAGTGCCAGCGTACGGGCCAGGAGTAGGGTACGGCTTGGGGGTAAGTGGTATTGCTGGTGGTGGGTTTCTGTTCCGGGCTAGGGTTAGGGTTAGGGAACAGCAAGGCTTAGGGCACAGGTGAGGGTACGGAAACGTGGGAGGGTCAGGCTACGTGCTGACGCACGGGTCAGTGCCAGCGTACGGGCCTGGAGTAGGCTACGGCGTAGGGTAAGGTGTAGGGCTGGTGGTGGGTTTCCATTCCGGGCTAGGGTTAGGGTTAGGGAACGGCAAGGCTTAGGGCACAAGTGAGGGTACGGAAACGTGGGAGGGCCAGGCTACGTGCTGACGCACGGGTCAGTGCCAGCGTACCGGCCAGGTGTAGGCTACGGCTTGTGGGTAAGGTGTAGGGCTGGTGGTGGGTTTCCGTTCCGGGCTAGGGTCAGGGTTAGGGAACGGCAAGGCTTAGGGCACAGGTGAGGGTACGGAAACGTGGGAGGGTCAGGCTACGTGCTGATGCACGGGTCAGTGCCAGCGTACGGGCCAGGAGTAGGCTACGGTGTAGGGTAAGGTGTAGGGCTGGTGGTGGGTTTCCGTTCCGTGCTAGGGTTAGGGTTAGGGAACGGCAAGGCTTAGGGCACAGGTGAGGGTACGGAAACGTAGGACGGTCAGGCTACGTGCTGATGCACGGGTCAGTGCCAGCGTACGGGCCAGGAGTCGGCTACGGCGTAGGGTAAGGTGTAGGGCTGGTGGTGGGTTTCCGTTCCGGGCTAGGTTTAGGTTTAGGGAACGGCAAGGCTTAGGGCACAGATGAGGGTACGGAAACGTGGGAGGGTCAGGCTACGTGCTGATGCACGGGTCAGTGCCAGCGTACCGGCCAGGTATAGGCTACGGCTTGTGGGTAAGGTGTAGGGCTGGTGGTGGGTTTCCGTTCCGGGCTAGGGTTAGGGTTAGGGAACGGCAAGGCTTAGGGCACAGGTGAGGGTACGGAAACGTGGGAGGGTCAGGCTACGTGCTGACGCACGGGTCAGTGCCAGCGTACGGGCCAGGAGTAGGCTACGGCTTGGGGGTAAGGTGTAGGGCTGGTGGTGGGTTTCCGTTCCGGGCTAGGGTTAGGGTTAGGGAACGGCAAGGCTTAGGGCACAGGTGAGGGTACGGAAACGTGGGACGGTCAGGCTACGTGCTGACGCACGGGTCAGTGGCAGCGTACGGGCCAGGAGTAGGCTACGGCGTAGGGTAAGGTGTAGGGCTGGTGGTGGGTTTCCGTTCCATGCTAGGGTTAGGGTTAGGGAACGGCAAGGCTTAGGGCACAGGTGAGGGTACGGAAACGTGGGAGGGTCAGGCTACGTGCTGACGCACGGGTCAGTGCCCGCGTACGGGCCAGGAGTAGGCTACGGCTTGGGGGTAAGGTGTAGGGCTGGTGGTGGGTTTCCGTTCCGGGCTAGGGTTAGGGTTAGGGAACGGCAAGGCTTAGGGCACAGGTGAGGGTACGGAAACGTGGGAGGGTCAGGCTACGTGTTGACGCACGGGTCAGTGCCAGCGTACGGGCCAGGAGTAGGCTACTGCTTGCGGTTAAGTTGTAGGGCTGGTGGTGGGTTTCCGTTCCGGGCTAGGGTTAGGGTTAGGGAACGGCAAGGCTTAGGGCACAGGTGAGGGTACGGAAATGTGGGAGGGTCAGGCTACGTGCTGACGCACGGGTCAGTGCCAGCGTACGGGCCAGGAGTAGGGTACGGCTTGGGGGTAAGTTGTAGAGCTGGTGGTGGGTTTCTGTTCCGGGCTAGGGTTAGGGTTAGGGAACGGCAAGGCTTAGGGCACAGGTGAGGGTACGGAAACGTGGGAGGGTCAGACTACGTGCTGACGCATTGGTCAGTGCCAGCGTACGGGCCAGGAGTAGGCTACAGCGTAGGGTAAGGTGTAGGGCTGGTGGTGGGTTTCCGTTCCGGGCTAGGGTTAGGGTTAGGGAACGGCAAGGCTTAGGGCACAGGTGAGGGTACGGAAACGTGGGAGGGTCAGGCTACGTGCTGACGCACGGGTCAGTGCCAGCGTACGGGCCAGGAGTAGGCTACGGCTTGGGGGTAAGGTGTAGGGCTGGTGGTGGGTTTCCGTTCCGGGCTAGGGTCAGGGTTAGGGAACGGCAAGGCTTAGGGCACAGGTGAGGGTACGGAAACGTGGGAGGTCAGGCTACGTGCTGACGCACGGGTCAGTGCCAGCGTACGGGCCAGGAGTAGGCTACGTCTTGGGGGTAAGTTGTAGGGCTGGTGGTGGGTTTCCGTTCCGGGCTAGGGTTAGGGTTAGGGAACGGCAAGGCTTAGGGCACAGGTGAGGGTACAGAAACGTGGGAGGGTCAGGCTACGTGCTGACGCACGGGTCAGTGCCAGCGTACGTTCCAGGAGAAGGCTACGGCTTGGGGGTAAGGTGTAGGGCTTTTGGTGGGTTTCCGTTCCGGGCTAGGGTTATGGTTAGGGAACGGCAAGGCTTAGGGCACAGGTGAGGGTACGGAAACGTGGGAGGGTCAGGCTACGTGCTGACGCACGGGTCAGTGCCAGCGTACGGGCCAGGATTAGGCTACGGCGTAGGGTAAGGTGTAGGGCTGGTGGTGGGTTTCCGTTCCGGGCTAGGGTTAGGGTTAGGGAACGGCAAGACTGAGGGCACAGGTGAGGGTACGGAAACGTGGGAGGGTCAGGCTACGTGCTGACGCACGGGTCAGTGCCAGCGTACGGGCCAGGAGTAGGCTACGGCGTAGGGTAAGGTGTAGGGCTGGTGGTGGGTTTCCGTTCCGGGCTAGGGTTAGGGTTATGGAACGGCAAGGCTTAGGGCACAGGTGTGGGTACGGAAACGTGGGAGGGTCAGGTTACGTGCTGATGCACGGGTCTGTGCCAGCGTACCGGCCAGGTGTAGGCTACTGCTTGTGGGTAAGGTGTAGGGCTGGTGGTGGGTATCCGTTCCGGACTAGGGTTAGGGTTAGGGAACGGCAAGGCTTAGGGCACAGGTGAGGGTACGGAAACGTGGGAGGGTCAGGCTACGTGCTGACGCACGGGTCAGTGCCAGCGTACGGGCCAGGAGTAGGCCACGGCTTGGGGGTAAGGTGTAGGGCTGGTGGTGGGTTTCCGTTTCGGGCTAGGGTTAGGGTTAGGGAACGGCAAGGCTTAGGGCACAGGTGAGGGTACGGAAACGTGGGAGGGTCAGGCTACGTGCTGACGCACGGGTCAGTGCCAGCGTACCGGCCAGGTATAGGCTATGGCTTGTGGGTAAGGTGTAGGGCTGGTGGTGGGTTTCCGTTCCGGGCTAGGGTTAGGGTTAGGGAACGGCAAGGCTTAGGGCACAGGTGAGGGTACGGAAACGTGGGAGGGTCAGGCTACGTGCTGACGCACGGGTCAGTGCCAGCGTACGGGACAGGAGTAGGCTACAACGTAGGGTAAGGTGTAGGGCTGGTGGTGGGTTTCCGTTCCGGGCTAGGGTCAGGGTTAGGGAACGGCAAGGCTTAGGGCACAGGTGAGGGTACGGAAACGTGGGAGGGTCAGGCTACGTGCTGACGCACGGGTCAGTGCCAGCGTACGTTCCAGGAGAAGGCTACGGCTTGGGGGTAAGGTGTAGGGCTTTTGGTGGGTTTCCGTTCCGGGCTAGGGTTATGGTTAGGGAACGGAAAGGCTTAGGGCACAGGTGAGGGTACGGAAACGTGGGAGGGTCAGGCTACGTGCTGACGTACGGGTCAGTGCCAGCGTACGGGCCTGGATTAGGCTACGGCGTAGGGTAAGGTGTAGGGCTGGTGGTGGGTTTCCGTTCCGGGCTAGGGTTAGGGTTAGGGAACGGCAAGACTGAGGGCACAGGTGAGGGTACGGAAACGTGGGAGGGTCAGGCTACGTGCTGACGCACGGGTCAGTGCCAGCGTACGGGCCAGGAGTAGGCTACGGCGTAGGGTAAGGTGTAGGGCTGGTGGTGGGTTTCCGTTCCGGGCTAGGGTTAGGGTTATGGAACGGCAAGGCTTAGGGCACAGGTGTGGGTACGGAAACGTGGGAGGGTCAGGTTACGTGCTGATGCACGGGTCTGTGCCAGCGTACCGGCCAGGTGTAGGCTACTGCTTGTGGGTAAGGTGTAGGGCTGGTGGTGGGTATCCGTTCCGGACTAGGGTTAGGGTTAGGGAACGGCAAGGCTTAGGGCACAGGTGAGGGTACGGAAACGTGGGAGGGTCAGGCTACGTGCTGACGCACGGGTCAGTGCCAGCGTACGGGCCAGGAGTAGGCCACGGCTTGGGGGTAAGTTGTAGGGCTGGTGGTGGGTTTCCGTTCCGGGCTAGGGTTAGGGTTAGGGAACGGCAAGGCTTAGGGCACAGGTGAGGGTACGGAAACGTGGGACGGTCAGGCTACGTGCTGACGCACGGGTCAGTGGCAGCGTACGGGCCAGGAGTAGGCTACGGCGTAGGGTAAGGTGTAGGGCTGGTGGTGGGTTTCCGTTCCATGCTAGGGTTAGGGTTAGGGAACGGCAAGGCTTAGGGCACAGGTGAGGGTACGGAAACGTGGGAGGGTCAGGCTACGTGCTGACGCACGGGTCAGTGCCCGCGTACGGGCCAGGAGTAGGCTACTGCTTGCGGTTAAGTTGTAGGGCTGGTGGTGGGTTTCCGTTCCGGGCTAGGGTTAGGGTTAGGGAACGGCAAGGCTTAGGGCACAGGTGAGGGTACGGAAATGTGGGAGGGTCAGGCTACGTGCTGACGCACGGGTCAGTGCCAGCGTACGGGCCAGGAGTAGGGTACGGCTTGGGGGTAAGTTGTAGCGCTGGTGGTGGGTTTCTGTTCCGGGCTAGGGTTAGGGTTAGGGAACGGCAAGGCTTAGGGCACAGGTGAGGGTACGGAAACGTGGGAGGGTCAGACTACGTGCTGACGCATTGGTCAGTGCCAGCGTACGGGCCAGGAGTAGGCTACAGCGTAGGGTAAGGTGTAGGGCTGGTGGTGGGTTTCCGTTCCGGGCTAGGGTTAGGGTTAGGGAACGGCAAGGCTTAGGGCACAGGTGAGGGTACGGAAACGTGGGAGGGTCAGGCTACGTGCTGACGCACGGGTCAGTGCCAGCGTACGGGCCAGGAGTAGGCTACGGCTTGGGGGTAAGGTGTAGGGCTGGTGGTGGGTTTCCGTTCCGGGCTAGGGTCAGGGTTAGGGAACGGCAAGGCTTAGGGCACAGGTGAGGGTACGGAAACGTGGGAGGTCAGGCTACGTGCTGACGCACGGGTCAGTGCCAGCGTACGGGCCAGGAGTAGGCTACGTCTTGGGGGTAAGTTGTAGGGCTGGTGGTGGGTTTCCGTTCCGGGCTAGGGTTAGGGTTAGGGAACGGCAAGGCTTAGGGCACAGGTGAGGGTACAGAAACGTGGGAGGGTCAGGCTACGTGCTGACGCACGGGTCAGTGCCAGCGTACGTTCCAGGAGAAGGCTACGGCTTGGGGGTAAGGTGTAGGGCTTTTGGTGGGTTTCCGTTCCGGGCTAGGGTTATGGTTAGGGAACGGAAAGGCTTAGGGCACAGGTGAGGGTACGGAAACGTGGGAGGGTCAGGCTACGTGCTGACGTACGGGTCAGTGCCAGCGTACGGGCCAGGATTAGGCTACGGCGTAGGGTAAGGTGTAGGGCTGGTGGTGGGTTTCCGTTCCGGGCTAGGGTTAGGGTTAGGGAACGGCAAGACTGAGGGCACAGGTGAGGGTACGGAAACGTGGGAGGGTCAGGCTACGTGCTGACGCACGGGTCAGTGCCAGCGTACGGGCCAGGAGTAGGCTACGGCGTAGGGTAAGGTGTAGGGCTGGTGGTGGGTTTCCGTTCCGGGCTAGGGTTAGGGTTATGGAACGGCAAGGCTTAGGGCACAGGTGTGGGTACGGAAACGTGGGAGGGTCAGGTTACGTGCTGATGCACGGGTCTGTGCCAGCGTACCGGCCAGGTGTAGGCTACTGCTTGTGGGTAAGGTGTAGGGCTGGTGGTGGGTATCCGTTCCGGACTAGGGTTAGGGTTAGGGAACGGCAAGGCTTAGGGCACAGGTGAGGGTACGGAAACGTGGGAGGGTCAGGCTACGTGCTGACGCACGGGTCAGTGCCAGCGTACGGGCCAGGAGTAGGCCACGGCTTGGGGGTAAGGTGTAGGGCTGGTGGTGGGTTTCCGTTTCGGGCTAGGGTTAGGGTTAGGGAACGGCAAGGCTTAGGGCACAGGTGAGGGTACGGAAACGTGGGAGGGTCAGGCTACGTGCTGACGCACGGGTCAGTGCCAGCGTACCGGCCAGGTATAGGCTATGGCTTGTGGGTAAGGTGTAGGGCTGCTGGTGGGTTTCCGTTCCGGGCTAGGGTTAGGGTTAGGGAACGGCAAGGCTTAGGGCACAGGTGAGGGTACGGAAACGTGGGAGGGTCAGGCTACGTGCTGACGCACGGGTCAGTGCCAGCGTACGGGACAGGAGTAGGCTACAACGTAGGGTAAGGTGTAGGGCTGGTGGTGGGTTTCCGTTCCGGGCTAGGGTTAGGGTTAGGGAACGGCAAGGCTTAGGGCACAGTGAGGGTACGGAAACGTGGGAGGGTCAGGCTACGTGCTGACGCACGGGTCAGTGCCAGCGTTCGGGCCAGGAGTAGGCTACGGCGTAGGGTAAGGTGTAGGGCTGGTGGTGGGTTTCCGTTCCGTGCTAGCGTTAGGGTTAGGGAACGGCAAGGCTTAGGGCACAGGTGAGGGTACGGAAACGTGGGAGGGTCAGGCTACGTGCTGACGCACGGGTCAGTGCCAGCGTACGGGCCAGGAGTAGGCTACGGCTTGGGGGTAAGTTGTAGGGCTGGTGGTGGGTTTCCGTTCCGGGCTAGGGTTAGGGTTAGGGAACGGCAAGGCTTAGGGCACAGGTGAGGGTACGGAAACGTGGGAGGGTCAGGCTACGTGCTGACGCATGGGTCAGTGCCAGCGTACGGGCCAGGAGTAGGGTACGGCTTGGGGGTAAGTGGTAGGGCTGGTGGTGGGTTTCTGTTCTGGGCTAGGGTTAGGGTTAGGGAACAGCAAGGCTTAGGGCACAGGTGAGGGTACGGAAACGTGGGAGGGTCAGGCTACGTGCTGACGCACGGGTCAGTGCCAGCGTACGGGCCTGGAGTAGGCTACGGCGTAGGGTAAGGTGTAGGGCTGGTGGTGGGTTTCCATTCCGGGCTAGGGTTAGGGTTAGGGAACGGCAAGGCTTAGGGCACAGGTGAGGGTACGGAAACGTGGGAGGGCCAGGCTACGTGCTGACGCACGGGTCAGTGCCAGCGTACCGGCCAGGTGTAGGCTACGGCTTGTGGGTAAGGTGTAGGGCTGGTGGTGGGTTTCCGTTCCGGGCTAGGGTCAGGGTTAGGGAACGGCAAGGCTTAGGGCACAGGTGAGGGTACGGAAACGTGGCAGGGTCAGGCTACGTGCTGAAGCACGGGTCAGTGCCAGCGTACCGGCCAGGTGTAGGTTACGGCTTCTGGGTAAGGTGTAGGGCTGGTGGTGGGTTTCCGTTTCGGGCTAGGGTTAGGGTTAGGGAACGGCAAGGCTTAGGGCACAGGTGAGGGTACGGAAACGTGGGAGGGTCAGGCTACGTGCTGATGCACGGGTCAGTGCCAGCGTACGGGCCAGGAGTAGGCTACGGTGTAGGGTAAGGTGTAGGGCTGGTGGTGGGTTTCCGTTCCGTGCTAGGGTTAGGGTTAGGGAACGGCAAGGCTTAGGGCACAGGTGAGGGTACGGAAACGTAGGACGGTCAGGCTACGTGCTGATGCACGGGTCAGTGCCAGCGTACGGGCCAGGAGTCGGCTACGGCGTAGGGTAAGGTGTAGGGCTGGTGGTGGGTTTCCGTTCCGGGCTAGGTTTAGGGTTAGGGAACGGCAAGGCTTAGGGCACAGATGAGGCTACGGAAACGTGGGAGGGTCAGGCTACGTGCTGATGCACGGTCAGTGCCAGCGTACGGGCCAGGAGTAGGCTACGGCTTGTGGGTAAGGTGTAGGGCTGGTGGTGGGTTTCCGTTCCGGGCTAGGGTTAGGGTTAGGGAACGGCAAGGCTTAGGGCACAGGTGAGGGTACGGAAACGTGGGAGGGTCAGGCTACGTGCTGACGCACGGGTCAGTGCCAGCGTACGGGCCAGGAGTAGGCTACGGCTTGGGGGTAAGGTGTAGGGCTGGTGGTGGGTTTCCGTTCCGGGCTAGGGTTAGGGTTAGGGAACGGCAAGGCTTAGGGCACAGGTGAGGGTACGGAAACGTGGGACGGTCAGGCTACGTGCTGACGCACGGGTCAGTGGCAGCGTACGGGCCAGGAGTAGGCTACGGCGTAGGGTAAGGTGTAGGGCTGGTGGTGGGTTTCCGTTCCATGCTAGGGTTAGGGTTAGGGAACGGCAAGGCTTAGGGCACAGGTGAGGGTACGGAAACGTGGGAGGGTCAGGCTACGTGCTGACGCACGGGTCAGTGCCCGCGTACGGGCCAGGAGTAGGCTACTGCTTGCGGTTAAGTTGTAGGGCTGGTGGTGTGTTTCCGTTCCGGGCTAGGGTTAGGGTTAGGGAACGGCAAGGCTTAGGGCACAGGTGAGGGTACGGAAATGTGGGAGGGTCAGGCTACGTGCTGACGCACGGGTCAGTGCCAGCGTACGGGCCAGGAGTAGGGTACGGCTTGGGGGTAAGTTGTAGCGCTGGTGGTGGGTTTCTGTTCCGGGCTAGGGTTAGGGTTAGGGAACGGCAAGGCTTAGGGCACAGGTGAGGGTACGGAAACGTGGGAGGGTCAGACTACGTGCTGACGCATTGGTCAGTGCCAGCGTACGGGCCAGGAGTAGGCTACAGCGTAGGGTAAGGTGTAGGGCTGGTGGTGGGTTTCCGTTCCGGGCTAGGGTTAGGGTTAGGGAACGGCAAGGCTTAGGGCACAGGTGAGGGTACGGAAACGTGGGAGGGTCAGGCTACGTGCTGACGCACGGGTCAGTGCCAGCGTACGGGCCAGGAGTAGGCTACGGCTTGGGGGTAAGGTGTAGGGCTGGTGGTGGGTTTCCGTTCCGGGCTAGGGTCAGGGTTAGGGAACGGCAAGGCTTAGGGCACAGGTGAGGGTACGGAAACGTGGGAGGTCAGGCTACGTGCTGACGCACGGGTCAGTGCCAGCGTACGGGCCAGGAGTAGGCTACGTCTTGGGGGTAAGTTGTAGGGCTGGTGGTGGGTTTCCGTTCCGGGCTAGGGTTAGGGTTAGGGAACGGCAAGGCTTAGGGCACAGGTGAGGGTACAGAAACGTGGGAGGGTCAGGCTACGTGCTGACGCACGGGTCAGTGCCAGCGTACGTTCCAGGAGAAGGCTACGGCTTGGGGGTAAGGTGTAGGGCTTTTGGTGGGTTTCCGTTCCGGGCTAGGGTTATGGTTAGGGAACGGAAAGGCTTAGGGCACAGGTGAGGGTACGGAAACGTGGGAGGGTCAGGCTACGTGCTGACGTACGGGTCAGTGCCAGCGTACGGGCCAGGATTAGGCTACGGCGTAGGGTAAGGTGTAGGGCTGGTGGTGGGTTTCCGTTCCGGGCTAGGGTTAGGGTTAGGGAACGGCAAGACTGAGGGCACAGGTGAGGGTACGGAAACGTGGGAGGGTCAGGCTACGTGCTGACGCACGGGTCAGTGCCAGCGTACGGGCCAGGAGTAGGCTACGGCGTAGGGTAAGGTGTAGGGCTGGTGGTGGGTTTCCGTTCCGGGCTAGGGTTAGGGTTATGGAACGGCAAGGCTTAGGGCACAGGTGTGGGTACGGAAACGTGGGAGGGTCAGGTTACGTGCTGATGCACGGGTCTGTGCCAGCGTACCGGCCAGGTGTAGGCTACTGCTTGTGGGTAAGGTGTAGGGCTGGTGGTGGGTATCCGTTCCGGACTAGGGTTAGGGTTAGGGAACGGCAAGGCTTAGGGCACAGGTGAGGGTACGGAAACGTGGGAGGGTCAGGCTACGTGCTGACGCACGGGTCAGTGCCAGCGTACGGGCCAGGAGTAGGCCACGGCTTGGGGGTAAGGTGTAGGGCTGGTGGTGGGTTTCCGTTTCGGGCTAGGGTTAGGGTTAGGGAACGGCAAGGCTTAGGGCACAGGTGAGGGTACGGAAACGTGGGAGGGTCAGGCTACGTGCTGACGCACGGGTCAGTGCCAGCGTACCGGCCAGGTATAGGCTATGGCTTGTGGGTAAGGTGTAGGGCTGCTGGTGGGTTTCCGTTCCGGGCTAGGGTTAGGGTTAGGGAACGGCAAGGCTTAGGGCACAGGTGAGGGTACGGAAACGTGGGAGGGTCAGGCTACGTGCTGACGCACGGGTCAGTGCCAGCGTACGGGACAGGAGTAGGCTACAACGTAGGGTAAGGTGTAGGGCTGGTGGTGGGTTTCCGTTCCGGGCTAGGGTTAGGGTTAGGGAACGGCAAGGCTTAGGGCACAGGTGAGGGTACGGAAACGTGGGAGGGTCAGGCTACGTGCTGACGCACGGGTCAGTGCCAGCGTACGGGCCAGGAGTAGGCTACGGCGTAGGGTAAGGTGTAGGGCTGGTGGTGGGTTTCCGTTCCGTGCTAGCGTTAGGGTTAGGGAACGGCAAGGCTTAGGGCACAGGTGAGGGTACGGAAACGTGGGAGGGTCAGGCTACGTGCTGACGCACGGGTCAGTGCCAGCGTACGGGCCAGGAGTAGGCTACGGCTTGGGGGTAAGTTGTAGGGCTGGTGGTGGGTTTCCGTTCCGGGCTAGGGTTAGGGTTAGGGAACGGCAAGGCTTAGGGCACAGGTGAGGGTACGGAAACGTGGGAGGGTCAGGCTACGTGCTGACGCATGGGTCAGTGCCAGCGTACGGGCCAGGAGTAGGGTACGGCTTGGGGGTAAGTGGTAGGGCTGGTGGTGGGTTTCTGTTCTGGGCTAGGGTTAGGGTTAGGGAACAGCAAGGCTTAGGGCACAGGTGAGGGTACGGAAACGTGGGAGGGTCAGGCTACGTGCTGACGCACGGGTCAGTGCCAGCGTACGGGCCTGGAGTAGGCTACGGCGTAGGGTAAGGTGTAGGGCTGGTGGTGGGTTTCCATTCCGGGCTAGGGTTAGGGTTAGGGAACGGCAAGGCTTAGGGCACAGGTGAGGGTACGGAAACGTGGGAGGGCCAGGCTACGTGCTGACGCACGGGTCAGTGCCAGCGTACCGGCCAGGTGTAGGCTACGGCTTGTGGGTAAGGTGTAGGGCTGGTGGTGGGTTTCCGTTCCGGGCTAGGGTCAGGGTTAGGGAACGGCAAGGCTTAGGGCACAGGTGAGGGTACGGAAACGTGGCAGGGTCAGGCTACGTGCTGAAGCACGGGTCAGTGCCAGCGTACCGGCCAGGTGTAGGTTACGGCTTCTGGGTAAGGTGTAGGGCTGGTGGTGGGTTTCCGTTTCGGGCTAGGGTTAGGGTTAGGGAACGGCAAGGCTTAGGGCACAGGTGAGGGTACGGAAACGTGGGAGGGTCAGGCTACGTGCTGATGCACGGGTCAGTGCCAGCGTACGGGCCAGGAGTAGGCTACGGTGTAGGGTAAGGTGTAGGGCTGGTGGTGGGTTTCCGTTCCGTGCTAGGGTTAGGGTTAGGGAACGGCAAGGCTTAGGGCACAGGTGAGGGTACGGAAACGTAGGACGGTCAGGCTACGTGCTGATGCACGGGTCAGTGCCAGCGTACGGGCCAGGAGTCGGCTACGGCGTAGGGTAAGGTGTAGGGCTGGTGGTGGGTTTCCGTTCCGGGCTAGGTTTAGGGTTAGGGAACGGCAAGGCTTAGGGCACAGATGAGGGTACGGAAACGTGGGAGGGTCAGGCTACGTGCTGATGCACGGTCAGTGCCAGCGTACGGGCCAGGAGTAGGCTACGGCTTGGGGGTAAGGTGTAGGGCTGGTGGTGGGTTTCTGTTCCGGGCTAGGGTTAGGGTTAGGGAACGGCAAGGCTTAGGGCACAGGTGAGGGTACGGAAACGTGGGACGGTCAGGCTACGTGCTGACGCACGGGTCAGTGCCAGCGTACGGGCCAGGAGTAGGCTACGGCGTAGGGTAAGGTGTAGGGCTGGTGGTGGGTTTCCGTTCCATGCTAGGGTTAGGGTTAGGGAACGGCAAGGCTTAGGGCACAGGTGAGGGTACGGAAACGTGGGAGGGTCAGGCTACGTGCTGACGCACGGGTCAGTGCCCGCGTACGGGCCAGGAGTAGGCTACGGCTTGGGGGTAAGGTGTAGGGCTGGTGGTGGGTTTCCGTTCCGGGCTAGGGTTAGGGTTAGGGAACGGCAAGGCTTAGGGCACAGGTGAGGGTACGGAAACGTGGGAGGGTCAGGCTACGTGTTGACGCACGGGTCAGTGCCAGCGTACGGGCCAGGAGTAGGCTACTGCTTGCGGTTAAGTTGTAGGGCTGGTGGTGGGTTTCCGTTCCGGGCTAGGGTTAGGGTTAGGGAACGGCAAGGCTTAGGGCACAGGTGAGGGTACGGAAATGTGGGAGGGTCAGGCTACGTGCTGACGCACGGGTCAGTGCCAGCGTACGGGCCAGGAGTAGGGTACGGCTTGGGGGTAAGTTGTAGCGCTGGTGGTGGGTTTCTGTTCCGGGCTAGGGTTAGGGTTAGGGAACGGCAAGGCTTAGGGCACAGGTGAGGGTACGGAAACGTGGGAGGGTCAGACTACGTGCTGACGCATTGGTCAGTGCCAGCGTACGGGCCAGGAGTAGGCTACAGCGTAGGGTAAGGTGTAGGGCTGGTGGTGGGTTTCCGTTCCAGGCTAGGGTTAGGGTTAGGGAACGGCAAGGCTTAGGGCACAGGTGAGGGTACGGAAACGTGGGAGGGTCAGGCTACGTGCTGACGCACGGGTCAGTGCCAGCGTACGGGCCAGGAGTAGGCTACGGCTTGGGGGTAAGGTGTAGGGCTGGTGGTGGGTTTCCGTTCCGGGCTAGGGTCAGGGTTAGGGAACGGCAAGGCTTAGGGCACAGGTGAGGGTACGGAAACGTGGGAGGGTCAGGCTACGTGCTGACGCACGGGTCAGTGCCAGCGTACGGGCCAGGAGTAGGCTACGTTTTGGGGGTAAGTTGTAGGGCTGGTGGTGGGTTTCCGTTCCGGGCTAGGGTTAGGGTTAGGGAACGGCAAGGCTTAGGGCACAGGTGAGGGTACAGAAACGTGGGAGGGTCAGGCTACGTGCTGACGCACGGGTCAGTGCCAGCGTAGGTTCCAGGAGAAGGCTACGGCTTGGGGGTAAGGTGTAGGGCTTTTGGTGGGTTTCCGTTCCGGGCTAGGGTTAGGGTTAGGGAACGGCAAGGCTTAGGGCACAGGTGAGGGTACGGAAACGTGGGAGGGTCAGGCTACGTGCTGACGCACGGGTCAGTGCCAGCGTACGGGCCAGGATTAGACTACGGCGTAGGGTAAGGTGTAGGGCTGGTGGTGGGTTTCCGTTCCGGGCTAGGGTTAGGGTTAGGGAACGGCAAGACTGAGGGCACAGGTGAGGGTACGGAAACGTGGGAGGGTCAGGCTACGTGCTGACGCACGGGTCAGTGCCAGCGTACGGGCCAGGAGTAGGCTACGGCGTAGGGTAAGGTGTAGGGCTGGTGGTGGGTTTCCGTTCCGGGCTAGGGTTAGGGTTATGGAACGGCAAGGCTTAGGGCACAGGTGTGGGTACGGAAACGTGGGAGGGTCAGGTTACGTGCTGATGCACGGGTCTGTGCCAGCGTACCGGCCAGGTGTAGGCTACTGCTTGTGGGTAAGGTGTAGGGCTGGTGGTGGGTTTCCGTTCCGGACTAGGGTTAGGGTTAGGGAACGGCAAGGCTTAGGGCACAGGTGAGGGTACGGAAACGTGGGAGGGTCAGGCTACGTGCTGACGCACGGGTCAGTGCCAGCGTACGGGCCAGGAGTAGGCCACGGCTTGGGGGTAAGGTGTAGGGCTGGTGGTGGGTTTCCGTTCCGGGCTAGGGTTAGGGTTAGGGAACGGCAAGGCTTAGGGCACAGGTGAGGGTACGGAAACGTGGGAGGGTCAGGCTACGTGCTGACGCACGGGTCAGTGCCAGCGTACCGGCCAGGTATAGGCTATGGCTTGTGGGTAAGTTGTAGGGCTTGTGGTGGGTTTCCGTTCCGGGCTAGGGTTAGGGTTAGGGAACGGCAAGGCTTAGGGCACAGGTGAGGGTACGGAAACGTGGGAGGGTCAGGCTACGTGCTGACGCACGGGTCAGTGCCAGCGTACGGGCCAGGAGTAGGCTACGGCTTGGGGGTAAGGTGTAGGGCTGGTGGTGGGTTTCCGTTCCGGGCTAGGGTCAGGGTTAGGGAACGGCAAGGCTTAGGGCACAGGTGAGGGTACGGAAACGTGGGAGGGTCAGGCTACGTGCTGACGCACGGGTCAGTGCCAGCGTACGGGCCAGGAGTAGGCTACGTCTTGGGGGTAAGTTGTAGGGCTGGTGGTGGGTTTCCGTTCCGGGCTAGGGTTAGGGTTAGGGAACGGCAAGGCTTAGGGCACAGGTGAGGGTACAGAAACGTGGGAGGGTCAGGCTACGTGCTGACGCACGGGTCAGTGCCAGCGTACGTTCCAGGAGAAGGCTACGGCTTGGGGGTAAGGTGTAGGGCTTTTGGTGGGTTTCCGTTCCGGGCTAGGGTTATGGTTAGGGAACGGCAAGGCTTAGGGCACAGGTGAGGGTACGGAAACGTGGGAGGGTCAGGCTACGTGCTGACGCACGGGTCAGTGCCAGCGTACGGGCCAGGATTAGGCTACGGCGTAGGGTAAGGTGTAGGGCTGGTGGTGGGTTTCCGTTCCGGGCTAGGGTTAGGGTTAGGGAACGGCAAGACTGAGGGCACAGGTGAGGGTACGGAAACGTGGGAGGGTCAGGCTACGTGCTGACGCACGGGTCAGTGCCAGCGTACGGGCCAGGAGTAGGCTACGGCGTAGGGTAAGGTGTAGGGCTGGTGGTGGGTTTCCGTTCCGGGCTAGGGTTAGTGTTATGGAACGGCAAGGCTTAGGGCACAGGTGTGGGTACGGAAACGTGGGAGGGTCAGGTTACGTGCTGATGCACGGGTCTGTGCCAGCGTACCGGCCAGGTGTAGGCTACTGCTTGTGGGTAAGGTGTAGGGCTGGTGGTGGGTATCCGTTCCGGACTAGGGTTAGGGTTAGGGAACGGCAAGGCTTAGGGCACAGGTGAGGGTACGGAAACGTGGGAGGGTCAGGCTACGTGCTGACGCACGGGTCAGTGCCAGCGTACGGGCCAGGAGTAGGCCACGGCTTGGGGGTAAGGTGTAGGGCTGGTGGTGGGTTTCCGTTTCGGGCTAGGGTTAGGGTTAGGGAACGGCAAGGCTTAGGGCACAGGTGAGGGTACGGAAACGTGGGAGGGTCAGGCTACGTGCTGACGCACGGGTCAGTGCCAGCGTACCGGCCAGGTATAGGCTATGGCTTGTGGGTAAGGTGTAGGGCTGGTGGTGGGTTTCCGTTCCGGGCTAGGGTTAGGGTTAGGGAACGGCAAGGCTTAGGGCACAGGTGAGGGTACGGAAACGTGGGAGGGTCAGGCTACGTGCTGACGCACGGGTCAGTGCCAGCGTACGGGACAGGAGTAGGCTACAACGTAGGGTAAGGTGTAGGGCTGGTGGTGGGTTTCCGTTCCGGGCTAGGGTTAGGGTTAGGGAACGGCAAGGCTTAGGGCACAGGTGAGGGTACGGAAACGTGGGAGGGTCAGGCTACGTGCTGACGCACGGGTCAGTGCCAGCGTACGGGCCAGGAGTAGGCTACGGCGTAGGGTAAGGTGTAGGGCTGGTGGTGGGTTTCCGTTCCGTGCTAGCGTTAGGGTTAGGGAACGGCAAGGCTTAGGGCACAGGTGAGGGTACGGAAACGTGGGAGGGTCAGGCTACGTGCTGACGCACGGGTCAGTGCCAGCGTACGGGCCAGGAGTAGGCTACGGCTTGGGGGTAAGTTGTAGGGCTGGTGGTGGGTTTCCGTTCCGGGCTAGGGTTAGGGTTAGGGAACGGCAAGGCTTAGGGCACAGGTGAGGGTACGGAAACGTGGGAGGGTCAGGCTACGTGCTGACGCATGGGTCAGTGCCAGCGTACGGGCCAGGAGTAGGGTACGGCTTGGGGGTAAGTGGTAGGGCTGGTGGTGGGTTTCTGTTCTGGGCTAGGGTTAGGGTTAGGGAACAGCAAGGCTTAGGGCACAGGTGAGGGTACGGAAACGTGGGAGGGTCAGGCTACGTGCTGACGCACGGGTCAGTGCCAGCGTACGGGCCTGGAGTAGGCTACGGCGTAGGGTAAGGTGTAGGGCTGGTGGTGGGTTTCCATTCCGGGCTAGGGTTAGGGTTAGGGAACGGCAAGGCTTAGGGCACAGGTGAGGGTACGGAAACGTGGGAGGGCCAGGCTACGTGCTGACGCACGGGTCAGTGCCAGCGTACCGGCCAGGTGTAGGCTACGGCTTGTGGGTAAGGTGTAGGGCTGGTGGTGGGTTTCCGTTCCGGGCTAGGGTCAGGGTTAGGGAACGGCAAGGCTTAGGGCACAGGTGAGGGTACGGAAACGTGGCAGGGTCAGGCTACGTGCTGAAGCACGGGTCAGTGCCAGCGTACCGGCCAGGTGTAGGTTACGGCTTCTGGGTAAGGTGTAGGGCTGGTGGTGGGTTTCCGTTTCGGGCTAGGGTTAGGGTTAGGGAACGGCAAGGCTTAGGGCACAGGTGAGGGTACGGAAACGTGGGAGGGTCAGGCTACGTGCTGATGCACGGGTCAGTGCCAGCGTACGGGCCAGGAGTAGGCTACGGTGTAGGGTAAGGTGTAGGGCTGGTGGTGGGTTTCCGTTCCGTGCTAGGGTTAGGGTTAGGGAACGGCAAGGCTTAGGGCACAGGTGAGGGTACGGAAACGTAGGACGGTCAGGCTACGTGCTGATGCACGGGTCAGTGCCAGCGTACGGGCCAGGAGTCGGCTACGGCGTAGGGTAAGGTGTAGGGCTGGTGGTGGGTTTCCGTTCCGGGCTAGGTTTAGGGTTAGGGAACGGCAAGGCTTAGGGCACAGATGAGGGTACGGAAACGTGGGAGGGTCAGGCTACGTGCTGATGCACGGTCAGTGCCAGCGTACCGGCCAGGTATAGGCTACGGCTTGTGGGTAAGGTGTAGGGCTGGTGGTGGGTTTCCGTTCCGGGCTAGGGTTAGGGTTAGGGAACGGCAAGGCTTAGGGCACAGGTGAGGGTACGGAAACGTGGGAGGGTCAGGCTACGTGCTGACGCACGGGTCAGTGCCAGCGTACGGGCCAGGAGTAGGCTACGGCTTGGGGGTAAGGTGTAGGGCTGGTGGTGGGTTTCCGTTCCGGGCTAGGGTTAGGGTTAGGGAACGGCAAGGCTTAGGGCACAGGTGAGGGTACGGAAACGTGGGACGGTCAGGCTACGTGCTGACGCACGGGTCAGTGCCCGCGTACGGGCCAGGAGTAGGCTACGGCTTGGGGGTAAGGTGTAGGGCTGGTGGTGGGTTTCCGTTCCGGGCTAGGGTTAGGGTTAGGGAACGGCAAGGCTTAGGGCACAGGTGAGGGTACGGAAACGTGGGAGGGTCAGGCTACGTGTTGACGCACGGGTCAGTGCCAGCGTACGGGCCAGGAGTAGGCTACTGCTTGCGGTTAAGTTGTAGGGCTGGTGGTGGGTTTCCGTTCCGGGCTAGGGTTAGGGTTAGGGAACGGCAAGGCTTAGGGCACAGGTGAGGGTACGGAAATGTGGGAGGGTCAGGCTACGTGCTGACGCACGGGTCAGTGCCAGCGTACGGGCCAGGAGTAGGGTACGGCTTGGGGGTAAGTTGTAGCGCTGGTGGTGGGTTTCTGTTCCGGGCTAGGGTTAGGGTTAGGGAACGGCAAGGCTTAGGGCACAGGTGAGGGTACGGAAACGTGGGAGGGTCAGACTACGTGCTGACGCATTGGTCAGTGCCAGCGTACGGGCCAGGAGTAGGCTACAGCGTAGGGTAAGGTGTAGGGCTGGTGGTGGGTTTCCGTTCCAGGCTAGGGTTAGGGTTAGGGAACGGCAAGGCTTAGGGCACAGGTGAGGGTACGGAAACGTGGGAGGGTCAGGCTACGTGCTGACGCACGGGTCAGTGCCAGCGTACGGGCCAGGAGTAGGCTACGGCTTGGGGGTAAGGTGTAGGGCTGGTGGTGGGTTTCCGTTCCGGGCTAGGGTCAGGGTTAGGGAACGGCAAGGCTTAGGGCACAGGTGAGGGTACGGAAACGTGGGAGGGTCAGGCTACGTGCTGACGCACGGGTCAGTGCCAGCGTACGGGCCAGGAGTAGGCTACGTTTTGGGGGTAAGTTGTAGGGCTGGTGGTGGGTTTCCGTTCCGGGCTAGGGTTAGGGTTAGGGAACGGCAAGGCTTAGGGCACAGGTGAGGGTACAGAAACGTGGGAGGGTCAGGCTACGTGCTGACGCACGGGTCAGTGCCAGCGTAGGTTCCAGGAGAAGGCTACGGCTTGGGGGTAAGGTGTAGGGCTTTTGGTGGGTTTCCGTTCCGGGCTAGGGTTAGGGTTAGGGAACGGCAAGGCTTAGGGCACAGGTGAGGGTACGGAAACGTGGGAGGGTCAGGCTACGTGCTGACGCACGGGTCAGTGCCAGCGTACGGGCCAGGATTAGACTACGGCGTAGGGTAAGGTGTAGGGCTGGTGGTGGGTTTCCGTTCCGGGCTAGGGTTAGGGTTAGGGAACGGCAAGACTGAGGGCACAGGTGAGGGTACGGAAACGTGGGAGGGTCAGGCTACGTGCTGACGCACGGGTCAGTGCCAGCGTACGGGCCAGGAGTAGGCTACGGCGAAGGGTAAGGTGTAGGGCTGGTGGTGGGTTTCCGTTCCGGGCTAGGGTTAGGGTTATGGAACGGCAAGGCTTAGGGCACAGGTGTGGGTACGGAAACGTGGGAGGGTCAGGTTACGTGCTGATGCACGGGTCTGTGCCAGCGTACCGGCCAGGTGTAGGCTACTGCTTGTGGGTAAGGTGTAGGGCTGGTGGTGGGTTTCCGTTCCGGACTAGGGTTAGGGTTAGGGAACGGCAAGGCTTAGGGCACAGGTGAGGGTACGGAAACGTGGGAGGGTCAGGCTACGTGCTGACGCACGGGTCAGTGCCAGCGTACGGGCCAGGAGTAGGCCACGGCTTGGGGGTAAGGTGTAGGGCTGGTGGTGGGTTTCCGTTCCGGGCTAGGGTTAGGGTTAGGGAACGGCAAGGCTTAGGGCACAGGTGAGGGTACGGAAACGTGGGAGGGTCAGGCTACGTGCTGACGCACGGGTCAGTGCCAGCGTACCGGCCAGGTATAGGCTATGGCTTGTGGGTAAGTTGTAGGGCTTGTGGTGGGTTTCCGTTCCGGGCTAGGGTTAGGGTTAGGGAACGGCAAGGCTTAGGGCACAGGTGAGGGTACGGAAACGTGGGAGGGTCAGGCTACGTGCTGACGCACGGGTCAGTGCCAGCGTACGGGACAGGAGTAGCCTACAACGTAGGGTAAGGTGTAGGGCTGGTGGTGGGTTTCCGTTCCGGGCTAGGGTTAGGGTTAGGGAACGGCAAGGCTTAGGGCACAGGTGAGGGTACGGAAACGTGGGAGGGTCAGGCTACGTGCTGACGCACGGGTCAGTGCCAGCGTACGGGCCAGGAGTAGGCTACGGCGTAGGGTAAGGTGTAGGGCTGGTGGTGGGTTTCCATTCCGTGCTAGCGTTAGGGTTAGGGAACGGCAAGGCTTAGGGCACAGGTGAGGGTACGGAAACGTGGGAGGGTCAGGCTACGTGCTGACGCACGGGTCAGTGCCAGCGTACGGGCCAGGAGTAGGCTACGGCTTGGGGGTAAGGTGTAGGGCTGGTGGTGGGTTTCCGTTCCGGGCTAGGGTTAGGGTTAGGGAACGGCAAGACTTAGGGCACAGGTGAGGGTACGGAAACGTGGGAGGTTCAGGCTACGTGCTGACGCACGGGTCAGTGCCAGCGTACGGGCCAGGAGTAGGCTACGGCTTGGGGGTAAGTTGTAGGGCTGGTGGTGGGTTTCCGTTCCGGGCTAGGGTTAGGGTTAGGGAACGGCAAGGCTTAGGGCACAGGTGAGGGTACGGAAACGTGGGAGGGTCAGGCTACGTGCTGACGCATGGGTCAGTGCCAGCGTACGGGCCAGGAGTAGGGTACGGCTTGGGGGTAAGTGGTAGGGCTGGTGGTGGGTTTCTGTTCTGGGCTAGGGTTAGGGTTAGGGAACAGCAAGGCTTAGGGCACAGGTGAGGGTACGGAAACGTGGGAGGGTCAGGCTACGTGCTGACGCACGGGTCAGTGCCAGCGTACGGGCCTGGAGTAGGCTACGGCGTAGGGTAAGGTGTAGGGCTGGTGGTGGGTTTCCATTCCGGGCTAGGGTTAGGGTTAGGGAACGGCAAGGCTTAGGGCACAGGTGAGGGTACGGAAACGTGGGAGGGCCAGGCTACGTGCTGACGCACGGGTCAGTGCCAGCGTACCGGCCAGGTGTAGGCTACGGCTTGTGGGTAAGTTGTAGGGCTGGTGGTGGGTTTCCGTTGCGGGCTAGGGTCAGGGTTAGGGAACGGCAAGGCTTAGGGCACAGGTGAGGGTACGGAAACGTGGCAGGGTCAGGCTACGTGCTGAAGCACGGGTCAGTGCCAGCGTACCGGCCAGGTGTAGGTTACGGCTTCTGGGTAAGGTGTAGGGCTGGTGGTGGGTTTCCGTTTCGGGCTAGGGTTAGGGTTAGGGAACGGCAAGGCTTAGGGCACAGGTGAGGGTACGGAAACGTGGGAGGGTCAGGCTACGTGCTGATGCACGGGTCAGTGCCAGCGTACGGGCCAGGAGTAGGCTACGGCTTGGGGGTAAGGTGTAGGGCTGGTGGTGGGTTTCCGTTCCGGGGTAGTGTTAGGGTTAGGGAACGGCAAGGCTTAGGGCACAGGTGAGGGTACGGAAACGTGGGAGGGTCAGGCTACGTGCTGACGCACGGGTCAGTGCCAGCGTACGGGCCAGGAGTAGGCTACGGCGTAGGGTAAGGTGTAGGTCTGGTGGTGGGTTTCCGTTCCGTGCTAGGTTTAGGGTTAGGGAACGGCAAGGTTTAGAGCACAGGTGAGGGTACGGAAACGTGGGACGGTCAGGCTACGTGCGGACGCACGGGTCAGTGCCAGCGTACGGGCCAGGAGTAGGCTACGGCTTGGGGGTAAGGTGTAGGGCTGGCGGTGGGTTTCCGTTCCGGGCTAGGGTTAGTGTTAGGGAACGGCAAGGCTTAGGGCACAGGTGAGGGTACGGAAACGTGGGAGGGTCAGGCTACGTGCTGACGCACGGGTCAGTGCCAGCGTACGGGCCAGGAGTAGGCTACGGCGTAGGGTAAGGTGTAGGGCTGGTGGTGGGTTTCCCTTCCGGGCTAGGGTTAGGGTTATGGAACGGCAAGGCTTAGGGCACAGGTGAGGGTATGGAAACGTGGGAGGGTCAGGCTACGTGCTGACGCACGGGTCAGTGCCAGCGTACGGGCCAGGAGTAGGCTACGGCGTAGGGTAAGGTGTAGGGTTGGTGGTGGGTTTCCGTTCCGGGATAGGGTTAGGGTTAGGGAACGGCAAGGCTGAGGGCACAGGTGAGGGTACGGAAACGTGGGAGGGTCAGGCTACGTGCTGACGCACGGGTCAGTGCCAGCGTACGGGCCTGGAGTAGGCTACGGCGTAGGGTAAGGTGTAGGGCTGGTGGTGGGTTTCCGTTCCGGGCTAGGGTTAGGGTTAGGGAACGGCAAGGCTTAGGGCACAGGTGAGGGTACGGAAACTTGGGAGGGTCAGGCTACGTGCTGATGCACGGGTCAGTGCCAGCGTACGGGCCAGGAGTAGGCTACGGTGTAGGGTAAGGTGTAGGGCTGGTGGTGGGTTTCTGTTCCGTGCTAGGGTTAGGGTTAGGGAACGGCAAGGCTTAGGGCACAGGTGAGGGTACGGAAACGTAGGCGGGTCAGGCTACGTGCTGATGCACGGGTCAGTGCCAGCGTACGGGCCAGGAGTAGGCTACGGCATAGGGTAAGGTGTAGGGCTGGTGGTGGGTTTCCGTTCCGGGCTAGGGTTAGGGTTAGGGAACGGCAAGGCTTAGGGCACAGGTGAGGGTACGGAAACGTGGGAGGGTCAGGCTACGTGCTGACGCACGGGTCAGTGCCAGCGTACGGGCCAGGAGTAGGCTACGGCTTGTGGGTAAGGTGTAGGGCTGGTGGTGGGTTTCCGTTCCGGGCTAGGGTTAGGGTTAGGGAACGGCAAGGCTTAGGGCACAGGTGAGGGTACGGAAACGTGGGAGGGTCAGGCTACGTGCTGACGCACGGGTCAGTGCCAGCGTACGTGCCAGGACTAGGCTACGGCTTGGGGGTAAGTTGTAGGGCTGGTGGTGGGTTTCCATTCCGGGCTAGGGTTAGGGTTAGGGAACGGCAAGGCTTAGGGCACAGGTGAGGGTACGGAAACGTGGGAGGGTCAGGCTACGTGCTGACGCACGGGTCAGTGCCAGCGTACGGGCCAGGAGTAGGCTACGGCTTGGGGGTAAGTTGTAGGGCTGGTGGTGGGTTTCCGTTCCGGGCTAGGGTTAGGGTTAGGGAACGGCAAGGCTTAGGGCACAGGTGAGGGTATGGAAACGTGGGAGGGTCAGGCTACGTGCTGACGCACGGGTCAGTGCCAGCGTACGGGCCAGGAGTAGGCTACGGCGTAGGGTAATGTGTAGGGCTGGTGGTGGTTTTCCGTTCCGGGCTAGGGTTAGGGTTAGGGAACGGCAAGGCTTAGGGCACAGGTGAGGGTACGGAAACGTGGGAGGGTCAGGCTACGTGCTGACGCACGGGTCAGTGCCAGCGTACGGGCCAGGACTAGGCTACGGCTTGGGGGTAAGTTGTATGGCTGGTGGTGGGTTTCCGTTCCGGGCTAGGGTTATGGTTAGGGAACGGCAAGGCTTAGGGCACAGGTGAGGGTACGGAAACGTAGGCGGGTCAGGCTACGTGCTGATGCACGGGTCAGTGCCAGCGTACGGGCCAGGAGTAGGCTACGGCGTAGGGTAAGGTTTAGGGCTGGTGTTGGGTTTCCGTTCCGGGCTAGGGTTAGGGTTAGGGAACGGCAAGGCTTAGGGCACAGGTGAGGGTACGGAAACGTGGGAGGGTCAGGCTACGTGCTGATGCACGGGTCAGTGCCAGCGTACCGGCCAGGTATAGGCTACGGCTTGTGGGTAAGTTGTAGGGCTGGTGGTGGGTTTCCGTTCCGGGCTAGGGTTGGGGTTAGGGAACGGCAAGGCTTAGGGCACAGGTGAGGGTACGGAAACGTGGGAGGGTCAGGCTACGTGCTGACGCACGGGTCAGTGCCAGCGTACGGGCCAGGAGTAGGCTACGGCTTGGGGGTAAGGTGTAGGGCTGGTGGTGGGTTTCCGTTCCGGGCTAGGGTTAGGGATAGGGAACGGCAAGGCTTAGGGCACAGGTGAGGGTACGGAAACGTGGGAGGGTCAGACTACGTGCTGACGCACGGGTCAGTGCCAGCGTACGTGCCAGGACTAGGCTACGGCTTGGGGGTAAGTTGTAGGGCTGGTGGTGGGTTTCCATTCCGGGCTAGGGTTAGGGTTAGGGAACGGCAAGGCTTAGGGCACAGGTGAGGGTACGGAAACGTGGGAGGGTCAGGCTACGTGCTGACGCACGGGTCAGTGCCAGCGTACGGGCCAGGAGTAGGCTACGGCTTGGGGGTAAGTTGTAGGGCTGGTGGTGGGTTTCCGTTCCGGGCTAGGGTTAGGGTTAGGGAACGGCAAGGCTTAGGGCACAGGTGAGGGTATGGAAACGTGGGAGGGTCAGGCTACGTGCTGACGCACGGGTCAGTGCCAGCGTACGGGCCAGGAGTAGGCTACGGCGTAGGGTAATGTGTAGGGCTGGTGGTGGTTTTCCGTTCCGGGCTAGGGTTAGGGTTAGGGAACGGCAAGGCTTAGGGCACAGGTGAGGGTACGGAAACGTGGGAGGGTCAGGCTACGTGCTGACGCACGGGTCAGTGCCAGCGTACGGGCCAGGACTAGGCTACGGCTTGGGGGTAAGTTGTATGGCTGGTGGTGGGTTTCCGTTCCGGGCTAGGGTTAGGGTTAGGGAACGGCAAGGCTTAGGGCACAGGTGAGGGTACGGAAACGTGGGAGGGTCAGGCTACGTGCTGACGCACGGGTCAGTGCCAGCGTAAGGGCCAGGAGTAGGCTACGGCTTGGGGGTAAGTTGTAGGGCTGGTGGTGGGTTTCCGTTCCGGGCTAGGGTTAGGGTTAGGGAACGGCAAGGCTTAGGGCACAGGTGAGGGTATGGAAACGTGGGAGGGTCAGGCTACGTGCTGACGCACGGGTCAGTGCCAGCGTACGGGCCAGGAGTAGGCTACGGCGTAGGGTAAGGTGTAGGGCTGGTGGTGGTTTTCCGTTCCGGGCTAGGGTTAGGGTTAGGGAACGGCAAGGCTTAGGGCACAGGTGATGGTACGGAAACGTGGGATGGTCAGGCTACGTGCTGATGCACGGGTCAGTGCCAGCGTACCGGCCAGGTGTAGGCTACGGCTTGTGGGTAAGGTGTAGGGCTGGTGGTGTGTTTCCATTCCGGGCTATGTTTAGGGTTAGGGAACGGCAAGGCTTAGGGCACAGGTGAGGGTACAGAAACGTGGGAGGGTCAGGCTACGTGCTGACGCACGGGTCAGTGCCAGCGTACGGGCCAGGAGTAGGCTACGGCGTAGGGTAAGGTTTAGGGCTGGTGGTGGGTTTCCGTTCCGGGCTAGTGTTAGGGTTAGGGAACGGCAAGGCTGAGGGCACAGGTGAGGGTACGGGAACGTGGGAGGGTCAGGCTACGTGTTGACGCACGGGTCAGTGCCAGCGTACGGGCCAGGAGTAGGCTACGGCGTAGGGTAAGGTGTAGGGCTGTTGGTGGGTTTCCGTTCGGGGTTGGGTTAGGGTTAGGGAACGGCAAGGCTTATTGCACAGGTGAGGGTATGGAAACGTGGGAGGGTCAGGCTACGTGCTGACGCACGGGTCAGTGCCAGCGTACCGGCCAGGTGTATGCTACGGCTTCTGGGTAAGGTGTAGGGCTGGTGGTGGGTTTCCGTTCCGGGGTAGGGTTAGGGTTAGGGAACGGCAAGGCTTAGGGCACAGGTGAGGGTACGGAAACGTGGGAGGGTCAGGCTATGTGCTGATGCACGGGTCAGTGCCAGCGTACGGGCCAGGAGTAGGCTACGGCTTGGGGGTAAGGTGTAGGGCAGGTGGTGGGTTTCCGTTCCGGGCTAGGGTTAGGGTTAGGGAACGGCAAGGCTTAGGGCACAGGTGAGGGAACGGAAACGTGGGAGGGTCAGGCTACGTGTTGATGCACCGGTCAGTGCCAGCGTACCGGCCACGTGTAGGCTACGGCTTGTGGGTAAAGTGTAGGGCTGGTGGTGGGTTTCCATTCCGGGCTAGGTTTAGGGTTAGGGAACGGCAAGCCTTAGGGCACAGGTGAGGGTACAGAAACGTGGGAGGGTCAGGCTACGTGCTGACGCACAGGTCAGTGCCAGCGTACGGGCCAGGAGTAGGCTACGGCGTAGGGTAAGGTGTAGGGCTGGTGGTGGGTTTCCGTTCCGGGCTAGGGTTAGGGTTAGGGAACGGCAAGGCTGAGGGCACAGATGAGGGTACGGAAACGTGGGAGGGTCAGGCTACGTGCTGATGCACGAGTCAGTGCCAGCGTACGGGCCAGGAGTAGGCTACGGCGTAGGGTAAGGTGTAGGGCTGGTGGTGGGTTTCCGTTCCGGGCTAGGGTTAGGGTTAGGGAACGGCAAGGCTTAGGGCACAGGTGAGGGTACGGAAACGTGGGAGGGTCAGGCTACGTGCTGACGCACGGGTCAGTGCCAGCGTACTGGCCAGGTGTATGCTACGGCTTCTGGGTAAGGTGTAGGGCTGGCGGTGGGTTTCCGTTCCGGGCTAGGGTTAGGGTTAGGGAACGGCAAGGCTTATGTCACAGGTGAGGGTACGGAAACGTGGGAGGGTCAGGCTACGTGCTGATGCACGGGTCAGTGCCAGCGTACGGGCCAGGAGTAGGCTACGGCTTGGGGGTAAGGTGTAGGGCTGGTGGTGGGTTTCCGTTCCGGGCTAGGGTTACGGTTAGGGAACGGCAAGGCTTAGGGCACAGGTGAGGGAACGGAAACGTGGGAGGGTCAGGCTACGTGCTGATGCACGTGTCAGTGCCAGCGTACCGGCCACGTGTAGGCTACGGCTTGTGGGTAAGGTGTAGGGCTGGTGGTGGGTTTCCATTCCGGGCTAGGTATAGGGTTAGGGAAAGGCAAGCCTTAGGGCACAGGTGAGGGTACAGAAACGTGGGAGGGTCAGGCTACGTGCTGACGCACGGGTCAGTGCCAGTGTACGGGCCAGGAGTAGGCTACGGCGTAGGGTAAGGTGTAGGGCTGGTGGTGGGTTTCCGTTCCGGGCTAGGGTTAGGGTTAGGGAACGGCAAGGCTGAGGGCACAGATGAGGGTACGGAAACGTGGGAGGGTTAGGCTACGTGCTGATGCACGGGTCAGTGCCAGCGTACGGGCCAGGAGTAGGCTACGGCGTAGGGTAAGGTGTAGGGCTGGTGGTGGGTTTCCGTTCCAGGCTAGGGTTAGGGTTAGGGAACGGCAAGGCTTAGGGCACAGGTGAGGGTACGGAAACGTGGGAGGGTAAGGCTACGTGCTGATGCACGGGTCATTGCCAGCGTACTGGCCAGGTGTAGGCTACTGCTTGTGGGTAAGGTGTAGGGCTGGTGGTGGGTTTCCGTTCCGGGCTAGGGTTAGGGTTAGGGAACGGCAAGGCTTAGGGCACAGGTGAGGGTACGGAAACGTGGGAGGGTCAGGCAATGTGCTGACGCACGGGTCAGTGCCAGCGTACGGGCCAGGAGTAGGCTACGGCTTGGGGGTAAGGTGTAGGGCTGGTGGTGGGTTTCCGTTCCGGGCTAGGGTTAGGGTTAGGGAACGGCAAGGCTTAGGGCACAGGTGAGGGTACGGAAACGTGGGAGGATCAGGCTACGTGCTGACGCACGGGTCAGTGCCAGCGTACGGGCCAGGAGTAGGCTACGGCGTAGGGTAAGGTGTAGGGCTGGTGGTGGGTTTCCGTTCCGGGCTAGGGTTAGGGTTAGGGAACGGCAAGGCTTAGGGCACAGGTGAGGGTACGGAAACGTGGGAGGGTCAGGCTACGTGCTGACGCACGGGTCAGTGCCAGCGTACGGGCCAGGAGTAGGCTACGGCTTGGGGGTAAGTTGTAGGGCTGGTGGTGGGTTCCCGTTCGGGGCTAGGGTTAGGGTTAGGGAACGGCAAGGCTTTGGGCACAGGTGAGGGTACGGAAACGTGGGAGGGTCAGGCTACGTGCTGATGCACGGGTCAGTGCCAGCGTACGGGCCAGGAGTAGGCTACGGTGTAGGGTAAGGTGTAGGGCTGGTGGTGGGTTTCCGTTCGGGGCTAGGGTTAGGGTTAGGGAACGGCAAGGCTTAGGGCACAGGTGAGGGTACGGAAACGTGGGAGGGTCAGGCTACGTGCTGATGCACGGGTCAGTGCCAGCGTACGGGCCAGGAGTAGGCTACGGTGTAGGGTAAGGTGTAGGGCTGGTGGTGGGTTTCCGTTCCGCGCTAGGGTGAGGGTTAGGGAACGGCAAGGCTTAGGGCACAGGTGAGGGTACGGAAACGTGGGAGGGTCAGGCTACGTGCTGACGCACGGGTCAGTGCCAGCGTACCGGCCAGGTATAGGCTACGGCTTGTGGGTAAGGTGTAGGGCTGGTGGTGGGTTTCCTTTCCGGGCTAGGGTTAGGGTTAGGGAACGGCAAGGCTTATGGCACAGGTGAGGGTACGGAATCGTGGGAGGGTCAGGCTACGTGCTGACGCACGGGTCAGTGCCAGCGTACGGTCCAGGAGTAGGCTACGGCTTGGGGGTAAGGTGTAGGGCTGGTGGTGGGTTTCCGTTCCGGGCTAGGGTTAGGGTTAGGGAACGGCAAGGCTTAGGGCACAGGTGAGGGTACGGAAACGTGGGAGGGTCAGGCTACGTGCTGACGCACGGGTCAGTGCCAGCGTACGGGCCAGGAGTAGGCTACGGCGTAGGGTAAGGTGTAGGGCTGGTGGTGGGTTTCCATTCCGGGCTAGGTATAGGGTTAGGGAACGGCAAGCCTTAGGGCACAGGTAAGGGTACAGAAACGTTTGAGGGTCAGGCTACGTGCTGACGCACGGGTCAGTGCCAGCGTACGGGCCAGGAGTAGGCTACGGCGTAGGGTAAGGTGTAGGGCTGGTGGTGGCTTTCCGTTCCGGGCTAGGGTTAGGGTTAGGGAACGGAAAGGCTGAGGGCACAGATGAGGGTACGGAAACGTGGGAGGGTCAGGCTACGTGCTTATGCACGGGTCAGTGCCAGCGTAAGGGCCAGGAGTAGGCTACGGCGTAGGGTAAGGTGTAGGGCTGGTGGTGGGTTTCCGTTCGGGGCTAGGGTTAGGGTTAGGGAACGGCAAGGCTTAGGGCACAGGTGAGGGTACGGAAACGGGGGAGGGTAAGGCTACGTGCTGATGCACGGGTCATTGCCAGCGTACTGGCCAGGTGTAGGCTACTGCTTGTGGGTAAGGTGTAGGGCTGGTGGTGGGTTTCCGTTCCGGGCTAGGGTTAGGGTTAGGGAACGGCAAGGCTTAGGGCACAGGTGAGGGTACGGAAACGTGGGAGGGTCAGGCAACGTGCTGACGCACGGGTCAGTGCCAGCGTACGGGCCAGGAGTAGGCTACGGCTTGGGGGTAAGGTGTAGGGCTGGTGGTGGGTTTCCGTTCCGGGCTAGGGTTAGGGTTAGGGAACGGCAAGGCTTAGGGCACAGGTGAGGGTACGGAAACGTGGGAGGGTCAGGCTACGTGCTGACGCACGGGTCAGTGCCAGCGTACGGGCCAGGAGTAGGCTACGGCGTAGGGTAAGGTGTAGGGCTGGTGGTGGGTTCCCGTTCGGGGCTAGGGTTAGGGTTAGGGAACGGCAAGGCTTTGGGCACAGGTGAGGGTACGGAAACGTGGGAGGGTCAGGCTACGTGCTGATGCACGGGTCAGTGCCAGCGTACGGGCCAGGAGTAGGCTACGGTGTAGGGTAAGGTGTAGGGCTGGTGGTGGGTTTCCGTTCGGGTCTAGGGTTAGGGTTAGGGAACGGCAAGGCTTAGGGCACAGGTGAGGGTACGGAAACGTCGGAGGGTCAGGCTACGTGCTGATGCACGGGTCAGTGCCAGCGTACGGGCCAGGAGTAGGCTACGGTGTAGGGTAAGGTGTAGGGCTGGTGGTGGGTTTCCGTTCCGCGCTAGGGTGAGGGTTAGGGAACGGCAAGGCTTAGGGCACAGGTGAGGGTACGGAAACGTGGGAGGGTCAGGCTACGTGCTGACGCACGGGTCAGTGCCAGCGTACCGGCCAGGTATAGGCTACGGCTTGTGGGTAAGGTGTAGGGCTGGTGGTGGGTTTCCTTTCCGGGCTAGGGTTAGGGTTAGGGAAGGGCAAGGCTTATGGCACAGGTGAGGGTACGGAATCGTGGGAGGGTCAGGCTACGTGCTGACGCACGGGTCAGTGCCAGCGTACGGGCCAGGAGTAGGCTACGGCTTGGGGGTAAGGTGTAGGGCTGGTGGTGGGTTTCCGTTCCGGGCTAGGGTTAGGGTTAGGGAACGGCAAGGCTTAGGGCACAGGTGAGGGTACGGAAACGTGGGAGGGTCAGGCTACGTGCTGACGCATGGGTCAGTGCCAGCGTACGGGCCAGGAGTAGGGTACGGCTTGGGGGTAAGTGGTAGGGCTGGTGGTGGGTTTCTGTTCTGGGCTAGGGTTAGGGTTAGGGAACAGCAAGGCTTAGGGCACAGGTGAGGGTACGGAAACGTGGGAGGGTCAGGCTACGTGCTGACGCACGGGTCAGTGCCAGCGTACGGGCCTGGAGTAGGCTACGGCGTAGGGTAAGGTGTAGGGCTGGTGGTGGGTTTCCATTCCGGGCTAGGGTTAGGGTTAGGGAACGGCAAGGCTTAGGGCACAGGTGAGGGTACGGAAACGTGGGAGGGCCAGGCTACGTGCTGACGCACGGGTCAGTGCCAGCGTACCGGCCAGGTGTAGGCTACGGCTTGTGGGTAAGTTGTAGGGCTGGTGGTGGGTTTCCGTTGCGGGCTAGGGTCAGGGTTAGGGAACGGCAAGGCTTAGGGCACAGGTGAGGGTACGGAAACGTGGCAGGGTCAGGCTACGTGCTGAAGCACGGGTCAGTGCCAGCGTACCGGCCAGGTGTAGGTTACGGCTTCTGGGTAAGGTGTAGGGCTGGTGGTGGGTTTCCGTTTCGGGCTAGGGTTAGGGTTAGGGAACGGCAAGGCTTAGGGCACAGGTGAGGGTACGGAAACGTGGGAGGGTCAGGCTACGTGCTGATGCACGGGTCAGTGCCAGCGTACGGGCCAGGAGTAGGCTACGGCTTGGGGGTAAGGTGTAGGGCTGGTGGTGGGTTTCCGTTCCGGGGTAGTGTTAGGGTTAGGGAACGGCAAGGCTTAGGGCACAGGTGAGGGTACGGAAACGTGGGAGGGTCAGGCTACGTGCTGACGCACGGGTCAGTGCCAGCGTACGGGCCAGGAGTAGGCTACGGCGTAGGGTAAGGTGTAGGGCTGGTGGTGGGTTTCCGTTCCGTGCTAGGTTTAGGGTTAGGGAACGGCAAGGTTTAGAGCACAGGTGAGGGTACGGAAACGTGGGACGGTCAGGCTACGTGCGGACGCACGGGTCAGTGCCAGCGTACGGGCCAGGAGTAGGCTACGGCTTGGGGGTAAGGTGTAGGGCTGGCGGTGGGTTTCCGTTCCGGGCTAGGGTTAGTGTTAGGGAACGGCAAGGCTTAGGGCACAGGTGAGGGTACGGAAACGTGGGAGGGTCAGGCTACGTGCTGACGCACGGGTCAGTGCCAGCGTACGGGCCAGGAGTAGGCTACGGCGTAGGGTAAGGTGTAGGGCTGGTGGTGGGTTTCCCTTCCGGGCTAGGGTTAGGGTTATGGAACGGCAAGGCTTAGGGCACAGGTGAGGGTATGGAAACGTGGGAGGGTCAGGCTACGTGCTGACGCACGGGTCAGTGCCAGCGTACGGGCCAGGAGTAGGCTACGGCGTAGGGTAAGGTGTAGGGTTGGTGGTGGGTTTCCGTTCCGGGATAGGGTTAGGGTTAGGGAACGGCAAGGCTGAGGGCACAGGTGAGGGTACGGAAACGTGGGAGGGTCAGGCTACGTGCTGACGCACGGGTCAGTGCCAGCGTACGGGCCTAGAGTAGGCTACGGTGTAGGGTAAGGTGTAGGGCTGGTGGTGGGTTTCCGTTCCGGGCTAGGGTTAGGGTTAGGGAACGGCAAGGCTTAGGGTACAGGTGAGGGTACGGAAACGTGGGAGGGTCAGGCTACGTGCTGACGCACGGGTCAGTGCCAGCGTACGGGCCAGGAGTAGGCTACGGCTTGGGGGTAAGGTGTAGGGCTGGTGGTGGGTTTCCGTTCCGGGCTAGGGTTAGGGTTAGGGAACGGCAAGGCTTAGGGCACAGGTGAGGGTACGGAAACGTGGGAGGGTCAGGCTACGTGCTGACGCACGGGTCAGTGCCAGCGTACGGGCCAGGAGTAGGCTACGGCTTGGGGGTAAGTTGTAGGGCTGGTGGTGGTTTTGCGTTCCGGGCTAGGGTTAGGGTTAGGGAACGGCAAGGCTTAGGGCACAGGTGAGGGTACGGAAACGTGGGCGGGTCAGGCTACGTGCTGACGCACGGGTCAGTGCCAGCGTACGGGCCAGGAGTAGGCTACGGCGTAGGGTAAGGTGTAGGGTTGGTGGTGGGTTTCCGTTCCGGGCTAGGGTTAGGGTTAGGGAACGGCAAGGCTGAGGGCACAGGTGAGGGTACGGAAACGTGGGAGGGTCAGGCTACGTGCTGACGCACAGGTCAGTGCCAGCGTACGGGCCAGGAGTAGGCTACGGCGTAGGGTAAGTTGTAGGGCTGGTGGTGGGTTTCCGTTCCGGGCTAGGGTTAGGGTTAGGGAACGGCAAGGCTTAGGATAGAGGTGAGGGTACGGATACGTGGGAGGGTCAGGCTACGTGCTGACGCACGGGTCAGTGCCAGCATACGGGCCAGGAGTAGGCTACGGCTTGGGGGTAAGGTGTAGGGCTGGTGGTGGGTTTCCGTTCCGGGCTAGGGTTAGGGTTAGGGAACGGCAAGGCTTAGGGCACAGGTGAGGGTACGGAAACGTGGGAGGGTCAGGCTACGTGCTGACGCACGAGTCAGTGCCAGCGTACGGGCCAGGAGTAGGCTACGGCTTGGGGGTAAGTTGTAGGGCTGGTGGTGGGTTTCCGTTCCGGGCTAGGGTTAGGGTTAGGGAACGGCAAGGCTTAGGGCACAGGTGAGGGTACGGAAACGTGGGAGGGTCAGGCTACGTGCTGACGCACGGGTCAGTGCCAGCGTACGGGCCAGGAGTAGGCTACGGCTTGGGGGTAAGTTGTAGGGCTGGTGGTGATTTTGCATTCCGGGCTAGGGTTAGGGTTAGGGAACGGCAAGGCTTAGGGCACAGGTGAGGGTACGGAAACTTGGGAGGGTCAGGCTACGTGCTGATGCACGGGTCAGTGCCAGCGTACGGGCCAAGAGTAGGCTACGGTGTAGGGTAAGGTGTAGGGCTGGTGGTGGGTTTCTGTTCCGTGCTAGGGTTAGGGTTAGGGAACGGCAAGGCTTAGGGCACAGGTGAGGGTACGGAAACGTAGGCGGGTCAGGCTACGTGCTGATGCACGGGTCAGTGCCAGCGTACGGGCCAGGAGTAGGCTACGGCATAGGGTAAGGTGTAGGGCTGGTGGTGGGTTTCCGTTCCGGGCTAGGGTTAGGGTTAGGGAACGGCAAGGCTTAGGGCACAGGTGAGGGTACGGAAACGTGGGAGGGTCAGGCTACGTGCTGATGCACGGGTCAGTGCCAGCGTACCGGCCAGGTATAGGCTACTTCTTGTGGGTAAGGTGTAGGGCTGGTGGTGGGTTTCCGTTCCGGGCTAGGGTTAGGGTTAGGGAACGGCAAGGCTTAGGGCACAGGTGAGGGTACGGAAACGTGGGAGGGTCAGGCTACGTGCTGACGCACGGGTCAGTGCCAGCGTACGGGCCAGGAGTAGGCTACGGCTTGTGGGTAAGGTGTAGGGCTGGTGGTGGGTTTCCGTTCCGGGCTAGGGTTAGGGTTAGGGAACGGCAAGGCTTAGGGCACAGGTGAGGGTACGGAAACGTGGGAGGGTCAGGCTACGTGCTGACGCACGGGTCAGTGCCAGCGTACGTGCCAGGACTAGGCTACGGCTTGGGGGTAAGTTGTAGGGCTGGTGGTGGGTTTCCATTCCGGGCTAGGGTTAGGGTTAGGGAACGGCAAGGCTTAGGGCACAGGTGAGGGTACGGAAACGTGGGAGGGTCAGGCTACGTGCTGACGCACGGGTCAGTGCCAGCGTACGGGCCAGGAGTAGGCTACGGCTTGGGGGTAAGTTGTAGGGCTGGTGGTGGGTTTCCGTTCCGGGCTAGGGTTAGGGTTAGGGAACGGCAAGGCTTAGGGCACAGGTGAGGGTATGGAAACGTGGGAGGGTCAGGCTACGTGCTGACGCACGGGTCAGTGCCAGCGTACGGGCCAGGAGTAGGCTACGGCGTAGGGTAATGTGTAGGGCTGGTGGTGGTTTTCCGTTCCGGGCTAGGGTTAGGGTTAGGGAACGGCAAGGCTTAGGGCACAGGTGAGGGTACGGAAACGTGGGAGGGTCAGGCTACGTGCTGACGCACGGGTCAGTGCCAGCGTACGGGCCAGGACTAGGCTACGGCTTGGGGGTAAGTTGTATGGCTGGTGGTGGGTTTCCGTTCCGGGCTAGGGTTATGGTTAGGGAACGGCAAGGCTTAGGGCACAGGTGAGGGTACGGAAACGTAGGCGGGTCAGGCTACGTGCTGATGCACGGGTCAGTGCCAGCGTACGGGCCAGGAGTAGGCTACGGCGTAGGGTAAGGTTTAGGGCTGGTGTTGGGTTTCCGTTCCGGGCTAGGGTTAGGGTTAGGGAACGGCAAGGCTTAGGGCACAGGTGAGGGTACGGAAACGTGGGAGGGTCAGGCTACGTGCTGACGCACGGGTCAGTGCCAGCGTACGGGCCAGGAGTAGGCTACGGCTTGGGGGTAAGGTGTAGGGCTGGTGGTGGGTTTCCGTTCCGGGCTAGGGTTAGGGTTAGGGAACGGCAAGGCTTAGGGCACAGGTGAGGGTACGGAAACGTGGGAGGGTCAGGCTACGTGCTGACGCACGGGTCAGTGCCAGCGTACGGGCCAGGAGTAGGCTACGGCTTGGGGGTAAGTTGTAGGGCTGGTGGTGGTTTTGCGTTCCGGGCTAGGGTTAGGGTTAGGGAACGGCAAGGCTTAGGGCACAGGTGAGGGTACGGAAACGTGGGAGGGTCAGGCTACGTGCTGACGCACGGGTCAGTGCCAGCGTACGGGCCAGGAGTAGGCTACGGCGTAGGGTAAGGTGTAGGGTTGGTGGTGGGTTTCCGTTCCGGGCTAGGGTTAGGGTTAGGGAACGGCAAGGCTGAGGGCACAGGTGAGGGTACGGAAACGTGGGAGGGTCAGGCTACGTGCTGACGCACAGGTCAGTGCCAGCGTACGGGCCAGGAGTAGGCTACGGCGTAGGGTAAGTTGTAGGGCTGGTGGTGGGTTTCCGTTCCGGGCTAGGGTTAGGGTTAGGGAACGGCAAGGCTTAGGATAGAGGTGAGGGTACGGATACGTGGGAGGGTCAGGCTACGTGCTGACGCACGGGTCAGTGCCAGCATACGGGCCAGGAGTAGGCTACGGCTTGGGGGTAAGGTGTAGGGCTGGTGGTGGGTTTCCGTTCCGGGCTAGGGTTAGGGTTAGGGAACGGCAAGGCTTAGGGCACAGGTGAGGGTACGGAAACGTGGGAGGGTCAGGCTACGTGCTGACGCACGAGTCAGTGCCAGCGTACGGGCCAGGAGTAGGCTACGGCTTGGGGGTAAGTTGTAGGGCTGGTGGTGGGTTTCCGTTCCGGGCTAGGGTTAGGGTTAGGGAACGGCAAGGCTTAGGGCACAGGTGAGGGTACGGAAACGTGGGAGGGTCAGGCTACGTGCTGACGCACGGGTCAGTGCCAGCGTACGGGCCAGGAGTAGGCTACGGCTTGGGGGTAAGTTGTAGGGCTGGTGGTGATTTTGCATTCCGGGCTAGGGTTAGGGTTAGGGAACGGCAAGGCTTAGGGCACAGGTGAGGGTACGGAAACTTGGGAGGGTCAGGCTACGTGCTGATGCACGGGTCAGTGCCAGCGTACGGGCCAGGAGTAGGCTACGGTGTAGGGTAAGGTGTAGGGCTGGTGGTGGGTTTCTGTTCCGTGCTAGGGTTAGGGTTAGGGAACGGCAAGGCTTAGGGCACAGGTGAGGGTACGGAAACGTAGGCGGGTCAGGCTACGTGCTGATGCACGGGTCAGTGCCAGCGTACGGGCCAGGAGTAGGCTACGGCATAGGGTAAGGTGTAGGGCTGGTGGTGGGTTTCCGTTCCGGGCTAGGGTTAGGGTTAGGGAACGGCAAGGCTTAGGGCACAGGTGAGGGTACGGAAACGTGGGAGGGTCAGGCTACGTGCTGATGCACGGGTCAGTGCCAGCGTACCGGCCAGGTATAGGCTACTTCTTGTGGGTAAGGTGTAGGGCTGGTGGTGGGTTTCCGTTCCGGGCTAGGGTTAGGGTTAGGGAACGGCAAGGCTTAGGGCACAGGTGAGGGTACGGAAACGTGGGAGGGTCAGGCTACGTGCTGACGCACGGGTCAGTGCCAGCGTACGGGCCAGGAGTAGGCTACGGCTTGTGGGTAAGGTGTAGGGCTGGTGGTGGGTTTCCGTTCCGGGCTAGGGTTAGGGTTAGGGAACGGCAAGGCTTAGGGCACAGGTGAGGGTACGGAAACGTGGGAGGGTCAGGCTACGTGCTGACGCACGGGTCAGTGCCAGCGTACGTGCCAGGACTAGGCTACGGCTTGGGGGTAAGTTGTAGGGCTGGTGGTGGGTTTCCATTCCGGGCTAGGGTTAGGGTTAGGGAACGGCAAGGCTTAGGGCACAGGTGAGGGTACGGAAACGTGGGAGGGTCAGGCTACGTGCTGACGCACGGGTCAGTGCCAGCGTACGGGCCAGGAGTAGGCTACGGCTTGGGGGTAAGTTGTAGGGCTGGTGGTGGGTTTCCGTTCCGGGCTAGGGTTAGGGTTAGGGAACGGCAAGGCTTAGGGCACAGGTGAGGGTATGGAAACGTGGGAGGGTCAGGCTACGTGCTGACGCACGGGTCAGTGCCAGCGTACGGGCCAGGAGTAGGCTACGGCGTAGGGTAATGTGTAGGGCTGGTGGTGGTTTTCCGTTCCGGGCTAGGGTTAGGGTTAGGGAACGGCAAGGCTTAGGGCACAGGTGAGGGTACGGAAACGTGGGAGGGTCAGGCTACGTGCTGACGCACGGGTCAGTGCCAGCGTACGGGCCAGGACTAGGCTACGGCTTGGGGGTAAGTTGTATGGCTGGTGGTGGGTTTCCGTTCCGGGCTAGGGTTATGGTTAGGGAACGGCAAGGCTTAGGGCACAGGTGAGGGTACGGAAACGTAGGCGGGTCAGGCTACGTGCTGATGCACGGGTCAGTGCCAGCGTACGGGCCAGGAGTAGGCTACGGCGTAGGGTAAGGTTTAGGGCTGGTGTTGGGTTTCCGTTCCGGGCTAGGGTTAGGGTTAGGGAACGGCAAGGCTTAGGGCACAGGTGAGGGTACGGAAACGTGGGAGGGTCAGGCTACGTGCTGATGCACGGGTCAGTGCCAGCGTACCGGCCAGGTATAGGCTACGGCTTGTGGGTAAGTTGTAGGGCTGGTGGTGGGTTTCCGTTCCGGGCTAGGGTTAGGGTTAGGGAACGGCAAGGCTTAGGGCACAGGTGAGGGTACGGAAACGTGGGAGGGTCAGGCTACGTGCTGACGCACGGGTCAGTGCCAGCGTACGGGCCAGGAGTAGGCTACGGCTTGGGGGTAAGGTGTAGGGCTGGTGGTGGGTTTCCGTTCCGGGCTAGGGTTAGGGTTAGGGAACGGCAAGGCTTAGGGCACAGGTGAGGGTACGGAAACGTGGGAGGGTCAGGCTACGTGCTGATGCACGGGTCAGTGCCAGCGTACGGGCCAGGACTAGGCTACGGCTTGGGGGTAAGTTGTATGGCTGGTGGTGGGTTTCCGTTCCGGGCTAGGGTTAGGGTTAGGGAACGGCAAGGCTTAGGGCACAGGTGAGGGTACGGAAACGTGGGAGGGTCAGGCTACGTGCTGACGCACGGGTCAGTGCCAGCGTAAGGGCCAGGAGTAGGCTACGGCTTGGGGGTAAGTTGTAGGGCTGGTGGTGGGTTTCCGTTCCGGGCTAGGGTTAGGGTTAGGGAACGGCAAGGCTTAGGGCACAGGTGAGGGTATGGAAACGTGGGAGGGTCAGGCTACGTGCTGACGCACGGGTCAGTGCCAGCGTACGGGCCAGGAGTAGGCTACGGCGTAGGGTAAGGTGTAGGGCTGGTGGTGGTTTTCCGTTCCGGGCTAGGGTTAGGGTTAGGGAACGGCAAGGCTTAGGGCACAGGTGAGGGTACGGAAACGTGGGAGGGTCAGGCTACGTGCTGACGCACGGGTCAGTGCCAGCGTACTGGCCAGGTGTATGCTACGGCTTCTGGGTAAGGTGTAGGGCTGGCGGTGGGTTTCCGTTCCGGGCTAGGGTTAGGGTTAGGGAACGGCAAGGCTTATGTCACAGGTGAGGGTACGGAAACGTGGGAGGGTCAGGCTACGTGCTGATGCACGGGTCAGTGCCAGCGTACGGGCCAGGAGTAGGCTACGGCTTGGGGGTAAGGTGTAGGGCTGGTGGTGGGTTTCCGTTCCGGGCTAGGGTTACGGTTAGGGAACGGCAAGGCTTAGGGCACAGGTGAGGGAACGGAAACGTGGGAGGGTCAGGCTACGTGCTGATGCACGTGTCAGTGCCAGCGTACCGGCCACGTGTAGGCTACGGCTTGTGGGTAAGGTGTAGGGCTGGTGGTGGGTTTCCATTCCGGGCTAGGTATAGGGTTAGGGAAAGGCAAGCCTTAGGGCACAGGTGAGGGTACAGAAACGTGGGAGGGTCAGGCTACGTGCTGACGCACGGGTCAGTGCCAGTGTACGGGCCAGGAGTAGGCTACGGCGTAGGGTAAGGTGTAGGGCTGGTGGTGGGTTTCCGTTCCGGGCTAGGGTTAGGGTTAGGGAACGGCAAGGCTGAGGGCACAGATGAGGGTACGGAAACGTGGGAGGGTTAGGCTACGTGCTGATGCACGGGTCAGTGCCAGCGTACGGGCCAGGAGTAGGCTACGGCGTAGGGTAAGGTGTAGGGCTGGTGGTGGGTTTCCGTTCCAGGCTAGGGTTAGGGAACGGCAAGGCTTAGGGCACAGGTGAGGGTACGGAAACGTGGGAGGGTAAGGCTACGTGCTGATGCACGGGTCATTGCCAGCGTACTGGCCAGGTGTAGGCTACTGCTTGTGGGTAAGGTGTAGGGCTGGTGGTGGGTTTCCGTTCCGGGCTAGGGTTAGGGTTAGGGAACGGCAAGGCTTAGGGCACAGGTGAGGGTACGGAAACGTGGGAGGGTCAGGCAATGTGCTGACGCACGGGTCAGTGCCAGCGTACGGGCCAGGAGTAGGCTACGGCTTGGGGGTAAGGTGTAGGGCTGGTGGTGGGTTTCCGTTCCGGGCTAGGGTTAGGGTTAGGGAACGGCAAGGCTTAGGGCACAGGTGAGGGTACGGAAACGTGGGAGGATCAGGCTACGTGCTGACGCACGGGTCAGTGCCAGCGTACGGGCCAGGAGTAGGCTACGGCGTAGGGTAAGGTGTAGGGCTGGTGGTGGGTTTCCGTTCCGGGCTAGGGTTAGGGTTAGGGAACGGCAAGGCTTAGGGCACAGGTGAGGGTACGGAAACGTGGGAGGGTCAGGCTACGTGCTGACGCACGGGTCAGTGCCAGCGTACGGGCCAGGAGTAGGCTACGGCTTGGGGGTAAGTTGTAGGGCTGGTGGTGGGTTCCCGTTCGGGGCTAGGGTTAGGGTTAGGGAACGGCAAGGCTTTGGGCACAGGTGAGGGTACGGAAACGTGGGAGGGTCAGGCTACGTGCTGATGCACGGGTCAGTGCCAGCGTACGGGCCAGGAGTAGGCTACGGTGTAGGGTAAGGTGTAGGGCTGGTGGTGGGTTTCCGTTCGGGGCTAGGGTTAGGGTTAGGGAACGGCAAGGCTTAGGGCACAGGTGAGGGTACGGAAACGTGGGAGGGTCAGGCTACGTGCTGATGCACGGGTCAGTGCCAGCGTACGGGCCAGGAGTAGGCTACGGTGTAGGGTAAGGTGTAGGGCTGGTGGTGGGTTTCCGTTCCGCGCTAGGGTGAGGGTTAGGGAACGGCAAGGCTTAGGGCACAGGTGAGGGTACGGAAACGTGGGAGGGTCAGGCTACGTGCTGACGCACGGGTCAGTGCCAGCGTACCGGCCAGGTATAGGCTACGGCTTGTGGGTAAGGTGTAGGGCTGGTGGTGGGTTTCCTTTCCGGGCTAGGGTTAGGGTTAGGGAACGGCAAGGCTTATGGCACAGGTGAGGGTACGGAATCGTGGGAGGGTCAGGCTACGTGCTGACGCACGGGTCAGTGCCAGCGTACGGTCCAGGAGTAGGCTACGGCTTGGGGGTAAGGTGTAGGGCTGGTGGTGGGTTTCCGTTCCGGGCTAGGGTTAGGGTTAGGGAACGGCAAGGCTTAGGGCACAGGTGAGGGTACGGAAACGTGGGAGGGTCAGGCTACGTGCTGACGCACGGGTCAGTGCCAGCGTACGGGCCAGGAGTAGGCTACGGCGTAGGGTAAGGTGTAGGGCTGGTGGTGGGTTTCCATTCCGGGCTAGGTATAGGGTTAGGGAACGGCAAGCCTTAGGGCACAGGTGAGGGTACAGAAACGTTTGAGGGTCAGGCTACGTGCTGACGCACGGGTCAGTGCCAGCGTACGGGCCAGGAGTAGGCTACGGCGTAGGGTAAGGTGTAGGGCTGGTGGTGGCTTTCCGTTCCGGGCTAGGGTTAGGGTTAGGGAACGGAAAGGCTGAGGGCACAGATGAGGGTACGGAAACGTGGGAGGGTCAGGCTACGTGCTTATGCACGGGTCAGTGCCAGCGTAAGGGCCAGGAGTAGGCTACGGCGTAGGGTAAGGTGTAGGGCTGGTGGTGGGTTTCCGTTCGGGGCTAGGGTTAGGGTTAGGGAACGGCAAGGCTTAGGGCACAGGTGAGGGTACGGAAACGGGGGAGGGTAAGGCTACGTGCTGATGCACGGGTCATTGCCAGCGTACTGGCCAGGTGTAGGCTACTGCTTGTGGGTAAGGTGTAGGGCTGGTGGTGGGTTTCCGTTCCGGGCTAGGGTTAGGGTTAGGGAACGGCAAGGCTTAGGGCACAGGTGAGGGTACGGAAACGTGGGAGGGTCAGGCAACGTGCTGACGCACGGGTCAGTGCCAGCGTACGGGCCAGGAGTAGGCTACGGCTTGGGGGTAAGGTGTAGGGCTGGTGGTGGGTTTCCGTTCCGGGCTAGGGTTAGGGTTAGGGAACGGCAAGGCTTAGGGCACAGGTGAGGGTACGGAAACGTGGGAGGGTCAGGCTACGTGCTGACGCACGGGTCAGTGCCAGCGTACGGGCCAGGAGTAGGCTACGGCGTAGGGTAAGGTGTAGGGCTGGTGGTGGGTTCCCGTTCGGGGCTAGGGTTAGGGTTAGGGAACGGCAAGGCTTTGGGCACAGGTGAGGGTACGGAAACGTGGGAGGGTCAGGCTACGTGCTGATGCACGGGTCAGTGCCAGCGTACGGGCCAGGAGTAGGCTACGGTGTAGGGTAAGGTGTAGGGCTGGTGGTGGGTTTCCGTTCGGGTCTAGGGTTAGGGTTAGGGAACGGCAAGGCTTAGGGCACAGGTGAGGGTACGGAAACGTCGGAGGGTCAGGCTACGTGCTGATGCACGGGTCAGTGCCAGCGTACGGGCCAGGAGTAGGCTACGGTGTAGGGTAAGGTGTAGGGCTGGTGGTGGGTTTCCGTTCCGCGCTAGGGTGAGGGTTAGGGAACGGCAAGGCTTAGGGCACAGGTGAGGGTACGGAAACGTGGGAGGGTCAGGCTACGTGCTGACGCACGGGTCAGTGCCAGCGTACCGGCCAGGTATAGGCTACGGCTTGTGGGTAAGGTGTAGGGCTGGTGGTGGGTTTCCTTTCCGGGCTAGGGTTAGGGTTAGGGAAGGGCAAGGCTTATGGCACAGGTGAGGGTACGGAATCGTGGGAGGGTCAGGCTACGTGCTGACGCACGGGTCAGTGCCAGCGTACGGGCCAGGAGTAGGCTACGGCTTGGGGGTAAGGTGTAGGGCTGGTGGTGGGTTTCCGTTCCGGGCTAGGGTTAGGGTTAGGGAACGGCAAGGCTTAGGGCACAGGTGAGGGTACGGAAACGTGGGAGGGTCAGGCTACGTGCTGACGCACGGGTCAGTGCCAGCGTACGGGCCAGGAGTAGGCTACGGCGTAGGGTAAGGTGTAGGGCTGGTGGTGGGTTTCCGTTCCGTGCTAGGGTTAGGGTTAGGGAACGGTAAGGCTTAGGGCACGGGTGAGGGTACGGAAACGTGGGAGGGTCAGGCTACATGCTGACGCACGGGTCAGTGCCAGCGTACGGGCCAGGAGTAGGCTACGGCTTTGGGGTAAGGTGTAGGGCTGGTGGTGGGTTTCCGTTCCGAGCTAGGGTTAGGGTTAGGGAACGGCAAGGCTTAGGGCACAGGTGAGGGTACGGAAAGTGGGAGGGTCAGGCTACGTGCTGACGCACGGGTCAGTGCCAGCGTACGGGCCAGGAGTAGGCTACGGCTTGGGGGTAAGTTGTAGGGCTGGTGGTGGGTTTCCGTTCCGGGCTAGGGTTAGGGTTAGGGAACGGCAAGGCTTAGGGCACAGGTGAGGGTACAGAAACGTGGGAGGGTCAGGCTACGTGCTGACGCACGGGTCAGTGCCAGCGTACGGGCCATGAGTACGCTACGGCTTGGGGGAAAGGTGTAGGGCTTTTGGTGGGTTTCCGTTCCGGGCTAGGGTTAGGGTTAGGGAACGGCAAGGCTTAGGGCACAGGTGAGGGTACGGAAACGTGGGAGGGTCAGGCTACGTGCTGACGCACGGGTCAGTGCCAGCGTACGGGCCAGGAGTAGGCTACGGCGTAGGGTAAGGTGTAGGGCTGGTGGTGGGTTTCCATTCCGGGCTAGGGTTAGGGTTAGGAAACGGCAAGGCTTAGGGCACAGGTGAGGGTACAGAAACGTGGGAGGGTCAGGCTACGTGCTGACGCACGTGTCAGTGCCAGCGTACAGGCCAGGTGTAGGCTACGGTTTGGGGGTAAGGTGTAGGGCTGGTGGTGGGTTTCCGTTCCGGGCTAGGGTTAGGGTTAGGGAACGGCAAGGCTTAGGGCACAGGTGAGGGTACGGAAACGTGGGAGGGTCAGACTACGTGCTGACGCATGGGTCAGTGCCAGCGTACGGGCCTGGAGTAGGCTACAGCGTAGGGTAAGGTGTAGGGCTGGTGGTGGGTTTCCGTTCCGGGCTAGGGTTAGGGTTAGGGAACGGCAAGGCTTAGGGCACAGGTGAGGGTACAGAAACGTGGGAGGGTCAGGCTACGTGCTGACGCATGCGTCAGTGCCAGCGTACGGGCCAGGAGTAGGCTACGGCTTGGGGGTAAGGTGTAGGGCTGGCGGTGGGTTTCCGTTCCGGGCTAGGGTTAGGGTTAGGGAACGGCAAGGCTTAGGGCACAGGTGAGGGTACAGAAACGTGGGAGGGTCAGGCTACGTGCTGACTCACGGGTCAGTGCCAGCGTACGGGCCAGGAGTAGGCTACGGCTTGGGGGTAAGGTGTAGGGCTGGTGGTGGGTTTCCGTTCCGGGCTAGGGTTAGGGTTAGGGAACGGCAAGGCTTAGGGCACAGGTGAGGGTACGGAAACGTGGGAGGGTCAGGCTACGTGCTGACGCACGGGTCAGTGCCAGCGTACGGGCCAGGAGTAGGCTACAATGTAGGGTAAGGTGTAGGGCTGGTGGTGGGTTTCCGTTCTGGGCTAGGGTTAGGGTTAGGGAACGGCAAGGCTTAGGGCACAGGTGAGGGTACGGAAACGTGGGAGGTTCAGGCTACGTGCTGACGCACGGGTCAGTGCCTCGTACCGGCCAGGAGTAGGCTACGGCTTGGGGGTAAGCAGTAGGGCTGGTGGTGGGTTTCCGTTCCGGGCTAGGGTTAGGGTTAGGGAACGGCAAGGCTTAGGGCACAGGTGAGGGTACGGAAACGTGGGAGGGTCAGGCTACGTGCTGACGCATGTGTCAGTGCCAGCGTACGGGCCAGGAGTAGGCTACGGCGTAGGGTAAGGTGTAGGGCTGGTGGTGGGTTTCCGTTCCGGGCTAGGGTTAGGGTTAGGGAACGGCAAGGCTTAGGGCACAGGTGAGGGTACAGAAACGTGGGAGGGTCAGGCTACGTGCTGACGCATGCGTCAGTGCCAGCGTACGGGCCAGGAGTAGGCTACGGCTTGGGGGTAAGGTGTAGGGCTGGCGGTGGGTTTCCGTTCCGGGCTAGGGTTAGGGTTAGGGAACGGCAAGGCTTAGGGCACAGGTGAGGGTACAGAAACGTGGGAGGGTCAGGCTACGTGCTGACTCACGTGTCAGTGCCAGCGTACGGGCCAGGAGTAGGCTACGGCTTGGGGGTAAGGTGTAGGGCTGGTGGTGTGTTTCCGTTCCGGGCTAGGGTTAGGGTTAGGGAACGGCAAGGCTTAGGGCACAGGTGAGGGTACGGAAACGTGGGAGGGTCAGGCTACGTGCTGACGCACTGGTCAGTGCCAGCGTACGGGGCAGGAGTAGGCTACAATGTAGGGTAAGGTGTAGGGCTGGTGGTGGGTTTCCGTTCTGGGCTAGGGTTAGGGTTAGGGAACGGCAAGGCTTAGGGCACAGGTGAGGGTACGGAAACGTGGGAGGGTCAGGCTACGTGCTGACGCACGGGTCAGTGCCTCGTACCGGCCAGGAGTAGGCTACGGCTTGGGGGTAAGCAGTAGGGCTGGTGGTGGGTTTCCGTTCCGGGCTAGGGTTAGGGTTAGGGAACGGCAAGGCTTAGGGCACAGGTGAGGGTACGGAAACGTGGGAGGGTCAGGCTACGTGCTGACGCATGGGTCAGTGCCAGCGTACGGGCCAGGAGTAGGCTACGGCGTAGGGTAAGGTGTAGGGCTGGTGGTGGGTTTCAGTTCCGGGCTAGGGTTAGGGTTAGGGAACGGCAAGGCTTAGGGCACAGGTGAGGGTACGGAAACGTGGGAGGGTCAGGCTACGTGCTGACGCACGGGTCAGTGCCAGCGTACGGGCCAGGAGTAGGCTACGGCTTGGGGGTAAGTTGTAGGGCTGGTGGTGTGTTTCCGTTCCGGGCTAGGGTTAGGGTTAGGGAACGGCAAGGCTTAGGGCACAGGTGAGGGTACGGAAACGTGGGAGGGTCAGGCTACGTGCTGATGCACGGGTCAGTGCCAGCGTACGGGCCAGGAGTAGGCTACGGCTTGGGGGTAAGTTGTAGGGCTTTTGGTGGGTTTCCGTTCCGGGCTAGGGTTAGGGTTAGGGAACGGCAAGGCTTAGGGCACAGGTGAGGGTACGGAAACGTGGGAGGGTCAGGCTACGTGCTGACGCACGGGTCAGTGCCAGCGTACGGGCCAGGAGTAGGCTACGGCGTAGGGTAAGGTGTAGGGCTGGTGGTGGGTTTCCATTCCGGAATTAGGTTAGGGTTAGGGAACGGCAAGGCTTAGGGCACAGGTGAGGGTACAGAAACGTGGGAGGGTCATGCTACGTGCTGATGCACGTGTCAGTGCCAGCGTACAGGCCAGGTGTAGGCTACGGCTTGGGGGTAAGGTGTAGGGCTGGTGGTGGGTTTCCGTTCCGGGCTAGGGTTAGGGTTAGGGAACGGCAAGGCTTAGGGCACAGGTGAGGGTACGGAAACGTGGGAGGGTCAGGCTACGTGCTGACGCACGGGTCAGTGCCAGCGTACGGGCCAGGAGTAGGGTACGGCTTGGGTGTATGTTGTAGGGCTGGTGGTGGGTTTCCGTTCCGGGCTAGGGTTAGGGTTAGGGAACGGCAAGGCTTAGGGCACAGGTGAGGGTACGGAAACGTGGGAGGGTCAGGCTACGTGCTGACGCACGGGTCAGTGCCAGCGTAAGGGCCAGGAGTAGGCTACGGCTTGGGGGTAAGTTGTAGGGCTGGTGGTGGGTTTCCGTTCCGGGCTAGGGTTAGGGTTAGGGAACGGCAAGGCTTAGGGCACAGGTGAGGGTATGGAAAGGTGGGAGGGTCAGGCTACGTGCTGACGCACGGGTCAGTGCCAGCGTACGGGCCAGGAGTAGGCTAAGGTGTAGGGTAAGGTGTAGGGCTGGTGGTGGGTTTCCGTTCCGGGCTAGGGTGAGGGTTAGGGAACGGCAAGGCTTAGGGCACAGGTGAGGGTACGGAAACGTGGGAGGGTCAGGCTACGTGCTGACGCATGGGTCAGTGCCAGCGTACGGGCCAGGAGTAGGCTAAGGTGTAGGGTAAGGTGTAGGGCTTTTGGTGGGTTTCCGTTTCGGGCTAGGGTTAGGGTTAGGGAACGGCAAGGCTTAGGGCACAGGTGAGGGTATGGAAACGTGGGAGGGTCAGGCTACGTGCTGACGCACGGGTCAGTGCCAGCGTACCGGCCAGGTGTAGGCTACGGCTTCTGGGTAAGTTGTAGGGCTGGTGGTGGGTTTCCGTTCCGGGCTAGGTTTAGGGTTAGGGAACGGCAAGGCTTAGGGCACAGGTGAGGGTACGGAAACGTGGGAGGGTCAGGCTACGTGCTGATGCACGGGTCAGTGCCAGCGTACGGGCCAGGAGTAGGCTACGGCTTTGGGGTAAGGTGTAGGGCTGGTGGTGGGTTTCCGTTCCGGGCTAGGGTTAGGGTTAGGGAACGGCAAGGCTTAGGGCACAGGTGAGGGTACGGAAACGTGGGAGGGTCAGGCTACGTGCTGATGCACGGGTCAGTGCCAGCGTACCGGCCAGGTGTAGGCTACGGCTTGTGGGTAAGGTGTAGGGCTGGTGGTGGGTTTCCATTCCAGGCTAGGTTTAGGGTTAGGGAACGGCAAGGCTTAGGGCACAGGTGAGGGTACAGAAACGTGGGAGGGTCAGGCTACGTGCTGACGCACGGGTCAGTGCCAGCGTACGGGCCAGGAGTAGGCTACGGCGTAGGGTAAGGTGTAGGGCTGGTGGTGGGTTTCCGTTCCGGGCTAGGGTTAGGGTTAGGGAACGGCAAGGCTGAGGGCACAGGTGAGGGTATGGAAACGTGGGAGGGTCAGGCTACGTGCTGATGCACGGGTCAGTGCCAGCGTACCGGCCAGGTGTAGGCTACTGCTTGTGGGTAAGGTGTAGGGCTGGTGGTGGGTTTCCGTTCGGGGCTAGGGTTAGGGTTAGGTAACGGCAAGGCTTAGGGCACAGGTGAGTGTACGGAAACGTGGGAGGGTCAGGCTACGTGCTGACGCACGGGTCAGTGCCAGCGTACGGGCCAGGAGTAGGCTACGGCTTGGGGGTAAGGTGTAGGGCTGGTGGTGGGTTTCCGTTCTGGGCTAGGGTTAGGGTTAGGGAACGGCAAGGCTTAGGGCACAGGTGAGGGTACGGAAACGTGGGAGGGTAAGGCTACGTGCTGACGCACGGGTCAGTGCCAGCGTACGGGCCAGGAGTAGGCTACGGCATAGGGTAAGGTGTAGGGCTGGTGGTGGGTTTCCGTTCCGGGCTAGGGTTAGTGTTAGGGAACGGCAAGGCTTAGGGCACAGGTGAGGGTACGGAAACGTGGGAGGGTCAGGCTACGTGCTGACGCACGGGTCAGTGCCAGCGTACGGGCCAGGAGTAGGCTACGGCGTAGGGTAAGGTGTAGGGCTGGTGGTGGGTTTCCGTTCCGGGCTAGGGTTAGGGTTAGGGAACGGCAAGGCTTAGGGCACAGGTGAGGGTACGGAAACGTGGGAGGGTCAGGCTACGTGCTGACACACGGGTCAGTGCCAGCGTACGGGCCAGGAGTAGGCTACGGCTTGGGGGTAAGGTGTAGGGCTGGTGGTGGGTTTCCGTTCCGGGCTAGGGTTAGGGTTAGGGAACGGCAAGGCTTAGGGCACAGGTGAGGGTACGGAAACGTGGGAGGGTCAGGCTACGTGCTGACGCACGGGTCAGTGCCAGCGTACGTGCCAGGACTAGGCTACGGCTTGGGGGTAAGTTGTAGGGCTGGTGGTGGGTTTCCATTCCGGGCTAGGGTTAGGGTTAGGGAACGGCAAGGCTTAGGGCACAGGTGAGGGTACGGAAACGTGGGAGGGTCAGGCTACGTGCTGACGCACGGGTCAGTGCCAGCGTACGGGCCAGGAGTAGGCTACGGCTTGGGGGTAAGTTGTAGGGCTGGTGGTGGGTTTCCGTTCCGGGCTAGGGTTAGGGTTAGGGAACGGCAAGGCTTAGGGCACAGGTGAGGGTATGGAAACGTGGGAGGGTCAGGCTACGTGCTGACGCACGGGTCAGTGCCAGCGTACGGGCCAGGAGTAGGCTACGGCGTAGGGTAATGTGTAGGGCTGGTGGTGGTTTTCCGTTCCGGGCTAGGGTTAGGGTTAGGGAACGGCAAGGCTTAGGGCACAGGTGAGGGTACGGAAACGTGGGAGGGTCAGGCTACGTGCTGACGCACGGGTCAGTGCCAGCGTACGGGCCAGGACTAGGCTACGGCTTGGGGGTAAGTTGTATGGCTGGTGGTGGGTTTCCGTTCCGGGCTAGGGTTAGGGTTAGGGAACGGCAAGGCTTAGGGCACAGGTGAGGGTACGGAAACGTGGGAGGGTCAGGCTACGTGCTGACGCACGGGTCAGTGCCAGCGTAAGGGCCAGGAGTAGGCTACGGCTTGGGGGTAAGTTGTAGGGCTGGTGGTGGGTTTCCGTTCCGGGCTAGGGTTAGGGTTAGGGAACGGCAAGGCTTAGGGCACAGGTGAGGGTATGGAAACGTGGGAGGGTCAGGCTACGTGCTGACGCATGGGTCAGTGCCAGCGTACGGGCCAGGAGTAGGCTACGGCGTAGGGTAAGGTGTAGGGCTGGTGGTGGTTTTCCGTTCAGGGCTAGGGTTAGGGTTTGGGAACGGCAAGGCTTAGGGCACAGGTGATGGTACGGAAACGTGGGATGGTCAGGCTACGTGCTGATGCACCGGTCAGTGCCAGCGTACCGGCCAGGTGTAGGCTACGGCTTGTGGGTAAGGTGTAGGGCTGGTGGTGTGTTTCCATTCCGGGCTAGGTTTAGGCTTAGGGAACGGCAAGGCTTAGGGCACAGGTGAGGGTACAGAAACGTGGGAGGGTCAGGCTACGTGCTGACGCACGGGTCAGTGCCAGCGTACGGGCCAGGAGTAGGCTACGGCGTAGGGTAAGGTGTAGGGCTGGTGGTGGGTTTCCGTTCCGGGCTAGTGTTAGGGTTAGGGAACGGCAAGGCTGAGGGCACAGGTGAGGGTACGGGAACGTGGGAGGGTCAGGCTACGTGCTGACGCACGGGTCAGTGCCAGCGTACGGGCCAGGAGTAGGCTACGGCATAGGGTAAGGTGTAGGGCTGTTGGTGGGTTTCCGTTCCGGGCTAGGGTTAGGGTTAGGGAACGGCAAGGCTTATTGCACAGGTGAGGGTATGGAAACGTGGGAGGGTCAGGCTACGTGCTGACGCACGGGTCAGTGCCAGCGTACCGGCCAGGTGTATGCTACGGCTTCTGGGTAAGGTGTAGGGCTGGTGGTGGGTTTCCGTTCCGGGGTAGGGTTAGGGTTAGGGAACGGCAAGGCTTAGGGCACAGGTGAGGGTACGGAAACGTGGGAGGGTCAGGCTACGTGCTGATGCACGGGTCAGTGCCAGCGTACGGGCCAGGAGTAGGCTACGGCTTGGGGGTAAGGTGTAGGGCAGGTGGTGGGTTTCCGTTCCGGGCTAGGGTTAGGGTTAGGGAACGGCAAGGCTTAGGGCACAGGTGAGGGAACGGAAACGTGGGAGGGTCAGGCTACGTGCTGATGCACGGGTCAGTGCCAGCGTACCGGCCACGTGTAGGCTACGGCTTGTGGGTAAAGTGTAGGGCTGGTGGTGGGTTTCCATTCCGGGCTAGGTTTAGGGTTAGGGAACGGCAAGCCTTAGGGCACAGGTGAGGGTACAGAAACGTGGGAGGGTCAGGCTACGTGCTGACGCACAGGTCAGTGCCAGCGTACGGGCCAGGAGTAGGCTACGGCGTAGGGTAAGGTGTAGGGCTGGTGGTGGGTTTCCGTTCCGGGCTAGGGTTAGGGTTAGGGAACGGCAAGACTGAGGGCACAGATGAGGGTATGGAAACGTGGGAGGGTCAGGCTATGTGCTGATGCACGGGTCAGTGCCAGCGTACGGGCCAGGAGTAGGCTACGGCGTAGGGTAAGGTGTAGGGCTGGTGGTGGGTTTCCGTTCCGGGCTAGGGTTAGGGTTAGGGAACGGCAAGGCTTAGGGCACAGGTGAGGGTACGGAAACGTGGGAGGGTCAGGCTACGTGCTGACGCACGTGTCAGTGCCAGCGTACCGGCCAGGTGTATGCTACGGCTTCTGGGTAAGGTGTAGGGCTGGTGGTGGGTTTCCGTTCCGGGCTAGGGTTAGGGTTAGGTAACGGCAAGGCTTAGGGCACAGGTGAGGGTACGGAAACGTGGGAGGGTCAGGCTACGTGCTGACGCACGGGTCAGTGCCAGCGTACGGGCCAGGAGTAGGCTACGGCTTGGGGGTAAGGTGTAGGGCTGGTGGTGGGTTTCCGTTCTGGGCTAGGGTTAGGGTTAGGGAACGGCAAGGCTTAGGGCACAGGTGAGGGTACGGAAACGTGGGAGGGTCAGGCTACGTGCTGACGCACGGGTCAGTGCCAGCGTACGGGCCAGGAGTAGGCTACGGCATAGGGTAAGGTGTAGGGCTGGTGGTGGGTTTCCGTTCCGGGCTAGGGTTAGGGTTAGGGAACGGCAAGGCTTAGGGCACAGGTGAGGGTACGGAAACGTGGGAGGGTCAGGCTACGTGCTGACGCACGGGTCAGTGCCAGCGTACGGGCCAGGAGTAGGCTACGGCTTGGGGGTAAGTTGTATGGCTGGTGGTGGGTTTCCGTTCCGGGCTAGGGTTAGGGTTAGGGAACGGCAAGGCTTAGGGCACAGGTGAGGGTACGGAAACGTGGGAGGGTCAGGCTACGTGCTGACGCACGGGTCAGTGCCAGCGTACGGGCCAGGAGTAGGCTACGGCGTAGGGTAAGGTGTAGGGCTGGTGGTGGGTTTCCGTTCCGGGCTAGGGTTAGGGTTAGGGAACGGCAAGGCTTAGGGCACAGGTGCGGGTACGGAAAGTGGGAGGGTAAGGCTACGTGCTGACGCACGGGTCAGTGCCAGCGTACGGGCCAGGAGTAGGCTACGGCTTTGGGGTAAGGTGTAGGGCTGGTGGTGGGTTTCCGTTCCGAGCTAGGGTTAGGGTTAGGGAACGGCAAGGCTTAGGGCACAGGTGAGGGTACGGAAAGTGGGAGGGTCAGGCTACGTGCTGACGCACGGGTCAGTGCCAGCGTACGGGCCAGGAGTAGGCTACGGCTTGGGGGTAAGTTGTAGGGCTGTTGGTGGGTTTCCGTTCTGGGCTAGGGTTAGGGTTAGGGAACGGCAAGGCTTAGGGCACAGGTGAGGGTACGTAAACGTGGGAGGGTCAGGCTACGTGCTGACGCACGGGTCAGTGCCAGCGTACGGGCCAGGAGTAGGCTACGGCTTTGGGGTAAGGTGTAGGGCTGGTGGTGGTTTTCCGTTCCGGGCTAGGGTTAGGGTTAGGGAACGGCAAGGCTTAGGGCACAGGTGAGGGTACGGAAACGTGGGAGGGTCAGGCTACGTGCTGACGCACGGGTCAGTGCCAGCGTACGGGCCAGGACTAGGCTACGGCTTGGGGGTAAGTTGTAGGGCTGGTGGTGGGTTTCCATTCCGGGCTAGGGTTAGGGTTAGGGAACGGCAAGGCTTAGGGCACAGGTGAGGGTACGGAAACGTGGGAGGGTCAGGCTACGTGCTGACGCACGGGTCAGTGCCAGCGTAAGGGCCAGGAGTAGGCTACGGCTTGGGGGTAAGTTGTAGGGCTGGTGGTGGGTTTCCGTTCCGGGCTAGGGTTAGGGTTAGGGAACGGCAAGGCTTAGGGCACAGGTGAGGGTATGGAAAGGTGGGAGGGTCAGGCTACGTGCTGACGCACGGGTCAGTGCCAGCGTACGGGCCAGGAGTAGGCTAAGGTGTAGGGTAAGGTGTTGGGCTGGTGGTGGGTTTCCGTTCCGGGCTAGGGTGAGGGTTAGGGAACGGCAAGGCTTAGGGCACAGGTGAGGGTACGGAAACGTGGGAGGGTCAGGCTACGTGCTGACGCATGGGTCAGTGCCAGCGTACGGGCCAGGAGTAGGCTAAGGTGTAGGGTAAGGTGTAGGGCTTTTGGTGGGTTTCCGTTTCGGGCTAGGGTTAGGGTTAGGGAACGGCAAGGCTTAGGGCACAGGTGAGGGTATGGAAACGTGGGAGGGTCAGGCTACGTGCTGACGCACGGGTCAGTGCCAGCGTACCGCCCAGGTGTAGGCTACGGCTTCTGGGTAAGTTGTAGGGCTGGTGGTGGGTTTCCGTTCCGGGCTAGGTTTAGGGTTAGGGAACGGCAAGGCTTAGGGCACAGGTGAGGGTACGGAAACGTGGGAGGGTCAGGCTACGTGCTGATGCACGGGTCAGTGCCAGCGTACGGGCCAGGAGTAGGCTACGGCTTTGGGGTAAGGTGTAGGGCTGGTGGTGGGTTTCCGTTCCGGGCTAGGGTTAGGGTTAGGGAACGGCAAGGCTTAGGGCACAGGTGAGGGTACGGAAACGTGGGAGGGTCAGGCTACGTGCTGATGCACGGGTCAGTGCCAGCGTACCGGCCAGGTGTAGGCTACGGCTTGTGGGTAAGGTGTAGGGCTGGTGGTGGGTTTCCATTCCAGGCTAGGTTTAGGGTTAGGGAACGGCAAGGCTTAGGGCACAGGTGAGGGTACAGAAACGTGGGAGGGTCAGGCTACGTGCTGACGCACGGGTCAGTGCCAGCGTACGGGCCAGGAGTAGGCTACGGCGTAGGGTAAGGTTTAGGGCTGGTGGTGGGTTTCCGTTCCGGGCTAGGGTTAGGGTTAGGGAACGGCAAGGCTGAGGGCACAGGTGAGGGTATGGAAACGTGGGAGGGTCAGGCTACGTGCTGATGCACGGTCAGTGCCAGCGTACCGGCCAGGTGTAGGCTACTGCTTGTGGGTAAGGTGTAGGGCTGGTGGTGGGTTTCCGTTCGGGGCTAGGGTTAGGGTTAGGTAACGGCAAGGCTTAGGGCACAGGTGAGTGTACGGAAACGTGGGAGGGTCAGGCTACGTGCTGACGCACGGGTCAGTGCCAGCGTACGGGCCAGGAGTAGGCTACGGCTTGGGGGTAAGGTGTAGGGCTGGTGGTGGGTTTCCGTTCTGGGCTAGGGTTAGGGTTAGGGAACGGCAAGGCTTAGGGCACAGGTGAGGGTACGGAAACGTGGGAGGGTCAGGCTACGTGCTGACGCACGGGTCAGTGCCAGCGTACGGGCCAGGAGTAGGCTACGGCATAGGGTAAGGTGTACGGCTGGTGGTGGGTTTCCGTTCCGGGCTAGGGTTAGTGTTAGGGAACGGCAAGGCTTAGGGCACAGGTGAGGGTACGGAAACGTGGGAGGGTCAGGCTACGTGCTGACGCACGGGTCAGTGCCAGCGTACGGGCCAGGAGTAGGCTACGGCGTAGGGTAAGGTGTAGGGCTGGTGGTGGGTTTCCGTTCCGGGCTAGGGTTAGGGTTAGGGAACGGCAAGGCTTAGGGCACAGGTGAGGGTACGGAAACGTGGGAGGGTCAGGCTACGTGCTGACACACGGGTCAGTGCCAGCGTACGGGCCAGGAGTAGGCTACGGCTTGGGGGTAAGGTGTAGGGCTGGTGGTGGGTTTCCGTTCCGGGCTAGGGTTAGGGTTAGGGAACGGCAAGGCTTAGGGCACAGGTGAGGGTACGGAAACGTGGGAGGGTCAGGCTACGTGCTGACGCACGGGTCAGTGCCAGCGTACGTGCCAGGACTAGGCTACGGCTTGGGGGTAAGTTGTAGGGCTGGTGGTGGGTTTCCATTCCGGGCTAGGGTTAGGGTTAGGGAACGGCAAGGCTTAGGGCACAGGTGAGGGTACGGAAACGTGGGAGGGTCAGGCTACGTGCTGACGCACGGGTCAGTGCCAGCGTACGGGCCAGGAGTAGGCTACGGCTTGGGGGTAAGTTGTAGGGCTGGTGGTGGGTTTCCGTTCCGGGCTAGGGTTAGGGTTAGGGAACGGCAAGGCTTAGGGAACAGGTGAGGGTATGGAAACGTGGGAGGGTCAGGCTACGTGCTGACGCACGGGTCAGTGCCAGCGTACGGGCCAGGACTAGGCTACGGCTTGGGGGTAAGTTGTATGGCTGGTGGTGGGTTTCCGTTCCGGGCTAGGTTTAGGGTTAGGGAACGGCAAGGCTTAGGGCACAGGTGAGGGTACGGAAACGTGGGAGGGTCAGGCTACGTGCTGACGCACGGGTCAGTGCCAGCGTAAGGGCCAGGAGTAGGCTACGGCTTGGGGGTAAGTTGTAGGGCTGGTGGTGGGTTTCCGTTCCGTGCTAGGGTTAGGGTTAGGGAACGGCAAGGCTTAGGGCACAGGTGAGGGTATGGAAACGTGGGAGGGTCAGGCTACGTGCTGACGCACGGGTCAGTGCCAGCGTACGGGCCAGGAGTAGGCTACGGCGTAGGGTAAGGTGTAGGGCTGGTGGTGGTTTTCCGTTCCGGGCTAGGGTTAGGGTTAGGGAACGGCAAGGCTTAGGGCACAGGTGATGGTACGGAAACGTGGGATGGTCAGGCTACGTGCTGATGCACGGGTCAGTGCCAGCGTACCGGCCAGGTGTAGGCTACGGCTTGTGGGTAAGGTGTAGGGCTGGTGGTGTGTTTCCATTCCGGGCTAGGTTTAGGGTTAGGGAACGGCAAGGCTTAGGGCACAGGTGAGGGTACAGAAACGTGGGAGGGTCAGGCTACGTGCTGACGCACGGGTCAGTGCCAGCGTACGGGCCAGGAGTAGGCTACGGCGTAGGGTAAGGTGTAGGGCTGGTGGTGGGTTTCCGTTCCGGGCTAGTGTTAGGGTTAGGGAACGGCAAGGCTGAGGGCACAGGTGAGGGTACGGGAACGTGGGAGGGTCAGGCTACGTGCTGACGCACGGGTCAGTGCCAGCGTACGGGCCAGGAGTAGGCTACGGCGTAGGGTAAGGTGTAGGGCTGTTGGTGGGTTTCCGTTCCGGGCTAGGGTTAGGGTTAGGGAACGGCAAGGCTTATTGCACAGGTGAGGGTATGGAAACGTGGGAGGGTCAGGCTACGTGCTGACGCACGGGTCAGTGCCAGCGTACCGGCCAGGTGTATGCTACGGCTTCTGGGTAAGGTGTAGGGCTGGTGGTGGGTTTCCGTTCCCGGGTAGGGTTAGGGTTAGGGAACGGCAAGGCTTAGGGCACAGGTGAGGGTACGGAAACGTGGGAGGGTCAGGCTACGTGCTGATGCACGGGTCAGTGCCAGCGTACGGGCCAGGAGTAGGCTACGGCTTGGGGGTAAGGTGTAGGGCAGGTGGTGGGTTTCCGTTCCGGGCTAGGGTTAGGGTTAGGGAACGGCAAGGCTTATGGCACAGTTGAGGGAACGGAAACGTGGGAGGGTCAGGCTACGTGCTGATGCACGGGTCAGTGCCAGCGTACCGGCCACGTGTAGGCTACGGCTTGTGGGTAAAGTGTAGGGCTGGTGGTGGGTTTCCATTCCGGGCTAGGTTTAGGGTTAGGGAACGGCAAGCCTTAGGGCACAGGTGAGGGTACAGAAACGTGGGAGGGTCAGGCTACGTGCTGACGCACAGGTCAGTGCCAGCGTACGGGCCAGGAGTAGGCTACGGCGTAGGGAAAGGTGTAGGGCTGGTGGTGGGTTTCCGTTCCGGGCTAGGGTTAGGGTTAGGGAACGGCAAGGCTGAGGGCACAGATGAGGGTACGGAAACGTGGGAGGGTCAGGTTACGTGCTGATGCACGGGTCAGTGCCAGCGTACGGGCCAGGAGTAGGCTACGGCGTAGGGTAAGGTGTAGGGCTGGTGGTGGGTTTCCGTTCCGGGCTAGGGTTAGGGTTAGGGAACGGCAAGGCTTAGGGCACAGGTGAGGGTACGGAAACGGGGGAGGGTCAGGCTACGTGCTGACGCACGGGTCAGTGCCAGCGTACCGGCCAGGTGTATGCTACAGCTTCTGGGTAAGGTGTAGGGCTGGTGGTGGGTTTCCGTTCCGGGCTAGGGTTAGGGTTAGGGAACGGCAAGGCTTATGGCACAGGTGAGGGTACGGAAACGTGGGAGGGTCAGGCTACGTGCTGATGCACGTGTCAGTGCCAGCGTACGGGCCAGGAGTAGGCTACGGCTTGGGGGTAAGGTGTAGGGCTGGTGGTGGGTTTCCGTTCCGGGCTAGGGTTACGGTTAGGGAACGGCAAGGCTTAGGGCACAGGTGAGGGAACGGAAACGTGGGAGGGTCAGGCTACGTGCTGATGCACGGGTCAGTGCCAGCGTACCGGCCCCGTGTAGGCTACGGCTTGTGGGTAAGGTGTAGGGCTGGTGGTGGGTTTCCATTCCGGGCTAGGTATAGGGTTAGGGAACGGCAAGCCTTAGGGCACAGGTGAGGGTACAGAAACGTGGGAGGGTCAGGCTACGTGCTGACGCACGGGTCAGTGCCAGCGTACGGGCCAGGAGTAGGCTACGGCGTAGGGTAAGGTGTAGGGCTGGTGGTGGGTTTCCGTTCCGGGCTAGGGTTAGGGTTAGGGAACGGCAAGGCTGAGGGCACAGATGAGGGTACGGAAACGTGGGAGGGTCAGGCTACGTGCTGATGCACGGGTCAGTGCCAGCGTACGGGCCAGGAGTAGGCTACGGCGTAGGGTAAGGTGTAGGGCTGGTGGTGGGTTTCCGTTCCAGGCTAGGGTTAGGGTTAGGGAACGGCAAGGCTTAGGGCACAGGTGAGGGTACGGAAACGTGGGAGGGTAAGGCTACGTGCTGATGCACGGGTCATTGCCAGCGTACTGGCCAGGTGTAGGCTACTGCTTGTGGGTAAGGTGTAGGGCTGGTGGTGGGTTTCCGTTCCGGGCTAGGGTTAGGGTTAGGGAACGGCAAGGCTTAGGGCACAGGTGAGGGTACGGAAACGTGGGAGGGTCAGGCAACGTGCTGACGCACGGGTCAGTGCCAGCGTACGGGCCAGGAGTAGGCTACGGCTTGGGGGTAAGGTGTAGGGCTGGTGGTGGGTTTCCGTTCCGGGCTAGGGTTAGGGTTAGGGAACGGCAAGGCTTAGGGCACAGGTGAGGGTACGGAAACGTGGGAGGGTCAGGCTACGTGCTGACGCACGGGTCAGTGCCAGCGTACGGGCCAGGAGTAGGCTACGGCTTGGGGGTAAGTTGTAGGGCTGGTGGTGGGTTCCCGTTCGGGGCTAGGGTTAGGGTTAGGGAACGGCAAGGCTTTGGGCACAGGTGAGGGTACGGAAACGTGGGAGGGTCAGGCTACGTGCTGATGCACGGGTCAGTGCCAGCGTACGGGCCAGGAGTAGGCTACGGTGTAGGGTAAGGTGTAGGGCTGGTGGTGGGTTTCCGTTCGGGGCTAGGGTTAGGGTTAGGGAACGGCAAGGCTTAGGGCACATGTGAGGGTACGGAAACGTGGGAGGGTCAGGCTACGTGCTGATGCACGGGTCAGTGCCAGCGTACGGGCCAGGAGTAGGCTACGTTGTAGGGTAAGGTGTAGGGCTGGTGGTGGGTTTCCGTTCCGCGCTAGGGTGAGGGTTAGGGAACGGCAAGGCTTAGGGCACAGGTGAGGGTACGGAAACGTGGGAGGGTCAGGCTACGTGCTGACGCACGGGTCAGTGCCAGCGTACCGGCCAGGTATAGGCTACGGCTTGTGGGTAAGTTGTAGGGCTGGTGGTGTGTTTCCTTTCCGGGCTAGGGTTAGGGTTAGGGAACGGCAAGGCTTATGGCACAGGTGAGGGTACGGAATCGTGGGAGGGTCAGGCTACGTGCTGACGCACGGGTCAGTGCCAGCGTACGGGCCAGGAGTAGGCTACGGCTTGGGGGTAAGGTGTAGGGCTGGTGGTGGGTTTCCGTTCCGGGCTAGGTTTAGGGTTAGGGAACGGCAAGGCTTAGGGCACAGGTGAGGGTACGGAAACGTGGGAGGGTCAGGCTACGTGCTGACGCACGGGTCAGTGCCAGCGTACGGGCCAGGAGTAGGCTACAGCATAGGGTAAGGTGTAGGGCTGGTGGTGGGTTTCCGTTCCGGGCTAGGGTTAGTGTTAGGGAACGGCAAGGCTTAGGGCACAGGTGAGGGTACGGAAACGTGGGAGGGTCAGGCTACGTGCTGACGCACGGGTCAGTGCCAGCGTACGGGCCAGGAGTAGGCTACGGCGTAGGGTAAGGTGTAGGGCTGGTGGTGGGTTTCCGTTCCGGGCTAGGGTTAGGGTTAGGGAACGGCAAGGCTTAGGGCACAGGTGAGGGTACGGAAACGTGGGAGGGTCAGGCTACGTGCTGACACACGGGTCAGTGCCAGCGTACGGGCCAGGAGTAGGCTACGGCTTGGGGGTAAGGTGTAGGGCTGGTGGTGGGTTTCCGTTCCGGGCTAGGGTTACGGTTAGGGAACGGCAAGGCTTAGGGCACAGGTGAGGGAACGGAAACGTGGGAGGGTCAGGCTACGTGCTGATGCACGGGTCAGTGCCAGCGTACCGGCCCCGTGTAGGCTACGGCTTGTGGGTAAGGTGTAGGGCTGGTGGTGGGTTTCCATTCCGGGCTAGGTATAGGGTTAGGGAACGGCAAGCCTTAGGGCACAGGTGAGGGTACAGAAACGTGGGAGGGTCAGGCTACGTGCTGACGCACGGGTCAGTGCCAGCGTACGGGCCAGGAGTAGGCTACGGCGTAGGGTAAGGTGTAGGGCTGGTGGTGGGTTTCCGTTCCGGGCTAGGGTTAGGGTTAGGGAACGGCAAGGCTGAGGGCACAGATGAGGGTACGGAAACGTGGGAGGGTCAGGCTACGTGCTGATGCACGGGTCAGTGCCAGCGTACGGGCCAGGAGTAGGCTACGGCGTAGGGTAAGGTGTAGGGCTGGTGGTGGGTTTCCGTTCCAGGCTAGGGTTAGGGTTAGGGAACGGCAAGGCTTAGGGCACAGGTGAGGGTACGGAAACGTGGGAGGGTAAGGCTACGTGCTGATGCACGGGTCATTGCCAGCGTACTGGCCAGGTGTAGGCTACTGCTTGTGGGTAAGGTGTAGGGCTGGTGGTGGGTTTCCGTTCCGGGCTAGGGTTAGGGTTAGGGAACGGCAAGGCTTAGGGCACAGGTGAGGGTACGGAAACGTGGGAGGGTCAGGCAACGTGCTGACGCACGGGTCAGTGCCAGCGTACGGGCCAGGAGTAGGCTACGGCTTGGGGGTAAGGTGTAGGGCTGGTGGTGGGTTTCCGTTCCGGGCTAGGGTTAGGGTTAGGGAACGGCAAGGCTTAGGGCACAGGTGAGGGTACGGAAACGTGGGAGGGTCAGGCTACGTGCTGACGCACGGGTCAGTGCCAGCGTACGGGCCAGGAGTAGGCTACGGCTTGGGGGTAAGTTGTAGGGCTGGTGGTGGGTTCCCGTTCGGGGCTAGGGTTAGGGTTAGGGAACGGCAAGGCTTTGGGCACAGGTGAGGGTACGGAAACGTGGGAGGGTCAGGCTACGTGCTGATGCACGGGTCAGTGCCAGCGTACGGGCCAGGAGTAGGCTACGGTGTAGGGTAAGGTGTAGGGCTGGTGGTGGGTTTCCGTTCGGGGCTAGGGTTAGGGTTAGGGAACGGCAAGGCTTAGGGCACATGTGAGGGTACGGAAACGTGGGAGGGTCAGGCTACGTGCTGATGCACGGGTCAGTGCCAGCGTACGGGCCAGGAGTAGGCTACGTTGTAGGGTAAGGTGTAGGGCTGGTGGTGGGTTTCCGTTCCGCGCTAGGGTGAGGGTTAGGGAACGGCAAGGCTTAGGGCACAGGTGAGGGTACGGAAACGTGGGAGGGTCAGGCTACGTGCTGACGCACGGGTCAGTGCCAGCGTACCGGCCAGGTATAGGCTACGGCTTGTGGGTAAGGTGTAGGGCTGGTGGTGTGTTTCCTTTCCGGGCTAGGGTTAGGGTTAGGGAACGGCAAGGCTTATGGCACAGGTGAGGGTACGGAATCGTGGGAGGGTCAGGCTACGTGCTGACGCACGGGTCAGTGCCAGCGTACGGGCCAGGAGTAGGCTACGGCTTGGGGGTAAGGTGTAGGGCTGGTGGTGGGTTTCCGTTCCGGGCTAGGTTTAGGGTTAGGGAACGGCAAGGCTTAGGGCACAGGTGAGGGTACGGAAACGTGGGAGGGTCAGGCTACGTGCTGACGCACGGGTCAGTGCCAGCGTACGGGCCAGGAGTAGGCTACAGCATAGGGTAAGGTGTAGGGCTGGTGGTGGGTTTCCGTTCCGGGCTAGGGTTAGTGTTAGGGAACGGCAAGGCTTAGGGCACAGGTGAGGGTACGGAAACGTGGGAGGGTCAGGCTACGTGCTGACGCACGGGTCAGTGCCAGCGTACGGGCCAGGAGTAGGCTACGGCGTAGGGTAAGGTGTAGGGCTGGTGGTGGGTTTCCGTTCCGGGCTAGGGTTAGGGTTAGGGAACGGCAAGGCTTAGGGCACAGGTGAGGGTACGGAAACGTGGGAGGGTCAGGCTACGTGCTGACACACGGGTCAGTGCCAGCGTACGGGCCAGGAGTAGGCTACGGCTTGGGGGTAAGGTGTAGGGCTGGTGGTGGGTTTCCGTTCCGGGCTAGGGTTAGGGTTAGGGAACGGCAAGGCTTAGGGCACAGGTGAGGGTACGGAAACGTGGGAGGGTCAGGCTACGTGCTGACGCACGGGTCAGTGCCAGCGTACGTGCCAGGACTAGGCTACGGCTTGGGGGTAAGTTGTAGGGCTGGTGGTGGGTTTCCATTCGGGGCTAGGGTTAGGGTTAGGGAACGGCAAGGCTTAGGGCACAGGTGAGGGTACGGAAACGTGGGAGGGTCAGGCTACGTGCTGACGCACGGTTCAGTGCCAGCGTACGGGCCAGGAGTAGGCTACGGCTTGGGGGTAAGTTGTAGGGCTGGTGGTGGGTTTCCGTTCCGGGCTAGGGTTAGGGTTAGGGAACGGCAAGGCTTAGGGCACAGGTGAGGGTATGGAAACGTGGGAGGGTCAGGCTACGTGCCGACGCACGGGTCAGTGCCAGCGTACGGGCCAGGAGTAGGCTACGGCGTAGGGTAATGTGTAGGGCTGGTGGTGGTTTTCCGTTCCGGGCTAGGGTTAGGGTTAGGGAACGGCAAGGCTTAGGGCACAGGTGAGGGTACGGAAACGTGGGAGGGTCAGGCTACGTGCTGACGCACGGGTCAGTGCCAGCGTACGGGCCAGGACTAGGCTACGGCTTGGGGGTAAGTTGTATGGCTGGTGGTGGGTTTCCGTTCCGGGCTAGGGTTAGGGTTAGGGAACGGCAAGGCTTAGGGCACAGGTGAGGGTACGGAAACGTGGGAGGGTCAGGCTACGTGCTGACGCACGGGTCAGTGCCAGCGTAAGGGCCAGGAGTAGGCTACGGCTTGGGGGTAAGTTGTAGGGCTGGTGGTGGGTTTCCGTTCCGGGCTAGGGTTAGGGTTAGGGAACGGCAAGGCTTAGGGCACAGGTGAGGGTATGGAAACGTGGGAGGGTCAGGCTACGTGCTGACGCACGGGTCAGTGCCAGCGTACGGGCCAGGAGTAGGCTACGGCGTAGGGTAAGGTGTAGGGCTGGTGGTGGTTTTCCGTTCCGGGCTAGGGTTAGGGTTTGGGAACGGCAAGGCTTAGGGCACAGGTGATGGTACGGAAACGTGGGATGGTCAGGCTACGTGCTGATGCACCGGTCAGTGCCAGCGTACCGGCCAGGTGTAGGCTACGGCTTGTGGGTAAGGTGTAGGGCTGGTGGTGGGTTTCCGTTCCGGGGTAGGGTTAGGGTTAGGGAACGGCAAGGCTTAGGGCACAGGTGAGGGTACGGAAACGTGGGAGGGTCAGGCTACGTGCTGATGCACGGGTCAGTGCCAGCGTACGGGCCAGGAGTAGGCTACGGCTTGGGGGTAAGGTGTAGGGCAGGTGGTGGGTTTCCGTTCCGGGCTAGGGTTAGGGTTAGGGAATGGCAAGGCTTAGGGCACAGGTGAGGGAACGGAAACGTGGGAGGGTCAGGCTACGTGCTGATGCACGGGTCAGTGCCAGCGTACCGGCCACGTGTAGGCTACGGCTTGTGGGTAAAGTGTAGGGCTGGTGGTGGGTTTCCATTCCGGGCTAGGTTTAGGGTTAGGGAACGGCAAGCCTTAGGGCACAGGTGAGGGTACAGAAACGTGGGAGGGTCAGGCTACGTGCTGACGCACAGGTCAGTGCCAGCGTACGGGCCAGGAGTAGGCTACGGCGTAGGGTAAGGTGTAGGGCTGGTGGTGGGTTTCCGTTCCGGGCTAGGGTTAGGGTTAGGGAACGGCAAGACTGAGGGCACAGATGAGGGTATGGAAACGTGGGAGGGTCAGGCTACGTGCTGATGCACGGGTCAGTGCCAGCGTACGGGCCAGGAGTAGGCTACGGCGTAGGGTAAGGTGTAGGGCTGGTGGTGGGTTTCCGTTCCGGGCTAGGGTTAGGGTTAGGGAACGGCAAGGCTTAGGGCACAGGTGAGGGTACGGAAACGTGGGAGGGTCAGGCTACGTGCTGACGCACGGGTCAGTGCCAGCGTACCGGCCAGGTGTATGCTACGGCTTCTGGGTAAGGTGTAGGGCTGGTGGTGGGTTTCCGTTCCGGGCTAGGGTTAGGGTTAGGTAACGGCAAGGCTTAGGGCACAGGTGAGGGTACGGAAACTTGGGAGGGTCAGGCTACGTGCTGACGCACGGGTCAGTGCCAGCGTACGGGCCAGGAGTAGGCTACGGCTTGGGGGTAAGGTGTAGGGCTGGTGGTGGGTTTCCGTTCTGGGCTAGGGTTAGGGTTAGGGAACGGCAAGGCTTAGGGCACAGGTGAGGGTACGGAAACGTGGGAGGGTCAGGCTACGTGCTGACGCACGGGTCAGTGCCAGCGTACGGGCCAGGAGTAGGCTACGGCATAGGGTAAGGTGTAGGGCTGGTGGTGGGTTTCCGTTCCGGGCTAGGGTTAGGGTTAGGGAACGGCAAGGCTTAGGGCACAGGTGAGGGTACGGAAACGTGGGAGGGTCAGGCTACGTGCTGACGCACGGGTCAGTGCCAGCGTACGGGCCAGGAGTAGGCTACGGCGTAGGGTAAGGTGTAGGGCTGGTGGTGGGTTTCCGTTCCGGGCTAGGTTTAGGGTTAGGGAACGGCAAGGCTTAGGGCACAGGTGAGGGTACGGAAACGTGGGAGGGTCAGGCTACGTGCTGACACACGGGTCAGTGCCAGCGTACGGGCCAGGAGTAACCTACGGCTTGGGGGTAAGGTGTAGGGCTGGTGGTGGGTTTCCGTTCCGGGCTAGGGTTAGGGTTAGGGAACGGCAAGGCTTAGGGCACAGGTGAGGGTACGGAAACGTGGGAGGGTCAGGCTACGTGCTGACGCACGGGTCAGTGCCAGCGTACGTGCCAGGACTAGGCTACGGCTTGGGGCTAAGTTGTAGGGCTGGTGGTGGGTTTCCATTCCAGGCTAGGTTTAGGGTTAGGGAACGGCAAGGCTTAGGGCACAGGTGAGGGTACGGAAACGTGGGAGGGTCAGGCTACGTGCTGACGCACGGGTCAGTGCCAGCGTACGGGCCAGGAGTAGGCTACGGCTTGGGGGTAAGTTGTAGGGCTGGTGGTGGGTTTCCGTTCCGGGCTAGGGTTAGGGTTAGGGAACGGCAAGGCTTAGGGCACAGGTGAGGGTATGGAAACGTGGGAGGGTCAGGCTACGTGCTGACGCACGGGTCAGTGCCAGCGTACGGGCCAGGAGTAGGCTACGGCGTAGGGTAATGTGTAGGGCTGGTGGTGGTTTTCCGTTCCGGGCTAGGGTTAGGGTTAGGGAACGGCAAGGCTTAGGGCACAGGTGAGGGTACGGAAACGTGGGAGGGTCAGGCTACGTGCTGACGCACGGGTCAGTGCCAGCGTACGGGCCAGGACTAGGCTACGGCTTGGGGGTAAGTTGTATGGCTGGTGGTGGGTTTCCGTTCCGGGCTAGGGTTAGGGTTAGGGAACGGCAAGGCTTAGGGCACAGGTGAGGGTACGGAAACGTGGGAGGGTCAGGCTACGTGCTGACGCACGGGTCAGTGCCAGCGTACGGGCCAGGAGTAGGCTACGGCGTAGTGTAAGGTGTAGGGCTGGTGGTGGGTTTCCGTTCCGGGCTAGGGTTAGGGTTAGGGAACGGCAAGGCTTAGGGCACAGGTGCGGGTACGGAAAGTGGGAGGGTAAGGCTACGTGCTGACGCACGGGTCAGTGCCAGCGTACGGGCCAGGAGTAGGCTACGGCTTTGGGGTAAGGTGTAGGGCTGGTGGTGGGTTTCCGTTCCGAGCTAGGGTTAGGGTTAGGGAACGGCAAGGCTTAGGGCACAGGTGAGGGTACGGAAAGTGGGAGGGTCAGGCCACGTGCTGACGCACGGGTCAGTGCCAGCGTACGGGCCAGGAGTAGGCTACGGCTTGGGGGTAAGTTGTAGGGCTGTTGGTGGGTTTCCGTTCTGGGCTAGGGTTAGGGTTAGGGAACGGCAAGGCTTAGGGCACAGGTGAGGGTACGTAAACGTGGGAGGGTCAGGCTACGTGCTGACGCACGGGTCAGTGCCAGCGTACGGGCCAGGAGTAGGCTACGGCTTTGGGGTAAGGTGTAGGGCTGGTGGTGGTTTTCCGTTCCGGGCTAGGGTTAGGGTTAGGGAACGGCAAGGCTTAGGGCACAGGTGAGGGTACGGAAACGTGGGAGGGTCAGGCTACGTGCTGACGCACGGGTCAGTGCCAGCGTACGGGCCAGGACTAGGCTACGGCTTGGGGGTAAGTTGTAGGGCTGGTGGTGGGTTTCTGTTCCGGGCTAGGGTTAGGGTTAGGGAACGGCAAGGCTTAGGGCACAGGTGAGGGTACGGAAACGTGGGAGGGTCAGGCTACGTGCTGACGCAAGGGTCAGTGCCAGCGTAAGGGCCAGGAGTAGGCTACGGCTTGGGGGTAAGTTGTAGGGCTGGTGGTGGGTTTCCGTTCCGGGCTAGGGTTAGGGTTAGGGAACGGCAAGGCTTAGGGCACAGGTGAGGGTATGGAAAGGTGGGAGGGTCAGGCTACGTGCTGACGCACGGGTCAGTGCCAGCGTACGGGCCAGGAGTAGGCTAAGGTGTAGGGTAAGGTGTTGGGCTGGTGGTGGGTTTCCGTTCCGGGCTAGGGTGAGGGTTAGGGAACGGCAAGGCTTAGGGCACAGGTGAGGGTACGGAAACGTGGGAGGGTCAGGCTACGTGCTGACGCATGGGTCAGTGCCAGCGTACGGGCCAGGAGTAGGCTAAGGTGTAGGGTAAGGTGTAGGGCTTTTGGTGGGTTTCCGTTTCGGGCTAGGGTTAGGGTTAGGGAACGGCAAGGCTTAGGGCACAGGTGAGGGTACGGAAACGTGGGAGGGTCAGGCTACGTGCTGACGCACGGGTCAGTGCCAGCGTACCGGCCAGGTGTAGGCTACGGCTTCTGGGTAAGTTGTAGGGCTGGTGGTGGGTTTCCGTTCCGGGCTAGGTTTAGGGTTAGGGAACGGCAAGGCTTAGGGCACAGGTGAGGGTACGGAAACGTGGGAGGGTCAGGCTACGTGCTGACGCACGGGTCAGTGCCAGCGTACGGGCCAGGAGTAGGCTACGGCGTAGGGTAAGGTGTAGGGCTGGTGGTGGGTTTCCGTTCCGGGCTAGGGTTAGGGTTAGGGAACGGCAAGGCTGAGGGCACAGGTGAGGGTATGGAAACGTGGGAGGGTCAGGCTACGTGCAGATGCACGGGTCAGTGCCAGCGTACCGGCCAGGTGTAGGCTACTGCTTGTGGGTAAGGTGTAGGGCTGGTGGTGGGTTTCCGTTCGGGGCTAGGGTTAGGGTTAGGTAACGGCAAGGCTTAGGGCACAGGTGAGTGTACGGAAACGTGGGAGGGTCAGGCTACGTGCTGACGCACGGGTCAGTGCCAGCGTACGGGCCAGGAGTAGGCTACGGCTTGGGGGTAAGGTGTAGGGCTGGTGGTGGGTTTCCGTTCTGGGCTAGGGTTAGGGTTAGGGAACGGCAAGGCTTAGGGCACAGGTGAGGGTACGGAAACGTGGGAGGGTCAGGCTACGTGCTGACGCACGGGTCAGTGCCAGCGTACGGGCCAGGAGTAGGCTACGGCATAGGGTAAGGTGTAGGGCTGGTGGTGGGTTTCCGTTCCGGGCTAGGGTTAGGGTTAGGGAACGGCAAGGCTTAGGGCACAGGTGAGGGTACGGAAACGTGGGAGGGTCAGGCTACGTGCTGACGCACGGGTCAGTGCCAGCGTACGGGCCAGGAGTAGGCTACGGCGTAGGGTAAGGTGTAGGGCTGGTGGTGGGTTTCCGTTCCGGGCTAGGGTTAGGGTTAGGGAACGGCAAGGCTTACGGCACAGGTGAGGGTACGGAAACGTGGGAGGGTCAGGCTACGTGCTGACACACGGGTCAGTGCCAGCGTACGGGCCAGGAGTAGGCTACGGCTTGGGGGTAAGGTGTAGGGCTGGTGGTGGGTTTCCGTTCCGGGCTAGGGTTAGGGTTAGGGAACGGCAAGGCTTAGGGCACAGGTGAGGGTACGGAAACGTGGGAGGGTCAGGCTACGTGCTGACGCACGGGTCAGTGCCAGCGTACGGGCCAGGAGTAGGCTACGGCTTGGGGGTAAGTTGTAGGGCTGGTGGTGGGTTTCCGTTCCGGGCTAGGGTTAGGGTTAGGGAACGGCAAGGCTTAGGGCACAGGTGAGGGTATGGAAACGTGGGAGGGTCAGGCTACGTGCTGACGCACGGGTCAGTGCCAGCGTACGGGCCAGGAGTAGGCTACGGCGTAGGGTAATGTGTAGGGCTGGTGGTGGTTTTCCGTTCCGGGCTAGGGTTAGGGTTAGGGAACGGCAAGGCTTAGGGCACAGGTGAGGGTACGGAAACGTGGGAGGGTCAGGCTACGTGCTGACGCACGGGTCAGTGCCAGCGTACGGGCCAGGACTAGGCTACGGCTTGGGGGTAAGTTGTATGGCTGGTGGTGGGTTTCCGTTCCGGGCTAGGGTTAGGGTTAGGGAACGGCAAGGCTTAGGGCACAGGTGAGGGTACGGAAACGTGGGAGGGTCAGGCTACGTGCTGATGCACGGGTCAGTGCCAGCGTACGGGCCAGGAGTAGGCTACGGCTTGGGGGTAAGGTGTAGGGCAGGTGGTGGGTTTCCGTTCCGGGCTAGGGTTAGGGTTAGGGAACGGCAAGGCTTAGGGCATAGGTGAGGGAACGGAAACGTGGGAGGGTCAGGCTACGTGCTGATGCACGGGTCAGTGCCAGCGTACCGGCCACGTGTAGGCTACGGCTTGTGGGTAAAGTGCGGGGCTGGTGGTGGGTTTCCATTCCGGGCTAGGTTTAGGGTTAGGGAACGGCAAGCCTTAGGGCACAGGTGAGGGTACAGAAACGTGGGAGGGTCAGGCTACGTGCTGACGCACAGGTCAGTGCCAGCGTACGGGCCAGGAGTAGGCTACGGCGTAGGGTAAGGTGTAGGGCTGGTGGTGGGTTTCCGTTCCGGGCTAGGGTTAGGGTTAGGGAACGGCAAGGCTGAGGGCACAGATGAGGGTACGGAAACGTGGGAGGGTCAGGCTACGTGCTGATGCACGGGTCAGTGCCAGCGTACGGGCCAGGAGTAGGCTACGGCGTAGGGTAAGGTGTAGGGCTGGTGGTGGGTTTCCGTTCCGGGCTAGGGTTAGGGTTAGGGAACGGCAAGGCTTAGGGCACAGGTGAGGGTACGGAAACGTGGGAGGGTCAGGCTACGTGCTGACGCACGGGTCAGTGCCAGCGTACCGGCCAGGTGTATGCTACGGCTTCTGGGTAAGGTGTAGGGCTGGTGGTGGGTTTCCGTTCCGGGCTAGGGTTAGGGTTAGGGAACGGCAAGGCTTATGGCACAGGTGAGGGTACGGAAACGTGGGAGGGTCAGGCTACGTGCTGATGCACGTGTCAGTGCCAGCGTACGGGCCAGGAGTAGGCTACGGCTTGGGGGTAAGGTGTAGGGCTGGTGGTGGGTTTCCATTCCGGGCTAGGGTTACGGTTAGGGAATGGCAAGGCTTAGGGCACAGGTGAGGGAACGGAAACGTGGGAGGGTCAGGCTACGTGCTGATGCACGGGTCAGTGCCAGCGTACCGGCCACGTGTAGGCTACGGCTTGTGGGTAAGGTGTAGGGCTGGTGGTGGGTTTCCATTCCGGGCTAGGTATAGGGTTAGGGAACGGCAAGCCTTAGGGCACAGGTGAGGGTACAGAAACGTGGGAGGGTCAGGCTACGTGCTGACGCACGGGTCAGTGCCAGCGTACGGGCCAGGAGTAGGCTACGGCGTAGGGTAAGGTGTAGGGCTGGTGGTGGGTTTCCGTTCCGGGCTAGGGTTAGGGTTAGGGAACGGCAAGGCTGAGGGCACAGATGAGGGTACGGAAACGTGGGAGGGTCAGGCTACGTGCTGATGCACGGGTCAGTGCCAGCGTACGGGCCAGGAGTAGGCTACGGCGTAGGGTAAGGTGTAGGGCTGGTGGTGGGTTTCCGTTCCAGGCTAGGGTTAGGGTTAGGGAACGGCAAGGCTTAGGGCACAGGTGAGGGTACGGAAACGTGGGAGGGTAAGGCTACGTGCTGATGCACGGGTCATTGCCAGCGTACTGGCCAGGTGTAGGCTACTGCTTGTGGGTAAGGTGTAGGGCTGGTGGTGGGTTTCCGTTCCGGGCTAGGGTTAGGGTTAGGGAACGGCAAGGCTTAGGGCACAGGTGAGGGTACGGAAACGTGGGAGGGTCAGGCAACGTGCTGACGCACGGGTCAGTGCCAGCGTACGGGCCAGGAATAGGCTACGGCTTGGGGGTAAGGTGTAGGGCTGGTGGTGGGTTTCCGTTCCGGGCTAGGGTTAGGGTTAGGGAACGGCAAGGCTTAGGGCACAGGTGAGGGTACGGAAACGTGGGAGGGTGAGGCTACGTGCTGACGCACGGGTCAGTGCGAGCGTACGGGCCTGGAGTAGGCTACGGCGTAGGGTATGGTGTAGGGCTGGTGGTGGGTTTCCGTTCCGGTCTAGGGTTAGGGTTAGGGAACGGCAAGGCTTAGGGCACAGGTGAGGGTACGGAAACGTGGGAGGGTCAGGCTACGTGCTGACGCACGGGTCAGTGCCAGCGTACGGGCCAGGAGTAGGCTACGGCTTGGGGGTAAGTTGTAGGGCTGGTGGTGGGTTCCCGTTCGGGGCTAGGGTTAGGGTTAGGGAACGGCAAGGCTTTGGGCACAGGTGAGGGTACGGAAACGTGGGAGGGTCAGGCTACGTGCTGATGCACGGGTCAGTGCCAGCGTACGGGCCAGGAGTAGGCTACGGTGTAGGGTAAGGTGTAGGTCTGGTGGTGGGTTTCCGTTCGGGGCTAGGGTTAGGGTTAGGGAACGGCAAGGCTTAGGGCACATGTGAGGGTACGGAAACGTGGGAGGGTCAGGCTACGTGCTGATGCACGGGTCAGTGCCAGCGTACGGGCCAGGAGTAGGCTACGGTGTAGGGTAAGGTGTAGGGCTGGTGGTGGGTTTCCGTTCCGCGCTAGGGTGAGGGTTAGGGAACGGCAAGGCTTAGGGCACAGGTGAGGGTACGGAAACGTGGGAGGGTCAGGCTACGTGCTGACGCACGGGTCAGTGCCCGCGTACCGGCCAGGTATAGGCTACGGCTTGTGGGTAAGGTGTAGGGCTGGTGGTGGGTTTCCTTTCCGGGCTAGGGTTAGGGTTAGGGAACGGCAAGGCTTATGGCACAGGTGAGGGTACGGAATCGTGGGAGGGTCAGGCTACGTGCTGACGCACGGGTCAGTGCCAGCGTACGGGCCAGGAGTAGGCTATGGCTTGGGGGTAAGGTGTAGGGCTGGTGGTGGGTTTCCGTTCCGGGCTAGGTTTAGGGTTAGGGAACGGCAAGGCTTAGGGCACAGGTGAGGGTACGGAAACGTGGGAGGGTCAGGCTACGTGCTGACGCATGGGTCAGTGCCAGCGTACGGGCCAGGAGTAGGCTACGGCGTAGGGTAAGGTGTAGGGCTGGTGGTGGGTTTCCATTCCGGGCTAGGTATAGGGTTAGGGAACGGCAAGCCTTAGGGCACAGGTGAGGGTACAGAAACGTGGGAGGGTCAGGCTACGTGCTGACGCACGGGTCAGTGCCAGCGTACGGGCCAGGAGTAGGCTACGGCGTAGGGTAAGGTGTAGGGCTGGTGGTGGGTTTCCGTTCCGGGCTAGGGTTAGGGTTAGGGAACGGCAAGGCTGAGGGCACAGATGAGGGTACGGAAACGTGGGAGGGTCAGGCTACGTGCTGATGCACGGGTCAGTGCCAGCGTACGGGCCAGGAGTAGGCTACGGCGTAGGGTAAGGTGTAGGGCTGGTGGTGGGTTTCCGTTCCAGGCTAGGGTTAGGGTTAGGGAACGGCAAGGCTTAGGGCACAGGTGAGGGTACGGAAACGTGGGAGGGTAAGGCTACGTGCTGATGCACGGGTCATTGCCAGCGTACTGGCCAGGTGTAGGCTACTGCTTGTGGGTAAGGTGTAGGGCTGGTGGTGGGTTTCCGTTCCGGGCTAGGGTTAGGGTTAGGGAACGGCAAGGCTTAGGGCACAGGTGAGGGTACGGAAACGTGGGAGGGTCAGGCAACGTGCTGACGCACGGGTCAGTGTCAGCGTACGGGCCAGGAGTAGGCTACGGCTTGGGGGTAAGGTGTAGGGCTGGTGGTGGGTTTCCGTTCCGGGCTAGGGTTAGGGTTAGGGAACGGCAAGGCTTAGGGCACAGGTGAGGGTATGGAAACGTGGGAGGGTCAGGCTACGTGCTGACGCACGGGTCAGTGCCAGCGTACGGGCCAGGAGTAGGCTACGGCGTAGGGTAAGGTGTAGGGCTGGTGGTGGGTTTCCGTTCCGGGCTAGGGTAAGGGTTAGGGAACGGCAAGGCTTAGGGCACAGGTGAGGGTACGGAAACGTGGGAGGGTCAGGCTACGTGCTGACGCACGGGTCAGTGCCAGCGTACGGGCCAGGAGTAGGCTACGGCTTGGGGGTAAGGTGTAGGGCTGGTGGTGGGTTCCCGTTCGGGGCTAGGGTTAGGGTTAGGGAACGGCAAGGCTTAGGGCACAGGTGAGGGTACGGAAACGTGGGAGGGTCAGGCTACGTGCTGATGCACGGGTCAGTGCCAGCGTACGGGCCAGGAGTAGGCTACGGTGTAGGGTAAGGTGTAGGGCTGGTCGTGGGTTTCCGTTCGGGGCTAGGGTTAGGGTTAGGGAACGGCAAGGCTTAGGGCACAGGTGAGGGTACGGAAACGTCGGAGGGTCAGGCTACGTGCTGATGCACGGGTCAGTGCCAGCGTACTGGCCAGGAGTAGGCTACGGTGTAGGGTAAGGTGTAGGGCTGGTGGTGGGTTTCCGTTCCGCGCTAGGGTGAGGGTTAGGGAACGGCAAGGCTTAGGGCACAGGTGAGGGTACGGAAACGTGGGAGGGTCAGGCTATGTGCTGACGCACGGGTCAGTGCCAGCGTACCGGCCAGGTATAGGCTACGGCTTGTGGGTAAGGTGTAGGGCTGGTGGTGGGTTTCCTTTCCGGGCTAGGGTTAGGGTTAGGGAACGGCAAGGCTTATGGCACAGGTGAGGGTACGGAATCGTGGGAGGGTCAGGCTACGTGCTGACGCACGGGTCAGTGCCAGCGTACGGGCCAGGAGTAGGCTACGGCTTGGGGGTAAGGTGTAGGGCTGGTGGTGGGTTTCCGTTCCGGGCTAGGGTTAGGGTTAGGGAACGGCAAGGCTTAGGGCACAGGTGAGGGTACGGAAACGTGGGAGGGTCAGGCTACGTGCTGACGCACGGGTCAGTGCCAGCGTACGGGCCAGGAGTAGGCTACGGCGTAGGGTAAGGTGTAGGGCTGGTGGTGGGTTTCCGTTCCGTGCTAGGGTTAGGGTTAGGGAACGGTAAGGCTTAGGGCACAGGTGAGGGTACGGAAACGTGGGAGGGTCAGGCTACGTGCTGACGCATGGGTCAGTGCCAGCGTACGGGCCAGGAGTAGGCTACGGCTTTGGGGTAATTTGTAGGGCTGGTGGTGGGTTTCCGTTCCGAGCTAGGGTTAGGGTTAGGGAACGGCAAGGCTTAGGGCACAGGTGAGGGTACGGAAAGTGGGAGGGTCAGGCTACGTGCTGACGCACGGGTCAGTGCCAGCGTACGGGCCTGGAGTAGGCTACGGCTTGGGGGTAAGTTGTAGGGCTGGTGGTGGGTTTCCGTTCCGGGCTAGGGTTAGGGTTAGGGAACGGCAAGGCTTAGGGCACAGGTGAGGGTACAGAAACGTGGGAGGGTCAGGCTACGTGCTGACGCACGGGTCAGTGCCAGCGTACGGGCCATGAGTACGCTACGGCTTGGGGGTAAGGTGTAGGGCTTTTGGTGGGTTTCCGTTCCGGGCTAGGGTTAGGGTTAGGGAACGGCAAGGCTTAGGGCACAGGTGAGGGTACGGAAACGTGGGAGGGTCAGGCTACGTGCTGACGCACGGGTCAGTGCCAGCGTACGGGCCAGGAGTAGGCTACGGCGTAGGGTAAGGTGTAGGGCTGGTGGTGGGTTTCCATTCCGGGCTAGGGTTAGGGTTAGGAAACGGCAAGGCTTAGGGCACAGGTGAGGGTACAGAAACGTGGGAGGGTCAGGCTACGTGCTGACGCACGTGTCAGTGCCAGCGTACAGGCCAGGTGTAGGCTACGGTTTGGGGGTAAGGTGTAGGGCTGGTGGTGGGTTTCCATTCCGGGCTAGGGTTAGGGTTAGGGAACGGCAAGGCTTAGGGCACAGGTGAGGGTACGGAAACGTGGGAGGGTCAGACTACGTGCTGACGCATGGGTCAGTGCCAGCGTACGGGCCTGGAGTAGGCTACAGCGTAGGGTAAGGTGTAGGGCTGGTTGTGGGTTTCCGTTCCGGGCTAGGGTTAGGGTTAGGGAACGGCAAGGCTTAGGGCACAGGTGAGGGTACAGAAACGTGGGAGGGTCAGGCTACGTGCTGACGCATGCGTCAGTGCCAGCGTACGGGCCAGGAGTAGGCTACGGCTTGGGGGTAAGGTGTAGGGCTGGCGGTGGGTTTCCGTTCCGGGCTAGGGTTAGGGTTAGGGAACGGCAAGGCTTAGGGCACAGGTGAGGGTACAGAAACGTGGGCGGGTCAGGCTACGTGCTGACTCACGGGTCAGTGCCAGCGTACGGGCCAGGAGTAGGCTACGGCTTGGGGGTAAGGTGTAGGGCTGGTGGTGGGTTTCCGTTCCGGTCTAGGGTTAGGGTTAGGGAACGGCAAGGCTTAGGGCACAGGTGAGGGTACGGAAACGTGGAAGGGTCAGGCTACGTGCTGACGCACGGGTCAGTGCCAGCGTACGGGCCAGGAGTAGGCTACAATGTAGGGTAAGGTGTAGGGCTGGTGGTGGGTTTCCGTTCTGGGCTAGGGTTAGGGTTAGGGAACGGCAAGGCTTAGGGCACAGGTGAGGGTACGGAAACGTGGGAGGGTCAGGCTACGTGCTGACGCACGGGTCAGTGCCTCGTACCGGCCAGGAGTAGGCTACGGCTTGGGGGTAAGCAGTAGGGCTGGTGGTGGGTTTCCTTTCCGGGCTAGGGTTAGGGTTAGGGAACGGCAAGGCTTAGGGCACAGGTGAGGGTACGGAAACGTGGGAGGGTCAGGCTACGTGCTGACGCATGGGTCAGTGCCAGCGTACGGGCCAGGAGTAGGCTACGGCGTAGGGTAAGGTGTAGGGCTGGTGGTGGGTTTCAGTTCCGGGCTAGGGTTAGGGTTAGGGAACGGCAAGGCTTAGGGCACAGGTGAGGGTACGGAAACGTGGGAGGGTCAGGCTACGTGCTGACGCACGGGTCAGTGCCAGCGTACGGGCCAGGAGTAGGCTACGGCTTGGGGGTAAGTTGTAGGGCTGGTGGTGGGTTTCCGTTCCGGGCTAGGGTTAGGGTTAGGGAACGGCAAGGCTTAGGGCACAGGTGAGGGTACGGAAACGTGGGAGGGTCAGGCTACGTGCTGACGCACGGGTCAGTGCCAGCGTACGGGCCAGGAGTAGGCTACGGCATAGGGTAAGGTGTAGGGCTGGTGGTGGGTTTCCATTCCGGGCTTAGGTTAGGGTTAGGGAACGGCAAGGCTTAGGGCACAGGTGAGGGTACAGAAACGTGGGAGGGTCATGCTACGTGCTGATGCACGTGTCAGTGCCAGCGTACAGGCCAGGTGTAGGCTACGGCTTGGGGGTAAGGTGTAGGGCTGGTGGTGGGTTTCCGTTCCGGGCTAGGGTTAGGGTTAGGGAACGGCAACTCTTAGGGCACAGTTGAGGGTACAGAAACGTGGGAGGGTCAGGCTACGTGCTGACGCATGGGTCAGTGCCAGCGTACGGGCCAGGAGTAGGCTACGGCTTGGGGGTAAGGTGTAGGGCTGGCGGTGGGTTTCCGTTCCGGGCTAGGGTTAGGGTTAGGGAACGGCAAGGCTTAGGGCACAGGTGAGGGTACAGAAACGTGGGAGGGTCAGGCCACGTGCTGACTCACGGGTCAGTGCCAGCGTACGGGCCAGGAGTAGGCTACGGCTCGGGGGTAAGGTGTAGGGCTGGTGGTGGGTTTCCGTTCAGGGCTAGGGTTAGGGTTAGGGAACGGCAAGTCTTAGGGCACACGTGAGGGTACGGAAACGTGGGAGGGTCAGGCTACGTGCTGACGCACGGGTCAGTGCCAGCGTACGGGCCAGGAGTAGGCTACGGCGTAGGGTAAGGTGTAGGGCTGGTGGTGGGTTTCCATTCCGTGCTAGGGTTAGGGTTAGGGAACGGCAAGGCTTAGTGCACAGGTGAGGGTACAGAAACGTGGGAGGGTCAGGGTACGTGCTGACGCACGAGTCAGTGCCAGCGTACCGGCCAGGAGTAGGCTACGGCTTGGGGGTAAGCTGTAGGGCTGGTGGTGGGTTTCCGTTCCGGGCTAGGGTTAGGGTTAGGGAACGGCAAGGCTTAGGGCACAGGTGAGGGTACGGAAACGTGGGAGGGTCAGGCTACGTGCTGACGCACGGGTGAGTGCCAGCGTACGGGCCAGGACTAGGCTACGGCTTGGGGGTAAGTTGTAGGGCTGGTGGTGGGTTTCTGTTCCGGGCTAGGGTTAGGGTTAGGGAACGGCAAGGCTTAGGGCACAGGTGAGGGTACGGAAACGTGGGAGGGTCAGGCTACGTGCTGACGCACGGGTCAGTGCCAGCGTACGGGCCAGGAGTAGGCTACGGCTTGGGGGTAAGTTGTAGGGATGGTGGTGGGTTTCCGTTCCGGGCTAGGGTTAGGGTTAGGGAACGGCAAGGCTTAGGGCACAGGTGAGGGTACAGAAACGTGGGAGGGTCAGGCCACGTGCTGACTCACGGGTCAGTGCCAGCGTACGGGCCAGGAGTAGGCTACGGCTCGGGGGTAAGGTGTAGGGCTGGTGGTGGGTTTCCGTTCAGGGCTAGGGTTAGGGTTAGGGAACGGCAAGGCTTAGGGCACACGTGAGGGTACGGAAACGTGGGAGGGTCAGGCTACGTGCTGACGCACGGGTCAGTGCCAGCGTACGGGCCAGGAGTAGGCTACGGCGTAGGGTAAGGTGTAGGGCTGGTGGTGGGTTTCCATTCCGTGCTAGGGTTAGGGTTAGGGAACGGCAAGGCTTAGTGCACAGGTGAGGGTACAGAAACGTGGGAGAGTCAGGGTACGTGCTGACGCACGAGTCAGTGCCAGCGTACCGGCCAGGAGTAGGCTACGGCTTGGGGGTAAGCTGTAGGGCTGGTGGTGGGTTTCCGTTCCGGGCTAGGGTTAGGGTTAGGGAACGGCAAGGCTTAGGGCACAGGTGAGGGTACGGAAACGTGGGAGGGTCAGGCTACGTGCTGACGCACGGGTGAGTGCCAGCGTACGGGCCAGGACTAGGCTACGGCTTGGGGGTAAGTTGTAGGGCTGGTGGTGGGTTTCCGTTCCGGGCTAGGGTTAGGGTTAGGGAACGGCAAGGCTTAGGGCACAGGTGAGGGTACGGAAACGTGGGAGGGTCAGGCTACGTGCTGACGCACGGGTCAGTGCCAGCGTACGGGCCAGGAGTAGGCTACGGCTTGGGGGTAAGTTGTAGGGCTGGTGGTGGGTTTCCGTTCCGGGCTAGGGTTAGGGTTAGGGAACGGCAAGGCTTAGGGCACAGGTGAGGGTATGGAAACGTGGGAGGGTCAGGCTACGTGCTGACGCACGGGTCAGTGCCAGCGTACGGGCCAGGAGTACGCTAAGGTGTAGGGTAATGTGTAGGGCTGGTGGTGGGTTTCCGTTCCGGGCTAGGGTTAGGGTTAGGGAACGGCAAGGCTTAGGGCACAGGTGAGGGTACGGAAACGTGGGAGGGTCAGGCTACGTGCTGACGCACGGGTCAGTGCCAGCGTACGGGCCAGGAGTAGGCTACGGCGTAGGGTAAGGTGTAGGGCTGGTGGTGGGTTTCCGTTCCGGGCTAGGGTTAGGGTTAGGGAACGGCAAGGCTTAGGGCACAGGTGAGGGTATGGAAACGTGGGAGGGTCAGGCTACGTGGTGACGCACGGGTCAGTGCCAGCGTACGGGCCAGGAGTAGGCTAAGGTGTAGGGTAAGGTGTAGGGCTGGTGGTGGGTTTCCGTTCCGGGCTAGGGTTAGGGTTAGGGAACGGCAAGGCTTAGGGCACAGGTGAGCGTATGGAAACGTGGGAGGGTCAGGCTACGTGCTGATGCACGGGTCAGTGCCAGCGTACCGGCCAGGTGTAGGCTACGGCTTTTGGGTAATGTGTAGGGCTGGTGGTGGGTTTCCGTTCCGGGCTAGGGTTAGGGTTAGGGAACGGCAAGGCTTAGGGCACAGGTGAGGGTACGGGAACGTGGGAGGGTCAGGCTACGTGCTGATGCACGGGTCAGTGCCAGCGTACGGGCCAGGAGTAGGCTACGGCTTGGGGGTAAGGTGTAGGGCTGGTGGTGGGTTTCCGTTCCGGGCTAGGGTTAGGGTTAGGGAACAGCAAGGCTTAGGGCACAGGTGAGGGTACGGAAACGTGGGAGGGTCAGGCTACGTGCTGATGCCCGGGTCAGTGCCAGCGTACCGGCCAGGTGTAGGCTACGGCTTGTGGGTAAGGTGTAGGGCTGGTGGTGGGTTTCCATTCCAGGCTAGGTTAAGGGTTAGGGAACGGCAAGGCTTAGGGCACAGGTGAGGGTACAGAAACTTGGGAGGGTCAGGCTACGTGCTGACGCACGGGTCAGTGCCAGCGTACGGGCCAGGAGTAGGCTACGGCGTAGGGTAAGGTGTAGGGCTGGTGGTGGGTTTCCGTTCCGGGCTAGGGTTAGGGTTAGGGAACGTCAAGGCTGAGGGCACAGGTGAGGGTACGGAAACGTGGGAGGGTCAGGCTACGTGCTGATGCACGGGTCAGTGCCAGCGTACGGGCCAGGAGTAGGCTACGGCGTAGGGTAAGGTGTAGGGCTGGTGGTGGGTTTCCATTCCGGGCTAGGGTTAGGGTTAGGGAACGGCAAGGCTTAGGGCACAGGTGAGGGTACGGAAACGTAGGAGGGTCAGGCTACGTGCTGACGCACGGGTCAGTGCCAGCGTACGGGCCAGGAGTAGGCTACGGCGTAGGGTAAGGTGTAGGGCTGGTGGTGGGTTTCCGTTCCGGGCTAGGGTTAGGGTTAGGGAACGGCAAGGCTTAGGGCACAGGTGAGGGTACGGAAACGTGGGAGGGTCAGGCTACGTGCTGACGCACGGGTCAGTGCCAGCGTACGGGCCAGGAGTAGGCTACGGCTTGGGGGTAAGGTGTAGGGCTGGTGGTGGGTTTCCGTTCCGGGCTAGGGTTAGGGTTAGGGAACGGCAAGGCTTAGGGCACAGGTGAGGGTACGGAAACGTGGGAGGGTCAGGCTACGTGCTGACGCACGGGTCAGTGCCAGCGTACGGGCCAGGAGTAGGCTACGGTGTAGGGTAAGGTGTAGGGCTGGTGGTGGGTTTCCGTTCCGTGCTAGGGTTAGGGTTAGGGAACGGCAAGGCTTAGGGCACAGGTGAGGGTACGGAAACGTAGGAGGGTCAGGCTACGTGCTGACGCACGGGTCAGTGCCAGCGTACGGGCCAGGAGTAGGCTACGGCGAAGGGTAAGGTGTAGGGCTGGTGGTGGGTTTCCGTTCCGGGCTAGGGTTAGGGTTAGGGAACGGCAAGGCTTAGGGCACAGGTGAGGGTACGGAAACGTGGGAGGGTCAGGCTACGTGCTGACGCACGGGTCAGTGCCAGCGTACCGGCCAGGTATAGGCTACGTCTTGTGGGTAAGGTGTAGGGCTGGTGGTGGGTTTCCGTTCCGGGCTAGGGTTAGGGTTAGGGAACGGCAAGGCTTATGGCACAGGTGAGGGTACGGAAACGTGGGAGGGTCAGGCTACGTGCTGACGCACGGGTCAGTGCCAGCGTACGGGCCAGGAGTAGGCTACGGCTTGGGGGTAAGGTGTAGGGCTCGTGGTGGGTTTCCGTTCCGGGCTAGGGTTAGGGTTAGGGAACGGCAAGGCTTAGGGCACAGGTGAGGGTACGGAAACGTGGGAGGGTCAGGCTACGTGCTGACGCACGGGTCAGTGCCAGCGTACGGGCCAGGAGTAGGCTACGGCGTAGGGTAAGGTGTAGGGTTGGTGGTGGGTTTCCGTTCCGTGCTAGGGTTAGGGTTAGGGAACGGCAAGGCTTAGGGCACAGGTGAGTGTACAGAAACGTGGGAGGGTCAGGCTACGTGCTGACGCACAGGTCAGTGCCAGCGTACGGGCCAGGAGTAGGCTACGGCTTGGGGGTAAGGTGTAGGGCTGGTGGTGGGTTTCCGTTCCGGGCTAGGGTTAGGGTTAGGGAATGGCACGGCTTAGGGCACAGGTGAGGGTACGGAAACGTGGGAGGGTCAGGCTACGTGCTGACGCACGGGTCAGTGCCAGCGTACGGGCCAGGAGTAGGCTACGGCTTGGGGGTATGTTGTAGGGCTGGTGGTGGGTTTCCGTTCCGGGCTAGGGTTAGGGTTAGGGAACGGCAAGGCTTAGGGCACAGGTGAGGGTACGGAAACGTGGGAGGGTCAGGCTACGTGCTGACGCACGGGTCAGTGCCAGCGTACGGGCCAGGAGTAGGCTACGGCTTGGGGGTAAGGTGTAGGGCTGGTGGTGGGTTTCCGTTCCGGGCTAGGGTTAGGGTTAAGGAACGGCAAGGCTTAGGGCACAGGTGAGGGTATGGAAACGTGGGAGGGTCAGGCTACGTGCTGACGCACGGGTCAGTGCCAGCGTACGGGCCAGGAGTACGCTAAGGTGTAGGGTAATGTGTAGGGCTGGTGGTGGGTTTCCGTTCCGGGCTAGGGTTAGGGTTAGGGAACGGCAAGGCTTAGGGCACAGGTGAGGGTACGGAAACGTGGGAGGGTCAGGCTACGTGCTGACGCACGTGTCAGTGCCAGCGTACGGGCCAGGAGTAGGCTACGGCGTAGGGTAAGGTGTAGGGCTGGTGGTGGGTTTCCGTTCCGGGCTAGGGTTAGGGTTAGGGAACGGCAAGGCTTAGGGCACAGGTGAGGGTATGGAAACGTGGGAGGGTCAGGCTTCGTGGTGACGCACGGGTCAGTGCCAGCGCACGGGCCAGGAGTAGGCTAAGGTGTAGGGTAAGGTGTAGGGCTGGTGGTGGGTTTCCGTTCCGGGCTAGGGTTAGGGTTAGGGAACGGCAAGGCTTAGGGCACAGGTGAGGGTATGGAAACGTGCGAGGGTCAGGCTACGTGCTGATGCACGGGTCAGTGCCAGCGTACCGGCCAGGTGTAGGCTACGGCTTCTGGGTAATGTGTAGGGCTGGTGGTGGGTTTCCGTTCCGGGCTAGGGTTAGGGTTAGGGAACGGCAAGGCTTAGGGCACAGGTGAGGGTACGGGAACGTGGGAGGGTCAGGCTACGTGCTGATGCACGGGTCAGTGCCAGCGTACGGGCCAGGAGTAGGCTACGGCTTGGGGGTAAGGTGTAGGGCTGGTGGTGGGTTTCCGTTCCGGGCTAGGGTTAGGGTTAGGGAACAGCAAGGCTTAGGGCACAGGTGAGGGTACGGAAACGTGGGAGGGTCAGGCTACGTGCTGATGCACGGGTCAGTGCCAGCGTACCGGCCAGGTGTAGGCTACGGCTTGTGGGTAAGGTGTAGGGCTGGTGGTGGGTTTCCATTCCAGTCTAGGTTAAGGGTTAGGGAACGGCAAGGCTTAAGGCACAGGTGAGGGTACAGAAACGTGGGAGGGTCAGGCTACGTGCTGACGCACGGGTCAGTGCCAGCGTACGGGCCAGGAGTAGGCTACGGCGTAGGGTAAGGTGTAGGGCTGGTGGTGGGTTTCCATTCCGGGCTAGGGTTAGGGTTAGGGAACGGCAAGGCTTAGGGCACAGGTGAGGGTACGGAAACGTGGGAGGGTCAGGCTACGTACTGATGCACGGGTCAGTGCCAGCGTACCGGACAGGTGTAGGCTACTGCTTGTGGGTAAGGTGTAGGGCTGGTGGTGGGTTTCCGTTCCGGGCTAGGGTTAGGGTTAGGGAACGGCAAGGCTTAGGGCACAGGTGAGGGTACGGAAACGTGGGAGGGTCAGGCTACGTGCTGACGCACGGGTCAGTGCCAGCGTACGGGCCAGGAGTAGGCTACGGCTTGGGGGTAAGGTGTAGGGCTGGTGGTGGGTTTCCGTTCCGGGCTAGGGTTAGGGTTAGGGAACGGCAAGGCTTAGGGCACAGGTGAGGGTACGGAAACGTAGGAGGGTCAGGCTACGTGCTGACGCACGGGTCAGTGCCAGCGTACGGGCCAGGAGTAGGCTACGGCGTAGGGTAAGGTGTAGGGCTGGTGGTGGGTTTCCGTTCCGGGCTAGGGTTAGGGTTAGGGAACGGCAAGGCTTAGGGCACAGGTGAGGGTACGGAAACGTGGGAGGGTCAGGCTACGTGCTGACGCACGGGTCAGTGCCAGCGTACGGGCCAGGAGTAGGCTACGGCTTGGGGGTAAGTTGTAGGGCTGGTGGTGGGTTTCCGTTCCGGGCTAGGGTTAGGGTTAGGGAACGGCAAGGCTTAGGGCACAGGTGAGGGTATGGAAACGTGGGAGGGTCAGGCTACGTGCTGACGCACGGGTCAGTGCCAGCATACGGGCCAGGAGTACGCTAAGGTGTAGGGTAATGTGTAGGGCTGGTGGTGGGTTTCCGTTCCGGGCTAGGGTTAGGGTTAGGGAACGGCAAGGCTTAGGGCACAGGTGAGGGTACGGAAACGTGGGAGGGTCAGGCTACGTGCTGACGCACGTGTCAGTGCCAGCGTACGGGCCAGGAGTAGGCTACGGCTTGGGGGTAAGGTGTAGGGCTGGTGGTGGGTTTCCGTTCCGGGCTAGGGTTAGGGTTAGGGAACGGCAAGGCTTAGGGCACAGGTGAGGGTATGGAAACGTGGGAGGGTCAGGCTACGTGGTGACGCACGGGTCAGTGCCAGCGTACGGGCCAGGAGTAGGCTAAGGTGTAGGGTAAGGTGTAGGGCTGGTGGTGGGTTTCCGTTCCGGGCTAGGGTTAGGGTTAGGGAACGGCAAGGCTTAGGGCACAGGTGAGGGTATGGAAACGTGGGAGGGTCAGGCTACGTGCTGATGCACGGGTCAGTGCCAGCGTACCGGCCAGGTGTAGGCTACGGCTTTTGGGTAATGTGTAGGGCTGGTGGTGGGTTTCCGTTCCGGGCTAGGGTTAGGGTTAGGGAACGGCAAGGCTTAGGGCACAGGTGAGGGTACAGGAACGTGGGAGGGTCAGGCTACGTGCTGATGCACGGGTCAGTGCCAGCGTACGGGCCAGGAGTAGGCTACGGCTTGGGGGTAAGGTGTAGGGCTGGTGGTGGGTTTCCGTTCCGGGCTAGGGTTAGGGTTAGGGAACAGCAAGGCTTAGGGCACAGGTGAGGGTACGGAAACGTGGGAGGGTCAGGCTACGTGCTGATGCACGGGTCAGTGCCAGCGTACCGGCCAGGTGTAGGCTACGGCTTGTGGGTAAGTTGTAGGGCTGGTGGTGGGTTTCCATTCCAGGCTAGGTTAAGGGTTAGGGAACGGCAAGGCTTAGGGCACAGGTGAGGGTACAGAAATTTGGGAGGGTCAGGCTACGTGCTGACGCACGGGTCAGTGCCAGCGTACGGGCCAGGAGTAGGCTACGGCGTAGGGTAAGGTGTAGGGCTGGTGGTGGGTTTCCGTTCCGGGCTAGGGTTAGGGTTAGGGAACGTCAAGGCTGAGGGCACAGGTGAGGGTACGGAAACGTGGGAGGGTCAGGCTACGTGCTGATGCACGGGTCAGTGCCAGCGTACGGGCCAGGAGTAGGCTACGGCGTAGGGTAAGGTGTAGGGCTGGTGGTGGGTTTCCATTCCGGGCTAGGGTTAGGGTTAGGGAACGGCAAGGCTTAGGGCACAGGTGAGGGTACGGAAACGTGGGAGGGTCAGGCTACGTACTGATGCATGGGTCAGTGCCAGCGTACCGGACAGGTGTAGGCTACTGCTTGTGGGTAAGGTGTAGGGCTGGTGGTGGGTTTCCGTTCCGGGCTAGGGTTAGGGTTAGGGAACGGCAAGGCTTAGGGCACAGGTGAGGGTACGGAAACGTGGGAGGGTCAGGCTACGTGCTGACGCACGGGTCAGTGCCAGCGTACGGGCCAGGAGTAGGCTACGGCTTGGGGGTAAGGTGTAGGGCTGGTGGTGGGTTTCCGTTCCGGGCTAGGGTTAGGGTTAGGGAACGGCAAGGCTTAGGGCACAGGTGAGGGTACGGAAACGTAGGAGGGTCAGGCTACGTGCTGACGCACGGGTCAGTGCCAGCGTACGGGCCAGGAGTAGGCTACGGCGTAGGGTAAGGTGTAGGGCTGGTGGTGGGTTTCCGTTCCGGGCTAGGGTTAGGGTTAGGGAACGGCAAGGCTTAGGGCACAGGTGAGGGTACGGAAACGTGGGAGGGTCAGGCTACGTGCTGACGCACGGGTCAGTGCCAGCGTACGGGCCAGGAGTAGGCTACGGCTTGGGGGTAAGGTGTAGGGCTGGTGGTGGGTTTCCGTTCCGGGCTAGGGTTAGGGTTAGGGAACGGCAAGGCTTAGGGCACAGGTGAGGGTACGGAAACGTGGGAGGGTCAGGCTACGTGCTGACGCACGGGTCAGTGCCAGCGTACGGGCCAGGAGTAGGCTACGGTGTAGGGTAAGGTGTAGGGCTGGTGGTGGGTTTCCGTTCCGTGCTAGGGTTAGGGTTAGGGAACGGCAAGGCTTAGGGCACAGGTGAGGGTACGGAAACGTAGGAGGGTCAGGCTACGTGCTGACGCACGGGTCAGTGCCAGCGTACGGGCCAGGAGTAGGCTACGGCGAAGGGTAAGGTGTAGGGCTGGTGGTGGGTTTCCGTTCCGGGCTAGGGTTAGGGTTAGGGAACGGCAAGGCTTAGGGCACAGGTGAGGGTACGGAAACGTGGGAGGGTCAGGCTACGTGCTGACGCACGGGTCAGTGCCAGCGTACCGGCCAGGTATAGGCTACGTCTTGTGGGTAAGGTGTAGGGCTGGTGGTGGGTTTCCGTTCCGGGCTAGGGTTAGGGTTAGGGAACGGCAAGGCTTATGGCACAGGTGAGGGTACGGAAACGTGGGAGGGTCAGGCTACGTGCTGACGCACGGGTCAGTGCCAGCGTACGGGCCATGAGTAGGCTACGGCTTGGGGGTAAGGTGTAGGGCTCGTGGTGGGTTTCCGTTCCGGGCTAGGGTTAGGGTTAGGGAACGGCAAGGCTTAGGGCACAGGTGAGGGTACGGAAACGTGGGAGGGTCAGGCTACGTGCTGACGCACGGGTCAGTGCCAGCGTACGGGCCAGGAGTAGGCTACGGCGTAGGGTAAGGTGTAGGGTTGGTGGTGGGTTTCCGTTCCGTGCTAGGGTTAGGGTTAGGGAACGGCAAGGCTTAGGGCACAGGTGAGTGTACAGAAACGTGGGAGGGTCAGGCTACGTGCTGACACACGGGTCAGTGCCAGCGTACGGGCCAGGAGTAGGCTACGGCTTGGGGGTAAGGTGTAGGGCTGGTGGTGGGTTTCCGTTCCGGGCTAGGGTTAGGGTTAGGGAATGGCAAGGCTTAGGGCACAGGTGAGGGTACGGGAACGTGGGAGGGTCAGGCTACGTGCTGACGCACGGGTCAGTGCCAGCGTACGGGCCAGGAGTAGGCTACGGCGTAGGGTAAGGTGTAGGGCTGTTGGTGGGTTTCCGTTCCGGGCTAGGGTTAGGGTTAGGGAACGGCAAGGCTTATTGCACAGGTGAGGATATGGAAACGTGGGAGGGTCAGGCTACGTGCTGACGCACGGGTCAGTGCCAGCGTACCGGCCAGGTGTATGCTACGGCTTCTGGGTAAGGTGTAGGGCTGGTGGTGGGTTTCCGTTCCGGGGTAGGGTTAGGGTTAGGGAACGGCAAGGCTTAGGGCACAGGTGAGGGTACGGAAACGTGGGAGGGTCAGGCTACGTGCTGATGCACGGGTCAGTGCCAGCGTACGGGCCAGGAGTAGGCTACGGCTTGGGGGTAAGGTGTAGGGCAGGTGGTGGGTTTCCGTTCCGGGCTAGGGTTAGGGTTAGGGAACGGCAAGGCTTAGGGCATAGGTGAGGGAACGGAAACGTGGGAGCGTCAGGCTACGTGCTGATGCACGGGTCAGTGCCAGCGTACCGGCCACGTGTAGGCTACGGCTTGTGGGTAAAGTGTGGGGCTGGTGGTGGGTTTCCATTCCGGGCTAGGTTTAGGGTTAGGGAACGGCAAGCCTTAGGGCACAGGTGAGGGTACAGAAACGTGGGAGGGTCAGGCTACGTGCTGACGCACAGGTCAGTGCCAGCGTACGGGCCAGGAGTAGGCTACGGCGTAGGGTAAGGTGTAGGGCTGGTGGTGGGTTTCCGTTCCGGGCTAGGGTTAGGGTTAGGGAACGGCAAGGCTGAGGGCACAGATGAGGGTACGGAAACGTGGGAGGGTCAGGCTACGTGCTGATGCACGGGTCAGTGCCAGCGTACGGGCCAGGAGTAGGCTACGGCGTAGGGTAAGGTGTAGGGCTGGTGGTGGGTTTCCGTTCCGGGCTAGGGTTAGGGTTAGGGAACGGCAAGGCTTAGGGCACAGGTGAGGGTACGGAAACGTGGGAGGGTCAGGCTACGTGCTGACGCACGGGTCAGTGCCAGCGTACCGGCCAGGTGTATGCTACGGCTTCTGGGTAAGGTGTAGGGCTTGTGGTGGGTTTCCGTTCCGGGCTAGGGTTAGGGTTAGGGAACGGCAAGGCTTATGGCACAGGTGAGGGTACGGAAACGTGGGAGGGTCAGGCTACGTGCTGATGCACGTGTCAGTGCCAGCGTACGGGCCAGGAGTAGGCTACGGCTTGGGGGTAAGGTGTAGGGCTGGTGGTGGGTTTCCATTCCGGGCTAGGGTTACGGTTAGGGAACGGCAAGGCTTAGGGCACAGGTGAGGGAACGGAAACGTGGGAGGGTCAGGCTACGTGCTGATGCACGGGTCAGTGCCAGCGTACCGGCCACGTGTAGGCTACGGCTTGTGGGTAAGGTGTAGGGCTGGTGGTGGGTTTCCATTCCGGGCTAGGTATAGGGTTAGGGAACGGCAAGCCTTAGGGCACAGGTGAGGGTACAGAAACGTGGGAGGGTCAGGCTACGTGCTGACGCACGGGTCAGTGCCAGCGTACGGGCCAGGAGTAGGCTACGGCGTAGGGTAAGGTGTAGGGCTGGTGGTGGGTTTCCGTTCCGGGCTAGGGTTAGGGTTAGGGAACGGCAAGGCTGAGGGCACAGATGAGGGTACGGAAACGTGGGAGGGTCAGGCTACGTGCTGATGCACGGGTCAGTGCCAGCGTACGGGCCAGGAGTAGGCTACGGCGTAGGGTAAGGTGTAGGGCTGGTGGTGGGTTTCCGTTCCAGGCTAGGGTTAGGGTTAGGGAACGGCAAGGCTTAGGGCACAGGTGAGGGTACGGAAACGTGGGAGGGTAAGGCTACGTGCTGATGCACGGGTCATTGCCAGCGTACTGGCCAGGTGTAGGCTACTGCTTGTGGGTAAGGTGTAGGGCTGGTGGTGGGTTTCCGTTCCGGGCTAGGGTTAGGGTTAGGGAACGGCAAGGCTTAGGGCACAGGTGAGGGTACGGAAACGTGGGAGGGTCAGGCAACGTGCTGACGCACGGGTCAGTGCCAGCGTACGGGCCAGGAATAGGCTACGGCTTGGGGGTAAGGTGTAGGGCTGGTGGTGGGTTTCCGTTCCGGGCTAGGGTTAGGGTTAGGGAACGGCAAGGCTTAGGGCACAGGTGAGGGTACGGAAACGTGGGAGGGTGAGGCTACGTGCTGACGCACGGGTCAGTGCGAGCGTACGGGCCTGGAGTAGGCTACGGCGTAGGGTAAGGTGTAGGGCTGGTGGTGGGTTTCCGTTCCGGTCTAGGGTTAGGGTTAGGGAACGGCAAGGCTTAGGGCACAGGTGAGGGTACGGAAACGTGGGAGGGTCAGGCTACGTGCTGACGCACGGGTCAGTGCCAGCGTACGGGCCAGGAGTAGGCTACGGCTTGGGGGTAAGTTGTAGGGCTGGTGGTGGGTTCCCGTTCGGGGCTAGGGTTAGGGTTAGGGAACGGCAAGGCTTTGGGCACAGGTGAGGGTACGGAAACGTGGGAGGGTCAGGCTACGTGCTGATGCACGGGTCAGTGCCAGCGTACGGGCCAGGAGTAGGCTACGGTGTAGGATAAGGTGTAGGTCTGGTGGTGGGTTTCCGTTCGGGGCTAGGGTTAGGGTTAGGGAACGGCAAGGCTTAGGGCACATGTGAGGGTACGGAAACGTGGGAGGGTCAGGCTACGTGCTGATGCACGGGTCAGTGCCAGCGTACGGGCCAGGAGTAGGCTACGGTGTAGGGTAAGGTGTAGGGCTGGTGGTGGGTTTCCGTTCCGCGCTAGGGTGAGGGTTAGGGAACGGCAAGGCTTAGGGCACAGGTGAGGGTACGGAAACGTGGGAGGGTCAGGCTACGTGCTGACGCACGGGTCAGTGCCCGCGTACCGGCCAGGTATAGGCTACGGCTTGTGGGTAAGTTGTAGGGCTGGTGGTGGGTTTCCTTTCCGGGCTAGGGTTAGGGTTAGGGAACGGCAAGGCTTATGGCACAGGTGAGGGTACGGAATCGTGGGAGGGTCAGGCTACGTGCTGACGCACGGGTCAGTGCCAGCGTACGGGCCAGGAGTAGGCTATGGCTTGGGGGTAAGGTGTAGGGCTGGTGGTGGGTTTCCGTTCCGGGCTAGGTTTAGGGTTAGGGAACGGCAAGGCTTAGGGCACAGGTGAGGGTACGGAAACGTGGGAGGGTCAGGCTACGTGCTGACGCATGGGTCAGTGCCAGCGTACGGGCCAGGAGTAGGCTACGGCGTAGGGTAAGGTGTAGGGCTGGTGGTGGGTTTCCATTCCGGGCTAGGTATAGGGTTAGGGAACGGCAAGCCTTAGGGCACAGGTGAGGGTACAGAAACGTGGGAGGGTCAGGCTACGTGCTGACGCACGGGTCAGTGCCAGCGTACGGGCCAGGAGTAGGCTACGGCGTAGGGTAAGGTGTAGGGCTGGTGGTGGGTTTCCGTTCCGGGCTAGGGTTAGGGTTAGGGAACGGCAAGGCTGAGGGCACAGATGAGGGTACGGAAACGTGGGAGGGTCAGGCTACGTGCTGATGCACGGGTCAGTGCCAGCGTACGGGCCAGGAGTAGGCTACGGCGTAGGGTAAGGTGTAGGGCTGGTGGTGGGTTTCCGTTCCAGGCTAGGGTTAGGGTTAGGGAACGGCAAGGCTTAGGGCACAGGTGAGGGTACGGAAACGTGGGAGGGTAAGGCTACGTGCTGATGCACGGGTCATTGCCAGCGTACTGGCCAGGTGTAGGCTACTGCTTGTGGGTAAGGTGTAGGGCTGGTGGTGGGTTTCCGTTCCGGGCTAGGGTTAGGGTTAGGGAACGGCAAGGCTTAGGGCACAGGTGAGGGTACGGAAACGTGGGAGGGTCAGGCAACGTGCTGACGCACGGGTCAGTGTCAGCGTACGGGCCAGGAGTAGGCTACGGCTTGGGGGTAAGGTGTAGGGCTGGTGGTGGGTTTCCGTTCCGGGCTAGGGTTAGGGTTAGGGAACGGCAAGGCTTAGGGCACAGGTGAGGGTATGGAAACGTGGGAGGGTCAGGCTACGTGCTGACGCACGGGTCAGTGCCAGCGTACGGGCCAGGAGTAGGCTACGGCGTAGGGTAAGGTGTAGGGCTGGTGGTGGGTTTCCGTTCCGGGCTAGGGTAAGGGTTAGGGAACGGCAAGGCTTAGGGCACAGGTGAGGGTACGGAAACGTGGGAGGGTCAGGCTACGTGCTGACGCACGGGTCAGTGCCAGCGTACGGGCCAGGAGTAGGCTACGGCTTGGGGGTAAGGTGTAGGGCTGGTGGTGGGTTCCCGTTCGGGGCTAGGGTTAGGGTTAGGGAACGGCAAGGCTTAGGGCACAGGTGAGGGTACGGAAACGTGGGAGGGTCAGGCTACGTGCTGATGCACGGGTCAGTGCCAGCGTACGGGCCAGGAGTAGGCTACGGTGTAGGGTAAGGTGTAGGGCTGGTGGTGGGTTTCCGTTCGGGGCTAGGGTTAGGGTTAGGGAACGGCAAGGCTTAGGGCACAGGTGAGGGTACGGAAACGTCGGAGGGTCAGGCTACGTGCTGATGCACGGGTCAGTGCCAGCGTACGGGCCAGGAGTAGGCTACGGTGTAGGGTAAGGTGTAGGGCTGGTGGTGGGTTTCCGTTCCGCGCTAGGGTGAGGGTTAGGGAACGGCAAGGCTTAGGGCACAGGTGAGGGTACGGAAACGTGGGAGGGTCAGGCTATGTGCTGACGCACGGGTCAGTGCCAGCGTACCGGCCAGGTATAGGCTACGGCTTGTGGGTAAGGTGTAGGGCTGGTGGTGGGTTTCCTTTCCGGGCTAGGGTTAGGGTTAGGGAACGGCAAGGCTTATGGCACAGGTGAGGGTACGGAATCGTGGGAGGGTCAGGCTACGTGCTGACGCACGGGTCAGTGCCAGCGTACGGGCCAGGAGTAGGCTACGGCTTGGGGGTAAGGTGTAGGGCTGGTGGTGGGTTTCCGTTCCGGGCTAGGGTTAGGGTTAGGGAACGGCAAGGCTTAGGGCACAGGTGAGGGTACGGAAACGTGGGAGGGTCAGGCTACGTGCTGACGCACGGGTCAGTGCCAGCGTACGGGCCAGGAGTAGGCTACGGCGTAGGGTAAGGTGTAGGGCTGGTGGTGGGTTTCCGTTCCGTGCTAGGGTTAGGGTTAGGGAACGGTAAGGCTTAGGGCACAGGTGAGGGTACGGAAACGTGGGAGGGTCAGGTTACGTGCTGACGCATGGGTCAGTGCCAGCGTACGGGCCAGGAGTAGGCTACGGCTTGGGGGTAAGGTGTAGGGCTGGTGGTGGGTTTCCGTTCCGAGCTAGGGTTAGGGTTAGGGAACGGCAAGGCTTAGGGCACAGGTGAGGGTACGGAAAGTGGGAGGGTCAGGCTACGTGCTGACGCACGGGTCAGTGCCAGCGTACGGGCCTGGAGTAGGCTACGGCTTGGGGGTAAGTTGTAGGGCTGGTGGTGGGTTTCCGTTCCGGGCTAGGGTTAGGGTTAGGGAACGGCAAGGCTTAGGGCACAGGTGAGGGTACAGAAACGTGGGAGGGTCAGGCTACGTGCTGACGCACGGGTCAGTGCCAGCGTACGGGCCATGAGTACGCTACGGCTTGGGGGTAAGTTGTAGGGCTTTTGGTGGGTTTCCGTTCCGGGCTAGGGTTAGGGTTAGGGAACGGCAAGGCTTAGGGCACAGGTGAGGGTACGGAAACGTGGGAGGGTCAGGCTACGTGCTGACGCACGGGTCAGTGCCAGCGTACGGGCCAGGAGTAGGCTACGGCGTAGGGTAAGGTGTAGGGCTGGTGGTGGGTTTCCATTCCGGGCTAGGGTTAGGGTTAGGAAACGGCAAGGCTTAGGGCACAGGTGAGGGTACAGAAACGTGGGAGGGTCAGGCTACGTGCTGACGCACGTGTCAGTGCCAGCGTACAGGCCAGGTGTAGGCTACGGTTTGGGGGTAAGGTGTAGGGCTGGTGGTGGGTTTCCGTTCCGGGCTAGGGTTAGGGTTAGGGAACGGCAAGGCTTAGGGCACAGGTGAGGGTACGGAAACGTGGGAGGGTCAGACTACGTGCTGACGCATGGGTCAGTGCCAGCGTACGGGCCTGGAGTAGGCTACAGCGTAGGGTAAGGTGTAGGGCTGGTTGTGGGTTTCCGTTCCGGGCTAGGGTTAGGGTTAGGGAACGGCAAGGCTTAGGGCACAGGTGAGGGTACAGAAACGTGGGAGGGTCAGGCTACGTGCTGACGCATGCGTCAGTGCCAGCGTACGGGCCAGGAGTAGGCTACGGCTTGGGGGTAAGGTGTAGGGCTGGCGGTGGGTTTCCGTTCCGGGCTAGGGTTAGGGTTAGGGAACGGCAAGGCTTAGGGCACAGGTGAGGGTACAGAAACGTGGGCGGGTCAGGCTACGTGCTGACTCACGGGTCAGTGCCAGCGTACGGGCCAGGAGTAGGCTACGGCTTGGGGGTAAGGTGTAGGGCTGGTGGTGGTTTTCCGTTCCGGTCTAGGGTTAGGGTTAGGGAACGGCAAGGCTTAGGGCACAGGTGAGGGTACGGAAACGTGGAAGGGTCAGGCTACGTGCTGACGCACGGGTCAGTGCCAGCGTACGGGCCAGGAGTAGGCTACAATGTAGGGTAAGGTGTAGGGCTGGTGGTGGGTTTCCGTTCTGGGCTAGGGTTAGGGTTAGGGAACGGCAAGGCTTAGGGCACAGGTGAGGGTACGGAAACGTGGGAGGGTCAGGCTACGTGCTGACGCACGGGTCAGTGCCTCGTACCGGCCAGGAGTAGGCTACGGCTTGGGGGTAAGCAGTAGGGCTGGTGGTGGGTTTCCTTTCCGGGCTAGGGTTAGGGTTAGGGAACGGCAAGGCTTAGGGCACAGGTGAGGGTACGGAAACGTGGGAGGGTCAGGCTACGTGCTGACGCATGGGTCAGTGCCAGCGTACGGGCCAGGAGTAGGCTACGGCGTAGGGTAATGTGTAGGGCTGGTGGTGGGTTTCAGTTCCGGGCTAGGGTTAGGGTTAGGGAACGGCAAGGCTTAGGGCACAGGTGAGGGTACGGAAACGTGGGAGGGTCAGGCTACGTGCTGACGCACGGGTCAGTGCCAGCGTACGGGCCAGGAGTAGGCTACGGCTTGGGGGTAAGTTGTAGGGCTGGTGGTGGGTTTCCGTTCCGGGCTAGGGTTAGGGTTAGGGAACGGCAAGGCTTAGGGCACAGGTGAGGGTACGGAAACGTGGGAGGGTCAGGCTACGTGCTGACGCACGGGTCAGTGCCAGCGTACGGGCCAGGAGTAGGCTACGGCATAGGGTAAGGTGTAGGGCTGGTGGTGGGTTTCCATTCCGGGCTTAGGTTAGGGTTAGGGAACGGCAAGGCTTAGGGCACAGGTGAGGGTACAGAAACGTGGGAGGGTCATGCTACGTGCTGATGCACGTGTCAGTGCCAGCGTACAGGCCAGGTGTAGGCTACGGCTTGGGGGTAAGGTGTAGGGCTGGTGGTGGGTTTCCGTTCCGGGCTAGGGTTAGGGTTAGGGAACGGCAAGGCTTAGGGCACAGGTGAGGGTACGGAAACGTGGGAGGGTCAGGCAACGTGCTGACGCACGGGTCAGTGTCAGCGTACGGGCCAGGAGTAGGCTACGGCTTGGGGGTAAGGTGTAGGGCTGGTGGTGGGTTTCCGTTCCGGGCTAGGGTTAGGGTTAGGGAACGGCAAGGCTTAGGGCACAGGTGAGGGTATGGAAACGTGGGAGGGTCAGGCTACGTGCTGACGCACGGGTCAGTGCCAGCGTACGGGCCAGGAGTAGGCTACGGCGTAGGGTAAGGTGTAGGGCTGGTGGTGGGTTTCCGTTCCGGGCTAGGGTAAGGGTTAGGGAACGGCAAGGCTTAGGGCACAGGTGAGGGTACGGAAACGTGGGAGGGTCAGGCTACGTGCTGACGCACGGGTCAGTGCCAGCGTACGGGCCAGGAGTAGGCTACGGCTTGGGGGTAAGGTGTAGGGCTGGTGGTGGGTTCCCGTTCGGGGCTAGGGTTAGGGTTAGGGAACGGCAAGGCTTAGGGCACAGGTGAGGGTACGGAAACGTGGGAGGGTCAGGCTACGTGCTGATGCACGGGTCAGTGCCAGCGTACGGGCCAGGAGTAGGCTACGGTGTAGGGTAAGGTGTAGGGCTGGTGGTGGGTTTCCGTTCGGGGCTAGGGTTAGGGTTAGGGAACGGCAAGGCTTAGGGCACAGGTGAGGGTACGGAAACGTCGGAGGGTCAGGCTACGTGCTGATGCACGGGTCAGTGCCAGCGTACGGGCCAGGAGTAGGCTACGGTGTAGGGTAAGGTGTAGGGCTGGTGGTGGGTTTCCGTTCCGCGCTAGGGTGAGGGTTAGGGAACGGCAAGGCTTAGGGCACAGGTGAGGGTACGGAAACGTGGGAGGGTCAGGCTATGTGCTGACGCACGGGTCAGTGCCAGCGTACCGGCCAGGTATAGGCTACGGCTTGTGGGTAAGGTGTAGGGCTGGTGGTGGGTTTCCTTTCCGGGCTAGGGTTAGGGTTAGGGAACGGCAAGGCTTATGGCACAGGTGAGGGTACGGAATCGTGGGAGGGTCAGGCTACGTGCTGACGCACGGGTCAGTGCCAGCGTACGGGCCAGGAGTAGGCTACGGCTTGGGGGTAAGGTGTAGGGCTGGTGGTGGGTTTCCGTTCCGGGCTAGGGTTAGGGTTAGGGAACGGCAAGGCTTAGGGCACAGGTGAGGGTACGGAAACGTGGGAGGGTCAGGCTACGTGCTGACGCACGGGTCAGTGCCAGCGTACGGGCCAGGAGTAGGCTACGGCGTAGGGTAAGGTGTAGGGCTGGTGGTGGGTTTCCGTTCCGTGCTAGGGTTAGGGTTAGGGAACGGTAAGGCTTAGGGCACAGGTGAGGGTACGGAAACGTGGGAGGGTCAGGTTACGTGCTGACGCATGGGTCAGTGCCAGCGTACGGGCCAGGAGTAGGCTACGGCTTGGGGGTAAGGTGTAGGGCTGGTGGTGGGTTTCCGTTCCGAGCTAGGGTTAGGGTTAGGGAACGGCAAGGCTTAGGGCACAGGTGAGGGTACGGAAAGTGGGAGGGTCAGGCTACGTGCTGACGCACGGGTCAGTGCCAGCGTACGGGCCTGGAGTAGGCTACGGCTTGGGGGTAAGTTGTAGGGCTGGTGGTGGGTTTCCGTTCCGGGCTAGGGTTAGGGTTAGGGAACGGCAAGGCTTAGGGCACAGGTGAGGGTACAGAAACGTGGGAGGGTCAGGCTACGTGCTGACGCACGGGTCAGTGCCAGCGTACGGGCCATGAGTACGCTACGGCTTGGGGGTAAGTTGTAGGGCTTTTGGTGGGTTTCCGTTCCGGGCTAGGGTTAGGGTTAGGGAACGGCAAGGCTTAGGGCACAGGTGAGGGTACGGAAACGTGGGAGGGTCAGGCTACGTGCTGACGCACGGGTCAGTGCCAGCGTACGGGCCAGGAGTAGGCTACGGCGTAGGGTAAGGTGTAGGGCTGGTGGTGGGTTTCCATTCCGGGCTAGGGTTAGGGTTAGGAAACGGCAAGGCTTAGGGCACAGGTGAGGGTACAGAAACGTGGGAGGGTCAGGCTACGTGCTGACGCACGTGTCAGTGCCAGCGTACAGGCCAGGTGTAGGCTACGGTTTGGGGGTAAGGTGTAGGGCTGGTGGTGGGTTTCCGTTCCGGGCTAGGGTTAGGGTTAGGGAACGGCAAGGCTTAGGGCACAGGTGAGGGTACGGAAACGTGGGAGGGTCAGACTACGTGCTGACGCATGGGTCAGTGCCAGCGTACGGGCCTGGAGTAGGCTACAGCGTAGGGTAAGGTGTAGGGCTGGTTGTGGGTTTCCGTTCCGGGCTAGGGTTAGGGTTAGGGAACGGCAAGGCTTAGGGCACAGGTGAGGGTACAGAAACGTGGGAGGGTCAGGCTACGTGCTGACGCATGCGTCAGTGCCAGCGTACGGGCCAGGAGTAGGCTACGGCTTGGGGGTAAGGTGTAGGGCTGGCGGTGGGTTTCCGTTCCGGGCTAGGGTTAGGGTTAGGGAACGGCAAGGCTTAGGGCACAGGTGAGGGTACAGAAACGTGGGCGGGTCAGGCTACGTGCTGACTCACGGGTCAGTGCCAGCGTACGGGCCAGGAGTAGGCTACGGCTTGGGGGTAAGGTGTAGGGCTGGTGGTGGTTTTCCGTTCCGGTCTAGGGTTAGGGTTAGGGAACGGCAAGGCTTAGGGCACAGGTGAGGGTACGGAAACGTGGAAGGGTCAGGCTACGTGCTGACGCACGGGTCAGTGCCAGCGTACGGGCCAGGAGTAGGCTACAATGTAGGGTAAGGTGTAGGGCTGGTGGTGGGTTTCCGTTCTGGGCTAGGGTTAGGGTTAGGGAACGGCAAGGCTTAGGGCACAGGTGAGGGTACGGAAACGTGGGAGGGTCAGGCTACGTGCTGACGCACGGGTCAGTGCCTCGTACCGGCCAGGAGTAGGCTACGGCTTGGGGGTAAGCAGTAGGGCTGGTGGTGGGTTTCCTTTCCGGGCTAGGGTTAGGGTTAGGGAACGGCAAGGCTTAGGGCACAGGTGAGGGTACGGAAACGTGGGAGGGTCAGGCTACGTGCTGACGCATGGGTCAGTGCCAGCGTACGGGCCAGGAGTAGGCTACGGCGTAGGGTAAGGTGTAGGGCTGGTGGTGGGTTTCAGTTCCGGGCTAGGGTTAGGGTTAGGGAACGGCAAGGCTTAGGGCACAGGTGAGGGTACGGAAACGTGGGAGGGTCAGGCTACGTGCTGACGCACGGGTCAGTGCCAGCGTACGGGCCAGGAGTAGGCTACGGCTTGGGGGTAAGTTGTAGGGCTGGTGGTGGGTTTCCGTTCCGGGCTAGGGTTAGGGTTAGGGAACGGCAAGGCTTAGGGCACAGGTGAGGGTACGGAAACGTGGGAGGGTCAGGCTACGTGCTGACGCACGGGTCAGTGCCAGCGTACGGGCCAGGAGTAGGCTACGGCATAGGGTAAGGTGTAGGGCTGGTGGTGGGTTTCCATTCCGGGCTTAGGTTAGGGTTAGGGAACGGCAAGGCTTAGGGCACAGGTGAGGGTACAGAAACGTGGGAGGGTCATGCTACGTGCTGATGCACGTGTCAGTGCCAGCGTACAGGCCAGGTGTAGGCTACGGCTTGGGGGTAAGGTGTAGGGCTGGTGGTGGGTTTCCGTTCCGGGCTAGGGTTAGGGTTAGGGAACGGCAACTCTTAGGGCACAGTTGAGGGTACAGAAACGTGGGAGGGTCAGGCTACGTGCTGACGCATGGGTCAGTGCCAGCGTACGGGCCAGGAGTAGGCTACGGCTTGGGGGTAAGGTGTAGGGCTGGCGGTGGGTTTCCGTTCCGGGCTAGGGTTAGGGTTAGGGAACGGCAAGGCTTAGGGCACAGGTGAGGGTACAGAAACGTGGGAGGGTCAGGCCACGTGCTGACTCACGGGTCAGTGCCAGCGTACGGGCCAGGAGTAGGCTACGGCTCGGGGGTAAGGTGTAGGGCTGGTGGTGGGTTTCCGTTCAGGGCTAGGGTTAGGGTTAGGGAACGGCAAGTCTTAGGGCACACGTGAGGGTACGGAAACGTGGGAGGGTCAGGCTACGTGCTGACGCACGGGTCAGTGCCAGCGTACGGGCCAGGAGTAGGCTACGGCGTAGGGTAAGGTGTAGGGCTGGTGGTGGGTTTCCATTCCGTGCTAGGGTTAGGGTTAGGGAACGGCAAGGCTTAGTGCACAGGTGAGGGTACAGAAACGTGGGAGGGTCAGGGTACGTGCTGACGCACGAGTCAGTGCCAGCGTACCGGCCAGGAGTAGGCTACGGCTTGGGGGTAAGCTGTAGGGCTGGTGGTGGGTTTCCGTTCCGGGCTAGGGTTAGGGTTAGGGAACGGCAAGGCTTAGGGCACAGGTGAGGGTACGGAAACGTGGGAGGGTCAGGCTACGTGCTGACGCACGGGTGAGTGCCAGCGTACGGGCCAGGACTAGGCTACGGCTTGGGGGTAAGTTGTAGGGCTGGTGGTGGGTTTCTGTTCCGGGCTAGGGTTAGGGTTAGGGAACGGCAAGGCTTAGGGCACAGGTGAGGGTACGGAAACGTGGGAGGGTCAGGCTACGTGCTGACGCACGGGTCAGTGCCAGCGTACGGGCCAGGAGTAGGCTACGGCTTGGGGGTAAGTTGTAGGGATGGTGGTGGGTTTCCGTTCCGGGCTAGGGTTAGGGTTAGGGAACGGCAAGGCTTAGGGCACAGGTGAGGGTACAGAAACGTGGGAGGGTCAGGCCACGTGCTGACTCACGGGTCAGTGCCAGCGTACGGGCCAGGAGTAGGCTACGGCTCGGGGGTAAGGTGTAGGGCTGGTGGTGGGTTTCCGTTCAGGGCTAGGGTTAGGGTTAGGGAACGGCAAGGCTTAGGGCACACGTGAGGGTACGGAAACGTGGGAGGGTCAGGCTACGTGCTGACGCACGGGTCAGTGCCAGCGTACGGGCCAGGAGTAGGCTACGGCGTAGGGTAAGGTGTAGGGCTGGTGGTGGGTTTCCATTCCGTGCTAGGGTTAGGGTTAGGGAACGGCAAGGCTTAGTGCACAGGTGAGGGTACAGAAACGTGGGAGAGTCAGGGTACGTGCTGACGCACGAGTCAGTGCCAGCGTACCGGCCAGGAGTAGGCTACGGCTTGGGGGTAAGCTGTAGGGCTGGTGGTGGGTTTCCGTTCCGGGCTAGGGTTAGGGTTAGGGAACGGCAAGGCTTAGGGCACAGGTGAGGGTACGGAAACGTGGGAGGGTCAGGCTACGTGCTGACGCACGGGTGAGTGCCAGCGTACGGGCCAGGACTAGGCTACGGCTTGGGGGTAAGTTGTAGGGCTGGTGGTGGGTTTCCGTTCCGGGCTAGGGTTAGGGTTAGGGAACGGCAAGGCTTAGGGCACAGGTGAGGGTACGGAAACGTGGGAGGGTCAGGCTACGTGCTGACGCACGGGTCAGTGCCAGCGTACGGGCCAGGAGTAGGCTACGGCTTGGGGGTAAGTTGTAGGGCTGGTGGTGGGTTTCCGTTCCGGGCTAGGGTTAGGGTTAGGGAACGGCAAGGCTTAGGGCACAGGTGAGGGTATGGAAACGTGGGAGGGTCAGGCTACGTGCTGACGCACGGGTCAGCGCCAGCGTACGGGCCAGGAGTACGCTAAGGTGTAGGGTAATGTGTAGGGCTGGTGGTGGGTTTCCGTTCCGGGCTAGGGTTAGGGTTAGGGAACGGCAAGGCTTAGGGCACAGGTGAGGGTACGGAAACGTGGGAGGGTCAGGCTACGTGCTGACGCACGGGTCAGTGCCAGCGTACGGGCCAGGAGTAGGCTACGGCGTAGGGTAAGGTGTAGGGCTGGTGGTGGGTTTCCGTTCCGGGCTAGGGTTAGGGTTAGGGAACGGCAAGGCTTAGGGCACAGGTGAGGGTATGGAAACGTGGGAGGGTCAGGCTACGTGGTGACGCACGGGTCAGTGCCAGCGTACGGGCCAGGAGTAGGCTAAGGTGTAGGGTAAGGTGTAGGGCTGGTGGTGGGTTTCCGTTCCGGGCTAGGGTTAGGGTTAGGGAACGGCAAGGCTTAGGGCACAGGTGAGGGTATGGAAACGTGGGAGGGTCAGGCTACGTGCTGATGCACGGGTCAGTGCCAGCGTACCGGCCAGGTGTAGGCTACGGCTTTTGGGTAATGTGTAGGGCTGGTGGTGGGTTTCCGTTCCGGGCTAGGGTTAGGGTTAGGGAACGGCAAGGCTTAGGGCACAGGTGAGGGTACGGGAACGTGGGAGGGTCAGGCTACGTGCTGATGCACGGGTCAGTGCCAGCGTACGGGCCAGGAGTAGGCTACGGCTTGGGGGTAAGGTGTAGGGCTGGTGGTGGGTTTCCGTTCCGGGCTAGGGTTAGGGTTAGGGAACAGCAAGGCTTAGGGCACAGGTGAGGGTACGGAAACGTGGGAGGGTCAGGCTACGTGCTGATGCCCGGGTCAGTGCCAGCGTACCGGCCAGGTGTAGGCTACGGCTTGTGGGTAAGGTGTAGGGCTGGTGGTGGGTTTCCATTCCAGGCTAGGTTAAGGGTTAGGGAACGGCAAGGCTTAGGGCACAGGTGAGGGTACAGAAACTTGGGAGGGTCAGGCTACGTGCTGACGCACGGGTCAGTGCCAGCGTACGGGCCAGGAGTAGGCTACGGCGTAGGGTAAGGTGTAGGGCTGGTGGTGGGTTTCCGTTCCGGGCTAGGGTTAGGGTTAGGGAACGTCAAGGCTGAGGGCACAGGTGAGGGTACGGAAACGTGGGAGGGTCAGGCTACGTGCTGATGCACGGGTCAGTGCCAGCGTACGGGCCAGGAGTAGGCTACGGCGTAGGGTAAGGTGTAGGGCTGGTGGTGGGTTTCCATTCCGGGCTAGGGTTAGGGTTAGGGAACGGCAAGGCTTAGGGCACAGGTGAGGGTACGGAAACGTAGGAGGGTCAGGCTACGTGCTGACGCACGGGTCAGTGCCAGCGTACGGGCCAGGAGTAGGCTACGGCGTAGGGTAAGGTGTAGGGCTGGTGGTGGGTTTCCGTTCCGGGCTAGGGTTAGGGTTAGGGAACGGCAAGGCTTAGGGCACAGGTGAGGGTACGGAAACGTGGGAGGGTCAGGCTACATGCTGACGCACGGGTCAGTGCCAGCGTACGGGCCAGGAGTAGGCTACGGCTTGGGGGTAAGGTGTAGGGCTGGTGGTGGGTTTCCGTTCCGGGCTAGGGTTAGGGTTAGGGAACGGCAAGGCTTAGGGCACAGGTGAGGGTACGGAAACGTGGGAGGGTCAGGCTACGTGCTGACGCACGGGTCAGTGCCAGCGTACGGGCCAGGAGTAGGCTACGGTGTAGGGTAAGGTGTAGGGCTTGTGGTGGGTTTCCGTTCCGTGCTAGGGTTAGGGTTAGGGAACGGCAAGGCTTAGGGCACAGGTGAGGGTACGGAAACGTAGGAGGGTCAGGCTACGTGCTGACGCACGGGTCAGTGCCAGCGTACGGGCCAGGAGTAGGCTACGGCGAAGGGTAAGGTGTAGGGCTGGTGGTGGGTTTCCGTTCCGGGCTAGGGTTAGGGTTAGGGAACGGCAAGGCTTAGGGCACAGGTGAGGGTACGGAAACGTGGGAGGGTCAGGCTACGTGCTGACGCACGGGTCAGTGCCAGCGTACCGGCCAGGTATAGGCTACGTCTTGTGGGTAAGGTGTAGGGCTGGTGGTGGGTTTCCGTTCCGGGCTAGGGTTAGGGTTAGGGAACGGCAAGGCTTATGGCACAGGTGAGGGTACGGAAACGTGGGAGGGTCAGGCTACGTGCTGACGCACGGGTCAGTGCCAGCGTACGGGCCAGGAGTAGGCTACGGCTTGGGGGTAAGGTGTAGGGCTCGTGGTGGGTTTCCGTTCCGGGCTAGGGTTAGGGTTAGGGAACGGCAAGGCTTAGGGCACAGGTGAGGGTACGGAAACGTGGGAGGGTCAGGCTACGTGCTGACGCACGGGTCAGTGCCAGCGTACGGGCCAGGAGTAGGCTACGGCGTAGGGTAAGGTGTAGGGTTGGTGGTGGGTTTCCGTTCCGTGCTAGGGTTAGGGTTAGGGAACGGCAAGGCTTAGGGCACAGGTGAGTGTACAGAAACGTGGGAGGGTCAGGCTACGTGCTGACGCACAGGTCAGTGCCAGCGTACGGGCCAGGAGTAGGCTACGGCTTGGGGGTAAGGTGTAGGGCTGGTGGTGGGTTTCCGTTCCGGGCTAGGGTTAGGGTTAGGGAATGGCACGGCTTAGGGCACAGGTGAGGGTACGGAAACGTGGGAGGGTCAGGCTACGTGCTGACGCACGGGTCAGTGCCAGCGTACGGGCCAGGAGTAGGCTACGGCTTGGGGGTATGTTGTAGGGCTGGTGGTGGGTTTCCGTTCCGGGCTAGGGTTAGGGTTAGGGAACGGCAAGGCTTAGGGCACAGGTGAGGGTACGGAAACGTGGGAGGGTCAGGCTACGTGCTGACGCACGGGTCAGTGCCAGCGTACGGGCCAGGAGTAGGCTACGGCTTGGGGGTAAGGTGTAGGGCTGGTGGTGGGTTTCCGTTCCGGGCTAGGGTTAGGGTTAAGGAACGGCAAGGCTTAGGGCACAGGTGAGGGTATGGAAACGTGGGAGGGTCAGGCTACGTGCTGACGCACGGGTCAGTGCCAGCGTACGGGCCAGGAGTACGCTAAGGTGTAGGGTAATGTGTAGGGCTGGTGGTGGGTTTCCATTCCGGGCTAGGGTTAGGGTTAGGGAACGGCAAGGCTTAGGGCACAGGTGAGGGTACGGAAACGTGGGAGGGTCAGGCTACGTGCTGACGCACGTGTCAGTGCCAGCGTACGGGCCAGGAGTAGGCTACGGCGTAGGGTAAGGTGTAGGGCTGGTGGTGGGTTTCCGTTCCGGGCTAGGGTTAGGGTTAGGGAACGGCAAGGCTTAGGGCACAGGTGAGGGTATGGAAACGTGGGAGGGTCAGGCTTCGTGGTGACGCACGGGTCAGTGCCAGCGCACGGGCCAGGAGTAGGCTAAGGTGTAGGGTAAGGTGTAGGGCTGGTGGTGGGTTTCCGTTCCGGGCTAGGGTTAGGGTTAGGGAACGGCAAGGCTTAGGGCACAGGTGAGGGTATGGAAACGTGCGAGGGTCAGGCTACGTGCTGATGCACGGGTCAGTGCCAGCGTACCGGCCAGGTGTAGGCTACGGCTTCTGGGTAATGTGTAGGGCTGGTGGTGGGTTTCCGTTCCGGGCTAGGGTTAGGGTTAGGGAACGGCAAGGCTTAGGGCACAGGTGAGGGTACGGGAACGTGGGAGGGTCAGGCTACGTGCTGATGCACGGGTCAGTGCCAGCGTACGGGCCAGGAGTAGGCTACGGCTTGGGGGTAAGGTGTAGGGCTGGTGGTGGGTTTCCGTTCCGGGCTAGGGTTAGGGTTAGGGAACAGCAAGGCTTAGGGCACAGGTGAGGGTACGGAAACGTGGGAGGGTCAGGCTACGTGCTGATGCACGGGTCAGTGCCAGCGTACCGGCCAGGTGTAGGCTACGGCTTGTGGGTAAGGTGTAGGGCTGGTGGTGGGTTTCCATTCCAGTCTAGGTTAAGGGTTAGGGAACGGCAAGGCTTAAGGCACAGGTGAGGGTACAGAAACGTGGGAGGGTCAGGCTACGTGCTGACGCACGGGTCAGTGCCAGCGTACGGGCCAGGAGTAGGCTACGGCGTAGGGTAAGGTGTAGGGCTGGTGGTGGGTTTCCATTCCGGGCTAGGGTTAGGGTTAGGGAACGGCAAGGCTTAGGGCACAGGTGAGGGTACGGAAACGTGGGAGGGTCAGGCTACGTACTGATGCACGGGTCAGTGCCAGCGTACCGGACAGGTGTAGGCTACTGCTTGTGGGTAAGGTGTAGGGCTGGTGGTGGGTTTCCGTTCCGGGCTAGGGTTAGGGTTAGGGAACGGCAAGGCTTAGGGCACAGGTGAGGGTACGGAAACGTGGGAGGGTCAGGCTACGTGCTGACGCACGGGTCAGTGCCAGCGTACGGGCCAGGAGTAGGCTACGGCTTGGGGGTAAGGTGTAGGGCTGGTGGTGGGTTTCCGTTCCGGGCTAGGGTTAGGGTTAGGGAACGGCAAGGCTTAGGGCACAGGTGAGGGTACGGAAACGTAGGAGGGTCAGGCTACGTGCTGACGCACGGGTCAGTGCCAGCGTACGGGCCAGGAGTAGGCTACGGCGTAGGGTAAGGTGTAGGGCTGGTGGTGGGTTTCCGTTCCGGGCTAGGGTTAGTGTTAGGGAACGGCAAGGCTTAGGGCACAGGTGAGGGTACGGAAACGTGGGAGGGTCAGGCTACGTGCTGACGCACGGGTCAGTGCCAGCGTACGGGCCAGGAGTAGGCTACGGCTTGGGGGTAAGTTGTAGGGCTGGTGGTGGGTTTCCGTTCCGGGCTAGGGTTAGGGTTAGGGAACGGCAAGGCTTAGGGCACAGGTGAGGGTATGGAAACGTGGGAGGGTCAGGCTACGTGCTGACGCACGGGTCAGTGCCAGCATACGGGCCAGGAGTACGCTAAGGTGTAGGGTAATGTGTAGGGCTGGTGGTGGGTTTCCGTTCCGGGCTAGGGTTAGGGTTAGGGAACGGCAAGGCTTAGGGCACAGGTGAGGGTACGGAAACGTGGGAGGGTCAGGCTACGTGCTGACGCACGTGTCAGTGCCAGCGTACGGGCCAGGAGTAGGCTACGGCTTGGGGGTAAGGTGTAGGGCTGGTGGTGGGTTTCCGTTCCGGGCTAGGGTTAGGGTTAGGGAACGGCAAGGCTTAGGGCACAGGTGAGGGTATGGAAACGTGGGAGGGTCAGGCTACGTGGTGACGCACGGGTCAGTGCCAGCGTACGGGCCAGGAGTAGGCTAAGGTGTAGGGTAAGGTGTAGGGCTGGTGGTGGGTTTCCGTTCCGGGCTAGGGTTAGGGTTAGGGAACGGCAAGGCTTAGGGCACAGGTGAGGGTATGGAAACGTGGGAGGGTCAGGCTACGTGCTGATGCACGGGTCAGTGCCAGCGTACCGGCCAGGTGTAGGCTACGGGTTTTGGGTAATGTGTAGGGCTGGTGGTGGGTTTCCGTTCCGGGCTAGGGTTAGGGTTAGGGAACGGCAAGGCTTAGGGCACAGGTGAGGGTACGGGAACGTGGGAGGGTCAGGCTACGTGCTGATGCACGGGTCAGTGCCAGCGTACGGGCCAGGAGTAGGCTACGGCTTGGGGGTAAGGTGTAGGGCTGGTGGTGGGTTTCCGTTCCGGGCTAGGGTTAGGGTTAGGGAACAGCAAGGCTTAGGGCACAGGTGAGGGTACGGAAACGTGGGAGGGTCAGGCTACGTGCTGATGCACGGGTCAGTGCCAGCGTACCGGCCAGGTGTAGGCTACGGCTTGTGGGTAAGTTGTAGGGCTGGTGGTGGGTTTCCATTCCAGGCTAGGTTAAGGGTTAGGGAACGGCAAGGCTTAGGGCACAGGTGAGGGTACAGAAACTTGGGAGGGTCAGGCTACGTGCTGACGCACGGGTCAGTGCCAGCGTACGGGCCAGGAGTAGGCTACGGCGTAGGGTAAGGTGTAGGGCTGGTGGTGGGTTTCCGTTCCGGGCTAGGGTTAGGGTTAGGGAACGTCAAGGCTGAGGGCACAGGTGAGGGTACGGAAACGTGGGAGGGTCAGGCTACGTGCTGATGCACGGGTCAGTGCCAGCGTACGGGCCAGGAGTAGGCTACGGCGTAGGGTAAGGTGTAGGGCTGGTGGTGGGTTTCCATTCCGGGCTAGGGTTAGGGTTAGGGAACGGCAAGGCTTAGGGCACAGGTGAGGGTACGGAAACGTGGGAGGGTCAGGCTACGTACTGATGCATGGGTCAGTGCCAGCGTACCGGACAGGTGTAGGCTACTGCTTGTGGGTAAGGTGTAGGGCTGGTGGTGGGTTTCCGTTCCGGGCTAGGGTTAGGGTTAGGGAACGGCAAGGCTTAGGGCACAGGTGAGGGTACGGAAACGTGGGAGGGTCAGGCTACGTGCTGACGCACGGGTCAGTGCCAGCGTACGGGCCAGGAGTAGGCTACGGCTTGGGGGTAAGGTGTAGGGCTGGTGGTGGGTTTCCGTTCCGGGCTAGGGTTAGGGTTAGGGAACGGCAAGGCTTAGGGCACAGGTGAGGGTACGGAAACGTAGGAGGGTCAGGCTACGTGCTGACGCACGGGTCAGTGCCAGCGTACGGGCCAGGAGTAGGCTACGGCGTAGGGTAAGGTGTAGGGCTGGTGGTGGGTTTCCGTTCCGGGCTAGGGTTAGGGTTAGGGAACGGCAAGGCTTAGGGCACAGGTGAGGGTACGGAAACGTGGGAGGGTCAGGCTACGTGCTGACGCACGGGTCAGTGCCAGCGTACGGGCCAGGAGTAGGCTACGGCTTGGGGGTAAGGTGTAGGGCTGGTGGTGGGTTTCCGTTCCGGGCTAGGGTTAGGGTTAGGGAACGGCAAGGCTTAGGGCACAGGTGAGGGTACGGAAACGTGGGAGGGTCAGGCTACGTGCTGACGCACGGGTCAGTGCCAGCGTACGGGCCAGGAGTAGGCTACGGTGTAGGGTAAGGTGTAGGGCTGGTGGTGGGTTTCCGTTCCGTGCTAGGGTTAGGGTTAGGGAACGGCAAGGCTTAGGGCACAGGTGAGGGTACGGAAACGTAGGAGGGTCAGGCTACGTGCTGACGCACGGGTCAGTGCCAGCGTACGGGCCAGGAGTAGGCTACGGCGAAGGGTAAGGTGTAGGGCTGGTGGTGGGTTTCCGTTCCGGGCTAGGGTTAGGGTTAGGGAACGGCAAGGCTTAGGGCACAGGTGAGGGTACGGAAACGTGGGAGGGTCAGGCTACGTGCTGACGCACGGGTCAGTGCCAGCGTACCGGCCAGGTATAGGCTACGTCTTGTGGGTAAGGTGTAGGGCTGGTGGTGGGTTTCCGTTCCGGGCTAGGGTTAGGGTTAGGGAACGGCAAGGCTTATGGCACAGGTGAGGGTACGGAAACGTGGGAGGGTCAGGCTACGTGCTGACGCACGGGTCAGTGCCAGCGTACGGGCCATGAGTAGGCTACGGCTTGGGGGTAAGGTGTAGGGCTCGTGGTGGGTTTCCGTTCCGGGCTAGGGTTAGGGTTAGGGAACGGCAAGGCTTAGGGCACAGGTGAGGGTACGGAAACGTGGGAGGGTCAGGCTACGTGCTGACGCACGGGTCAGTGCCAGCGTACGGGCCAGGAGTAGGCTACGGCGTAGGGTAAGGTGTAGGGTTGGTGGTGGGTTTCCGTTCCGTGCTAGGGTTAGGGTTAGGGAACGGCAAGGCTTAGGGCACAGGTGAGTGTACAGAAACGTGGGAGGGTCAGGCTACGTGCTGACACACGTGTCAGTGCCAGCGTACGGGCCAGGAGTAGGCTACGGCTTGGGGGTAAGGTGTAGGGCTGGTGGTGGGTTTCCGTTCCGGGCTAGGGTTAGGGTTAGGGAATGGCAAGGCTTAGGGCACAGGTGAGGGTACGGAAACGTGGGAGGGTCAGGCTACGTGCTGACGCACGGGTCAGTGCCAGCGTACGGGCCAGGAGTAGGCTACGGCTTGGGGGTATGTTGTAGGGCTGGTGGTGGGTTTCCGTTCCGGGCTAGGGTTAGGGTTAGGGAACGGCAAGGCTTAGGGCACAGGTGAGGGTACAGAAACGTGGGAGGGTCAGGCTACGTGCTGACGCACGGGTCAGTGCCAGCGTACGGGCCAGGAGTAGGCTACGGCTTGGGGGTAAGGTGTAGGGCTTTTGGTGGGTTTCCGTTCCGGGCTAGGGTTAGGGTTAGGGAACGGCAAGGCTTAGGGCACAGGTGAGGGTACGGAAACGTGGGAGGGTCAGGCTACGTGCTGACGCACGGGTCAGTGCCAGCGTACGGGCCAGGAGTAGTCTACGGCGTAGGGTAAGGTGTAGGGCTGGTGGTGGGTTTCCATTCCGGGCTAGGGTTAGGGTTAGGGAACGGCAAGGCTTAGGGCACAGGTGAGGGTACAGAAACGTGGGAGGGTCAGGCTACGTGCTGAAGCACGTGTCAGTGCCAGCGTACCGGCCAGGAGTAGGCTACGGCTTGGGGGTAAGGTGTAGGGCTGGTGGTGGGTTTCCGTTCCGGGCTAGGGTTAGTGTTAGGGAACGGCATGGCTTAGGGCGCAGGTGAGTGTATGGAAACGTGGGAGGGTCAGACTACGTGCTGACGCATGGGTCAGTGCCAGCGTACGGGCCTGGAGTAGGCTACAGCGTAGGGTAAGGTGTAGGGCTGGTGGTGGGTTTCCGTTCCGGGCTAGGGTTAGGGTTAGGGAACGGCAAGGCTTAGGGCACAGGTGAGGGTACAGAAACGTGGGAGGGTCAGGCTACGTGCTGAAGCACGTGTCAGTGCCAGCGTACAGGCCAGGAGTAGGCTACGGCTTGGGGGTAAGGTGTAGGGCTGGTGGTGGGTTTCCGTTCCGGGCTAGGGTTAGGGTTAGGGAACGGCAAGGCTTAGGGCACAGGTGAGGGTACGGAAACGTGGGAGGGTCAGGCTACGTGCTGACGCACGGGTCAGTGCCAGCGTACGGGCCAGGAGTAGTCTACAATGTAGGGTAAGGTGTAGGGCTGGTGGTGGGTTTCCGTTCCGGGCTAGGGTTAGGGTTAGGGAACGGCAACTCTTAGGGCACAGGTGAGGGTACGGAAACGTGGGAGGGTCAGACTACGTGCTGACGCATGGGTCAGTCCCAGCGTACGGGCCTGGAGTAGGCTACAGCGTAGGGTAAGGTGTAGGGCCGGTGGTGGGTTTCCGTTCCGGGCTAGGGTTAGGGTTAGGGAACGGCAAGGCTTAGGGCACAGGTGAGGGTACAGAAACGTGGGAGGGTCAGGCTACGTGCTGACGCATGGGTCAGTGCCAGCGTACGGGCCAGGAGTAGGCTACGGCTTGGGGGTAAGGTGTAGGGCTGGCGGTGGGTTTCCGTTCCGGGCTAGGGTTAGGGTTAGGGAACGGCAAGGCTTAGGGCACAGGTGAGGGTACAGAAACGTGGGAGGGTCAGGGTACGTGCTGACGCACGAGTCAGTGCCAGCGTACTGGCCAGGAGTAGGCTACGGCTTGGGGGTAAGCTGTAGGGCTGGTGGTGGGTTTCCGTTCCGGGCTAGGGTTAGGGTTAGGGAACGGCAAGGCTTAGGGCACAGGTGAGGGTACGGAAACGTGGGAGGGTCAGGCTACGTGCTGACGCACGGGTGAGTGCCAGCGTACGGGCCAGGACTAGGCTACGGCTTGGGGTAAGTTGTAGGGCTGGTGGTGGGTTTCCGATCCGGGCTAGGGTTAGGGTTAGGGAACGGCAAGGCTTAGGGCACAGGTGAGGGTACGGAAACGTGGGAGGGTCAGGCTACGTGCTGACGCACGGGTCAGTGCCAGCGTACGGGCCAGGAGTAGGCTACGGCTTGGGGGTAAGGTGTAGGGCTGGTGGTGGGTTTCCGTTCCGGGCTAGGGTTAGGGTTAGGGAACGGCAAGGCTTAGGGCACAGGTGAGGGTACGGAAACGTGGGAGGGTCAGGCTACGTGCTGACGCACGGGTCAGTGCCAGCGTACGGGCCAGGAGTAGGCTACGGTGTAGGGTAAGGTGTAGGGCTGGTGGTGGGTTTCCGTTCCGTGCTAGGGTTAGGGTTAGGGAACGGCAAGGCTTAGGGCACAGGTGAGGGTACGGAAACGTAGGAGGGTCAGGCTACGTGCTGACGCACGGGTCAGTGCCAGCGTACGGGCCAGGAGTAGGCTACGGCGAAGGGTAAGGTGTAGGGCTGGTGGTGGGTTTCCGTTCCGGGCTAGGGTTAGGGTTAGGGAACGGCAAGGCTTAGGGCACAGGTGAGGGTACGGAAACGTGGGAGGGTCAGGCTACGTGCTGACGCACGGGTCAGTGCCAGCGTACCGGCCAGGTATAGGCTACGTCTTGTGGGTAAGGTGTAGGGCTGGTGGTGGGTTTCCGTTCCGGGCTAGGGTTAGGGTTAGGGAACGGCAAGGCTTATGGCACAGGTGAGGGTACGGAAACGTGGGAGGGTCAGGCTACGTGCTGACGCACGGGTCAGTGCCAGCGTACGGGCCAGGAGTAGGCTACGGCTTGGGGGTAAGGTGTAGGGCTCGTGGTGGGTTTCCGTTCCGGGCTAGGGTTAGGGTTAGGGAACGGCAAGGCTTAGGGCACAGGTGAGGGTACGGAAACGTGGGAGGGTCAGGCTACGTGCTGACGCACGGGTCAGTGCCAGCGTACGGGCCAGGAGTAGGCTACGGCGTAGGGTAAGGTGTAGGGTTGGTGGTGGGTTTCCGTTCCGTGCTAGGGTTAGGGTTAGGGAACGGCAAGGCTTAGGGCACAGGTGAGTGTACAGAAACGTGGGAGGGTCAGGCTACGTGCTGACACACGGGTCAGTGCCAGCGTACGGGCCAGGAGTAGGCTACGGCTTGGGGGTAAGGTGTAGGGCTGGTGGTGGGTTTCCGTTCCGGGCTAGGGTTAGGGTTAGGGAATGGCAAGGCTTAGGGCACAGGTGAGGGTACGGAAACGTGGGAGGGTCAGGCTACGTGCTGACGCACGGGTCAGTGCCAGCGTACGGGCCAGGAGTAGGCTACGGCTTGGGGGTATGTTGTAGGGCTGGTGGTGGGTTTCCGTTCCGGGCTAGGGTTAGGGTTAGGGAACGGCAAGGCTTAGGGCACAGGTGAGGGTACAGAAACGTGGGAGGGTCAGGCTACGTGCTGACGCACGGGTCAGTGCCAGCGTACGGGCCAGGAGTAGGCTACGGCTTGGGGGTAAGGTGTAGGGCTTTTGGTGGGTTTCCGTTCCGGGCTAGGGTTAGGGTTAGGGAACGGCAAGGCTTAGGGCACAGGTGAGGGTACGGAAACGTGGGAGGGTCAGGCTACGTGCTGACGCACGGGTCAGTGCCAGCGTACGGGCCAGGAGTAGTCTACGGCGTAGGGTAAGGTGTAGGGCTGGTGGTGGGTTTCCATTCCGGGCTAGGGTTAGGGTTAGGGAACGGCAAGGCTTAGGGCACAGGTGAGGGTACAGAAACGTGGGAGGGTCAGGCTACGTGCTGAAGCACGTGTCAGTGCCAGCGTACCGGCCAGGAGTAGGCTACGGCTTGGGGGTAAGGTGTAGGGCTGGTGGTGGGTTTCCGTTCCGGGCTAGGGTTAGTGTTAGGGAACGGCATGGCTTAGGGCGCAGGTGAGTGTATGGAAACGTGGGAGGGTCAGACTACGTGCTGACGCATGGGTCAGTGCCAGCGTACGGGCCTGGAGTAGGCTACAGCGTAGGGTAAGGTGTAGGGCTGGTGGTGGGTTTCCGTTCCGGGCTAGGGTTAGGGTTAGGGAACGGCAAGGCTTAGGGCACAGGTGAGGGTACAGAAACGTGGGAGGGTCAGGCTACGTGCTGAAGCACTTGTCAGTGCCAGCGTACAGGCCAGGAGTAGGCTACGGCTTGGGGGTAAGGTGTAGGGCTGGTGGTGGGTTTCCGTTCCGGGCTAGGGTTAGGGTTAGGGAACGGCAAGGCTTAGGGCACAGGTGAGGGTACGGAAACGTGGGAGGGTCAGGCTACGTGCTGACGCACGGGTCAGTGCCAGCGTACGGGCCAGGAGTAGTCTACAATGTAGGGTAAGGTGTAGGGCTGGTGGTGGGTTTCCGTTCCGGGCTAGGGTTAGGGTTAGGGAACGGCAACTCTTAGGGCACAGGTGAGGGTACGGAAACGTGGGAGGGTCAGACTACGTGCTGACGCATGGGTCAGTCCCAGCGTACGGGCCTGGAGTAGGCTACAGCGTAGGGTAAGGTGTAGGGCCGGTGGTGGGTTTCCGTTCCGGGCTAGGGTTAGGGTTAGGGAACGGCAAGGCTTAGGGCACAGGTGAGGGTACAGAAACGTGGGAGGGTCAGGCTACGTGCTGACGCATGGGTCAGTGCCAGCGTACGGGCCAGGAGTAGGCTACGGCTTGGGGGTAAGGTGTAGGGCTGGCGGTGGGTTTCCGTTCCGGGCTAGGGTTAGGGTTAGGGAACGGCAAGGCTTAGGGCACAGGTGAGGGTACAGAAACGTGGGAGGGTCAGGGTACGTGCTGACGCACGAGTCAGTGCCAGCGTACTGGCCAGGAGTAGGCTACGGCTTGGGGGTAAGCTGTAGGGCTGGTGGTGGGTTTCCGTTCCGGGCTAGGGTTAGGGTTAGGGAACGGCAAGGCTTAGGGCACAGGTGAGGGTACGGAAACGTGGGAGGGTCAGGCTACGTGCTGACGCACGGGTGAGTGCCAGCGTACGGGCCAGGACTAGGCTACGGCTTGGGGTAAGTTGTAGGGCTGGTGGTGGGTTTCCGATCCGGGCTAGGGTTAGGGTTAGGGAACGGCAAGGCTTAGGGCACAGGTGAGGGTACGGAAACGTGGGAGGGTCAGGCTACGTGCTGACGCACGGGTCAGTGCCAGCGTACGGGCCAGGAGTAGGCTACGGCTTGGGGGTAAGTTGTAGGGCTGGTGGTGGGTTTCCGTTCCGGGCTAGGGTTAGGGTTAGGGAACGGCAAGGCTTAGGGCACAGGTGAGGGTATGGAAACGTGGGAGGGTCAGGCTACGTGCTGACGCACGGGTCAGTGCCAGCGTACGGGCCAGGAGTACGCTAAGGTGTAGGGTAATGTGTAGCGCTGGTGGTGGGTTTCCGTTCCGGGCTAGGGTTAGGGTTAGGGAACGGCAAGGCTTAGGGCACAGGTGAGGGTACGGAAACGTGGGAGGGTCAGGCTACGTGCTGACGCACGGGTCAGTGCCAGCGTACGGGCCAGGAGTAGGCTACGGCGTAGGGTAAGGTGTAGGGCTGGTGGTGGGTTTCCGTTCCGGGCTAGGGTTAGGGTTAGGGAACGGCAAGGCTTAGGGCACAGGTGAGGGTATGGAAACGTGGGAGGGTCAGGCTTCGTGGTGACGCACGGGTCAGTGCCAGCGTACGGGCCAGGAGTAGGCTAAGGTGTAGGGTAAGGTGTAGGGCTGGTGGTGGGTTTCCGTTCCGGGCTAGGGTTAGGGTTAGGGAACGGCAAGGCTTAGGGCACAGGTGAGGGTATGGAAACGTGGGAGGGTCAGGCTACGTGCTGATGCATGGGTCAGTGCCAGCGTACCGGCCAGGTGTAGGCTACGGCTTTTGGGTAATGTGTAGGGCTGGTGGTGGGTTTCTGTTCCGGGCTAGGGTTAGGGTTAGGGAACGGCAAGGCTTAGGGCACAGGTGAGGGTACGGGAACGTGGGAGGGTCAGGCTACGTGCTGATGCACGGGTCAGTGCCAGCGTACGGGCCAGGAGTAGGCTACGGCTTGGGGGTAAGGTGTAGGGCTGGTGGTGGGTTTCCGTTCCGGGCTAGGTTTAGGGTTAGGGAACAGCAAGGCTTAGGGCACAGGTGAGGGTACGGAAACGTGGGAGGGTCAGGCTACGTGCTGATGCACGGGTCAGTGCCAGCGTACCGGCCAGGTGTAGGCTACGGCTTGTGGGTAAGGTGTAGGGCTGGTGGTGGGTTTCCATTCCAGGCTAGGTTAAGGGTTAGGGAACGGCAAGGCTTAGGGCAAAGGTGAGGGTACAGAAACTTGGGAGGGTCAGGCTACGTGCTGACGCACGGGTCAGTGCCAGCGTACGGGCCAGGAGTAGGCTACGGCGTAGGGTAAGGTGTAGGGCTGGTGGTGGGTTTCCGTTCCGGGCTAGGGTTAGGGTTAGGGAACGTCAAGGCTGAGGGCACAGGTGAGGGTACGGAAACGTGGGAGGGTCAGGCTACGTGCTGATGCACGGGTCAGTGCCAGCGTACGGGCCAGGAGTAGGCTACGGCGTAGGGTAAGGTGTAGGGCTGGTGGTGGGTTTCCATTCCGGGCTAGGGTTAGGGTTAGGGAACGGCAAGGCTTAGGGCACAGGTGAGGGTACGGAAAAGTGGGAGGGTCAGGCTACGTACTGATGCACGGGTCAGTGCCAGCGTACCGGACAGGTGTAGGCTACTGCTTGTGGGTAAGGTGTAGGGCTGGTGGTGGGTTTCCGTTCCGGGCTAGGGTTAGGGTTAGGGAACGGCAAGGCTTAGGGCACAGGTGAGGGTACGGAAACGTGGGAGGGTCAGGCTACGTGCTGACGCACGGGTCAGTGCCAGCGTACGGGCCAGGAGTAGGCTACGGCTTGGGGGTAAGGTGTAGGGCTGGTGGTGGGTTTCCGTTCCGGGCTAGGGTTAGGGTTAGGGAACGGCAAGGCTTAGGGCACAGGTGAGGGTACGGAAACGTAGGAGGGTCAGGCTACGTGCTGACGCACGGGTCAGTGCCAGCGTACGGGCCAGGAGTAGGCTACGGCGTAGGGTAAGGTGTAGGGCTGGTGGTGGGTTTCCGTTCCGGGCTAGGGTTAGGGTTAGGGAACGGCAAGGCTTAGGGCACAGGTGAGGGTACGGAAACGTGGGAGGGTCAGGCTACGTGCTGACGCACGGGTCAGTGCCAGCGTACGGGCCAGGAGTAGGCTACGGCTTGGGGGTAAGGTGTAGGGCTGGTGGTGGGTTTCCGTTCCGGGCTAGGGTTAGGGTTAGGGAACGGCAAGGCTTAGGGCACAGGTGAGGGTACGGAAACGTGGGAGGGTCAGGCTACGTGCTGACGCACGGGTCAGTGCCAGCGTACGGGCCAGGAGTAGGCTACGGTGTAGGGTAAGGTGTAGGGCTGGTGGTGGGTTTCCGTTCCGGGCTAGGGTTAGGGTTAGGGAACGGCAAGGCTTAGGGCACAGGTGAGGGTACGGAAACGTAGGAGGGTCAGGCTACGTGCTGACGCACGGGTCAGTGCCAGCGTACGGGCCAGGAGTAGGCTACGGCGAAGGGTAAGGTGTAGGGCTGGTGGTGGGTTTCCGTTCCGGGCTAGGGTTAGGGTTAGGGAACGGCAAGGCTTAGGGCACAGGTGAGGGTACGGAAACGTGGGAGGGTCAGGCTACGTGCTGACGCACGGGTCAGTGCCAGCGTACCGGCCAGGTATAGGCTACGTCTTGTGGGTAAGGTGTAGGGCTGGTGGTGGGTTTCCGTTCCGGGCTAGGGTTAGGGTTAGGGAACGGCAAGGCTTATGGCACAGGTGAGGGTACGGAAACGTGGGAGGGTCAGGCTACGTGCTGACGCACGGGTCAGTGCCAGCGTACGGGCCAGGAGTAGGCTACGGCTTGGAGGTAAGGTGTAGGGCTCGTGGTGGGTTTCCGTTCCGGGCTAGGGTTAGGGTTAGGGAACGGCAAGGCTTAGGGCACAGGTGAGGGTACGGAAACGTGGGAGGGTCAGGCTACGTGCTGACGCACGGGTCAGTGCCAGCGTACGGGCCAGGAGTAGGCTACGGCGTAGGGTAAGGTGTAGGGTTGGTGGTGGGTTTCCGTTCCGTGCTAGGGTTAGGGTTAGGGAACGGCAAGGCTTAGGGCACAGGTGAGTGTACAGAAACGTGGGAGGGTCAGGCTACGTGCTGACACACGGGTCAGTGCCAGCGTACGGGCCAGGAGTAGGCTACGGCTTGGGGGTAAGGTGTAGGGCTGGTGGTGGGTTTCCGTTCCGGGCTAGGGTTAGGGTTAGGGAATGGCAAGGCTTAGGGCACAGGTGAGGGTACGGAAACGTGGGAGGGTCAGGCTACGTGCTGACGCACGGGTCAGTGCCAGCGTACGGGCCAGGAGTAGGCTATGGCTTGGGGGTATGTTGTAGGGCTGGTGGTGGGTTTCCGTTCCGGGCTAGGGTTAGGGTTAGGGAACGGCAAGGCTTAGGGCACAGGTGAGGGTACAGAAACGTGGGAGGGTCAGGCTACGTGCTGACGCACGGGTCAGTGCCAGCGTACGGGCCAGGAGTAGGCTACGGCTTGGGGGTAAGGTGTAGGGCTTTTGGTGGGTTTCCGTTCCGGGCTAGGGTTAGGGTTAGGGAACGGCAAGGCTTAGGGCACAGGTGAGGGTACGGAAACGTGGGAGGGTCAGGCTACGTGCTGACGCACGGGTCAGTGCCAGCGTACGGGCCAGGAGTAGTCTACGGCGTAGGGTAAGGTGTAGGGCTGGTGGTGGGTTTCCATTCCGGGCTAGGGTTAGGGTTAGGGAACGGCAAGGCTTAGGGCACAGGTGAGGGTACAGAAACGTGGGAGGGTCAGGCTACGTGCTGAAGCACGTGTCAGTGCCAGCGTACCGGCCAGGAGTAGGCTACGGCTTGGGGGTAAGGTGTAGGGCTGGTGGTGGGTTTCCGTTCCGGGCTAGGGTTAGTGTTAGGGAACGGCATGGCTTAGGGCGCAGGTGAGTGTATGGAAACGTGGGAGGGTCAGACTACGTGCTGACGCATGGGTCAGTGCCAGCGTACGGGCCTGGAGTAGGCTACAGCGTAGGGTAAGGTGTAGGGCTGGTGGTGGGTTTCCGTTCCGGGCTAGGGTTAGGGTTAGGGAACGGCAAGGCTTAGGGCACAGGTGAGGGTACAGAAACGTGGGAGGGTCAGGCTACGTGCTGAAGCACGTGTCAGTGCCAGCGTACAGGCCAGGAGTAGGCTACGGCTTGGGGGTAAGGTGTAGGGCTGGTGGTGGGTTTCCGTTCCGGGCTAGGGTTAGGGTTAGGGAACGGCAAGGCTTAGGGCACAGGTGAGGGTACGGAAACGTGGGAGGGTCAGGCTACGTGCTGACGCAGGGGTCAGTGCCAGCGTACGGGCCAGGAGTAGTCTACAATGTAGGGTAAGGTGTAGGGCTGGTGGTGGATTTCCGTTCCGGGCTAGGGTTAGGGTTAGGGAACGGCAACTCTTAGGGCACAGGTGAGGGTACGGAAACGTGGGAGGGTCAGACTACGTGCTGACGCATGGGTCAGTCCCAGCGTACGGGCCTGGAGTAGGCTACAGCGTAGGGTAAGGTGTAGGGCCGGTGGTGGGTTTCCGTTCCGGGCTAGGGTTAGGGTTAGGGAACGGCAAGGCTTAGGGCACAGGTGAGGGTACAGAAACGTGGGAGGGTCAGGCTACGTGCTGACGCACGGGTCAGTGCCAGCGTACGGGCCAGGAGTAGGCTACGGCTTGGGGGTAAGGTGTAGGGCTTTTGGTGGGTTTCCGTTCCGGGCTAGGGTTAGGGTTAGGGAACGGCAAGGCTTAGGGCACAGGTGAGGGTACGGAAACGTGGGAGGGTCAGGCTACGTGCTGACGCACGGGTCAGTGCCAGCGTACGGGCCAGGAGTAGTCTACGGCGTAGGGTAAGGTGTAGGGCTGGTGGTGGGTTTCCATTCCGGGCTAGGGTTAGGGTTAGGGAACGGCAAGGCTTAGGGCACAGGTGAGGGTACAGAAACGTGGGAGGGTCAGGCTACGTGCTGAAGCACGTGTCAGTGCCAGCGTACCGGCCAGGAGTAGGCTACGGCTTGGGGGTAAGGTGTAGGGCTGGTGGTGGGTTTCCGTTCCGGGCTAGGGTTAGTGTTAGGGAACGGCATGGCTTAGGGCGCAGGTGAGTGTATGGAAACGTGGGAGGGTCAGACTACGTGCTGACGCATGGGTCAGTGCCAGCGTACGGGCCTGGAGTAGGCTACAGCGTAGGGTAAGGTGTAGGGCTGGTGGTGGGTTTCCGTTCCGGGCTAGGGTTAGGGTTAGGGAACGGCAAGGCTTAGGGCACAGGTGAGGGTACAGAAACGTGGGAGGGTCAGGCTACGTGCTGAAGCACGTGTCAGTGCCAGCGTACAGGCCAGGAGTAGGCTACGGCTTGGGGGTAAGGTGTAGGGCTGGTGGTGGGTTTCCGTTCCGGGCTAGGGTTAGGGTTAGGGAACGGCAAGGCTTAGGGCACAGGTGAGGGTACGGAAACGTGGGAGGGTCAGGCTACGTGCTGACGCACGGGTCAGTGCCAGCGTACGGGCCAGGAGTAGTCTACAATGTAGGGTAAGGTGTAGGGCTGGTGGTGGATTTCCGTTCCGGGCTAGGGTTAGGGTTAGGGAACGGCAACTCTTAGGGCACAGGTGAGGGTACGGAAACGTGGGAGGGTCAGACTACGTGCTGACGCATGGGTCAGTCCCAGCGTACGGGCCTGGAGTAGGCTACAGCGTAGGGTAAGGTGTAGGGCCGGTGGTGGGTTTCCGTTCCGGGCTAGGGTTAGGGTTAGGGAACGGCAAGGCTTAGGGCACAGGTGAGGGTACAGAAACGTGGGAGGGTCAGGCTACGTGCTGACGCATGGGTCAGTGCCAGCGTACGGGCCAGGAGTAGGCTACGGCTTGGGGGTAAGGTGTAGGGCTTTTGGTGGGTTTCCGTTCCGGGCTAGGGTTAGGGTTAGGGAACGGCAAGGCTTAGGGCACAGGTGAGGGTACGGAAACGTGGGAGGGTCAGGCTACGTGCTGACGCACGGGTCAGTGCCAGCGTACGGGCCAGGAGTAGTCTACGGCGTAGGGTAAGGTGTAGGGCTGGTGGTGGGTTTCCATTCCGGGCTAGGGTTAGGGTTAGGGAACGGCAAGGCTTAGGGCACAGGTGAGGGTACAGAAACGTGGGAGGGTCAGGCTACGTGCTGAAGCACGTGTCAGTGCCAGCGTACCGGCCAGGAGTAGGCTACGGCTTGGGGGTAAGGTGTAGGGCTGGTGGTGGGTTTCCGTTCCGGGCTAGGGTTAGTGTTAGGGAACGGCATGGCTTAGGGCGCAGGTGAGTGTATGGAAACGTGGGAGGGTCAGACTACGTGCTGACGCATGGGTCAGTGCCAGCGTACGGGCCTGGAGTAGGCTACAGCGTAGGGTAAGGTGTAGGGCTGGTGGTGGGTTTCCGTTCCGGGCTAGGGTTAGGGTTAGGGAACGGCAAGGCTTAGGGCACAGGTGAGGGTACAGAAACGTGGGAGGGTCAGGCTACGTGCTGAAGCACGTGTCAGTGCCAGCGTACAGGCCAGGAGTAGGCTACGGCTTGGGGGTAAGGTGTAGGGCTGGTGGTGGGTTTCCGTTCCGGGATAGGGTTAGGGTTAGGGAACGGCAAGGCTTAGGGCACAGGTGAGGGTACGGAAACGTGGGAGGGTCAGGCTACGTGCTGACGCACGGGTCAGTGCCAGCGTACGGGCCAGGAGTAGTCTACAATGTAGGGTAAGGTGTAGGGCTGGTGGTGGGTTTCCGTTCCGGGCTAGGGTTAGGGTTAGGGAACGGCAACTCTTAGGGCACAGGTGAGGGTACGGAAACGTGGGAGGGTCAGACTACGTGCTGACGCATGGGTCAGTCCCAGCGTACGGGCCTGGAGTAGGCTACAGCGTAGGGTAAGGTGTAGGGCCGGTGGTGGGTTTCCGTTCCGGGCTAGGGTTAGGGTTAGGGAACGGCAAGGCTTAGGGCACAGGTGAGGGTACAGAAACGTGGGAGGGTCAGGCTACGTGCTGACGCATGGGTCAGTGCCAGCGTACGGGCCAGGAGTAGGCTACGGCTTGGGGGTAAGGTGTAGGGCTGGCGGTGGGTTTCCGTTCCGGGCTAGGGTTAGGGTTAGGGAACGGCAAGGCTTAGGGCACAGGTGAGGGTACAGAAACGTGGGAGGGTCAGGGTACGTGCTGACGCACGAGTCAGTGCCAGCGTACTGGCCAGGAGTAGGCTACGGCTTGGGGGTAAGCTGTAGGGCTGGTGGTGGGTTTCCGTTCCGGGCTAGGGTTAGGGTTAGGGAACGGCAAGGCTTAGGGCACAGGTGAGGGTACGGAAACGTGGGAGGGTCAGGCTACGTGCTGACGCACGGGTGAGTGCCAGCGTACGGGCCAGGACTAGGCTACGGCTTGGGGTAAGTTGTAGGGCTGGTGGTGGGTTTCCGATCCGGGCTAGGGTTAGGGTTAGGGAACGGCAAGGCTTAGGGCACAGGTGAGGGTACGGAAACGTGGGAGGGTCAGGCTACGTGCTGACGCACGGGTCAGTGCCAGCGTACGGGCCAGGAGTAGGCTACGGCGTAGGGTAAGGTGTAGGGCTGGTGGTGGGTTTCCGTTCCGGGCTAGGGTTAGGGTTAGGGAACGGCAAGGCTTAGGGCACAGGTGAGGGTATGGAAACGTGGGAGGGTCAGGCTTCGTGGTGACGCACGGGTCAGTGCCAGCGTACGGGCCAGGAGTAGGCTAAGGTGTAGGGTAAGGTGTAGGGCTGGTGGTGGGTTTCCGTTCCGGGCTAGGGTTAGGGTTAGGGAACGGCAAGGCTTAGGGCACAGGTGAGGGTATGGAAACGTGGGAGGGTCAGGCTACGTGCTGATGCATGGGTCAGTGCCAGCGTACCGGCCAGGTGTAGGCTACGGCTTTTGGGTAATGTGTAGGGCTGGTGGTGGGTTTCCGTTCCGGGCTAGGGTTAGGGTTAGGGAACGGCAAGGCTTAGGGCACAGGTGAGGGTACGGGAACGTGGGAGGGTCAGGCTACGTGCTGATGCACGGGTCAGTGCCAGCGTACGGGCCAGGAGTAGGCTACGGCTTGGGGGTAAGGTGTAGGGCTGGTGGTGGGTTTCCGTTCCGGGCTAGGGTTAGGGTTAGGGAACAGCAAGGCTTAGGGCACAGGTGAGGGTACGGAAACGTGGGAGGGTCAGGCTACGTGCTGATGCACGGGTCAGTGCCAGCGTACGGGCCAGGAGTAGGCTACGGTGTAGGGTAAGGTGTAGGGCTGGTGGTGGGTTTCCGTTCCGGGCTAGGGTTAGGGTTAGGGAACGGCAAGGCTTAGGGCACAGGTGAGGGTACGGAAACGTAGGAGGGTCAGGCTACGTGCTGACGCACGGGTCAGTGCCAGCGTACGGGCCAGGAGTAGGCTACGGCGAAGGGTAAGGTGTAGGGCTGGTGGTGGGTTTCCGTTCCGGGCTAGGGTTAGGGTTAGGGAACGGCAAGGCTTAGGGCACAGGTGAGGGTACGGAAACGTGGGAGGGTCAGGCTACGTGCTGACGCACGGGTCAGTGCCAGCGTACCGGCCAGGTATAGGCTACGTCTTGTGGGTAAGGTGTAGGGCTGGTGGTGGGTTTCCGTTCCGGGCTAGGGTTAGGGTTAGGGAACGGCAAGGCTTATGGCACAGGTGAGGGTACGGAAACGTGGGAGGGTCAGGCTACGTGCTGACGCACGGGTCAGTGCCAGCGTACGGGCCAGGAGTAGGCTACGGCTTGGGGGTAAGTTGTAGGGCTCGTGGTGGGTTTCCGTTCCGGGCTAGGGTTAGGGTTAGGGAACGGCAAGGCTTAGGGCACAGGTGAGGGTACGGAAACGTGGGAGGGTCAGGCTACGTGCTGACGCACGGGTCAGTGCCAGCGTACGGGCCAGGAGTAGGCTACGGCGTAGGGTAAGGTGTAGGGTTGGTGGTGGGTTTCCGTTCCGTGCTAGGGTTAGGGTTAGGGAACGGCAAGGCTTAGGGCACAGGTGAGTGTACAGAAACGTGGGAGGGTCAGGCTACGTGCTGACACACGGGTCAGTGCCAGCGTACGGGCCAGGAGTAGGCTACGGCTTGGGGGTAAGGTGTAGGGCTGGTGGTGGGTTTCCGTTCCGGGCTAGGGTTAGGGTTAGGGAATGGCAAGGCTTAGGGCACAGGTGAGGGTACGGAAACGTGGGAGGGTCAGGCTACGTGCTGACGCACGGGTCAGTGCCAGCGTACGGGCCAGGAGTAGGCTACGGCTTGGGGGTATGTTGTAGGGCTGGTGGTGGGTTTCCGTTCCGGGCTAGGGTTAGGGTTAGGGAACGGCAAGGCTTAGGGCACAGGTGAGGGTACAGAAACGTGGGAGGGTCAGGCTACGTGCTGACGCACGGGTCAGTGCCAGCGTACGGGCCAGGAGTAGGCTACGGCTTGGGGGTAAGGTGTAGGGCTTTTGGTGGGTTTCCGTTCCGGGCTAGGGTTAGGGTTAGGGAACGGCAAGGCTTAGGGCACAGGTGAGGGTACGGAAACGTGGGAGGGTCAGGCTACGTGCTGACGCACGGGTCAGTGCCAGCGTACGGGCCAGGAGTAGTCTACGGCATAGGGTAAGGTGTAGGGCTGGTGGTGGGTTTCCATTCCGGGCTAGGGTTAGGGTTAGGGAACGGCAAGGCTTAGGGCACAGGTGAGGGTACAGAAACGTGGGAGGGTCAGGCTACGTGCTGAAGCACGTGTCAGTGCCAGCGTACCGGCCAGGAGTAGGCTACGGCTTGGGGGTAAGGTGTAGGGCTGGTGGTGGGTTTCCGTTCCGGGCTAGGGTTAGTGTTAGGGAACGGCATGGCTTAGGGCGCAGGTGAGTGTATGGAAACGTGGGAGGGTCAGACTACGTGCTGACGCATGGGTCAGTGCCAGCGTACGGGCCTGGAGTAGGCTACAGCGTAGGGTAAGGTGTAGGGCTGGTGGTGGGTTTCCGTTCCGGGCTAGGGTTAGGGTTAGGGAACGGCAAGGCTTAGGGCACAGGTGAGGGTACAGAAACGTGGGAGGGTCAGGCTACGTGCTGAAGCACGTGTCAGTGCCAGCGTACAGGCCAGGAGTAGGCTACGGCTTGGGGGTAAGGTGTAGGGCTGGTGGTGGGTTTCCGTTCCGGGCTAGGGTTAGGGTTAGGGAACGGCAAGGCTTAGGGCACAGGTGAGGGTACGGAAACGTGGGAGGGTCAGGCTACGTGCTGACGCACGGGTCAGTGCCAGCGTACGGGCCAGGAGTAGTCTACAATGTAGGGTAAGGTGTAGGGCTGGTGGTGGGTTTCCGTTCCGGGCTAGGGTTAGGGTTAGGGAACGGCAACTCTTAGGGCACAGGTGAGGGTACGGAAACGTGGGAGGGTCAGACTACGTGCTGACGCATGGGTCAGTCCCAGCGTACGGGCCTGGAGTAGGCTACAGCGTAGGGTAAGGTGTAGGGCCGGTGGTGGGTTTCCGTTCCGGGCTAGGGTTAGGGTTAGGGAACGGCAAGGCTTAGGGCACAGGTGAGGGTACAGAAACGTGGGAGGGTCAGGCTACGTGCTGACGCATGGGTCAGTGCCAGCGTACGGGCCAGGAGTAGGCTACGGCTTGGGGGTAAGGTGTAGGGCTGGCGGTGGGTTTCCGTTCCGGGCTAGGGTTAGGGTTAGGGAACGGCAAGGCTTAGGGCACAGGTGAGGGTACAGAAACGTGGGCGGGTCAGGGTACGTGCTGACGCACGAGTCAGTGCCAGCGTACTGGCCAGGAGTAGGCTACGGCTTGGGGGTAAGCTGTAGGGCTGGTGGTGGGTTTCCGTTCCGGGCTAGGGTTAGGGTTAGGGAACGGCAAGGCTTAGGGCACAGGTGAGGGTACGGAAACGTGGGAGGGTCAGGCTACGTGCTGACGCACGGGTGAGTGCCAGCGTACGGGCCAGGACTAGGCTACGGCTTGGGGTAAGTTGTAGGGCTGGTGGTGGGTTTCCGATCCGGGCTAGGGTTAGGGTTAGGGAACGGCAAGGCTTAGGGCACAGGTGAGGGTACGGAAACGTGGGAGGGTCAGGCTACGTGCTGACGCACGGGTCAGTGCCAGCGTACGGGCCAGGAGTAGGCTACGGCTTGGGGGTAAGTTGTAGGGCTGGTGGTGGGTTTCCGTTCCGGGCTAGGGTTAGGGTTAGGGAACGGCAAGGCTTAGGGCACAGGTGAGGGTATGGAAACGTGGGAGGGTCAGGCTACGTGCTGACGCACGGGTCAGTGCCAGCGTACGGGCCAGGAGTACGCTAAGGTGTAGGGTAATGTGTAGCGCTGGTGGTGGGTTTCCGTTCCGGGCTAGGGTTAGGGTTAGGGAACGGCAAGGCTTAGGGCACAGGTGAGGGTACGGAAACGTGGGAGGGTCAGGCTATGTGCTGACGCACGGGTCAGTGCCAGCGTACGGGCCAGGAGTAGGCTACGGCGTAGGGTAAGGTGTAGGGCTGGTGGTGGGTTTCCGTTCCGGGCTAGGGTTAGGGTTAGGGAACGGCAAGGCTTAGGGCACAGATGAGGGTATGGAAACGTGGGAGGGTCAGGCTTCGTGGTGACGCACGGGTCAGTGCCAGCGTACGGGCCAGGAGTAGGCTAAGGTGTAGGGTAAGGTGTAGGGCTGGTGGTGGGTTTCCGTTCCGGGCTAGGGTTAGGGTTAGGGAACGGCAAGGCTTAGGGCACAGGTGAGGGTATGGAAACGTGGGAGGGTCAGGCTACGTGCTGATGCATGGGTCAGTGCCAGCGTACCGGCCAGGTGTAGGCTACGGCTTTTGGGTAATGTGTAGGGCTGGTGGTGGGTTTCCGTTGCGGGCTAGGGTTAGGGTTAGGGAACGGCAAGGCTTAGGGCACAGGTGAGGGTACGGGAACGTGGGAGGGTCAGGCTACGTGCTGATGCACGGGTCAGTGCCAGCGTACGGGCCAGGAGTAGGCTACGGCTTGGGGGTAAGGTGTAGGGCTGGTGGTGGGTTTCCGTTCCGGGCTAGGGTTAGGGTTAGGGAACAGCAAGGCTTAGGGCACAGGTGAGGGTACGGAAACGTGGGAGGGTCAGGCTACGTGCTGATGCACGGGTCAGTGCCAGCGTACCGGCCAGGTGTAGGCTACGGCTTGTGGGTAAGGTGTAGGGCTGGTGGTGGGTTTCCAATCCAGGCTAGGTTAAGGGTTAGGGAACGGCAAGGCTTAGGGCACAGGTGAGGGTACAGAAACTTGGGAGGGTCAGGCTACGTGCTGACGCACGGGTCAGTGCCAGCGTACGGGCCAGGAGTAGGCTACGGCGTAGGGTAAGGTGTAGGGCTGGTGGTGGGTTTCCGTTCCGGGCTAGGGTTAGGGTTAGGGAACGTCAAGGCTGAGGGCACAGGTGAGGGTACGGAAACGTGGGAGGGTCAGGCTACGTGCTGATGCACGGGTCAGTGCCAGCGTACGGGCCAGGAGTAGGCTACGGCGTAGGGTAAGGTGTAGGGCTGGTGGTGGGTTTCCATTCCGGGCTAGGGTTAGGGTTAGGGAACGGCAAGGCTTAGGGCACAGGTGAGGGTACGGAAACGTGGGAGGGTCAGGCTACATACTGATGCACGGGTCAGTGCCAGCGTACCGGACAGGTGTAGGCTACTGCTTGTGGGTAAGGTGTAGGGCTGGTGGTGGGTTTCCGTTCCGGGCTAGGGTTAGGGTTAGGGAACGGCAAGGCTTAGGGCACAGGTGAGGGTACGGAAACGTGGGAGGGTCAGGCTACGTGCTGACGCACGGGTCAGTGCCAGCGTACGGGCCAGGAGTAGGCTACGGCTTGGGGGTAAGGTGTAGGGCTGGTGGTGGGTTTCCGTTCCGGGCTAGGGTTAGGGTTAGGGAACGGCAAGGCTTAGGGCACAGGTGAGGGTACGGAAACGTAGGAGGGTCAGGCTACGTGCTGACGCACGGGTCAGTGCCAGCGTACGGGCCAGGAGTAGGCTACGGCGTAGGGTAAGGTGTAGGGCTGGTGGTGGGTTTCCGTTCCGGGCTAGGGTTAGGGTTAGGGAACGGCAAGGCTTAGGGCACAGGTGAGGGTACGGAAACGTGGGAGGGTCAGGCTACGTGCTGACGCACGGGTCAGTGCCAGCGTACGGGCCAGGAGTAGGCTACGGCTTGGGGGTAAGGTGTAGGGCTGGTGGTGGGTTTCCGTTCCGGGCTAGGGTTAGGGTTAGGGAACGGCAAGGCTTAGGGCACAGGTGAGGGTACGGAAACGTGGGAGGGTCAGGCTACGTGCTGACGCACGGGTCAGTGCCAGCGTACGGGCCAGGAGTAGGCTACGGTGTAGGGTAAGGTGTAGGGCTGGTGGTGGGTTTCCGTTCCGTGCTAGGGTTAGGGTTAGGGAACGGCAAGGCTTAGGGCACAGGTGAGGGTACGGAAACGTAGGAGGGTCAGGCTACGTGCTGACGCACGGGTCAGTGCCAGCGTACGGGCCAGGAGTAGGCTACGGCGAAGGGTAAGGTGTAGGGCTGGTGGTGGGTTTCCGTTCCGGGCTAGGGTTAGGGTTAGGGAACGGCAAGGCTTAGGGCACAGGTGAGGGTACGGAAACGTGGGAGGGTCAGGCTACGTGCTGACGCCCGGGTCAGTGCCAGCGTTCCGGCCAGGTATAGGCTACGTCTTGTGGGTAAGTTGTAGGGCTGGTGGTGGGTTTCCGTTCCGGGCTAGGGTTAGGGTTAGGGAACGGCAAGGCTTAGGGCACAGGTGAGGGTACGGAAACGTGGGAGGGTCAGGCTACGTGCTGACGCACGGGTCAGTGCCAGCGTACGGGCCAGGAGTAGGCTACGGCTTGGGGGTAAGTTGTAGGGCTCGTGGTGGGTTTCCGTTCCGGGCTAGGGTTAGGGTTAGGGAACGGCAAGGCTTAGGGCACAGGTGAGGGTACGGAAACGTGGGAGGGTCAGGCTACGTGCTGACGCACGGGTCAGTGCCAGCGTACGGGCCAGGAGTAGGCTACGGCGTAGGGTAAGGTGTAGGGTTGGTGGTGGGTTTCCGTTCCGTGCTAGGGTTAGGGTTAGGGAACGGCAAGGCTTAGGGCACAGGTGAGTGTACAGAAACGTGGGAGGGTCAGGCTACGTGCTGACACACGGGTCAGTGCCAGCGTACGGGCCAGGAGTAGGCTACGGCTTGGGGGTAAGGTGTAGGGCTGGTGGTGGGTTTCCATTCCGGGCTAGGGTTAGGGTTAGGGAATGGCAAGGCTTAGGGCACAGGTGAGGGTACGGAAACGTGGGAGGGTCAGGCTACGTGCTGACGCACGGGTCAGTGCCAGCGTACGGGCCAGGAGTAGGCTACGGCTTGGGGGTATGTTGTAGGGCTGGTGGTGGGTTTCCGTTCCAGGCTAGGGTTAGGGTTAGGGAACGGCAAGGCTTAGGGCACAGGTGAGGGTACAGAAACTTGGGAGGGTCAGGCTACGTGCTGACGCACGGGTCAGTGCCAGCGTACGGGCCAGGAGTAGGCTACGGCTTGGGGGTAAGGTGTAGGGCTTTTGGTGGGTTTCCGTTCCGGGCTAGGGTTAGGGTTAGGGAACGGCAAGGCTTAGGGCACAGGTGAGGGTACGGAAACGTGGGAGGGTCAGGCTACGTGCTGACGCACGGGTCAGTGCCAGCGTACGGGCCAGGAGTAGTCTACGGCGTAGGGTAAGGTGTAGGGCTGGTGGTGGGTTTCCATTCCAGGCTAGGGTTAGGGTTAGGGAACGGCAAGGCTTAGGGCACAGGTGAGGGTACAGAAACGTGGGAGGGTCAGGCTACGTGCTGAAGCACGTGTCAGTGCCAGCGTACCGGCGAGGAGTAGGCTACGGCTTCGGGGTAAGGTGTAGGGCTGGTGGTGGGTTTCCGTTCCGGGCTGGGGTTAGGGTTAGGGAACGGCATGGCTTAGGGCGCAGGTGAGTGTATGGAAACGTGGGAGGGTCAGACTACGTGCTGACGCATGGGTCAGTGCCAGCGTACGGGCCTGGAGTAGGCTACAGCGTAGGGTAAGGTGTAGGGCTGGTGGTGGGTTTCCGTTCCGGGCTAGGGTTAGGGTTAGGGAACGGCAAGGCTTAGGGCACAGGTGAGGGTACAGAAACGTGGGAGGGTCAGGCTACGTGCTGAAGCACGTGTCAGTGCCAGCGTACAGGCCAGGAGTAGGCTACGGCTTGGGGGTAAGGTGTAGGGCTGGTGGTGGGTTTCCGTTCCGGGCTAGGGTTAGGGTTAGGGAACGGCAAGGCTTAGGGCACAGGTGAGGGTACGGAAACGTGGGAGGGTCAGGCTACGTGCTGACGCACGGGTCAGTGCCAGCGTACGGGCCAGGAGTAGTCTACAATGTAGGGTAAGGTGTAGGGCTGGTGGTGGGTTTCCGTTCCGGGCTAGGGTTAGGGTTAGGGAACGGCAACTCTTAGGGCACAGGTGAGGGTACGGAAACGTGGGAGGGTCAGACTACGTGCTGACGCATGGGTCAGTCCCAGCGTACGGGCCTGGAGTAGGCTACAGCGTAGGGTAAGGTGTAGGGCTGGTGGTGGGTTTCCGTTCCGGGCTAGGGTTAGGGTTAGGGAACGGCAAGGCTTAGGGCACAGGTGAGGGTACAGAAACGTGGGAGGGTCAGGCTACGTGCTGACGCATGGGTCAGTGCCAGCGTACGGGCCAGGAGTAGGCTACGGCTTGGGGGTAAGGTGTAGGGCTGGCGGTGGGTTTCCGTTCCGGGCTAGGGTTAGGGTTAGGGAACGGCAAGGCTTAGGGCACAGGTGAGGGTACAGAAACGTGGGAGGGTCAGGGTACGTGCTGACGCACGAGTCAGTGCCAGCGTACTGGCCAGGAGTAGGCTACGGCTTGGGGGTAAGCTGTAGGGCTGGTGGTGGGTTTCCGTTCCGGGCTAGGGTTAGGGTTAGGGAACGGCAAGGCTTAGGGCACAGGTGAGGGTACGGAAACGTGGGAGGGTCAGGCTACGTGCTGACGCACGGGTGAGTGCCAGCGTACGGGCCAGGACTAGGCTACGGCTTGGGGTAAGTTGTAGGGCTGGTGGTGGGTTTCCGTTCCGGGCTAGGGTTAGGGTTAGGGAACGGCAAGGCTTAGGGCACAGGTGAGGGTACGGAAACGTGGGAGGGTCAGGCTACGTGCTGACGCACGGGTCAGTGCCAGCGTACGGGCCAGGAGTAGGCTACGGCTTGGGGGTAAGTTGTAGGGCTGGTGGTGGGTTTCCGTTCCGGGCTAGGGTTAGGGTTAGGGAACGGCAAGGCTTAGGGCACAGGTGAGGGTATGGAAACGTGGGAGGGTCAGGCTACGTGCTGACGCACGGGTCAGTGCCAGCGTACGGGCCAGGAGTACGCTAAGGTGTAGGGTAATGTGTAGGGCTGGTGGTGGGTTTCCGTTCCGGGCTAGGGTTAGGGTTAGGGAACGGCAAGGCTTAGGGCACAGGTGAGGGTACGGAAACGTGGGAGGGTCAGGCTACGTGCTGACGCACGGGTCAGTGCCAGCGTACGGGCCAGGAGTAGGCTACGGCGTAGGGTAAGGTGTAGGGCTGGTGGTGGGTTTCCGTTCCGGGCTAGGGTTAGGGTTAGGGAACGGCAAGGCTTAGGGCACAGGTGAGGGTATGGAAACGTGGGAGGGTCAGGCTTCGTGGTGACGCACGGGTCAGTGCCAGCGTACGGGCCAGGAGTAGGCTAAGGTGTAGGGTAAGGTGTAGGGCTGGTGGTGGGTTTCCGTTCCAGGCTAGGGTTAGGGTTAGGGAACGGCAAGGCTTAGGGCACAGGTGAGGGTATGGAAACGTGGGAGGGTCAGGCTACGTGCTGATGCACGGGTCAGTGCCAGCGTACCGGCCAGGTGTAGGCTACGGCTTCTGGGTAATGTGTAGGGCTGGTGGTGGGTTTCCGTTCGGGGCTAGGGTTAGGGTTAGGGAACGGCAAGGCTTAGGGCACAGGTGAGGGTACGGGAACGTGGGAGGGTCAGGCTACGTGCTGATGCACGGGTCAGTGCCAGCGTACGGGCCAGGAGTAGGCTACGGCTTGGGGTAAGGTGTAGGGCTGGTGGTGGGTTTCCGTTCCGGGCTAGGGTTAGGGTTAGGGAACAGCAAGGCTTAGGGCACAGGTGAGGGTACGGAAACGTGGGAGGGTCAGGCTACGTGCTGATGCACGGGTCAGTGCCAGCGTACCGGCCAGGTGTAGGCTACGGCTTGTGGGTAAGGTGTAGGGCTGGTGGTGGGTTTCCATTCCAGGCTAGGTTAAGGGTTAGGGAACGGCAAGGCTTAGGGCACAGGTGAGGGTACAGAAACGTGGGAGGGTCAGGCTACGTGCTGACGCACGGGTCAGTGCCAGCGTACGGGCCAGGAGTAGGCTACGGCGTAGGGTAAGGTGTAGGGCTGGTGGTGGGTTTCCATTCCGGGCTAGGGTTAGGGTTAGGGAACGGCAAGGCTTAGGGCACAGGTGAGGGTACGGAAACGTGGGAGGGTCAGGCTACGTACTGATGCACGGGTCAGTGCCAGCGTACCGGACAGGTGTAGGCTACTGCTTGTGGGTAAGGTGTAGGGCTGGTGGTGGGTTTCCGTTCCGGGCTAGGGTTAGGGTTAGGGAACGGCAAGGCTTACGGCACAGGTGAGGGTACGGAAACGTGGGAGGGTCAGGCTACGTGCTGACGCACGGGTCAGTGCCAGCGTACGGGCCAGGAGTAGGCTACGGCTTGGGGGTAAGGTGTAGGGCTGGTGGTGGGTTTCCGTTCCGGGCTAGGGTTAGGGTTAGGGAACGGCAAGGCTTAGGGCACAGGTGAGGGTACGGAAACGTAGGAGGGTCAGGCTACGTGCTGACGCACGGGTCAGTGCCAGCGTACGGGTCAGGAGTAGGCTACGGCGTAGGGTAAGGTGTAGGGCTGGTGGTGGGTTTCCGTTCCGGGCTAGGGTTAGGGTTAGGGAACGGCAAGGCTTAGGGCACAGGTGAGGGTACGGAAACGTGGGAGGGTCAGGCTACGTGCTGACGCACGGGTCAGTGCCAGCGTACGGGCCAGGTGTAGGCTACGGCTTGGGGGTAAGGTGTAGGGCTGGTGGTGGGTTTCCGTTCCGGGCTAGGGTTAGGGTTAGGGAACGGCAAGGCTTAGGGCACAGGTGAGGGTACGGAAACGTGGGAGGGTCAGGCTACGTGCTGACGCACGAATCAGTGCCAGCGTACGGGCCAGGAGTAGGCTACGGCGTAGGGTAAGGTGTAGGGCTGGTGGTGGGTTTCCGTTCCGTGCTAGGGTTAGGGTTAGGGAACGGCAAGGCTTAGGGCACAGGTGAGGGTACGGAAACGTAGGAGGGTCAGGCTACGTGCTGACGCACGGGTCAGTGCCAGCGTACGGGCCAGGAGTAGGCTACGGCGAAGGGTAAGGTGTAGGGCTGGTGGTGGGTTTCCGTTCCGGGCTAGGGTTAGGGTTAGGGAACGGCAAGGCTTAGGGCACAGGTGAGGGTACGGAAACGTGGGAGGGTAGGGCTACGTGCTGACGCACGGGTCAGTGCCAGCGTACCGGCCAGGTATAGGCTACGGCTTGTGGGTAAGTTGTAGGGCTGGTGGTGGGTTTCCGTTCCGGGCTAGGGTTAGGGTTAGGGAACGGCAAGGCTTAGGGCACAGGTGAGGGTACGGAAACGTGGGAGGGTCAGGCTACGTGCTGACGCACGGGTCAGTGCCAGCGTACGGGCCAGGAGTAGGCTACGGCTTGGGGGTAAGGTGTAGGGCTCGTGGTGGGTTTCCGTTCCGGGCTAGGGTTAGGGTTAGGGAACGGCAAGGCTTAGGGCACAGGTGAGGGTACGGAAACGTGGGAGGGTCAGGCTACGTGCTGACGCACGGGTCAGTGCCAGCGTACGGGCCAGGAGTAGGCTACGGCGTAGGGTAAGGTGTAGGGTTGGTGGTGGGTTTCCGTTCCGTGCTAGGGTTAGGGTTAGGGAACGGCAAGGCTTAGGGCACAGTTGAGTGTACAGAAACGTGGGAGGGTCAGGCTACGTGCTGACGCACGGGTCAGTGCCAGCGTACGGGCCAGGAGTAGGCTACGGCTTGGGGGTAAGGTGTAGGGCTGGTGGTGGGTTTCCGTTCCGGGCTAGGGTTAGGGTTAGGGAATGGCAAGGCTTAGGGCACAGGTGAGGGTACGGAAACGTGGGAGGGTCAGGCTACGTGCTGACGCACGGGTCAGTGCCAGCGTACGGGCCAGGAGTAGGCTACGGCTTGGGGGTAAGGTGTAGGGCTGGTGGTGGGTTTCCGTTCCGGGCTAGGGTTAGGGTTAGGGAACGGCAAGGCTTAGGGCACAGGTGAGGGTACGGAAACGTGGGAGGGTCAGGCTACGTGCTGACGCACGGGTCAGTGCCAGCGTACGGGCCAGGAGTAGGCTACGGCTTGGGGGTAAGTTGTAGGGCTGGTGGTGGGTTTCCGTTCCGGGCTAGGGTTAGGGTTAGGGAACGGCAAGGCTTAGGGCACAGGTGAGGGTATGGAAACGTGGGAGGGTCAGGCTACGTGCTGACGCACGGGTCAGTGCCAGCGTACGGGCCAGGAGTACGCTAAGGTGTAGGGTAATGTGTAGGGCTGGTGGTGGGTTTCCGTTCCGGGCTAGGGTTAGGGTTAGGGAACGGCAAGGCTTAGGGCACAGGTGAGGGTACGGAAACGTGGGAGGGTCAGGCTACGTGCTGACGCACGTGTCAGTGCCAGCGTACGGGCCAGGAGTAGGCTACGACGTAGGGTAAGGTGTAGGGCTGGTGGTGGGTTTCCGTTCCGGGCTAGGGTTAGGGTTAGGGAACGGCAAGGCTTAGGGCACAGGTGAGGGTACGGAAACGTGGGAGGGTCAGGCTACGTGCTGACGCACGGGTCAGTGCCAGCGTACGGGCCAGGAGTAGGCTACGGCTTGGGGGTAAGGTGTAGGGCTGGTGGTGGGTTTCCGTTCCGGGCTAGGGTTAGGGTTAGGGAACGGCAAGGCTTAGGGCACAGCTGAGGGTACGGAAACGTGGGAGGGTCAGGCTACGTGCTGACGCACGGGTCAGTGCCAGCGTACGGGCCAGGAGTAGGCTACGGTGTAGGGTAAGGTGTAGGGCTGGTGGTGGGTTTCCGTTCCGTGCTAGGGTTAGGGTTAGGGAACGGCAAGGCTTAGGGCACAGGTGAGGGTACGGAAACGTAGGAGGGTCAGGCTACGTGCTGACGCACGGGTCAGTGCCAGCGTACGGGCCAGGAGTAGGCTACGGCGAAGGGTAATGTGTAGGGCTGGTGGTGGGTTTCCGTTCCGGGCTAGGGTTAGGGTTAGGGAACGGCAAGGCTTAGGGCACAGGTGAGGGTACGGAAACGTGGGAGGGTCAGGCTACGTGCTGACGCACGGGTCAGTGCCAGCGTACCGGCCAGGTATAGGCTACGGCTTGTGGGTAAGTTGTAGGGCTGGTGGTGGGTTTCCGTTCCGGGCTAGGGTTAGGGTTAGGGAACGGCAAGGCTTAGGGCACAGGTGAGGGTACGGAAACGTGGGAGGGTCAGGCTACATGCTGACGCACGGGTCAGTGCCAGCGTACGGGCCAGGAGTAGGCTACGGCTTGGGGGTAAGGTGTAGGGCTCGTGGTGGGTTTCCGTTCCGGGCTAGGGTTAGGGTTAGGGAACGGCAAGGCTTAGGGCACAGGTGAGGGTACGGAAACGTGGGAGGGTCAGGCTACGTGCTGACGCACGGGTCAGTGCCAGCGTACGGGCCAGGAGTAGGCTACGGCGTAGGGTAAGGTGTAGGGTTGGTGGTGGGTTTCCGTTCCGTGCTACGGTTAGGGTTAGGGAACGGCAAGGCTTAGGGCACAGGTGAGTGTACAGAAACGTGGGAGGGTCAGGCTACGTGCTGACGCACGGGTCAGTGCCAGCGTACGGGCCAGGAGTAGGCTACGGCTTGGGGGTAAGGTGTAGGGCTGGTGGTGGGTTTCCGTTCCGGGCTAGGGTTAGGGTTAGGGAATGGCAAGGCTTAGGGCACAGGTGAGGGTACGGAAACGTGGGAGGGTCAGGCTACGTGCTGACGCACGGGTCAGTGCCAGCGTACGGGCCTGGAGTAGGCTACGGCTTGGGGGTATGTTGTAGGGCTGGTGGTGGGTTTCCGTTCCGGGCTAGGGTTAGGGTTAGGGAACGGCAAGGCTTAGGGCACAGGTGAGGGTACGGAAACGTGGCAGGGTCAGGGTACGTGCTGACGCACGGGTCAGTGCCAGCGTAAGGGCCAGGAGTAGGCTACGGCTTGGGGGTAAGTTGTAGGGCTGGTGGTGGGTTTCCGTTCCGGGCTAGGGTTAGGGTTAGGGAACGGCAAGGCTTATGGCACAGGTGAGGGTATGGAAACGTGGGAGGGTCAGGCTACGTGCTGACGCACGGGTCAGTGCCAGCGTACGGGCCAGGAGTAGGCTAAGGTGTAGGGTAAGGTGTAGGGCTGGTGGTGGGTTTCCGTTCAGGGCTAGGGTGAGGGTTAGGGAACGGCAAGGCTTAGGGCACAGGTGAGGGTACGGAAACGTGGGAGGGTCAGGCTACGTGCTGACGCATGGGTCAGTGCCAGCGTACGGGCCAGGAGTAGGCTACGGCGTAGGGTAAGGTGTAGGGCTGGTGGTGGGTTTCCGTTCCGGGCTAGGGTTAGAGTTAGGGAACGGCAAGGCTTAGGGCACAGGTGAGGGTATGGAAACGTGGGAGGGTCAGGCTACGTGGTGTCGCACGGGTCAGTGCCAGCGTACGGGCCAGGAGTAGGCTAAGGTGTAGGGTAAGGTGTAGGGCTTTTGGTGGGTTTTCGTTTCGGGCTAGGGTTAGGGTTAGGGAACGGCAAGGCTTAGGGCACAGGTGAGGGTATGGAAACGTGGGAGGGTCAGGCTACGTGCTGACGCACGGGTCAGTGCCAGCGTACCGGCCAGGTGTAGGCTACGGCTTCTGGGTAAGGTGTAGGGCTGGTGGTGGGTTTCCGTTCCGGGCTAGGTTTAGGGTTAGGGAACGGCAAGGCTTAGGGCACAGGTGAGGGTACGGAAACGTGGGAGGGTCAGGCTACGTGCTGATGCACGGGTCAGTGCCAGCGTACGGGCCAGGAGTAGGCTACGGCTTTGGGGTAAGGTGTAGGGCTGGTGGTGGGTTTCCGTTCCGGGCTAGGGTTAGGGTTAGGGAACGGCAAGGCTTAGGGCACAGGTGAGGGTACGGAAACGTGGGAGGGTCAGGCTACGTGCTGACGCACGGGTCAGTGCCAGCGTACGGGCCAGGAGTAGTCTACAATGTAGGGTAAGGTGTAGGGCTGGTGGTGGGTTTCCGTTCCGGGCTAGGGTTAGGGTTAGGGAACGGCAACTCTTAGGGCACAGGTGAGGGTACGGAAACGTGGGAGGGTCAGACTACGTGCTGACGCATGGGTCAGTCCCAGCGTACGGGCCTGGAGTAGGCTACAGCGTAGGGTAAGGTGTAGGGCTGGTGGTGGGTTTCCGTTCCGGGCTAGGGTTAGGGTTAGGGAACGGCAAGGCTTAGGGCACAGGTGAGGGTACAGAAACGTGGGAGGGTCAGGCTACGTGCTGACGCATGGGTCAGTGACAGCGTACGGGCCAGGAGTAGGCTACGGCTTGGGGGTAAGGTGTAGGGCTGGCGGTGGGTTTCCGTTCCGGGCTAGGGTTAGGGTTAGGGAACGGCAAGGCTTAGGGCACAGGTGAGGGTACAGAAACGTGGGAGGGTCAGGGTACGTGCTGACGCACGAGTCAGTGCCAGCGTACTGGCCAGGAGTAGGCTACGGCTTGGGGGTAAGCTGTAGGGCTGGTGGTGGGTTTCCGTTCCGGGCTAGGGTTAGGGTTAGGGAACGGCAAGGCTTAGGGCACAGGTGAGGGTACGGAAACGTGGGAGGGTCAGGCTACGTGCTGACGCACGGGTGAGTGCCAGCGTACGGGCCAGGACTAGGCTACGGCTTGGGGTAAGTTGTAGGGCTGGTGGTGGGTTTCCGTTCCGGGCTAGGGTTAGGGTTAGGGAACGGCAAGGCTTAGGGCACAGGTGAGGGTACGGAAACGTGGGAGGGTCAGGCTACGTGCTGACGCACGGGTCAGTGCCAGCGTACGGGCCAGGAGTAGGCTACGGCTTGGGGGTAAGTTGTAGGGCTGGTGGTGGGTTTCCGTTCCGGGCTAGGGTTAGGGTTAGGGAACGGCAAGGCTTAGGGCACAGGTGAGGGTATGGAAACGTGGGAGGGTCAGGCTACGTGCTGACGCACGGGTCAGTGCCAGCGTACGGGCCAGGAGTACGCTAAGGTGTAGGGTAATGTGTAGGGCTGGTGGTGGGTTTCCGTTCCGGGCTAGGGTTAGGGTTAGGGAACGGCAAGGCTTAGGGCACAGGTGAGGGTACGGAAACGTGGGAGGGTCAGGCTACGTGCTGACGCACGGGTCAGTGCCAGCGTACGGGCCAGGAGTAGGCTACGGCGTAGGGTAAGGTGTAGGGCTGGTGGTGGGTTTCCGTTCCGGGCTAGGGTTAGGGTTAGGGAACGGCAAGGCTTAGGGCACAGGTGAGGGTATGGAAACGTGGGAGGGTCAGGCTTCGTGGTGACGCACGGGTCAGTGCCAGCGTACGGGCCAGGAGTAGGCTAAGGTGTAGGGTAAGGTGTAGGGCTGGTGGTGGGTTTCCGTTCCAGGCTAGGGTTAGGGTTAGGGAACGGCAAGGCTTAGGGCACAGGTGAGGGTATGGAAACGTGGGAGGGTCAGGCTACGTGCTGATGCACGGGTCAGTGCCAGCGTACCGGCCAGGTGTAGGCTACGGCTTCTGGGTAATGTGTAGGGCTGGTGGTGGGTTTCCGTTCGGGGCTAGGGTTAGGGTTAGGGAACGGCAAGGCTTAGGGCACAGGTGAGGGTACGGGAACGTGGGAGGGTCAGGCTACGTGCTGATGCACGGGTCAGTGCCAGCGTACGGGCCAGGAGTAGGCTACGGCTTGGGGTAAGGTGTAGGGCTGGTGGTGGGTTTCCGTTCCGGGCTAGGGTTAGGGTTAGGGAACAGCAAGGCTTAGGGCACAGGTGAGGGTACGGAAACGTGGGAGGGTCAGGCTACGTGCTGATGCACGGGTCAGTGCCAGCGTACCGGCCAGGTGTAGGCTACGGCTTGTGGGTAAGGTGTAGGGCTGGTGGTGGGTTTCCATTCCAGGCTAGGTTAAGGGTTAGGGAACGGCAAGGCTTAGGGCACAGGTGAGGGTACAGAAACGTGGGAGGGTCAGGCTACGTGCTGACGCACGGGTCAGTGCCAGCGTACGGGCCAGGAGTAGGCTACGGCGTAGGGTAAGGTGTAGGGCTGGTGGTGGGTTTCCATTCCGGGCTAGGGTTAGGGTTAGGGAACGGCAAGGCTTAGGGCACAGGTGAGGGTACGGAAACGTGGGAGGGTCAGGCTACGTACTGATGCACGGGTCAGTGCCAGCGTACCGGACAGGTGTAGGCTACTGCTTGTGGGTAAGGTGTAGGGCTGGTGGTGGGTTTCCGTTCCGGGCTAGGGTTAGGGTTAGGGAACGGCAAGGCTTACGGCACAGGTGAGGGTACGGAAACGTGGGAGGGTCAGGCTACGTGCTGACGCACGGGTCAGTGCCAGCGTACGGGCCAGGAGTAGGCTACGGCTTGGGGGTAAGGTGTAGGGCTGGTGGTGGGTTTCCGTTCCGGGCTAGGGTTAGGGTTAGGGAACGGCAAGGCTTAGGGCACAGGTGAGGGTACGGAAACGTAGGAGGGTCAGGCTACGTGCTGACGCACGGGTCAGTGCCAGCGTACGGGTCAGGAGTAGGCTACGGCGTAGGGTAAGGTGTAGGGCTGGTGGTGGGTTTCCGTTCCGGGCTAGGGTTAGGGTTAGGGAACGGCAAGGCTTAGGGCACAGGTGAGGGTACGGAAACGTGGGAGGGTCAGGCTACGTGCTGACGCACGGGTCAGTGCCAGCGTACGGGCCAGGTGTAGGCTACGGCTTGGTGGTAAGGTGTAGGGCTGGTGGTGGGTTTCCGTTCCGGGCTAGGGTTAGGGTTAGGGAACGGCAAGGCTTAGGGCACAGGTGAGGGTACGGAAACGTGGGAGGGTCAGGCTACGTGCTGACGCACGAATCAGTGCCAGCGTACGGGCCAGGAGTAGGCTACGGTGTAGGGTAAGGTGTAGGGCTGGTGGTGGGTTTCCGTTCCGTGCTAGGGTTAGGGTTAGGGAACGGCAAGGCTTAGGGCACAGGTGAGGGTACGGAAACGTAGGAGGGTCAGGCTACGTGCTGACGCACGGGTCAGTGCCAGCGTACGGGCCAGGAGTAGGCTACGGCGAAGGGTAAGGTGTAGGGCTGGTGGTGGGTTTCCGTTCCGGGCTAGGGTTAGGGTTAGGGAACGGCAAGGCTTAGGGCACAGGTGAGGGTACGGAAACGTGGGAGGGTAGGGCTACGTGCTGACGCACGGGTCAGTGCCAGCGTACCGGCCAGGTATAGGCTACGGCTTGTGGGTAAGTTGTAGGGCTGGTGGTGGGTTTCCGTTCCGGGCTAGGGTTAGGGTTAGGGAACGGCAAGGCTTAGGGCACAGGTGAGGGTACGGAAACGTGGGAGGGTCAGGCTACGTGCTGACGCACGGGTCAGTGCCAGCGTACGGGCCAGGAGTAGGCTACGGCTTGGGGGTAAGGTGTAGGGCTCGTGGTGGGTTTCCGTTCCGGGCTAGGGTTAGGGTTAGGGAACGGCAAGGCTTAGGGCACAGGTGAGGGTACGGAAACGTGGGAGGGTCAGGCTACGTGCTGACGCACGGGTCAGTGCCAGCGTACGGGCCAGGAGTAGGCTACGGCGTAGGGTAAGGTGTAGGGTTGGTGGTGGGTTTCCGTTCCGTGCTAGGGTTAGGGTTAGGGAACGGCAAGGCTTAGGGCACAGTTGAGTGTACAGAAACGTGGGAGGGTCAGGCTACGTGCTGACGCACGGGTCAGTGCCAGCGTACGGGCCAGGAGTAGGCTACGGCTTGGGGGTAAGGTGTAGGGCTGGTGGTGGGTTTCCGTTCCGGGCTAGGGTTAGGGTTAGGGAATGGCAAGGCTTAGGGCACAGGTGAGGGTACGGAAACGTGGGAGGGTCAGGCTACGTGCTGACGCACGGGTCAGTGCCAGCGTACGGGCCAGGAGTAGGCTACGGCTTGGGGGTAAGGTGTAGGGCTGGTGGTGGGTTTCCGTTCCGGGCTAGGGTTAGGGTTAGGGAACGGCAAGGCTTAGGGCACAGGTGAGGGTACGGAAACGTGGGAGGGTCAGGCTACGTGCTGACGCACGGGTCAGTGCCAGCGTACGGGCCAGGAGTAGGCTACGGCTTGGGGGTAAGTTGTAGGGCTGGTGGTGGGTTTCCGTTCCGGGCTAGGGTTAGGGTTAGGGAACGGCAAGGCTTAGGGCACAGGTGAGGGTATGGAAACGTGGGAGGGTCAGGCTACGTGCTGACGCACGGGTCAGTGCCAGCGTACGGGCCAGGAGTACGCTAAGGTGTAGGGTAATGTGTAGGGCTGGTGGTGGGTTTCCGTTCCGGGCTAGGGTTAGGGTTAGGGAACGGCAAGGCTTAGGGCACAGGTGAGGGTACGGAAACGTGGGAGGGTCAGGCTACGTGCTGACGCACGTGTCAGTGCCAGCGTACGGGCCAGGAGTAGGCTACGACGTAGGGTAAGGTGTAGGGCTGGTGGTGGGTTTCCGTTCCGGGCTAGGGTTAGGGTTAGGGAACGGCAAGGCTTAGGGCACAGGTGAGGGTACGGAAACGTGGGAGGGTCAGGCTACGTGCTGACGCACGGGTCAGTGCCAGCGTACGGGCCAGGAGTAGGCTACGGCTTGGGGGTAAGGTGTAGGGCTGGTGGTGGGTTTCCGTTCCGGGCTAGGGTTAGGGTTAGGGAACGGCAAGGCTTAGGGCACAGGTGAGGGTACGGAAACGTGGGAGGGTCAGGCTACGTGCTGACGCACGGGTCAGTGCCAGCGTACGGGCCAGGAGTAGGCTACGGTGTAGGGTAAGGTGTAGGGCTGGTGGTGGGTTTCCGTTCCGTGCTAGGGTTAGGGTTAGGGAACGGCAAGGCTTAGGGCACAGGTGAGGGTACGGAAACGTAGGAGGGTCAGGCTACGTGCTGACGCACGGGTCAGTGCCAGCGTACGGGCCAGGAGTAGGCTACGGCGAAGGGTAATGTGTAGGGCTGGTGGTGGGTTTCCGTTCCGGGCTAGGGTTAGGGTTAGGGAACGGCAAGGCTTAGGGCACAGGTGAGGGTACGGAAACGTGGGAGGGTCAGGCTACGTGCTGACGCACGGGTCAGTGCCAGCGTACCGGCCAGGTATAGGCTACGGCTTGTGGGTAAGTTGTAGGGCTGGTGGTGGGTTTCCGTTCCGGGCTAGGGTTAGGGTTAGGGAACGGCAAGGCTTAGGGCACAGGTGAGGGTACGGAAACGTGGGAGGGTCAGGCTACATGCTGACGCACGGGTCAGTGCCAGCGTACGGGCCAGGAGTAGGCTACGGCTTGGGGGTAAGGTGTAGGGCTCGTGGTGGGTTTCCGTTCCGGGCTAGGGTTAGGGTTAGGGAACGGCAAGGCTTAGGGCACAGGTGAGGGTACGGAAACGTGGGAGGGTCAGGCTACGTGCTGACGCACGGGTCAGTGCCAGCGTACGGGCCAGGAGTAGGCTACGGCGTAGGGTAAGTTGTAGGGTTGGTGGTGGGTTTCCGTTCCGTGCTACGGTTAGGGTTAGGGAACGGCAAGGCTTAGGGCACAGGTGAGTGTACAGAAACGTGGGAGGGTCAGGCTACGTGCTGACGCACGGGTCAGTGCCAGCGTACGGGCCAGGAGTAGGCTACGGCTTGGGGGTAAGGTGTAGGGCTGGTGGTGGGTTTCCGTTCCGGGCTAGGGTTAGGGTTAGGGAATGGCAAGGCTTAGGGCACAGGTGAGGGTACGGAAACGTGGGAGGGTCAGGCTACGTGCTGACGCACGGGTCAGTGCCAGCGTACGGGCCTGGAGTAGGCTACGGCTTGGGGGTATGTTGTAGGGCTGGTGGTGGGTTTCCGTTCCGGGCTAGGGTTAGGGTTAGGGAACGGCAAGGCTTAGGGCACAGGTGAGGGTACGGAAACGTGGCAGGGTCAGGGTACGTGCTGACGCACGGGTCAGTGCCAGCGTAAGGGCCAGGAGTAGGCTACGGCTTGGGGGTAAGTTGTAGGGCTGGTGGTGGGTTTCCGTTCCGGGCTAGGGTTAGGGTTAGGGAACGGCAAGGCTTATGGCACAGGTGAGGGTATGGAAACGTGGGAGGGTCAGGCTACGTGCTGACGCACGGGTCAGTGCCAGCGTACGGGCCAGGAGTAGGCTAAGGTGTAGGGTAAGGTGTAGGGCTGGTGGTGGGTTTCCGTTCAGGGCTAGGGTGAGGGTTAGGGAACGGCAAGGCTTAGGGCACAGGTGAGGGTACGGAAACGTGGGAGGGTCAGGCTACGTGCTGACGCATGGGTCAGTGCCAGCGTACGGGCCAGGAATAGGCTACGGCGTAGGGTAAGGTGTAGGGCTGGTGGTGGGTTTCCGTTCCGGGCTAGGGTTAGAGTTAGGGAACGGCAAGGCTTAGGGCACAGGTGAGGGTATGGAAACGTGGGAGGGTCAGGCTACGTGGTGTCGCACGGGTCAGTGCCAGCGTACGGGCCAGGAGTAGGCTAAGGTGTAGGGTAAGGTGTAGGGCTTTTGGTGGGTTTTCGTTTCGGGCTAGGGTTAGGGTTAGGGAACGGCAAGGCTTAGGGCACAGGTGAGGGTATGGAAACGTGGGAGGGTCAGGCTACGTGCTGACGCACGGGTCAGTGCCAGCGTACCGGCCAGGTGTAGGCTACGGCTTCTGGGTAAGTTGTAGGGCTGGTGGTGGGTTTCCGTTCCGGGCTAGGTTTAGGGTTAGGGAACGGCAAGGCTTAGGGCACAGGTGAGGGTACGGAAACGTGGGAGGGTCAGGCTACGTGCTGATGCACGGGTCAGTGCCAGCGTACGGGCCAGGAGTAGGCTACGGCTTTGGGGTAAGGTGTAGGGCTGGTGGTGGGTTTCCGTTCCGGGCTAGGGTTAGGGTTAGGGAACGGCAAGGCTTAGGGCACAGGTGAGGGTACGGAAACGTGGGAGGGTCAGGCTACGTGCTGACGCACGGGTCAGTGCCAGCGTACCGGCCAGGTGTAGGCTACGGCTTGTGGGTAAGGTGTAGGGCTGGTGGTGGGTTTCCATTCCAGGCTACGTTTAGGGTTAGGGAACGGCAAGGCTTAGGGCACAGGTGAGGGTACAGAAACGTGGGAGGGTCAGGCTACGTGCTGACGCACGGGTCAGTGCCAGCGTACGGGCCAGGAGTAGGCTATGGCGTAGGGTAAGGTGTAGGGCTGGTGGTGGGTTTCCGTTCCGGGCTAGGGTTAGGGTTAGGGAACGGCAAGGCTGAGGGCACAGGTGAGGGTACGGAAACGTGGGAGGGTCAGGCTACGTGCTGATGCACGGGTCAGTGCCAGCGTACGGGCCAGGAGTAGGCTACGGCGTAGGGTAAGGTGTAGGGCTGGTGGTGGGTTTCCGTTTCGGGCTAGGGTTAGGGTTAGGGAACGGCAAGGCTTAGGGCACAGGTGAGGGTACGGAAACGTGGGAGGGTCAGGCTACGTGCTGACGCACGGGTCAGTGCCAGCGTACCGGCCAGGTGTAGGCTACTGCTTGTGGGTAAGGTGTAGGGCTGGTGGTGTGTTTCCGTTCGGGGCTAGGGTTAGGGTTAGGGAACGGCAAGGCTTAGGGCACAGGTGAGGGTACGGAAACGTGGGAGGGTCAGGCTACGTGCTGACGCACGGGTCAGTGCCAGCGTACGGGCCAGGAGTAGGCTACGGCTTGGGGGTAAGGTGTAGGGCTGGTGGTGGGTTTCCGTTCTGGGCTAGGGTTAGGGTTAGGGAACGGCAAGGCTTAGGGCACAGGTGAGGGTACGTAAACGTGGGAGGGTCAGGCTACGTGTTGACGCACGGGTCAGTGCCAGCGTACGGGCCAGGAGTAGGCTACGGCGTAGGGTAAGGTGTAGGGCTGGTGGTGGGTTTCCGTTCCGGGCTAGGGTTAGGGTTAGGGAACGGCAAGGCTTAGGGCACAGGTGAGGGTACGGAAACGTGGGAGGGTCAGGCTACGTGCTGACGCACGGGTCAGTGCCAGCGTACGGGCCAGGAGTAGGCTACGGCTTGGGGGTAAGGTGTAGGGCTGGTGGTGGGTTTCCGTTCCGGGCTAGGGTTAGGGTTAGGGAACGGCAAGGCTTAGGGCACAGGTGAGGGTACGGAAATGTGGGAGGGTCAGGCTACGTGCTGACGCACGGGTCAGTGCCAGCGTATGGGCCAGGAGTAGGCTACGGCGTAGGGTAAGGTGTAGGGCTGGTGGTGGGTTTCCGTTCCGGGCTAGGGTTAGGGTTAGGGAACGGCAAGGCTTAGGGCACAGGTGAGGGTACGGAAACGTGGGAGGGTCAGGCTACGTGCTGACACACGGGTCAGTGCCAGCGTACGGGCCAGGAGTAGGCTACGGCTTGTGGGTAAGGTGTAGGGCTGGTGTTGGGTTTCCGTTCCGGTCTAGGGTTAGGGTTAGGGAACGGCAAGGCTTACGGCACAGGTGAGGGTACGGAAACGTGGGAGGGTCAGGCTACGTGCTGACGCACGGGTCAGTGCCAGCGTACGTGCCAGGACTAGGCTACGGCTTGGGGGTAAGTTGTAGGGCTGGTGGTGGGTTTCCATTCCGGGCTAGGGTTAGGGTTAGGGAACGGCAAGGCTTAGGGCACAGGTGAGGGTACGGAAACGTGGGAGGGTCAGGCTACGTGCTGACGCACGGGTCAGTGCCAGCGTACGGGCCAGGAGTAGGCTACGGCTTGGGGGTAAGTTGTAGGGCTGGTGGTGGGTTTCCGTTCCGGGCTAGGGTTAGGGTTAGAGAACGGCAAGGCTTAGGGCACAGGTGAGGGTATGGAAACGTGGGAGGGTCAGGCTACGTGCTGACGCACGGGTCAGTGCCAGCGTACGGGCCAGGAGTAGGCTACGGCGTAGGGTAATGTGTAGGGCTGGTGGTGGTTTTCCGTTCCGGGCTAGGGTTAGGGTTAGGGAACGGCAAGGCTTAGGGCACAGGTGAGGGTACGGAAACGTGGGAGGGTCAGGCTACGTGATGACGCACGGGTCAGTGCCAGCGTACGGGCCAGGACTAGGCTACGGCTTGGGGGTAAGTTGTATGGCTGGTGGTGGGTTTCCGTTCCGGGCTAGGGTTAGGGTTAGGGAACGGCAAGGCTTAGGGCACAGGTGAGGGTACGGAAACGTGGGAGGGCCAGGCTACGTGCTGACGCACGGGTCAGTGCCAGCGTAAGGGCCAGGAGTAGGCTACGGCTTGGGGGTAAGTTGTAGGGCTGGTGGTGGGTTTCCGTTCCGGGCTAGGGTTAGGGTTAGGGAACGGCAAGGCTTAGGGCACAGGTGAGGGTATGGAAACGTGGGAGGGTCAGGCTACGTGGTGACGCACGGGTCAGTGCCAGCGTACGGGCCAGGAGTAGGCTAAGGTGTAGGGTAAGGTGTAGGGCTTTTGGTGGGTTTCCGTTTCGGGCTAGGGTTAGGGTTAGGGAACGGCAAGGCTTAGGGCACAGGTGAGGGTATGGAAACGTGGGAGGGTCAGGCTACGTGCTGACGCACGGGTCAGTGCCAGCGTACCGGCCAGGTGTAGGCTACGGCTTCTGGGTAAGTTGTAGGGCTGGTGGTGGGTTTCCGTTCCGGGCTAGGGTTAGGGTTAGGGAACGGCAAGGCTTAGGGCACAGGTGAGGGTACGGAAACGTGGGAGGGTCAGGCTACGTGCTGATGCACGGGTCAGTGCCAGCGTACGGGCCAGGAGTAGGCTACGGCTTGGGGGTAAGGTGTAGGGCTGGTGGTGGGTTTCCGTTCCGGGCTAGGGTTAGGGTTAGGGAACGGCAAGGCTTAGGGCACAGGTGAGGGTACGGAAACGTGGGAGGGTCAGGCTACGTGCTGATGCACGGGTCAGTGCCAGCGTACCGGCCAGGTGTAGGCTACGGCTTGTGGGTAAGGTGTAGGGCTGGTGGTGGGTTTCCATTGCAGGCTAGGTTTAGGGTTAGGGAACGGCAAGGCTTAGGGCACAGGTGAGGGTACAGAAACGTGGGAGGGTCAGGCTACGTGCTGACGCACGGTTCAGTGCCAGCGTACGGGCCAGGAGTAGGCTACGGCGTAGGGTAAGGTGTAGGGCTGGTGGTGGGTTTCCGTTCCGGGCTAGGGTTAGGGTTAGGGAACGGCAAGGCTGAGGGCACAGGTGAGGGTACGGAAACGTGGGAGGGTCAGGCTACGTGCTGATGCACGGGTCAGTGCCTGCGTACGGGCCAGGAGTAGGCTACGGCGTAGGGTAAGGTGTAGGGCTGGTGGTGGGTTTCCGTTCCGGGCTAGGGTTAGGGTTAGGGAACGGCAAGGCTTAGGGCACAGGTGAGGGTACGGAAACGTGGGAGGGTCAGGCTACGTGCTGATGCACGGGTCAGTGCCAGCGTACGGGCCAGGAGTAGGCTACGGCTTGGGGGTAAGGTGTAGGGCTGGTGGTGGGTTTCAGTTCCGGGCTAGGGTTAGGGTTAGGGAACGGCAAGGCTTAGGGCACAGGTGAGGGTACGGAAACGTGGGAGGGTCAGGCTACGTGCTGACGCACGGGTCAGTGCCAGCGTACCGGCCAGGTATAGGCTACGGCTTGTGGGTAAGGTGTAGGGCTGTTGGTGGGTTTCCGTTCCGGGCTAGGGTTAGGGTTAGGGAACGGCAAGGCTTAGGGCACAGGTGAGGGTACGGAAACGTGGGAGGGTCAGGCTACGTGCTGACGCACTGGTCAGTGCCAGCGTACGGGCCAGGACTAGGCTACGGCTTGGGGGTAAGGTGTAGGGCTGGTGGTGGGTTTCCGTTCCGGGCTAGGGTTAGGGTTAGGGAACGGCAAGGCTTAGGGCACAGGTGAGGGTACGGAAACGTGGGAGGGTCAGGCTACGTGCTGACGCACGGGTCAGTGCCAGCGTACGGGCCAGGAGTAGGCTACGGCTTGTGGGTAAGGTGTAGGGTTGGTGGTGGGTTTCCGTTCCGTGCTAGGGTTAGGGTTAGCTAACGGCAAGGCTTAGGGCACAGGTGAGGGTACAGAAACGTGGGAGGGTCAGGCTACGTGCTGACGCACGGGTCAGTGCCAGCGTACGGGCCAGGAGTAGGCTATGGCTTGGGGGTAAGGTGTAGGGCTGGTGGTGGGTTTCCGTTCCGGGCTAGGGTTAGGGTTAGGGAATGGCAAGGCTTAGGGCACAGGTGAGGGTACGGAAACTTGGGAGGGTCAGGCTACGTACTGACGCACGGGTCAGTGCCAGCGTACGGGCCAGGAGTAGGCTACGGCTTGGGGGTATGTTGTAGGGCTGGTGGTGGGTTTCCGTTCCGGGCTAGGGTTAGGGTTAGGGAACGGCAAGGCTTAGGGCACAGGTGAGGGTACAGAAACGTGGGAGGGTCAGGCTACGTGCTGACGCACGGGTCAGTGCCAGCGTACGGGCCAGGAGTAGGCTACGGCTTGGGGGTAAGGTGTAGGGCTTTTGGTGGGTTTCCGTTCCGGGCTAGGGTTAGGGTTAGGGAACGGCAAGGCTTAGGGCCCAGGTGAGGGTACGGAAACGTGGGAGGGTGAGGCTACGTGCTGACGCACGGGTCAGTGCCAGCGTACGGGCCAGGAGTAGGCTACGGCGTAGGGTAAGGTGTAGGGCTGGTGGTGGGTTTCCATTCCGGGCTAGGGTTAGGGTTAGGGAACGGCAAGGCTTAGGGCACAGGTGAGGGTATAGAAACGTGGGAGGGTCAGGCTACGTGCTGATGCACGTGTCGGTGCCAGCGTAAAGGCCAGGTGTAGGCTACGGCTTGGGGGTAAGGTGTAGGGCTGGTGGTGGGTTTCCGTTACGGGCTAGGGTTAGGGTTAGGGAACGGCAAGGCTTAGGGCACAGGTGAGTGTATGGAAACGTGGGAGGGTCAGACTACGTGCTGACGCATGGGTCAGTGCCAGCGTACGGGCCAGGAGTAGGCTACGGCTTGGGGGTAAGGTGTAGGGCTGGCGGTGGGTTTCCGTTCCGGGCTAGGGTTAGGGTTAGGGAACGGCAAGGCTTAGGGCACAGGTGAGGGTACAGAAACGTGGGAGGGTCAGGCTACGTGCTGACTCACGGGTCAGTGCCAGCGTACGGGCCAGGAGTAGGCTACGGCTCGGGGGTAAGGTGTAGGGCTGGTGGTGGGTTTCCGTTCCGGGCTAGGATTAGGGTTAGGGAACGGCAAGGCTTAGGGCACAGGTGAGGGTACGGAAACGTGGGAGGGTCAGGCTACGTGCTGACGCACGGGTCAGTGCCATCGTACGGGCCAGGAGTAGGCTACAACGTAGGGTAAGGAGTAGGGCTGGTGGTGGGTTTCCGTTCTGGGCTAGGGTTAGGGTTAGGGAACGGCAAGGTTTAGGGCACAGGTGAGGGTACGGAAACGTGGGAGGGTCAGGCTACGTGCTGACGCACGGGTCAGTGCCAGCGTACCGGCCAGGAGTAGGCTACGGCTTGGGGGTAAGCTGTAGGGCGGGTGGTGGGTTTCCGTTCCGGGCTAGGGTTAGGGTTAGGGAACGGCAAGGCTTAGGGCACAGGTGAGGGTACGGAAACGTGGGAGGGTCAGGCTACGTGCTGACGCACGGGTCAGTGCCAGCGTACGGGCCAGGAGTAGGCTACGGCTTGGGGGTAAGTTGTAGGGCTGGTGGTGGGTTTCCGTTCCGGGCTAGGGTTAGGGTTAGGGAACAGCAAGGCGTAGGGCACAGGTGAGAGTACGGAAACGTGGGAGGGTCAGGCTACGTGCTGACGCACGGGTCAGTGCCTCGTACCGGCCAGGAGTAGGCTACGGCTTGGGGGTAAGCTGTAGGGCTGGTGGTGGGTTTCCGTTCCGGGCTAGGGTTAGGGTTAGGGAACGGCAAGGCTTAGGGCACAGGTGAGGGTACGGAAACGTGGGAGGGTCAGGCTACGTGCTGACGCACGGGTCAGTGCCAGCGTACGGGCCAGGAGTAGGCTACGGCTTGGGGGTAAGCTGTAGGGCTGGTGGTGGGTTTCCGTTCCGGGCTAGGGTTAGGGTTAGGGAACGGCAAGGCTTAGGGCACAGGTGAGGGTACGGAAACGTGGGAGGGTCAGGCTACGTGCTGACGCACGGGTCAGTGCCAGCGTACGGGCCAGGAGTAGGCTATGGCTTGGGGGTAAGCTGTAGGGCTGGTGGTGGGTTTCCGTTCCGGGCTAGGGTTAGGGTTAGGGAACGGCAAGGCTTAGGGCACAGGTGAGGGTACGGAAACGTGGGAGGGTCAGGCTACGTGCTGAAGCACGGGTCAGTGCCAGCGTACGGGCCAGGACTAGGCTACGGCTTGGGGGTAAGTTGTAGGGCTGGTGGTGGGTTTCCGTTCCGGGCTAGGGTTAGGGTTAGGGAACGGCAAGGCTTAGGGCACAGGTGAGGGTATGGAAACGTGGGAGGGTCAGGCTACGTGGTGACGCACGGGTCAGTGCCAACGTACGGGCCAGGAGTAGGCTAAGGTTTAGGGTAAGGTGTAGGGCTGGTGGTGGGTTTCCGTTCCGGGCTAGGGTTAGGGTTAGGGAACGGCAAGGCTTAGGGCACAGGTGAGGGTATGGAAACGTGGGAGGGTCAGGCTACGTGCTGATGCACGGGTCAGTGCCAGCGTACCGGCCAGGTGTAGGCTACGGCTTCTGGGTAAGGTGTAGGGCTGGTGGTGGGTTTCCGTTCCGGGCTAGGGTTAGGGTTAGGGAACGCAAGGCTTAGGGCACAGGTGAGGGTACGGAAACGTGGGAGGGTCAGGCTACGTGCTGATGCACGGGTCAGTGCCAGCGTACGGGCCAGGAGTAGGCTACGGCTTGGGGGTAAGGTGTAGGGCTGGTGGTGGGTTTCCGTTCCAGGCTAGGGTTAGGGTTAGGGAACGGCAAGGCTTAGGGCACAGGTGAGGGTACGGAAACGTGGGAGGGTCAGGCTACGTGCTGATGCACGGGTCAGTGCCAGCGTACCGGCCAGGTGTAGGCTACGGCTTGTGGGTAAGGTGTAGGGCTGGTGGTGGGTTTCCATTCCAGGCTAGGTTAAGGGTTAGGGAACGGCAAGGCTTAGGGCACAGGTGAGGGTACAGAAACGTGGGAGGGTCAGGCTACGTGCTGACGCACGGGTCAGTGCCAGCGTACGGGCCAGGAGTAGGCTACGGCTTGGGGGTAAGGTGTAGGGCTGGTGGTGGGTTTCCGTTCCGGGCTAGGGTTAGGGTTAGGGAACGGCAAGGCTTAGGGCACAGGTGAGGGTACGGAAACGTGGGAGGGTCAGGCTACGTGCTGACGCACGGGTCAGTGCCAGCGTACGGGCCAGGAGTAGGCTACGGCTTGTGGGTAAGGTGTAGGGTTGGTAGTGGGTTTCCGTTCCGTGCTAGGGTTAGGGTTAGGGAACGGCAAGGCTTAGGGCACAGGTGAGGGTACAGAAACGTGGGAGGGTCAGGCTACGTGCTGACGCACGGGTCAGTGCCAGCGTACGGGCCAGGAGTAGGCTATGGCTTGGGGGTAAGGTGTAGGGCTGGTGGTGGGTTTCCGTTCCGGGCTAGGGTTAGGGTTAGGGAATGGCAAGGCTTAGGGCACAGGTGAGGGTACGGAAACTTGGGAGGGTCAGGCTACGTACTGACGCACGGGTCAGTGCCAGCGTACGGGCCAGGAGTAGGCTACGGCTTGGGGGTATGTTGTAGGGCTGGTGGTGGGTTTCCGTTCCGGGCTAGGGTTAGGGTTAGGGAACGGCAAGGCTTAGGGCACAGGTGAGGGTACAGAAACGTGGGAGGGTCAGGCTACGTGCTGACGCACGGGTCAGTGCCAGCGTACGGGCCAGGAGTAGGCTACGGCTTGGGGGTAAGGTGTAGGGCTTTTGGTGGGTTTCCGTTCCGGGCTAGGGTTAGGGTTAGGGAACGGCAAGGCTTAGGGCACAGGTGAGGGTACGGAAACGTGGGAGGGTGAGGCTACGTGCTGACGCACGGGTCAGTGCCAGCGTACGGGCCAGGAGTAGGCTACGGCGTAGGGTAAGGTGTAGGGCTGGTGGTGGGTTTCCATTCCGGGCTAGGGTTAGGGTTAGGGAACGGCAAGGCTTAGGGCACAGGTGAGGGTACAGAAACGTGGGAGGGTCAGGCTACGTGCTGATGCACGTGTCAGTGCCAGCGTAAAGGCCAGGTGTAGGCTACGGCTTGGGGGTAAGGTGTAGGGCTGGTGGTGGGTTTCCGTTACGGGCTAGGGTTAGGGTTAGGGAACGGCAAGGCTTAGGGCACAGGTGAGTGTATGGAAACGTGGGAGGGTCAGACTACGTGCTGACGCATGGGTCAGTGCCAGCGTACGGGCCTGGAGTAGGCTACAGCGTAGGGTAAGGTGTAGGGCTGGTGGTGGGTTTCCGTTCCGGGCTAGGGTTAGGGTTAGGGAACGGCAAGGCTTAGGGCACAGGTGAGGGTACAGAAACGTGGGAGGGTCAGGCTACGTGCTGACGCATGGGTCAGTGCCAGCGTACGGGCCAGGAGTAGGCTACGGCTTGGGGGTAAGGTGTAGGGCTGGCGGTGGGTTTCCATTCCGGGCTAGGGTTAGGGTTAGGGAACGGCAAGGCTTAGGGCACAGGTGAGGGTACAGAAACGTGGGAGGGTCAGGCTACGTGCTGACTCACGGGTCAGTGCCAGCGTACGGGCCAGGAGTAGGCTACGGCTCGGGGGTAAGGTGTATGGCTGGTGGTGGGTTTCCGTTCCGGGCTAGGGTTAGGGTTAGGGAACGGCAAGGCTTAGGGCACAGGTGAGGGTACGGAAACGTGGGAGGGTCAGGCTACGTGCTGACGCACGGGTCAGTGCCATCGTACGGGCCAGGAGTAGGCTACAACGTAGGGTAAGGAGTAGGGCTGGTGGTGGGTTTCCGTTCTGGGCTAGGGTTAGGGTTAGGGAACGGCAAGGCTTAGGGCACAGGTGAGGGTACGGAAACGTGGGAGGGTCAGGCTACGTGCTGACGCACGGGTCAGTGCCAGCGTACCGGCCAGGAGTAGGCTACGGCTTGGGGGTAAGCTGTAGGGCGGGTGGTGGGTTTCCGTTCCGGGCTAGGGTTAGGGTTAGGGAACGGCAAGGCTTAGGGCACAGGTGAGGGTACGGAAACGTGGGAGGGTCAGGCTACGTGCTGACGCACGGGTCAGTGCCAGCGTACGGGCCAGGAGTAGGCTACGGCTTGGGGGTAAGTTGTAGGGCTGGTGGTGGGTTTCCGTTCCGGGCTAGGGTTAGGGTTAGGGAACAGCAAGGCGTAGGGCACAGGTGAGAGTACGGAAACGTGGGAGGGTCAGGCTACGTGCTGACGCACGGGTCAGTGCCTCGTACCGGCCAGGAGTAGGCTACGGCTTGGGGGTAAGCTGTAGGGCTGGTGGTGGGTTTCCGTTCCGGGCTAGGGTTAGGGTTAGCGAACGGCAAGGCTTAGGGCACAGGTGAGGGTACGGAAACGTGGGAGGGTCAGGCTACGTGCTGACGCACGGGTCAGTGCCAGCGTACGGGCCAGGAGTAGGCTACGGCTTGGGGGTAAGCTGTAGGGCTGGTGGTGGATTTCCGTTCCGGGCTAGGGTTAGGGTTAGGGAACGGCAAGGCTTAGGGCACAGGTGAGGGTACGGAAACGTGGGAGGGTCAGGCTACGTGCTGACGCTCGGGTCAGTGCCAGCGTACGGGCCAGGAGTAGGCTACGGCTTGGGGGTAAAGTGTAGGGCTGGTGGTGGGTTTCCGTTCTGGGCTAGGGTTAGGGTTAGGGAACGGCAAGGCTTAGGGCACAGGTGAGGGTACGGAAACGTGGGAGGGTCAGGCTACGTGCTGACGCACGGGTCAGTGCCAGCGTACGGGCCAGGAGTAGGCTACGGCGTAGGGTAAGGTGTAGGGCTGGTGGTGGGTTTCCGTTCCGGGCTAGGGTTAGGGTTAGGGAACGGCAAGGCTTAGGGCACAGGTGAGGGTACGGAAACGTGGGAGGGTCAGGCTACGTGCTGACGCACGGGTCAGTGCCAGCGTACGGGCCAGGAGTAGGCTACGGCTTGGGGGTAAGGTGTAGGGCTGGTGGTGGGTTTCCGTTCCGGGCTAGGGTTAGGGTTAGGGAACGGCAAGGCTTAGGGCACAGGTGAGGGTACGGAAACGTGGGAGGGTCAGGCTACGTGCTGACGCACGGGTCAGTGCCAGCGTACGGGCCAGGAGTAGGCTACGGCGTAGGGTAAGGTGTAGGGCTGGTGGTGGGTTTCCGTTCCGGGCTAGGGTTAGGGTTAGGGAACGGCAAGGCTTAGGGCACAGGTGAGGGTACGGAAACGTGGGAGGGTCAGGCTACGTGCTGACACACGGGTCAGTGCCAGCGTACGGGCCAGGAGTAGGCTACGGCTTGTGGGTAAGTTGTAGGGCTGGTGGTGTGTTTCCGTTCCGGGCTAGGGTTAGGGTCAGGGAACGGCAAGGCTTACGGCACAGGTGAGGGTACGGAAACGTGGGAGGGTCAGGCTACGTGCTGACGCACGGGTCAGTGCCAGCGTACGTGCCAGGACTAGGCTACGGCTTGGGGTTAAGTTGTAGGGCTGGTGGTGGGTTTCCATTCCGGGCTAGGGTTAGGGTTAGGGAACGGCAAGGCTTAGGGCACAGGTGAGGGTACGGAAACGTGGGAGGGTCAGGCTACGTGCTGACGCACGGGTCAGTGCCAGCGTACGGGCCAGGAGTAGGCTACGGCTTGGGGGTAAGTTGTAGGGCTGGTGGTGGGTTTCCGTTCCGGGCTAGGGTTAGGGTTAGGGAACGGCAAGGCTTAGGGCACAGGTGAGGGTATGGAAACGTGGGAGGGTCAGGCTACGTGCTGACGCACGGGTCAGTGCCAGCGTACGGGCCAGGAGTAGGCTACGGCGTAGGGTAATGTGTAGGGCTGGTGGTGGTTTTCCGTTCCGGGCTAGGGTTAGGGTTAGGGAACGGCAAGGCTTAGGGCACAGGTGAGGGTACGGAAACGTGGGAGGGTCAGGCTACGTGCTGACGCACGGGTCAGTGCCAGCGTACGGGCCAGGACTAGGCTACGGCTTGGGGGTAAGTTGTATGGCTGGTGGTGGGTTTCCGTTCCGGGCTAGGGTTAGGGTTAGGGAACGGCAAGGCTTAGGGCACAGGTGAGGGTACGGAAACGTGGGAGGGTCAGGCTACGTGCTGACGCACGGGTCAGTGCCAGCGTAAGGGCCAGGAGTAGGCTACGGCTTGGGGGTAAGTTGTAGGGCTGGTGGTGGGTTTCCGTTCCGGGCTAGGGTTAGGGTTAGGGAACGGCAAGGCTTAGGGCACAGGTGAGGGTATGGAAACGTGGGAGGGTCAGGCTACGTGGTGACGCACGGGTCAGTGCCAGCGTACGGGCCAGGAGTAGGCTAAGGTGTAGGGTAAGGTGTAGGGCTTTTGGTGGGTTTCCGTTTCGGGCTAGGGTTAGGGTTAGGGAACGGCAAGGCTTAGGGCACAGGTGAGGGTATGGAAACGTGGGAGGGTCAGGCTACGTGCTGACGCACGGGTCAGTGCCAGCGTACCGGCCAGGTGTAGGCTACGGCTTCTGGGTAAGTTGTAGGGCTGGTGGTGGGTTTCCGTTCCGGGCTAGGGTTAGGGTTAGGGAACGGCAAGGCTTAGGGCACAGGTGAGGGTACGGAAACGTGGGAGGGTCAGGCTACGTGCTGATGCACGGGTCAGTGCCAGCGTACGGGCCAGGAGTAGGCTACGGCTTGAGGGTAAGGTGTAGGGCTGGTGGTGGGTTTCCGTTCCGGGCTAGGGTTAGGGTTAGGGAACGGCAAGGCTTAGGGCACAGGTGAGGGTACGGAAACGTGGGAGGGTCAGGCTACGTGCTGATGCACGGGTCAGTGCCAGCGTACCGGCCAGGTGTAGGCTACGGCTTGTGGGTAAGGTGTAGGGCTGGTGGTGGGTTTCCATTGCAGGCTAGGTTTAGGGTTAGGGAACGGCAAGGCTTAGGGCACAGGTGAGGGTACAGAAACGTGGGAGGGTCAGGCTAGGTGCTGACGCACGGGTCAGTGCCAGCGTACGGGCCAGGACTAGGCTACGGCTTGGGGGTAAGGTGTAGGGCTGGTGGTGGGTTTCCGTTCCGGGCTAGGGTTAGGGTTAGGGAACGGCAAGGCTTAGGGCACAGGTGAGGGTACGGAAACGTGGGAGGGTCAGGCTACGTGCTGACGCACGGGTCAGTGCCAGCGTACGGGCCAGGAGTAGGCTACGGCTTGTGGGTAAGGTGTAGGGTTGGTGGTGGGTTTCCGTTCCGTGCTAGGGTTAGGGTTAGGGAACGGCAAGGCTTAGGGCACAGGTGAGGGTACAGAAACGTGGGAGGGTCAGGCTAGGTGCTGACGCACGGGTCAGTGCCAGCGTACGGGCCAGGAGTAGGCTATGGCTTGGGGGTAAGGTGTAGGGCTGGTGGTGGGTTTCCGTTCCGGGCTAGGGTTAGGGTTAGGGAATGGCAAGGCTTAGGGCACAGGTGAGGGTACGGAAACTTGGGAGGGTCAGGCTACGTACTGACGCACGGGTCAGTGCCAGCGTACGGGCCAGGAGTAGGCTACGGCTTGGGGGTATGTTGTAGGGCTGGTGGTGGGTTTCCGTTCCGGGCTAGGGTTAGGGTTAGGGAACGGCAAGGCTTAGGGCACAGGTGAGGGTACAGAAACGTGGGAGGGTCAGGCTACGTGCTGAGGCACGGGTCAGTGCCAGCGTACAGGCCAGGAGTAGGCTACGGCTTGGGGGTAAGGTGTAGGGCTTTTGGTGGGTTTCCGTTCCGGGCTAGGGTTAGGGTTAGGGAACGGCAAGGCTTAGGGCACAGGTGAGGGTACGGAAACGTGGGAGGGTCAGGCTACGTGCTGACGCACGGGTCAGTGCCAGCGTACGGACCAGGACTAGGCTACGGCTTGGGGGTTAGTTGTAGGGCTGGTGGTGGGTTTCCGTTCCGGGCTAGGGTTAGGGTTAGGGAACGGCAAGGCTTAGGGCACAGGTGAGGGTATGGAAACGTGGGAGGGTCAGGCTACGTGGTGACGCACGGGTCAGTGCCAGCGTACGGGCCAGGAGTAGGCTAAGGTGTAGGGTAAGGTGTAGGGCTGGTGGTGGGTTTCCGTTCCGGGCTAGGGTTAGGGTTAGGGAACGCAAGGCTTAGGGCACAGGTGAGGGTACGGAAACGTGGGAGGGTCAGGCTACGTGCTGATGCACGGGTCAGTGCCAGCGTACGGGCCAGGAGTAGGCTACGGCTTGGGGGTAAGGTGTAGGGCTGGTGGTGGGTTTCCGTTCCAGGCTAGGGTTAGGGTTAGGGAACGGCAAGGCTTAGGGCACAGGTGAGGGTACGGAAACGTGGGAGGGTCAGGCTACGTGCTGATGCACGGGTCAGTGCCAGCGTACCGGCCAGGTGTAGGCTACGGCTTGTGGGTAAGGTGTAGGGCTGGTGGTGGGTTTCCATTCCAGGCTAGGTTAAGGGTTAGGGAACGGCAAGGCTTAGGGCACAGGTGAGGGTACAGAAACGTGGGAGGGTCAGGCTACGTGCTGACGCACGGGTCAGTGCCAGCGTACGGGCCAGGAGTAGGCTACGGCTTGGGGGTAAGGTGTAGGGCTGGTGGTGGGTTTCCGTTCCGGGCTAGGGTTAGGGTTAGGGAACGGCAAGGCTTAGGGCACAGGTGAGGGTACGGAAACGTGGGAGGGTCAGGCTACGTGCTGACGCACGGGTCAGTGCCAGCGTACGGGCCAGGAGTAGGCTACGGCTTTTGGGTAAGGTGTAGGGTTGGTGGTGGGTTTCCATTCCGTGCTAGGGTTAGGGTTAGGGAACGGCAAGGCTTAGGGCACAGGTGAGGGTACAGAAACGTGGGAGGGTCAGGCTACGTGCTGACGCACGGGTCAGTGCCAGCGTACGGGCCAGGAGTAGGCTATGGCTTGGGGGTAAGGTGTAGGGCTGGTGGTGGGTTTCCGTTCCGGGCTAGGGTTAGGGTTAGGGAATGGCAAGGCTTAGGGCACAGGTGAGGGTACGGAAACTTGGGAGGGTCAGGCTACGTACTGACGCACGGGTCAGTGCCAGCGTACGGGCCAGGAGTAGGCTACGGCTTGGGGGTATGTTGTAGGGCTGGTGGTGGGTTTCCGTTCCGGGCTAGGGTTAGGGTTAGGGAACGGCAAGGCTTAGGGCACAGGTGAGGGTACAGAAACGTGGGAGGGTCAGGCTACGTGCTGACGCACGGGTCAGTGCCAGCGTACGGGCCAGGAGTAGGCTACGGCTTGGGGGTAAGGTGTAGGGCTTTTGGTGGGTTTCCGTTCCGGGCTAGGGTTAGGGTTAGGGAACGGCAAGGCTTAGGGCACAGGTGAGGGTACGGAAACGTGGGAGGGTGAGGCTACGTGCTGACGCACGGGTCAGTGCCAGCGTACGGGCCAGGAGTAGGCTACGGCGTAGGGTAAGGTGTAGGGCTGGTGGTGGGTTTCCATTCCGGGCTAGGGTTAGGGTTAGGGAACGGCAAGGCTTAGGGCACAGGTGAGGGTACAGAAACGTGGGAGGGTCAGGCTACGTGCTGATGCACGTGTCAGTGCCAGCGTAAAGGCCAGGTGTAGGCTACGGCTTGGGGGTAAGGTGTAGGGCTGGTGGTGGGTTTCCGTTCCGGGCTAGGGTTAGGGTTAGGGAACGGCAAGGCTTAGGGCACAGGTGAGGGTACGGAAACGTGGGAGGGTCAGGCTACGTGCTGACGCACGGGTCAGTGCCAGCGTACGGGCCAGGAGTAGGCTACGGTGTAGGGTAAGGTGTAGGGCTGGTGGTGGGTTTCCGTTCCGTGCTAGGGTTAGGGTTAGGGAACGGCAAGGCTTAGGGCACAGGTGAGGGTACGGAAACGTAGGAGGGTCAGGCTACGTGCTGACGCACGGGTCAGTGCCAGCGTACGGGCCAGGAGTAGGCTACGGTGAAGGGTAATGTGTAGGGCTGGTGGTGGGTTTCCGTTCCGGGCTAGGGTTAGGGTTAGGGAACGGCAAGGCTTAGGGCACAGGTGAGGGTACGGAAACGTGGGAGGGTCAGGCTACATGCTGACGCACGGGTCAGTGCCAGCGTACGGGCCAGGAGTAGGCTACGGCTTGGGGGTAAGTTGTAGGGCTCGTGGTGGGTTTCCGTTCCGGGCTAGGGTTAGGGTTAGGGAACGGCAAGGCTTAGGGCACAGGTGAGGGTACGGAAACGTGGGAGGGTCAGGCTACGTGCTGACGCACGGGTCAGTGCCAGCGTACGGGCCAGGAGTAGGCTACGGCGTAGGGTAAGGTGTAGGGTTGGTGGTGGGTTTCCGTTCCGTGCTACGGTTAGGGTTAGGGAACGGCAAGGCTTAGGGCACAGGTGAGTGTACAGAAACGTGGGAGGGTCAGGCTACGTGCTGACGCACGGGTCAGTGCCAGCGTACGGGCCAGGAGTAGGCTACGGCTTGGGGGTAAGGTGTAGGGCTGGTGGTGGGTTTCCGTTCCGGGCTAGGGTTAGGGTTAGGGAATGGCAAGGCTTAGGGCACAGGTGAGGGTACGGAAACGTGGGAGGGTCAGGCTACGTGCTGACGCACGGGTCAGTGCCAGCGTACGGGCCTGGAGTAGGCTACGGCTTGGGGGTATGTTGTAGGGCTGGTGGTGGGTTTCCGTTCCGGGCTAGGGTTAGGGTTAGGGAACGGCAAGGCTTAGGGCACAGGTGAGGGTACGGAAACGTGGCAGGGTCAGGGTACGTGCTGACGCACGGGTCAGTGCCAGCGTAAGGGCCAGGAGTAGGCTACGGCTTGGGGGTAAGTTGTAGGGCTGGTGGTGGGTTTCCGTTCCGGGCTAGGGTTAGGGTTAGGGAACGGCAAGGCTTATGGCACAGGTGAGGGTATGGAAACGTGGGAGGGTCAGGCTACGTGCTGACGCACGGGTCAGTGCCAGCGTACGGGCCAGGAGTAGGCTAAGGTGTAGGGTAAGGTGTAGGGCTGGTGGTGGGTTTCCGTTCAGGGCTAGGGTGAGGGTTAGGGAACGGCAAGGCTTAGGGCACAGGTGAGGGTACGGAAACGTGGGAGGGTCAGGCTACGTGCTGACGCATGGGTCAGTGCCAGCGTACGGGCCAGGAGTAGGCTACGGCGTAGGGTAAGGTGTAGGGCTGGTGGTGGGTTTCCGTTCCGGGCTAGGGTTAGGGTTAGGGAACGGCAAGGCTTAGGGCACAGGTGAGGGTATGGAAACGTGGGAGGGTCAGGCTACGTGGTGACGCACGGGTCAGTGCCAGCGTACGGGCCAGGAGTAGGCTAAGGTGTAGGGTAAGGTGTAGGGCTTTTGGTGGGTTTCCGTTTCGGGCTAGGGTTAGGGTTAGGGAACGGCAAGGCTTAGGGCACAGGTGAGGGTATGGAAACGTGGGAGGGTCAGGCTACGTGCTGACGCACGGGTCAGTGCCAGCGTACCGGCCAGGTGTAGGCTACGGCTTCTGGGTAAGTTGTAGGGCTGGTGGTGGGTTTCCGTTCCGGGCTAGGGTTAGGGTTAGGGAACGGCAAGGCTTAGGGCACAGGTGAGGGTACGGAAACGTGGGAGGGTCAGGCTACGTGCTGATGCACGGGTCAGTGCCAGCGTACGGGCCAGGAGTAGGCTACGGCTTGAGGGTAAGGTGTAGGGCTGGTGGTGGGTTTCCGTTCCGGGCTAGGGTTAGGGTTAGGGAACGGCAAGGCTTAGGGCACAGGTGAGGGTACGGAAACGTGGGAGGGTCAGGCTACGTGCTGATGCACGGGTCAGTGCCAGCGTACCGGCCAGGTGTAGGCTACGGCTTGTGGGTAAGGTGTAGGGCTGGTGGTGGGTTTCCATTGCAGGCTAGGTTTAGGGTTAGGGAACGGCAAGGCTTAGGGCACAGGTGAGGGTACAGAAACGTGGGAGGGTCAGGCTAGGTGCTGACGCACGGGTCAGTGCCAGCGTACGGGCCAGGACTAGGCTACGGCTTGGGGGTAAGGTGTAGGGCTGGTGGTGGGTTTCCGTTCCGGGCTAGGGTTAGGGTTAGGGAACGGCAAGGCTTAGGGCACAGGTGAGGGTACGGAAACGTGGGAGGGTCAGGCTACGTGCTGACGCACGGGTCAGTGCCAGCGTACGGGCCAGGAGTAGGCTACGGCTTGTGGGTAAGGTGTAGGGTTGGTGGTGGGTTTCCGTTCCGTGCTAGGGTTAGGGTTAGGGAACGGCAAGGCTTAGGGCACAGGTGAGGGTACAGAAACGTGGGAGGGTCAGGCTAGGTGCTGACGCACGGGTCAGTGCCAGCGTACGGGCCAGGAGTAGGCTATGGCTTGGGGGTAAGGTGTAGGGCTGGTGGTGGGTTTCCGTTCCGGGCTAGGGTTAGGGTTAGGGAATGGCAAGGCTTAGGGCATAGGTGAGGGTACGGAAACTTGGGAGGGTCAGGCTACGTACTGACGCACGGGTCAGTGCCAGCGTACGGGCCAGGAGTAGGCTACGGCTTGGGGGTATGTTGTAGGGCTGGTGGTGGGTTTCCGTTCCGGGCTAGGGTTAGGGTTAGGGAACGGCAAGGCTTAGGGCACAGGTGAGGGTACAGAAACGTGGGAGGGTCAGGCTACGTGCTGAGGCACGGGTCAGTGCCAGCGTACAGGCCAGGAGTAGGCTACGGCTTGGGGGTAAGGTGTAGGGCTTTTGGTGGGTTTCCGTTCCGGGCTAGGGTTAGGGTTAGGGAACGGCAAGGCTTAGGGCACAGGTGAGGGTACGGAAACGTGGGAGGGTCAGGCTACGTGCTGACGCACGGGTCAGTGCCAGCGTACGGACCAGGACTAGGCTACGGCTTGGGGGTAAGTTGTAGGGCTGGTGGTGGGTTTCCGTTCCGGGCTAGGGTTAGGGTTAGGGAACGGCAAGGCTTAGGGCACAGGTGAGGGTATGGAAACGTGGGAGGGTCAGGCTACGTGGTGACGCACGGGTCAGTGCCAGCGTACGGGCCAGGAGTAGGCTAAGGTGTAGGGTAAGGTGTAGGGCTGGTGGTGGGTTTCCGTTCCGGGCTAGGGTTAGGGTTAGGGAACGCAAGGCTTAGGGCACAGGTGAGGGTACGGAAACGTGGGAGGGTCAGGCTACGTGCTGATGCACGGGTCAGTGCCAGCGTACGGGCCAGGAGTAGGCTACGGCTTGGGGGTAAGGTGTAGGGCTGGTGGTGGGTTTCCGTTCCAGGCTAGGGTTAGGGTTAGGGAACGGCAAGGCTTAGGGCACAGGTGAGGGTACGGAAACGTGGGAGGGTCAGGCTACGTGCTGATGCACGGGTCAGTGCCAGCGTACCGGCCAGGTGTAGGCTACGGCTTGTGGGTAAGGTGTAGGGCTGGTGGTGGGTTTCCATTCCAGGCTAGGTTAAGGGTTAGGGAACGGCAAGGCTTAGGGCACAGGTGAGGGTACAGAAACGTGGGAGGGTCAGGCTACGTGCTGACGCACGGGTCAGTGCCAGCGTACGGGCCAGGAGTAGGCTACGGCTTGGGGGTAAGGTGTAGGGCTGGTGGTGGGTTTCCGTTCCGGGCTAGGGTTAGGGTTAGGGAACGGCAAGGCTTAGGGCACAGGTGAGGGTACGGAAACGTGGGAGGGTCAGGCTACGTGCTGACGCACGGGTCAGTGCCAGCGTACGGGCCAGGAGTAGGCTACGGCTTGTGGGTAAGGTGTAGGGTTGGTGGTGGGTTTCCATTCCGTGCTAGGGTTAGGGTTAGGGAACGGCAAGGCTTAGGGCACAGGTGAGGGTACAGAAACGTGGGAGGGTCAGGCTACGTGCTGACGCACGGGTCAGTGCCAGCGTACGGGCCAGGAGTAGGCTATGGCTTGGGGGTAAGGTGTAGGGCTGGTGGTGGGTTTCCGTTCCGGGCTAGGGTTAGGGTTAGGGAATGGCAAGGCTTAGGGCACAGGTGAGGGTACGGAAACTTGGGAGGGTCAGGCTACGTACTGACGCACGGGTCAGTGCCAGCGTACGGGCCAGGAGTAGGCTACGGCTTGGGGGTATGTTGTAGGGCTGGTGGTGGGTTTCCGTTCCGGGCTAGGGTTAGGGTTAGGGAACGGCAAGGCTTAGGGCACAGGTGAGGGTACAGAAACGTGGGAGGGTCAGGCTACGTGCTGACGCACGGGTCAGTGCCAGCGTACGGGCCAGGAGTAGGCTACGGCTTGGGGGTAAGGTGTAGGGCTTTTGGTGGGTTTCCGTTCCGGGCTAGGGTTAGGGTTAGGGAACGGCAAGGCTTAGGGCACAGGTGAGGGTACGGAAACGTGGGAGGGTGAGGCTACGTGCTGACGCACGGGTCAGTGCCAGCGTACGGGCCAGGAGTAGGCTACGGCGTAGGGTAAGGTGTAGGGCTGGTGGTGGGTTTCCATTCCGGGCTAGGGTTAGGGTTAGGGAACGGCAAGGCTTAGGGCACAGGTGAGGGTACAGAAACGTGGGAGGGTCAGGCTACGTGCTGATGCACGTGTCAGTGCCAGCGTAAAGGCCAGGTGTAGGCTACGGCTTGGGGGTAAGGTGTAGGGCTGGTGGTGGGTTTCCGTTCCGGGCTAGGGTTAGGGTTAGGGAACGGCAAGGCTTAGGGCACAGGTGAGGGTACGGAAACGTGGGAGGGTCAGGCTACGTGCTGACGCACGGGTCAGTGCCAGCGTACGGGCCAGGAGTAGGCTACGGTGTAGGGTAAGGTGTAGGGCTGGTGGTGGGTTTCCGTTCCGTGCTAGGGTTAGGGTTAGGGAACGGCAAGGCTTAGGGCACAGGTGAGGGTACGGAAACGTAGGAGGGTCAGGCTACGTGCTGACGCACGGGTCAGTGCCAGCGTACGGGCCAGGAGTAGGCTACGGTGAAGGGTAATGTGTAGGGCTGGTGGTGGGTTTCCGTTCCGGGCTAGGGTTAGGGTTAGGGAACGGCAAGGCTTAGGGCACAGGTGAGGGTACGGAAACGTGGGAGGGTCAGGCTACATGCTGACGCACGGGTCAGTGCCAGCGTACGGGCCAGGAGTAGGCTACGGCTTGGGGGTAAGGTGTAGGGCTCGTGGTGGGTTTCCGTTCCGGGCTAGGGTTAGGGTTAGGGAACGGCAAGGCTTAGGGCACAGGTGAGGGTACGGAAACGTGGGAGGGTCAGGCTACGTGCTGACGCACGGGTCAGTGCCAGCGTACGGGCCAGGAGTAGGCTACGGCGTAGGGTAAGGTGTAGGGTTGGTGGTGGGTTTCCGTTCCGTGCTACGGTTAGGGTTAGGGAACGGCAAGGCTTAGGGCACAGGTGAGTGTACAGAAACGTGGGAGGGTCAGGCTACGTGCTGACGCACGGGTCAGTGCCAGCGTACGGGCCAGGAGTAGGCTACGGCTTGGGGGTAAGGTGTAGGGCTGGTGGTGGGTTTCCGTTCCGGGCTAGGGTTAGGGTTAGGGAATGGCAAGGCTTAGGGCACAGGTGAGGGTACGGAAACGTGGGAGGGTCAGGCTACGTGCTGACGCACGGGTCAGTGCCAGCGTACGGGCCTGGAGTAGGCTACGGCTTGGGGGTATGTTGTAGGGCTGGTGGTGGGTTTCCGTTCCGGGCTAGGGTTAGGGTTAGGGAACGGCAAGGCTTAGGGCACAGGTGAGGGTACGGAAACGTGGCAGGGTCAGGGTACGTGCTGACGCACGGGTCAGTGCCAGCGTAAGGGCCAGGAGTAGGCTACGGCTTGGGGGTAAGTTGTAGGGCTGGTGGTGGGTTTCCGTTCCGGGCTAGGGTTAGGGTTAGGGAACGGCAAGGTTTATGGCACAGGTGAGGGTATGGAAACGTGGGAGGGTCAGGCTACGTGCTGACGCACGGGTCAGTGCCAGCGTACGGGCCAGGAGTAGGCTAAGGTGTAGGGTAAGGTGTAGGGCTGGTGGTGGGTTTCCGTTCAGGGCTAGGGTGAGGGTTAGGGAACGGCAAGGCTTAGGGCACAGGTGAGGGTACGGAAACGTGGGAGGGTCAGGCTACGTGCTGACGCATGGGTCAGTGCCAGCGTACGGGCCAGGAGTAGGCTACGGCGTAGGGTAAGGTGTAGGGCTGGTGGTGGGTTTCCGTTCCGGGCTAGGGTTAGGGTTAGGGAACGGCAAGGCTTAGGGCACAGGTGAGGGTATGGAAACGTGGGAGGGTCAGGCTACGTGGTGACGCACGGGTCAGTGCCAGCGTACGGGCCAGGAGTAGGCTAAGGTGTAGGGTAAGGTGTAGGGCTTTTGGTGGGTTTCCGTTTCGGGCTAGGGTTAGGGTTAGGGAACGGCAAGGCTTAGGGCACAGGTGAGGGTATGGAAACGTGGGAGGGTCAGGCTACGTGCTGACGCACGGGTCAGTGCCAGCGTACCGGCCAGGTGTAGGCTACGGCTTCTGGGTAAGTTGTAGGGCTGGTGGTGGGTTTCCGTTCCGGGCTAGGGTTAGGGTTAGGGAACGGCAAGGCTTAGGGCACAGGTGAGGGTACGGAAACGTGGGAGGGTCAGGCTACGTGCTGATGCACGGGTCAGTGCCAGCGTACGGGCCAGGAGTAGGCTACGGCTTGAGGGTAAGGTGTAGGGCTGGTGGTGGGTTTCCGTTCCGGGCTAGGGTTAGGGTTAGGGAACGGCAAGGCTTAGGGCACAGGTGAGGGTACGGAAACGTGGGAGGGTCAGGCTACGTGCTGATGCACGGGTCAGTGCCAGCGTACCGGCCAGGTGTAGGCTACGGCTTGTGGGTAAGGTGTAGGGCTGGTGGTGGGTTTCCATTGCAGGCTAGGTTTAGGGTTAGGGAACGGCAAGGCTTAGGGCACAGGTGAGGGTACAGAAACGTGGGAGGGTCAGGCTAGGTGCTGACGCACGGGTCAGTGCCAGCGTACGGGCCAGGACTAGGCTACGGCTTGGGGGTAAGGTGTAGGGCTGGTGGTGGGTTTCCGTTCCGGGCTAGGGTTAGGGTTAGGGAACGGCAAGGCTTAGGGCACAGGTGAGGGTACGGAAACGTGGGAGGGTCAGGCTACGTGCTGACGCACGGGTCAGTGCCAGCGTACGGGCCAGGAGTAGGCTACGGCTTGTGGGTAAGGTGTAGGGTTGGTGGTGGGTTTCCGTTCCGTGCTAGGGTTAGGGTTACGGAACGGCAAGGCTTAGGGCACAGGTGAGGGTACAGAAACGTGGGAGGGTCAGGCTAGGTGCTGACGCACGGGTCAGTGCCAGCGTACGGGCCAGGAGTAGGCTATGGCTTGGGGGTAAGGTGTAGGGCTGGTGGTGGGTTTCCGTTCCGGGCTAGGGTTAGGGTTAGGGAATGGCAAGGCTTAGGGCATAGGTGAGGGTACGGAAACTTGGGAGGGTCAGGCTACGTACTGACGCACGGGTCAGTGCCAGCGTACGGGCCAGGAGTAGGCTACGGCTTGGGGGTATGTTGTAGGGCTGGTGGTGGGTTTCCGTTCCGGGCTAGGGTTAGGGTTAGGGAACGGCAAGGCTTAGGGCACAGGTGAGGGTACAGAAACGTGGGAGGGTCAGGCTACGTGCTGAGGCACGGGTCAGTGCCAGCGTACAGGCCAGGAGTAGGCTACGGCTTGGGGGTAAGGTGTAGGGCTTTTGGTGGGTTTCCGTTCCGGGCTAGGGTTAGGGTTAGGGAACGGCAAGGCTTAGGGCACAGGTGAGGGTACGGAAACGTGGGAGGGTCAGGCTACGTGCTGACGCACGGGTCAGTGCCAGCGTACGGACCAGGACTAGGCTACGGCTTGGGGGTAAGTTGTAGGGCTGGTGGTGGGTTTCCGTTCCGGGCTAGGGTTAGGGATAGGGAACGGCAAGGCTTAGGGCACAGGTGAGGGTATGGAAACGTGGGAGGGTCAGGCTACGTGGTGACGCACGGGTCAGTGCCAGCGTACGGGCCAGGAGTAGGCTAAGGTGTAGGGTAAGGTGTAGGGCTGGTGGTGGGTTTCCGTTCCGGGCTAGGGTTAGGGTTAGGGAACGCAAGGCTTAGGGCACAGGTGAGGGTACGGAAACGTGGGAGGGTCAGGCTACGTGCTGATGCACGGGTCAGTGCCAGCGTACGGGCCAGGAGTAGGCTACGGCTTGGGGGTAAGGTGTAGGGCTGGTGGTGGGTTTCCGTTCCAGGCTAGGGTTAGGGTTAGGGAACGGCAAGGCTTAGGGCACAGGTGAGGGTACGGAAACGTGGGAGGGTCAGGCTACGTGCTGATGCACGGGTCAGTGCCAGCGTACCGGCCAGGTGTAGGCTACGGCTTGTGGGTAAGGTGTAGGGCTGGTGGTGGGTTTCCATTCCAGGCTAGGTTAAGGGTTAGGGAACGGCAAGGCTTAGGGCACAGGTGAGGGTACAGAAACGTGGGAGGGTCAGGCTACGTGCTGACGCACGGGTCAGTGCCAGCGTACGGGCCAGGAGTAGGCTACGGCTTGGGGGTAAGGTGTAGGGCTGGTGGTGGGTTTCCGCTCCGGGCTAGGGTTAGGGTTAGGGAACGGCAAGGCTTAGGGCACAGGTGAGGGTACGGAAACGTGGGAGGGTCAGGCTACGTGCTGACGCACGGGTCAGTGCCAGCGTACGGGCCAGGAGTAGGCTACGGCTTGTGGGTAAGGTGTAGGGTTGGTGGTGGGTTTCCATTCCGTGCTAGGGTTAGGGTTAGGGAACGGCAAGGCTTAGGGCACAGGTGAGGGTACAGAAACGTGGGAGGGTCAGGCTACGTGCTGACGCACGGGTCAGTGCCAGCGTACGGGCCAGGAGTAGGCTATGGCTTGGGGGTAAGGTGTAGGGCTGGTGGTGGGTTTCCGTTCCGGGCTAGGGTTAGGGTTAGGGAATGGCAAGGCTTAGGGCACAGGTGAGGGTACGGAAACTTGGGAGGGTCAGGCTACGTACTGACGCACGGGTCAGTGCCAGCGTACGGGCCAGGAGTAGGCTACGGCTTGGGGGTATGTTGTAGGGCTGGTGGTGGGTTTCCGTTCCGGGCTATGGTTAGGGTTAGGGAACGGCAAGGCTTAGGGCACAGGTGAGGGTACAGAAACGTGGGAGGGTCAGGCTACGTGCTGACGCACGGGTCAGTGCCAGCGTACGGGCCAGGAGTAGGCTACGGCTTGGGGGTAAGGTGTAGGGCTTTTGGTGGGTTTCCGTTCCGGGCTAGGGTTAGGGTTAGGGAACGGCAAGGCTTAGGGCACAGGTGAGGGTACGGAAACGTGGGAGGGTGAGGCTACGTGCTGACGCACGGGTCAGTGCCAGCGTACGGGCCAGGAGTAGGCTACGGCGTAGGGTAAGGTGTAGGGCTGGTGGTGGGTTTCCATTCCGGGCTAGGGTTAGGGTTAGGGAACGGCAAGGCTTAGGGCACAGGTGAGGGTACAGAAACGTGGGAGGGTCAGGCTACGTGCTGATGCACGTGTCAGTGCCAGCGTAAAGGCCAGGTGTAGGCTACGGCTTGGGGGTAAGGTGTAGGGCTGGTGGTGGGTTTCCGTTCCGGGCTAGGGTTAGGGTTAGGGAACGGCAAGGCTTAGGGCACAGGTGAGGGTACGGAAACGTGGGAGGGTCAGGCTACGTGCTGACGCACGGGTCAGTGCCAGCGTACGGGCCAGGAGTAGGCTACGGTGTAGGGTAAGGTGTAGGGCTGGTGGTGGGTTTCCGTTCCGTGCTAGGGTTAGGGTTAGGGAACGGCAAGGCTTAGGGCACAGGTGAGGGTACGGAAACGTAGGAGGGTCAGGCTACGTGCTGACGCACGGGTCAGTGCCAGCGTACGGGCCAGGAGTAGGCTACGGTGAAGGGTAATGTGTAGGGCTGGTGGTGGGTTTCCGTTCCGGGCTAGGGTTAGGGTTAGGGAACGGCAAGGCTTAGGGCACAGGTGAGGGTACGGAAACGTGGGAGGGTCAGGCTACATGCTGACGCACGGGTCAGTGCCAGCGTACGGGCCAGGAGTAGGCTACGGCTTGGGGGTAAGGTGTAGGGCTCGTGGTGGGTTTCCGTTCCGGGCTAGGGTTAGGGTTAGGGAACGGCAAGGCTTAGGGCACAGGTGAGGGTACGGAAACGTGGGAGGGTCAGGCTACGTGATGACGCACGGGTCAGTGCCAGCGTACGGGCCAGGAGTAGGCTACGGCGTAGGGTAAGGTGTAGGGTTGGTGGTGGGTTTCCGTTCCGTGCTACGGTTAGGGTTAGGGAACGGCAAGGCTTAGGGCACAGGTGAGTGTACAGAAACGTGGGAGGGTCAGGCTACGTGCTGACGCACGGGTCAGTGCCAGCGTACGGGCCAGGAGTAGGCTACGGCTTGGGGGTAAGGTGTAGGGCTGGTGGTGGGTTTCCGTTCCGGGCTAGGGTTAGGGTTAGGGAATGGCAAGGCTTAGGGCACAGGTGAGGGTACGGAAACGTGGGAGGGTCAGGCTACGTGCTGACGCACGGGTCAGTGCCAGCGTACGGGCCTGGAGTAGGCTACGGCTTGGGGGTATGTTGTAGGGCTGGTGGTGGGTTTCCGTTCCGGGCTAGGGTTAGGGTTAGGGAACGGCAAGGCTTAGGGCACAGGTGAGGGTACGGAAACGTGGCAGGGTCAGGGTACGTGCTGACGCACGGGTCAGTGCCAGCGTAAGGGCCAGGAGTAGGCTACGGCTTGGGGGTAAGTTGTAGGGCTGGTGGTGGGTTTCCGTTCCGGGCTAGGGTTAGGGTTAGGGAACGGCAAGGCTTATGGCACAGGTGAGGGTATGGAAACGTGGGAGGGTCAGGCTACGTGCTGACGCACGGGTCAGTGCCAGCGTACGGGCCAGGAGTAGGCTAAGGTGTAGGGTAAGGTGTAGGGCTGGTGGTGGGTTTCCGTTCAGGGCTAGGGTGAGGGTTAGGGAACGGCAAGGCTTAGGGCACAGGTGAGGGTACGGAAACGTGGGAGGGTCAGGCTACGTGCTGACGCATGGGTCAGTGCCAGCGTACGGGCCAGGAGTAGGCTACGGCGTAGGGTAAGGTGTAGGGCTGGTGGTGGGTTTCCGTTCCGGGCTAGGGTTAGGGTTAGGGAACGGCAAGGCTTAGGGCACAGGTGAGGGTATGGAAACGTGGGAGGGTCAGGCTACGTGGTGTCGCACGGGTCAGTGCCAGCGTACGGGCCAGGAGTAGGCTAAGGTGTAGGGTAAGGTGTAGGGCTTTTGGTGGGTTTTCGTTTCGGGCTAGGGTTAGGGTTAGGGAACGGCAAGGCTTAGGGCACAGGTGAGGGTATGGAAACGTGGGAGGGTCAGGCTACGTGCTGACGCACGGGTCAGTGCCAGCGTACCGGCCAGGTGTAGGCTACGGCTTCTGGGTAAGGTGTAGGGCTGGTGGTGGGTTTCCGTTCCGGGCTAGGTTTAGGGTTAGGGAACGGCAAGGCTTAGGGCACAGGTGAGGGTACGGAAACGTGGGAGGGTCAGGCTACGTGCTGATGCACGGGTCAGTGCCAGCGTACGGGCCAGGAGTAGGCTACGGCTTTGGGGTAAGGTGTAGGGCTGGTGGTGGGTTTCCGTTCCGGGCTAGGGTTAGGGTTAGGGAACGGCAAGGCTTAGGGCACAGGTGAGGGTACGGAAACGTGGGAGGGTCAGGCTACGTGCTGACGCACGGGTCAGTGCCAGCGTACCGGCCAGGTGTAGGCTACGGCTTGTGGGTAAGGTGTAGGGCTGGTGGTGGGTTTCCATTCCAGGCTACGTTTAGGGTTAGGGAACGGCAAGGCTTAGGGCACAGGTGAGGGTACAGAAACGTGGGAGGGTCAGGCTACGTGCTGACGCACGGGTCAGTGCCAGCGTACGGGCCAGGAGTAGGCTATGGCGTAGGGTAAGGTGTAGGGCTGGTGGTGGGTTTCCGTTCCGGGCTAGGGTTAGGGTTAGGGAACGGCAAGGCTGAGGGCACAGGTGAGGGTACGGAAACGTGGGAGGGTCAGGCTACGTGCTGATGCACGGGTCAGTGCCAGCGTACGGGCCAGGAGTAGGCTACGGCGTAGGGTAAGGTGTAGGGCTGGTGGTGGGTTTCCGTTTCGGGCTAGGGTTAGGGTTAGGGAACGGCAAGGCTTAGGGCACAGGTGAGGGTACGGAAACGTGGGAGGGTCAGGCTACGTGCTGATGCACGGGTCAGTGCCAGCGTACCGGCCAGGTGTAGGCTACTGCTTGTGGGTAAGGTGTAGGGCTGGTGGTGTGTTTCCGTTCGGGGCTAGGGTTAGGGTTAGGGAACGGCAAGGCTTAGGGCACAGGTGAGGGTACGGAAACGTGGGAGGGTCAGGCTACGTGCTGACGCACGGGTCAGTGCCAGCGTACGGGCCAGGAGTAGGCTACGGCTTGGGGGTAAGGTGTAGGGCTGGTGGTGGGTTTCCGTTCTGGGCTAGGGTTAGGGTTAGGGAACGGCAAGGCTTAGGGCACAGGTGAGGGTACGTAAACGTGGGAGGGTCAGGCTACGTGTTGACGCACGGGTCAGTGCCAGCGTACGGGCCAGGAGTAGGCTACGGCGTAGGGTAAGGTGTAGGGCTGGTGGTGGGTTTCCGTTCCGGGCTAGGGTTAGGGTTAGGGAACGGCAAGGCTTAGGGCACAGGTGAGGGTACGGAAACGTGGGAGGGTCAGGCTACGTGCTGACGCACGGGTCAGTGCCAGCGTACGGGCCAGGAGTAGGCTACGGCTTGGGGGTAAGGTGTAGGGCTGGTGGTGGGTTTCCGTTCCGGGCTAGGGTTAGGGTTAGGGAACGGCAAGGCTTAGGGCACAGGTGAGGGTACGGAAATGTGGGAGGGTCAGGCTACGTGCTGACGCACGGGTCAGTGCCAGCGTATGGGCCAGGAGTAGGCTACGGCGTAGGGTAAGGTGTAGGGCTGGTGGTGGGTTTCCGTTCCGGGCTAGGGTTAGGGTTAGGGAACGGCAAGGCTTAGGGCACAGGTGAGGGTACGGAAACGTGGGAGGGTCAGGCTACGTGCTGACACACGGGTCAGTGCCAGCGTACGGGCCAGGAGTAGGCTACGGCTTGGGGGTAAGTTGTATGGCTGGTGGTGGGTTTCCGTTCCGGGCTAGGGTTAGGGTTAGGGAACGGCAAGGCTTAGGGCACAGGTGAGGGTACGGAAACGTGGGAGGGCCAGGCTACGTGCTGACGCACGGGTCAGTGCCAGCGTAAGGGCCAGGAGTAGGCTACGGCTTGGGGGTAAGTTGTAGGGCTGGTGGTGGGTTTCCGTTCCGGGCTAGGGTTAGGGTTAGGGAACGGCAAGGCTTAGGGCACAGGTGAGGGTATGGAAACGTGGGAGGGTCAGGCTACGTGGTGACGCACGGGTCAGTGCCAGCGTACGGGCCAGGAGTAGGCTAAGGTGTAGGGTAAGGTGTAGGGCTTTTGGTGGGTTTCCGTTTCGGGCTAGGGTTAGGGTTAGGGAACGGCAAGGCTTAGGGCACAGGTGAGGGTATGGAAACGTGGGAGGGTCAGGCTACGTGCTGACGCACGGGTCAGTGCCAGCGTACCGGCCAGGTGTAGGCTACGGCTTCTGGGTAAGTTGTAGGGCTGGTGGTGGGTTTCCGTTCCGGGCTAGGGTTAGGGTTAGGGAACGGCAAGGCTTAGGGCACAGGTGAGGGTACGGAAACGTGGGAGGGTCAGGCTACGTGCTGATGCACGGGTCAGTGCCAGCGTACGGGCCAGGAGTAGGCTACGGCTTGGGGGTAAGGTGTAGGGCTGGTGGTGGGTTTCCGTTCCGGGCTAGGGTTAGGGTTAGGGAACGGCAAGGCTTAGGGCACAGGTGAGGGTACGGAAACGTGGGAGGGTCAGGCTACGTGCTGATGCACGGGTCAGTGCCAGCGTACCGGCCAGGTGTAGGCTACGGCTTGTGGGTAAGGTGTAGGGCTGGTGGTGGGTTTCCATTGCAGGCTAGGTTTAGGGTTAGGGAACGGCAAGGCTTAGGGCACAGGTGAGGGTACGGAAACGTGGGAGGGTCAGGCTACGTGCTGACGCACGGGTCAGTGCCAGCGTACGGGCCAGGAGTAGGCTACGGCTTGTGGGTAAGTTGTAGGGTTGGTGGTGGGTTTCCGTTCCGTGCTAGGGTTAGGGTTAGGGAACGGCAAGGCTTAGGGCACAGGTGAGGGTACAGAAACGTGGGAGGGTCAGGCTACGTGCTGACGCACGGGTCAGTGCCAGCGTACGGGCCAGGAGTAGGCTATGGCTTGGGGGTAAGGTGTAGGGCTGGTGGTGGGTTTCCGTTCCGGGCTAGGGTTAGGGTTAGGGAATGGCAAGGCTTAGGGCACAGGTGAGGGTACGGAAACTTGGGAGGGTCAGGCTACGTACTGACGCACGGGTCAGTGCCAGCGTACGGGCCAGGAGTAGGCTACGGCTTGGGGGTATGTTGTAGGGCTGGTGGTGGGTTTCCGTTCCGGGCTAGGGTTAGGGTTAGGGAACGGCAAGGCTTAGGGCACAGGTGAGGGTACAGAAACGTGGGAGGGTCAGGCTACGTGCTGACGCACGGGTCAGTGCCAGCGTACGGGCCAGGAGTAGGCTACGGCTTGGGGGTAAGTTGTAGGGCTTTTGGTGGGTTTCCGTTCCGGGCTAGGGTTAGGGTTAGGGAACGGCAAGGCTTAGGGCCCAGGTGAGGGTACGGAAACGTGGGAGGGTGAGGCTACGTGCTGACGCACGGGTCAGTGCCAGCGTACGGGCCAGGAGTAGGCTACGGCGTAGGGTAAGGTGTAGGGCTGGTGGTGGGTTTCCATTCCGGGCTAGGGTTAGGGTTAGGGAACGGCAAGGCTTAGGGCACAGGTGAGGGCATAGAAACGTGGGAGGGTCAGGCTACGTGCTGATGCACGTGTCAGTGCCAGCGTAAAGGCCAGGTGTAGGCTACGGCTTGGGGGTAAGGTGTAGGGCTGGTGGTGGGTTTCCGTTACGGGCTAGGGTTAGGGTTAGGGAACGGCAAGGCTTAGGGCACAGGTGAGTGTATGGAAACGTGGGAGGGTCAGACTACGTGCTGACGCATGGGTCAGTGCCAGCGTACGGGCCTGGAGTAGGCTACAGCGTAGGGTAAGGTGTAGGGCTGGTGGTGGGTTTCCGTTCCGGGCTAGGGTTAGGGTTAGGGAACGGCAAGGCTTAGGGCACAGGTGAGGGTACAGAAACGTGGGAGGGTCAGGCTACGTGCTGACGCATGGGTCAGTGCCAGCGTACGGGCCAGGAGTAGGCTACGGCTTGGGGGTAAGGTGTAGGGCTGGCGGTGGGTTTCCGTTCCGGGCTAGGGTTAGGGTTAGGGAACGGCAAGGCTTAGGGCACAGGTGAGGGTACAGAAACGTGGGAGGGTCAGGCTACGTGCTGACTCACGGGTCAGTGCCAGCGTACGGGCCAGGAGTAGGCTACGGCTCGGGGGTAAGGTGTAGGGCTGGTGGTGGGTTTCCGTTCCGGGCTAGGATTAGGGTTAGGGAACGGCAAGGCTTAGGGCACAGGTGAGGGTACGGAAACGTGGGAGGGTCAGGCTACGTGCTGACGCACGGGTCAGTGCCATCGTACGGGCCAGGAGTAGGCTACAACGTAGGGTAAGGAGTAGGGCTGGTGGTGGGTTTCCGTTCTGGGCTAGGGTTAGGGTTAGGGAACGGCAAGGCTTAGGGCACAGGTGAGGGTACGGAAACGTGGGAGGGTCAGGCTACGTGCTGACGCACGGGTCAGTGCCAGCGTACCGGCCAGGAGTAGGCTACGGCTTGGGGGTAAGCTGTAGGGCGGGTGGTGGGTTTCCGTTCCGGGCTAGGGTTAGGGTTAGGGAACGGCAAGGCTTAGGGCACAGGTGAGGGTACGGAAACGTGGGAGGGTCAGGCTACGTGCTGACGCACGGGTCAGTGCCAGCGTACGGGCCAGGAGTAGGCTACGGCTTGGGGGTAAGTTGTAGGGCTGGTGGTGGGTTTCCGTTCCGGGCTAGGGTTAGGGTTAGGGAACAGCAAGGCGTAGGGCACAGGTGAGAGTACGGAAACGTGGGAGGGTCAGGCTACGTGCTGACGCACGGGTCAGTGCCTCGTACCGGCCAGGAGTAGGCTACGGCTTGGGGGTAAGCTGTAGGGCTGGTGGTGGGTTTCCGTTCCGGGCTAGGGTTAGGGTTAGGGAACGGCAAGGCTTAGGGCACAGGTGAGGGTACGGAAACGTGGGAGGGTCAGGCTACGTGCTGACGCACGGGTCAGTGCCAGCGTACGGGCCAGGAGTAGGCTACGGCTTGGGGGTAAGCTGTAGGGCTGGTGGTGGGTTTCCGTTCCGGGCTAGGGTTAGGGTTAGGGAACGGCAAGGCTTAGGGCACAGGTGAGGGTACGGAAACGTGGGAGGGTCAGGCTACATGCTGACGCACGGGTCAGTGCCAGCGTACGGGCCAGGAGTAGGCTATGGCTTGGGGGTAAGCTGTAGGGCTGGTGGTGGGTTTCCGTTCCGGGCTAGGGTTAGGGTTAGGGAACGGCAAGGCTTAGGGCACAGGTGAGGGTACGGAAACGTGGGAGGGTCAGGCTACGTGCTGAAGCACGGGTCAGTGCCAGCGTACGGGCCAGGACTAGGCTACGGCTTGGGGGTAAGTTGTAGGGCTGGTGGTGGGTTTCCGTTCCGGGCTAGGGTTAGGGTTAGGGAACGGCAAGGCTTAGGGCACAGGTGAGGGTATGGAAACGTGGGAGGGTCAGGCTACGTGGTGACGCACGGGTCAGTGCCAACGTACGGGCCAGGAGTAGGCTAAGGTTTAGGGTAAGGTGTAGGGCTGGTGGTGGGTTTCCGTTCCGGGCTAGGGTTAGGGTTAGGGAACGGCAAGGCTTAGGGCACAGGTGAGGGTATGGAAACGTGGGAGGGTCAGGCTACGTGCTGATGCACGGGTCAGTGCCAGCGTACCGGCCAGGTGTAGGCTACGGCTTCTGGGTAAGGTGTAGGGCTGGTGGTGGGTTTCCGTTCCGGGCTAGGGTTAGGGTTAGGGAACGCAAGGCTTAGGGCACAGGTGAGGGTACGGAAACGTGGGAGGGTCAGGCTACGTGCTGATGCACGGGTCAGTGCCAGCGTACGGGCCAGGAGTAGGCTACGGCTTGGGGGTAAGGTGTAGGGCTGGTGGTGGGTTTCCGTTCCAGGCTAGGGTTAGGGTTAGGGAACGGCAAGGCTTAGGGCACAGGTGAGGGTACGGAAACGTGGGAGGGTCAGGCTACGTGCTGATGCACGGGTCAGTGCCAGCGTACCGGCCAGGTGTAGGCTACGGCTTGTGGGTAAGGTGTAGGGCTGGTGGTGGGTTTCCATTCCAGGCTAGGTTAAGGGTTAGGGAACGGCAAGGCTTAGGGCACAGGTGAGGGTACAGAAACGTGGGAGGGTCAGGCTACGTGCTGACGCACGGGTCAGTGCCAGCGTACGGGCCAGGAGTAGGCTACGGCTTGGGGGTAAGGTGTAGGGCTGGTGGTGGGTTTCCGTTCCGGGCTAGGGTTAGGGTTAGGGAACGGCAAGGCTTAGGGCACAGGTGAGGGTACGGAAACGTGGGAGGGTCAGGCTACGTGCTGACGCACGGGTCAGTGCCAGCGTACGGGCCAGGAGTAGGCTACGGCTTGTGGGTAAGGTGTAGGGTTGGTGGTGGGTTTCCGTTCCGTGCTAGGGTTAGGGTTAGGGAACGGCAAGGCTTAGGGCACAGGTGAGGGTACAGAAACGTGGGAGGGTCAGGCTACGTGCTGACGCACGGGTCAGTGCCAGCGTACGGGCCAGGAGTAGGCTATGGCTTGGGGGTAAGGTGTAGGGCTGGTGGTGGGTTTCCGTTCCGGGCTAGGGTTAGGGTTAGGGAATGGCAAGGCTTAGGGCACAGGTGAGGGTACGGAAACTTGGGAGGGTCAGGCTACGTACTGACGCACGGGTCAGTGCCAGCGTACGGGCCAGGAGTAGGCTACGGCTTGGGGGTATGTTGTAGGGCTGGTGGTGGGTTTCCGTTCCGGGCTAGGGTTAGGGTTAGGGAACGGCAAGGCTTAGGGCACAGGTGAGGGTACAGAAACGTGGGAGGGTCAGGCTACGTGCTGACGCACGGGTCAGTGCCAGCGTACGGGCCAGGAGTAGGCTACGGCTTGGGGGTAAGGTGTAGGGCTTTTGGTGGGTTTCCGTTCCGGGCTAGGGTTAGGGTTAGGGAACGGCAAGGCTTAGGGCACAGGTGAGGGTACGGAAACGTGGGAGGGTGAGGCTACGTGCTGACGCACGGGTCAGTGCCAGCGTACGGGCCAGGAGTAGGCTACGGCGTAGGGTAAGGTGTAGGGCTGGTGGTGGGTTTCCATTCCGGGCTAGGGTTAGGGTTAGGGAACGGCAAGGCTTAGGGCACAGGTGAGGGTACAGAAACGTGGGAGGGTCAGGCTACGTGCTGATGCACGTGTCAGTGCCAGCGTAAAGGCCAGGTGTAGGCTACGGCTTGGGGGTAAGGTGTAGGGCTGGTGGTGGGTTTCCGTTACGGGCTAGGGTTAGGGTTAGGGAACGGCAAGGCTTAGGGCACAGGTGAGTGTATGGAAACGTGGGAGGGTCAGACTACGTGCTGACGCATGGGTCAGTGCCAGCGTACGGGCCTGGAGTAGGCTACAGCGTAGGGTAAGGTGTAGGGCTGGTGGTGGGTTTCCGTTCCGGGCTAGGGTTAGGGTTAGGGAACGGCAAGGCTTAGGGCACAGGTGAGGGTACAGAAACGTGGGAGGGTCAGGCTACGTGCTGACGCATGGGTCAGTGCCAGCGTACGGGCCAGGAGTAGGCTACGGCTTGGGGGTAAGGTGTAGGGCTGGCGGTGGGTTTCCGTTCCGGGCTAGGGTTAGGGTTAGGGAACGGCAAGGCTTAGGGCACAGGTGAGGGTACAGAAACGTGGGAGGGTCAGGCTACGTGCTGACTCACGGGTCAGTGCCAGCGTACGGGCCAGGAGTAGGCTACGGCTCGGGGCTAAGGTGTATGGCTGGTGGTGGGTTTCCGTTCCGGGCTAGGGTTAGGGTTAGGGAACGGCAAGGCTTAGGGCAGAGGTGAGGGTACGGAAACGTGGGAGGGTCAGGCTACGTGCTGACGCACGGGTCAGTGCCATCGTACGGGCCAGGAGTAGGCTACAACGTAGGGTAAGGAGTAGGGCTGGTGGTGGGTTTCCGTTCTGGGCTAGGGTTAGGGTTAGGGAACGGCAAGGCTTAGGGCACAGGTGAGGGTACGGAAACGTGGGAGGGTCAGGCTACGTGCTGACGCACGGGTCAGTGCCAGCGTACCGGCCAGGAGTAGGCTACGGCTTGGGGGTAAGCTGTAGGGCGGGTGGTGGGTTTCCGTTCCGGGCTAGGGTTAGGGTTAGGGAACGGCAAGGCTTAGGGCACAGGTGAGGGTACGGAAACGTGGGAGGGTCAGGCTACGTGCTGACGCACGGGTCAGTGCCAGCGTACGGGCCAGGAGTAGGCTACGGCTTGGGGGTAAGTTGTAGGGCTGGTGGTGGGTTTCCGTTCCGGGCTAGGGTTAGGGTTAGGGAACAGCAAGGCGTAGGGCACAGGTGAGGGTACGGAAACGTGGGAGGGTCAGGCTACGTGCTGACGCACGGGTCAGTGCCTCGTACGGGCCAGGAGTAGGCTACGGCTTGGGGGTAAGCTGTAGGGCTGGTGGTGGGTTTCCGTTCCGGGCTAGGGTTAGGGTTAGCGAACGGCAAGGCTTAGGGCACAGGTGAGGGTACGGAAACGTGGGAGGGTCAGGCTACGTGCTGACGCACGGGTCAGTGCCAGCGTACGGGCCAGGAGTAGGCTACGGCTTGGGGGTAAGCTGTAGGGCTGGTGGTGGATTTCCGTTCCGGGCTAGGGTTAGGGTTAGGGAACGGCAAGGCTTAGGGCACAGGTGAGGGTACGGAAACGTGGGAGGGTCAGGCTACGTGCTGACGCTCGGGTCAGTGCCAGCGTACGGGCCAGGAGTAGGCTACGGCTTGGGGGTAAAGTGTAGGGCTGGTGGTGGGTTTCCGTTCTGGGCTAGGGTTAGGGTTAGGGAACGGCAAGGCTTAGGGCACAGGTGAGGGTACGGAAACGTGGGAGGGTCAGGCTACGTGCTGACACACGGGTCAGTGCCAGCGTACGGGCCAGGAGTAGGCTACGGCTTGTGGGTAAGTTGTAGGGCTGGTGGTGGGTTTCCGTTCCGGGCTAGGGTTAGGGTTAGGGAACGGCAAGGCTTAGGGCACAGGTGAGGGTACGGAAACGTGGGAGGGTCAGGCTACGTGCTGACGCACGGGTCAGTGCCAGCGTACGTGCCAGGACTAGGCTACGGCTTGGGGTTAAGTTGTAGGGCTGGTGGTGGGTTTCCATTCCGGGCTAGGGTTAGGGTTAGGGAACGGCAAGGCTTAGGGCACAGGTGAGGGTACGGAAACGTGGGAGGGTCAGGCTACGTGCTGACGCACGGGTCAGTGCCAGCGTACGGGCCAGGAGTAGGCTACGGCTTGGGGGTAAGTTGTAGGGCTGGTGGTGGGTTTCCGTTCCGGGCTAGGGTTAGGGTTAGGGAACGGCAAGGCTTAGGGCACAGGTGAGGGTACGGAAACGTGGGAGGGTCAGGCTACGTGCTGACACACGGGTCAGTGCCAGCGTACGGGCCAGGAGTAGGCTACGGCGTAGGGTAATGTGTAGGGCTGGTGGTGGGTTTCCGTTCCGGGCTAGGGTTAGGGTCAGGGAACGGCAAGGCTTACGGCACAGGTGAGGGTACGGAAACGTGGGAGGGTCAGGCTACGTGCTGACGCACGGGTCAGTGCCAGCGTACGGGCCAGGACTAGGCTACGGCTTGGGGGTAAGTTGTATGGCTGGTGGTGGGTTTCCGTTCCTGGCTAGGGTTAGGGTTAGGGAACGGCAAGGCTTAGGGCACAGGTGAGGGTACGGAAACGTGGGAGGGTCAGGCTACGTGCTGATGCACGGGTCAGTGCCAGCGTACGGGCCAGGAGTAGGCTACGGCTTGTGGGTAAGGTGTAGGGTTGGTGGTGGGTTTCCGTTCCGTGCTAGGGTTAGGGTTAGGGAACGGCAAGGCTTAGGGCACAGGTGAGGGTACGGAAACGTGGGAGGGTCAGGCTACGTGCTGACGCACGGGTCAGTGCCAGCGTACCGGCCAGGTGTAGGCTACGGCTTCTGGGTAAGTTGTAGGGCTGGTGGTGGGTTTCCGTTCCGGGCTAGGGTTAGGGTTAGGGAACGGCAAGGCTTAGGGCACAGGTGAGGGTACGGAAACGTGGGAGGGTCAGGCTACGTGGTGACGCACGGGTCAGTGCCAGCGTACGGGCCAGGAGTAGGCTAAGGTGTAGGGTAAGGTGTAGGGCTGGTGGTGGGTTTCCGTTCCGGGCTAGGGTTAGGGTTAGGGAACGCAAGGCTTAGGGCACAGGTGAGGGTACGGAAACGTGGGAGGGTCAGGCTACGTGCTGATGCACGGGTCAGTGCCAGCGTACGGGCCAGGAGTAGGCTACGGCTTGGGGGTAAGGTGTAGGGCTGGTGGTGGGTTTCCGTTCCAGGCTAGGGTTAGGGTTAGGGAACGGCAAGGCTTAGGGCACAGGTGAGGGTACGGAAACGTGGGAGGGTCAGGCTACGTGCTGATGCACGGGTCAGTGCCAGCGTACCGGCCAGGTGTAGGCTACGGCTTGTGGGTAAGGTGTAGGGCTGGTGGTGGGTTTCCATTCCAGGCTAGGTTAAGGGTTAGGGAACGGCAAGGCTTAGGGCACAGGTGAGGGTACAGAAACGTGGGAGGGTCAGGCTACGTGCTGACGCACGGGTCAGTGCCAGCGTACGGGCCAGGAGTAGGCTACGGCTTGGGGGTAAGGTGTAGGGCTGGTGGTGGGTTTCCGTTCCGGGCTAGGGTTAGGGTTAGGGAACGGCAAGGCTTAGGGCACAGGTGAGGGTACGGAAACGTGGGAGGGTCAGGCTACGTGCTGACGCACGGGTCAGTGCCAGCGTACGGGCCAGGAGTAGGCTACGGCTTGTGGGTAAGGTGTAGGGTTGGTGGTGGGTTTCCATTCCGTGCTAGGGTTAGGGTTAGGGAACGGCAAGGCTTAGGGCACAGGTGAGGGTACAGAAACGTGGGAGGGTCAGGCTACGTGCTGACGCACGGGTCAGTGCCAGCGTACGGGCCAGGAGTAGGCTATGGCTTGGGGGTAAGGTGTAGGGCTGGTGGTGGGTTTCCGTTCCGGGCTAGGGTTAGGGTTAGGGAATGGCAAGGCTTAGGGCACAGGTGAGGGTACGGAAACTTGGTTGGGTCAGGCTACGTACTGACGCACGGGTCAGTGCCAGCGTACGGGCCAGGAGTAGGCTACGGCTTGGGGGTATGTTGTAGGGCTGGTGGTGGGTTTCCGTTCCGGGCTAGGGTTAGGGTTAGGGAACGGCAAGGCTTAGGGCACAGGTGAGGGTACAGAAACGTGGGAGGGTCAGGCTACGTGCTGACGCACGGGTCAGTGCCAGCGTACGGGCCAGGAGTAGGCTACGGCTTGGGGGTAAGGTGTAGGGCTTTTGGTGGGTTTCCGTTCCGGGCTAGGGTTAGGGTTAGGGAACGGCAAGGCTTAGGGCACAGGTGAGGGTACGGAAACGTGGGAGGGTGAGGCTACGTGCTGACGCACGGGTCAGTGCCAGCGTACGGGCCAGGAGTAGGCTACGGCGTAGGGTAAGGTGTAGGGCTGGTGGTGGGTTTCCGTTCCGGGCTAGGGTTAGGGTTAGGGAACGGCAAGGCTTAGGGCACAGGTGAGGGTACAGAAACGTGGGAGGGTCAGGCTACGTGCTGATGCACGTGTCAGTGCCAGCGTAAAGGCCAGGTGTAGGCTACGGCTTGGGGGTAAGGTGTAGGGCTGGTGGTGGGTTTCCGTTCCGGGCTAGGGTTAGGGTTAGGGAACGGCAAGGCTTAGGGCACAGGTGAGTGTATGGAAACGTGGGAGGGTCAGACTACGTGCTGACGCATGGGTCAGTGCCAGCGTACGGGCCTGGAGTAGGCTACAGCGTAGGGTAAGGTGTAGGGCTGGTGGTGGGTTTCCGTTCCGGGCTAGGGTTAGGGTTAGGGAACGGCAAGGCTTAGGGCACAGGTGAGGGTACAGAAACGTGGGAGGGTCAGGCTACGTGCTGACGCATGGGTCAGTGCCAGCGTACGGGCCAGGAGTAGGCTACGGCTTGGGGGTAAGGTGTAGGGCTGGCGGTGGGTTTCCGTTCCGGGCTAGGGTTAGGGTTAGGGAACGGCAAGGCTTAGGGCACAGGTGAGGGTACAGAAACGTGGGAGGGTCAGGCTACGTGCTGACTCACGGGTCAGTGCCAGCGTACGGGCCAGGAGTAGGCTACGGCTCGGGGGTAAGGTGTAGGGCTGGTGGTGGGTTTCCGTTCCGGGCTAGGGTTAGGGTTAGGGAACGGCAAGGCTTAGGGCACAGGTGAGGGTACGGAAACGTGGGAGGGTCAGGCTACCTGCTGACGCACGGGTCAGTGCCATCGTACGGGCCAGGAGTAGGCTACAACGTAGGGTAAGGAGTAGGGCTGGTGGTGGGTTTCCGTTCTGGGCTAGGGTTAGGGTTAGGGAACGGCAAGGCTTAGGGCACAGGTGAGGGTACGGAAACGTGGGAGGGTCAGGCTACGTGCTGACGCACGGGTCAGTGCCAGCGTACCGGCCAGGAGTAGGCTACGGCTTGGGGGTAAGCTGTAGGGCGGGTGGTGGGTTTCCGTTCCGGGCTAGGGTTAGGGTTAGGGAACGGCAAGGCTTAGGGCACAGGTGAGGGTACGGAAACGTGGGAGGGTCAGGCTACGTGCTGACGCACGGGTCAGTGCCAGCGTACGGGCCAGGAGTAGGCTACGGCTTGGGGGTAAGTTGTAGGGCTGGTGGTGGGTTTCCGTTCCGGGCTAGGGTTAGGGTTAGGGAACAGCAAGGCGTAGGGCACAGGTGAGAGTACGGAAACGTGGGAGGGTCAGGCTACGTGCTGACGCACGGGTCAGTGCCAGCGTACGGGCCAGGACTAGGCTACGGCTTGGGGGTAAGCTGTAGGGCTGGTGGTGGGTTTCCGTTCCGGGCTAGGGTTAGGGTTAGGGAACGGCAAGGCTTAGGGCACAGGTGAGGGTACGGAAACGTGGGAGGGTCAGGCTACGTGCTGACGCACGGGTCAGTGCCAGCGTACGGGCCAGGACTAGGCTACGGCTTGGGGGTAAGCTGTAGGGCTGGTGGTGGGTTTCCGTTCCGGGCTAGGGTTAGGGTTAGGGAACGGCAAGGCTTAGGGCACAGGTGAGGGTACGGAAACTTGGGAGGGTCAGGCTACGTGCTGACGCACGGGTCAGTGCCAGCGTACGGGCCAGGAGTAGGCTATGGCTTGGGGGTAAGCTGTAGGGCTGGTGGTGGGTTTCCGTTCCGGGCTAGGGTTAGGGTTAGGGAACGGCAAGGCTTAGGGCACAGGTGAGGGTACGGAAACGTGGGAGGGTCAGGCTACGTGCTGACGCACGGGTCAGTGCCAGCGTACGGGCCAGGACTAGGCTACGGCTTGGGGGTAAGTTGTAGGGCTGGTGGTGGGTTTCCGTTCCGGGCTAGGGTTAGGGTTAGGGAACGGCAAGGCTTAGGGCACAGGTGAGGGTATGGAAACGTGGGAGGGTCAGGCTACGTGGTGACGCACGGGTCAGTGCCAGCGTACGGGCCAGGAGTAGGCTAAGGTGTAGGGTAAGGTGTAGGGCTGGTGGTGGGTTTCCGTTCCGGGCTAGGGTTAGGGTTAGGGAACGGCAAGGCTTAGGGCACAGGTGAGGGTATGGAAACGTGGGAGGGTCAGGCTACGTGCTGATGCACGGGTCAGTGCCAGCGTACCGGCCAGGTGTAGGCTACGGCTTCTGGGTAAGGTGTAGGGCTGGTGGTGGGTTTCCGTTCCGGGCTAGGGTTAGGGTTAGGGAACGCAAGGCTTAGGGCACAGGTGAGGGTACGGAAACGTGGGAGGGTCAGGCTACGTGCTGATGCACGGGTCAGTGCCAGCGTACAGGCCAGGAGTAGGCTACGGCTTGGGGGTAAGGTGTAGGGCTGGTGGTGGGTTTCCGTTCCAGGCTAGGGTTAGGGTTAGGGAACGGCAAGGCTTAGGGCACAGGTGAGGGTACAGAAACGTGGGAGGGTCAGGCTACGTGCTGATGCACGGGTCAGTGCCAGCGTACCGGCCAGGTGTAGGCTACGGCTTGTGGGTAAGGTGTAGGGCTGGTGGTGGGTTTCCATTCCAGGCTAGGTTAAGGGTTAGGGAACGGCAAGGCTTAGGGCACAGGTGAGGGTACAGAAACGTGGGAGGGTCAGGCTACGTGCTGACGCACGGGTCAGTGCCAGCGTACGGGCCAGGAGTAGGCTACGGCGTAGGGTAAGGTGTAGGGCTGGTGGTGGGTTTCTGTTCCGGGCTAGGGTTAGGGTTAGGGAACGGCAAGGCTTAAGGCACAGGTGAGGGTACGGAAACGTGGGAGGGTCAGGCTACGTGCTGATGCACGGGTCAGTGCCAGCGTACGGGCCAGGAATAGGCTACGGCGTAGGGTAAGGTGTAGGGCTGGTGGAGGGTTTCCGTTCCGGGCTAGGGTTAGGGTTAGGGAACGGCAAGGCTTAGGGCACAGGTGAGGGTACGGAAACGTGGGAGGGTCAGGCTACGTGCTGACGCACGGGTCAGTGCCAGCGTACGGGCCAGGAGTAGGCTACGGCTTGGGGGTTAGGTGTAGGGCTGGTGGTGGGTTTCCGTTCCGGGCTAGGGTTAGGGTTAGGGAACGGCAAGGCTTAGGGCACAGGTGAGGGTACGGAAACGTGGGAGGGTCAGGCTACGTGCTGACGCACGGGTCAGTGCCAGCGTACGGGCCAGGAGTAGGCTACGGTGTAGGGTAAGGTGTAGGGCTGGTGGTGGGTTTCCGTTCCGTGCTAGGGTTAGGGTTAGGGAACGGCAAGGCTTATGGCACAGGTGAGGGTACGGAAACGTAGGAGGGTCAGGCTACGTGCTGACGCACGGGTCAGTGCCAGCGTACGGGCCAGGAGTAGGCTACGGCGAAGGATAAGGTGTAGGGCTGGTGGTGGGTTTCCGTTCCGGGCTAGGGTTAGGGTTAGGGAACGGCAAGGCTTAGGGCACAGGTGAGGGTACGGAAACGTGGGAGGGTCAGGCTACGTGCTGACGCACGGGTCAGTGCCAGCGTACCGGCCAGGTATAGGCTACGGCTTGTGGGTAAGGTGTAGGGCTGGTGGTGTGTTTCCGTTCCGGGCTAGGGTTAGGGTTAGGGAACGGCAAGGCTTAGGGCACAGGTGAGGGTACGGAAACGTGGGAGGGTCAGGCTACGTGCTGACGCACTGGTCAGTGCCAGCGTACGGGCCTGGACTAGGCTACGGCTTGGGGGTAAGGTGTAGGGCTGGTGGTGGGTTTCCGTTCCGGGCTAGGGTTAGGGTTAGGGAATGGCAAGGCTTAGGGCACAGGTGAGGGTACGGAAACTTGGGAGGGTCAGGCTACGTACTGACGCACGGGTCAGTGCCAGCGTACGGGCCAGGAGTAGGCTACGGCTTGGGGGTATGTTGTAGGGCTGGTGGTGGGTTTCCGTTCCGGGCTAGGGTTAGGGTTAGGGAACGGCAAGGCTTAGGGCACAGGTGAGGGTACAGAAACGTGGGAGGGTCAGGCTACGTGCTGACGCACGGGTCAGTGCCAGCGTACGGGTCAGGAGTAGGCTACGGCTTGGGGGTAAGGTGTAGGGCTTTTGGTGGGTTTCCGTTCCGGGCTAGGGTTAGGGTTAGGGAACGGCAAGGCTTAGGGCACAGGTGAGGGTACGGAAACGTGGGAGGGTGAGGCTACGTGCTGACGCACGGGTCAGTGCCAGCGTACGGGCCAGGAGTAGGCTACGGCGTAGGGTAAGGTGTAGGGCTGGTGGTGGGTTTCCATTCCGGGCTAGGGTTAGGGTTAGGGAACGGCAAGGCTTAGGGCACAGGTGAGGGTACAGAAACGTGGGAGGGTCAGGCTACGTGCTGATGCACGTGTCAGTGCCAGCGTAAAGGCCAGGTGTAGGCTACGGCTTGGGGGTAAGGTGTAGGGCTGGTGGTGGGTTTCCGTTACGGGCTAGGGTTAGGGTTAGGGAACGGCAAGGCTTAGGGCACAGGTGAGTGTATGGAAACGTGGGAGGGTCAGACTACGTGCTGACGCATGGGTCAGTGCCAGCGTACGGGCCTGGAGTAGGCTACAGCGTAGGGTAAGGTGTAGGGCTGGTGGTGGGTTTCCGTTCCGGGCTAGGGTTAGGGTTAGGGAACGGCAAGGCTTAGGGCACAGGTGAGGGTACAGAAACGTGGGAGGGTCAGGCTACGTGCTGACTCACGGGTCAGTGCCAGCGTACGGGCCAGGAGTAGGCTACGGCTCGGGGGTAAGGTGTAGGGCTGGTGGTGGGTTTCCGTTCCAGGCTAGGGTTAGGGTTAGGGAACGGCAAGGCTTAGGGCACAGGTGAGGGTACGGAAACGTGGGAGGGTCAGGCTACGTGCTGACGCACGGGTCAGTGCCAGCGTACGGGCCAGGAGTAGGCTACGGCTTGGGGGTAAGTTGTAGGGCTGGTGGTGGGTTTCCGTTCCGGGCTAGGGTTAGGGTTAGGGAACGGCAAGGCTTAGGGCACAGGTGAGGGTACGGAAACGTGGGAGGGTCAGGCTACGTGCTGACGCACGGGTCAGTGCCTCGTACCGGCCAGGAGTAGGCTACGGCTTGGGGGTAAGCTGTAGGGTTGGTGGTGGGTTTCCGTTCCGGGCTAGGGTTAGGGTTAGGGAACGGCAAGGCTTAGGGCACAGGTGAGGGTACGGAAACGTGGGAGGGTCAGGCTACGTGCTGACGCACGGGTCAGTGCCAGCGTACGGGCCAGGAGTAGGCTACGGCTTGGGGGTAAGGTGTAGGGCTGGTGGTGGGTTTCCGTTCCGGGCTAGGGTTAGGGTTAGGGCACGGCAAGGCTTAGGGCACAGGTGAGGGTACGGAAACGTGGGAGGGTCAGGCTACGTGCTGACGCACGGGTCAGTGCCAGCGTACGGGCCAGGAGTAGGCTACGGCTTGGGGGTAAGCTGTAGGGCTGGTGGTGGGTTTCCGTTCCGGGCTAGGGTTAGGGTTACGGAACGGCAAGGCTTAGGGCACAGGTGAGGGTACGGAAACGTGGGAGGGTCAGGCTACGTGCTGACGCACAGGTCAGTGCCAGCGTACGGGCCAGGAGTAGGCTACGGCGTAGGGTAAGGTGTAGGGCTGGTGGTGGGTTTCCGTTCCGGGCTAGGGTTAGGGTTAGGGAACGGCAAGGCTTAGGGCACAGGTGAGGGTACGGAAACGTGGGAGGGTCAGGCTACATGCTGATGCACGGGTCAGTGCCAGCGTACCGGACAGGTGTAGGCTACTGCTTGTGGGTAAGGTGTAGGGCTGGTGGTGGGTTTCCGTTCCGGGCTAGGTTTAGGGTTAGGGAACGGCAAGGCTTAGGGCACAGGTGAGGGTACGGAAACGTGGGAGGGTCAGGCTACGTGCTGACGCACGGGTCAGTGCCAGCGTACGGGCCACGAGTAGGCTACGGCTTGGGGGTAAGGTGTAGGGCTGGTGGTGTGTTTCCGTTCCGGGCTAGGGTTAGGGTTAGGGAACGGCAAGGCTTAGGGCACAGGTGAGGGTACGGAAACGTAGGAGGGTCAGGCTACGTGCTGACGCACGGGTCAGTGCCAGCGTACGGGCCAGGAGTAGGCTACGGCGTAGGGTAAGGTGTAGGGCTGGTGGTGGGTTTCCGTTCCGGGCTAGGGTTACGGTTAGGGAACGGCAAGGCTTAGGGCACAAGTGAGGGTACGGAAACGTGGGAGGGTCAGGCTACGTGCTGATGCACGGGTCAGTGCCAGCGTACGGGCCAGGAGTAGGCTACGGCTTGGTGTAAGGTGTAGGGCTGGTGGTGGGTTTCCGTTCCGGGCTAGGGTTAGGGTTAGGGAACGGCAAGGCTTAGGGCACAGGTGAGGGTACGGAAACGTGGGAGGGTCAGGCTACGTGCTGACGCACGGGTCAGTGCCAGCGTACGGGCTAGGAGTAGGCTACGGTGTAGGGTAAGGTGTAGGGCTGGTGGTGGGTTTCCGTTCCGTGCTAGGGTTAGGGTTAGGGAACGGCAAGGCTTAGGGCACAGGTGAGGGTACGGAAACGTAGGAGGGTCAGGCTACGTGCTGACGCACGGGTCAGTGCCAGCGTACGGGCCAGGAGTAGGCTACGGCGAAGGGTAAGGTGTAGGGCTGGTGGTGGGTTTCCGTTCCGTGCTAGGGTTAGGGTTAGGGAACGGCAAGGCTTAGGGCACAGGTGAGGGTACGGAAACGTGGGAGGGTCAGGCTACGTGCTGCCGCACGGGTCAGTGCCAGCGTACCGGCCAGGAGTAGGCTACGGCTTGGGGGTAAGTTGTAGGGCTGGTGGTGGGTTTCCGTTCCGGGCTAGGGTTAGGGTTAGGGAACGGCAAGGCTTAGGGCACAGGTGAGGGTACGGAAACGTGGGAGGGTCAGGCTACGTGCTGACGCACGGGTCAGTGCCTCGTACCGGCCAGGAGTAGGCTACGGCTTGGGGGTAAGCTGTAGGGTTGGTGGTGGGTTTCCGTTCCGGGCTAGGGTTAGGGTTAGGGAACGGCAAGGCTTAGGGCACAGGTGAGGGTACGGAAACGTGGGAGGGTCAGGCTACGTGCTGACGCACGGGTCAGTGCCAGCGTACGGGCCAGGAGTAGGCTACGGCTTGGGGGTAAGGTGTAGGGCTGGTGGTGGGTTTCCGTTCCGGGCTAGGGTTAGGGTTAGGGCACGGCAAGGCTTAGGGCACAGGTGAGGGTACGGAAACGTGGGAGGGTCAGGCTACGTGCTGACGCACGGGTCAGTGCCAGCGTACGGGCCAGGAGTAGGCTACGGCTTGGGTGTAAGCTGTAGGGCTGGTGGTGGGTTTCCGTTCCGGGCTAGGGTTAGGGTTAGGGAACGGCAAGGCTTAGGGCACAGGTGAGGGTACGGAAACGTGGGAGGGTCAGGCTACGTGCTGACGCACAGGTCAGTGCCAGCGTACGGGCCAGGAGTAGGCTACGGCGTAGGGTAAGGTGTAGGGCTGGTGGTGGGTTTCCGTTCCGGGCTAGGGTTAGGGTTAGGGAACGGCAAGGCTTAGGGCACAGGTGAGGGTACGGAAACGTGGGAGGGTCAGGCTACATGCTGACGCACGGGTCAGTGCCAGCGTACCGGACAGGTGTAGGCTACTGCTTGTGGGTAAGGTGTAGGGCTGGTGGTGGGTTTCCGTTCCGGGCTAGGTTTAGGGTTAGGGAACGGCAAGGCTTAGGGCACAGGTGAGGGTACGGAAACGTGGGAGGGTCAGGCTACGTGCTGACGCACGGGTCAGTGCCAGCGTACGGGCCACGAGTAGGCTACGGCTTGGGGGTAAGGTGTAGGGCTGGTGGTGTGTTTCCGTTCCGGGCTAGGGTTAGGGTTAGGGAACGGCAAGGCTTAGGGCACAGGTGAGGGTACGGAAACGTAGGAGGGTCAGGCTACGTGCTGACGCACGGGTCAGTGCCAGCGTACGGGCCAGGAGTAGGCTACGGCGTAGGGTAAGGTGTAGGGCTGGTGGTGGGTTTCCGTTCCGGGCTAGGGTTACGGTTAGGGAACGGCAAGGCTTAGGGCACAGGTGAGGGTACGGAAACGTGGGAGGGTCAGGCTACGTGCTGATGCACGGGTCAGTGCCAGCGTACGGGCCAGGAGTAGGCTACGGCTTGGGGGTAAGGTGTAGGGCTGGTGGTGGGTTTCCGTTCCGGGCTAGGGTTAGGGTTAGGGAACGGCAAGGCTTAGGGCACAGGTGAGGGTACGGAAACGTGGGAGGGTCAGGCTACGTGCTGACGCACGGGTCAGTGCCAGCGTACGGGCTAGGAGTAGGCTACGGTGTAGGGTAAGGTGTAGGGCTGGTGGTGGGTTTCCGTTCCGTGCTAGGGTTAGGGTTAGGGAACGGCAAGGCTTAGGGCACAGGTGAGGGTACGGAAACGTAGGAGGGTCAGGCTACGTGCTGACGCACGGGTCAGTGCCAGCGTACGGGCCAGGAGTAGGCTACGGCGATGGGTAAGGTGTAGGGCTGGTGGTGGGTTTCCGTTCCGTGCTAGGGTTAGGGTTAGGGAACGGCAAGGCTTAGGGCACAGGTGAGGGTACGGAAACGTGGGAGGGTCAGGCTACGTGCTGCCGCACGGGTCAGTGCCAGCGTACCGGCCAGGTATAGGCTACGGCTTGTGGGTAAGTTGTAGGGCTGGTGGTGGGTTTCCGTTCCGGGCTAGGGTTAGGGTTAGGGAACGGCAAGGCGTAGGGCACAGGTGAGGGTACGGAAAAGTGGGAGGGTCAGGCTACGTGCTGACGCACGGGTCAGTGCCAGCGTACGGGCCAGGAGTAGGCTACGGCTTGGGGGTAAGTTGTAGGGCTGGTGGTGGGTTTCCGTTCCGGGCTAGGGTTAGGGTTAGGGAACGGCAAGGCTTAGGGCACAGGTGAGGGTACGGAAACGTGGGAGGGTCAGGCTACGTGCTGACGCACGGGTCAGTGCCAGCGTACGGGCCAGGAGTAGGCTACGGCTTGGGGGTAAGTTGTAGGGCTGGTGGTGGGTTTCCGTTCCGGGCTAGGGTTAGGGTTAGGGAACGGCAAGGCTTAGGGCACAGGTGAGGGTACAGAAACGTGGGAGGTTCAGGCTACGTGCTGACGCACGGGTCAGTGCCAGCGTACGGGCCAGGAGTAGGCTACGGCTTGGGGGTAAGTTGTAGGGCTGGTGGTGGGTTTCCGTTCCGGGCTAGGGTTAGGGTTAGGGAACGGCAAGGCTTAGGGCACAGGTGAGGGTACGGAAACGTGGGAGGGTCAGGCTACGTGCTGACGCACGGGTCAGTGCCAGCGTACGGGCCAGGAGTAGGCTACGGCTTTGGGGTAAGTTGTAGGGCTGGTGGTGGGTTTCCGTTCCGGGCTAGGGTTAGGGTTAGGGAACGGCAAGGCTTAGGGCACAGGTGAGGGTACGGAAACGTGGGAGGGTCAGGCTACGTGCTGACGCACGGGTCAGTGCCAGCGTACGGGCCAGGAGTAGGCTACGGCTTGGGGGTAAGTTGTAGGGCTGGTGGTGGGTTTCCGTTCCGGGCTAGGGTTAGGGTTAGGGAACGGCAAGGCTTAGGGCACAGGTGAGGGTACAGAAACGTGGGAGGGTCAGGCTACGTGCTGACGCACGGGTCAGTGCCAGCGTACGGGCCAGGAGTAGGCTACGGCTTGGGGGTAAGGTGTAGGGCTTTTGGTGGGTTTCCGTTCCGGGCTAGGGTTAGGGTTAGGGAACGGCAAGGCTTAGGGCACAGGTGAGGGTACGGAAACGTGGGAGGGTGAGGCTACGTGCTGACGCACGGGTCAGTGCCAGCGTACGGGCCAGGAGTAGGCTACGGCGTAGGGTAAGGTGTAGGGCTGGTGGTGGGTTTCCATTCTGGGCTAGGGTTAGGGTTAGGGAACGGCAAGGCTTAGGGCACAGGTGAGGGTACAGAAACGTGGGAGGGTCAGGCTACGTGCTGATGCACGTGTCAGTGCCAGCGTAAAGGCCAGGTGTAGGCTACGGCTTGGGGGTAAGGTGTAGGGCTGGTGGTGGGTTTCCGTTACGGGCTAGGGTTAGGGTTAGGGAACGGCAAGGCTTAGGGCACAGGTGAGTGTATGGAAACGTGGGAGGGTCAGACTACGTGCTGACGCATGGGTCAGTGCCAGCGTACGGGCCTGGAGTAGGCTACAGCGTAGGGTAAGGTGTAGGGCTGGTGGTGGGTTTCCGTTCCGGGCTAGGATTACGGTTAGGGAACGGCAAGGCTTAGGGCACAGGTGAGGGTACAGAAACGTGGGAGGGTCAGGCTACGTGCTGACGCATGGGTCAGTGCCAGCGTACAGGCCAGGAGTAGGCTACGGCTTGGGGGTAAGGTGTAGGGCTGGCGGTGGGTTTCCGTTCCGGGCTAGGGTTAGGGTTAGGGAACGGCAAGGCTTAGGGCACAGGTGAGGGTACAGAAACGTGGGAGGGTCAGGCTACGTGCTGACTCACGGGTCAGTGCCAGCGTACGGGCCAGGAGTAGGCTACGGCTCGGGGGTAAGGTGTAGGGCTGGTGGTGGGTTTCCGTTCCGGGCTAGGGTTAGGGTTAGGGAACGGCAAGGCTTAGGGCACAGGTGAGGGTACGGAAACGTGGGAGGGTCAGGCTACGTGCTGACGCACGGGTCAGTGCCAGCGTACGGGCCAGGAGTAGGCTACGGCTTGGGGGTAAGTTGTAGGGCTGGTGGTGGGTTTCCGTTCCGGGCTAGGGTTAGGGTTAGGGAACGGCAAGGCTTAGGGCACAGGTGAGGGTACGGAAACGTGGGAGGGTCAGGCTATGTGCTGACGCACGGGTCAGTGCCTCGTACCGGCCAGGAGTAGGCTACGGCTTGGGGGTAAGCTGTAGGGCTGGTGGTGGGTTTCGGTTCCGGGCTAGGGTTAGGGTTAGGGAACGGCAAGGCTTAGGGCACAGGTGAGGGTACGGAAACGTAGGAGGGTCAGGCTACGTGCTGACGCACGGGTCAGTGCCAGCGTACGGGCCAGGAGTAGGCTACGGCGAAGGGTAAGGTGTAGGGCTGGTGGTGGGTTTCCGTTCCGGGCTAGGGTTAGGGTTAGGGAACGGCAAGGCTTAGGGCACAGGTGAGGGTACGGAAACGTGGGAGGGTCAGGCTACGTGCTGCCGCACGGGTCAGTGCCAGCGTACCGGCCAGGTATAGGCTACGGCTTGTGGGTAAGTTGTAGGGCTGGTGGTGGGTTTCCGTTCCGGGCTAGGGTTAGGGTTAGGGAACGGCAAGGCTTAGGGCACAGGTGAGGGTACGGAAACGTGGGAGGGTCAGGCTACGTGCTGACGCACGGCTCAGTGCCAGCGTACGGTCCAGGAGTAGGCTACGGCTTGGGGGTAAGTTGTAGGGCTGGTGGTGGGTTTCCGTTCCGGGCTAGGGTTAGGGTTAGGGAACGGCAAGGCTTAGGGCACAGGTGAGGGTACGGAAACGTGGGAGGGTCAGGCTACGTGCTGACGCACGGGTCAGTGCCAGCGTACGGGCCAGGAGTAGGCTACGGCTTGGGGGTAAGGTGTAGGGCTGGTGGTGGGTTTCCGTTCCGGGCTAGGGTTAGGGTTAGGGAACGGCAAGGCTTAGGGCACAGGTGAGGGTACGGAAACGTGGGAGGGTCAGGCTACGTGCTGATGCACGGGTCAGTGCCAGCGTACCGGCCAGGTGTAGGCTACGGCTTGTGGGTAAGTTGTAGGGCTGGTGGTGGGTTTCCATTCCAGGCTAGGTTAAGGGTTAGGGAACGGCAAGGCTTAGGGCACAGGTGAGGGTACGGAAACGTGGGAGGGTCAGGCTACGTGCTGATGCACGGGTCAGTGCCAGCGTACGGGCCAGGAGTAGGTACGGCTTGGGGGTAAGTTGTAGGGCTGGTGGTGGGTTTCCATTCCAGGCTAGGTTAAGGGTTAGGAAACGGCAAGGCTTAGGGCACAGGTGAGGGTACAGAAACGTGGGAGGGTCAGGCTACGTGCTGATGCACGTGTCAGTGCCAGCGTACGGGCCAGGAGTAGGCTACGGCGTAGGGTAAGGTGTAGGGCTGGTGGTGGGTTTCCGTTCCGGGCTTGGGTTAGGGTTAGGGAACAGCAAGGCTGAGGGCACAGGTGAGGGTACGGAAACGTGGGAGGGTCAGGCTACGTGCTGATGCACGGGTCAGTGCCAGCGTACGGGCCAGGAGTAGGCTACGGCGTAGGGTAATGTGTAGGGCTGGTGGTGGGTTTCCGTTCCGGGCTAGGGTTAGGGTTAGGGAACGGCAAGGCTTAGGGCACAGGTGAGGGTACGGAAACGTGGGAGGGTCAGGCTACGTGCTGATGCATGGGTCAGTGCCAGCGTACCGGACAGGTGTAGGCTACTGCTTGTGGGTAAGGTGTAGGGCTGGTGGTGGGTTTCCGTTCCGGGCTAGGGTTAGGGTTAGGGAACGGCAAGGCTTAGGGCACAGGTGAGGGTACGGAAACGTGGGAGGGTCAGGCTACGTGCTGACGCACGGGTCAGTGCCAGCGTACGGGCCAGGAGTAGGCTACGGCTTGGGGGTAAGGTGTAGGGCTGGTGGTGGGTTTCCGTTCCGGGCTAGGGTTAGGGTTAGGGAACGGCAAGGCTTAGGGCACAGGTGAGGGTACGGAAACGTAGGAGGGTCAGGCTACGTGCTGACGCACGGGTCAGTGCCAGCGTACGGGCCAGGAGTAGGCTACGGCGTAGGGTAAAGTGTAGGGCTGGTGGTGGGTTTCCGTTTCGGGCTAGGGTTAGGGTTAGGGAAGGGCAAGGCTTAGGGCACAGGTGAGGGTACGGAAACGTGGGAGGGTCAGGCTACGTGCTGACGCACGGGTCAGTGCCAGCGTACGGGCCAGGAGTAGGCTACGGCTTGGGGGTTAGGTGTAGGGCTGGTGGTGGGTTTCCGTTCCGGGCTAGGGTTAGGGTTAGGGAACGGCAAGGCTTAGGGCACAGGTGAGGGTACGGAAACGTGGGAGGGTCAGGCTACGTGCTGACACAAGGGTCAGTGCCAGCGTACGGGCCAGGAGTAGGCTACGGTGTAGGGTAAGGTGTAGGGCTGGTGGTGGGTTTCCGTTCCGTGCTAGGGTTAGGGTTAGGGAACGGCAAGGCTTATGGCACAGGTGAGGGTACGGAAACGTAGGAGGGTCAGGCTACGTGCTGACGCACGGGTCAGTGCCAGCGTACGGGCCAGGAGTAGGCTACGGCGAAGGATAAGGTGTAGGGCTGGTGGTGGGTTTCCGTTCCGGGCTAGGGTTAGGGTTAGGGAACGGCAAGGCTTAGGGCACAGGTGAGGGTACGGAAACGTGGGAGGGTCAGGCTACGTGCTGACGCACGGGTCAGTGCCAGCGTACCGGCCAGGTATAGGCTACGGCTTGTGGGTAAGGTGTAGGGCTGGTGGTGGGTTTCCGTTCCGGGCTAGGGTTAGGGTTAGGGAACGGCAAGGCTTAGGGCACAGGTGAGGGTACGGAAACGTGGGAGGGTCAGGCTACGTGCTGACGCACTGGTCAGTGCCAGCGTACGGGCCAGGAGTAGGCTACGGCTTGGGGGTAAGGTGTAGGGCTGGTGGTGGGTTTCCGTTCCGGGCTAGGGTTAGGGTTAGGGAACGGCAAGGCTTAGGGCACAGGTGAGGGTACGGAAACGTGGGAGGGTCAGGCTACGTGCTGACGCACGGGTCAGTGCCAGCGTACGGGCCAGGAGTAGGCTACGGCTTGTGGGTAAGGTGTAGGGTTGGTGGTGGGTTTCCGTTCCGTGCTAGGGTTAGGGTTAGGGAACGGCAAGGCTTAGGGCACAGGTGAGGGTACAGAAACGTGGGAGGGTCAGGCTACGTGCTGACGCACGGGTGAGTGCCAGCGTACGGGCCAGGAGTAGGCTACGGCTTGGGGGTAAGGTGTAGGGCTGGTGGTGGGTTTCCGTTCTGGGCTAGGGTTAGGGTTAGGGAATGGCAAGGCTTAGGGCACAGGTGAGGGTACGGAAACTTGGGAGGGTCAGGCTACGTACTGACGCACGGGTCAGTGCCAGCGTACGGGCCAGGAGTAGGCTACGGCTTGGGGGTATGTTGTAGGGCTGGTGGTGGGTTTCCGTTCCGGGCTAGGGTTAGGGTTAGGGAACGGCAAGGCTTAGGGCACAGGTGAGGGTACGGAAACGTGGGAGGGTCAGGCTACGTGCTGACGCACGGGTCAGTGCCAGCGTACGGGCCAGGAGTAGGCTACGGCTTGGGAGTAAGTTGTAGGCTTGGTCGTGGGTTTCCGTTCCGGGCTAGGGTTAGGGTTAGGGAACGGCAAGGCTTAGGGCACAGGTGAGGGTACAGAAACGTGGGAGGGTCAGGCTACGTGCTGACGCACGGGTCAGTGCCAGCGTACGGGCCAGGAGTAGGCTACGGCTTGGGGGTAAGGTGTAGGGCTGGTGGTGGGTTTCCGTTCCAGGCTAGGGTTAGGGTTAGGGAATGGCAAGGCTTAGGGCACAGGTGAGGGTACGGAAACGTGGGAGGGTCAGGCTACGTGCTGATGCACGGGTCAGTGCCAGCGTACGGGCCAGGAGTAGGCTACGGCTTGGGGGTAAGGTGTAGGGCTGGTGGTGGGTTTCCGTTCCGGGCTAGGGTTAGGGTTAGGGAACGGCAAGGCTTAGGGCACAGGTGAGGGTACGGAAACGTGGGAGGGTCAGGCTACGTGCTGACGCACGGGTCAGTGCCAGCGTACGGGCTAGGAGTAGGCTACGGTGTAGGGTAAGGTGTAGGGCTGGTGGTGGGTTTCCGTTCCGTGCTAGGGTTAGGGTTAGGGAACGGCAAGGCTTAGGGCACAGGTGAGGGTACGGAAACGTAGGAGGGTCAGGCTACGTGCTGACGCACGGGTCAGTTCCAGCGTACGGGCCAGGAGTAGGCTACGGCGAAGGGTAAGGTGTAGGGCTGGTGGTGGGTTTCCGTTCCGGGCTAGGGTTAGGGTTAGGGAACGGCAAGGCTTAGGGCACAGGTGAGGGTACGGAAACGTGGGAGGGTCAGGCTACGTGCTGCCGCACGGGTCAGTGCCAGCGTACCGGCCAGGTATAGGCTACGGCTTGTGGGTAAGTTGTAGGGCTGGTGGTGGGTTTCCGTTCCGGGCTAGGGTTAGGGTTAGGGAACGGCAAGGCTTAGGGCACAGGTGAGGGTACGGAAACGTGGGAGGGTCAGGCTACGTGCTGACGCACGGGTCAGTGCCAGCGTACGGGCCAGGAGTAGGCTACGGCGTAGGGTAAGGTGTAGGGTTGGTGGTGGGTTTCCGTTCCGTGCTAGGGTTAGGGTTAGGGAACGGCAAGGCTTAGGGCACAGGTGAGGGTACAGAAACGTGGGAGGGTCAGGCTACGTGCTGACGCACGGGTCAGTGCCAGCGTACGGGCCAGGAGTAGGCTACGGCTTGGGGGTAAGTTGTAGGGCTGGTGGTGGGTTTCCGTTCCGGGCTAGGGTTAGGGTTAGGGAACGGCAAGGCTTAGGGCACAGGTGAGGGTACGGAAACGTGGGAGGGTCAGGCTACGTGCTGCCGCACGGGTCAGTGCCAGCGTACCGGCCAGGTATAGGCTACGGCTTGTGGGTAAGTTGTAGGGCTGGTGGTGGGTTTCCGTTCCGGGCTAGGGTTAGGGTTAGGGAACGGCAAGGCTTAGGGCACAGGTGAGGGTACGGAAACGTGGGAGGGTCAGGCTACGTGCTGACGCACGGGTCAGTGCCAGCGTACGGGCCAGGAGTAGGCTACGGCGTAGGGTAAGGTGTAGGGTTGGTGGTGGGTTTCCGTTCCGTGCTAGGGTTAGGGTTAGGGAACGGCAAGGCTTAGGGCACAGGTGAGGGTACAGAAACGTGGGAGGGTCAGGCTACGTGCTGACGCACGGGTCAGTGCCAGCGTACGGGCCAGGAGTGGGCTACGGCGAAGGGTAAGGTGTAGGGCTGGTGGTGGGTTTCCGTTCCGGGCTAGGGTTAGGGTTAGGGAACGGCAAGGCTTAGGGCACAGGTGAGGGTACGGAAACGTGGGAGGGTCAGGCTACGTGCTGCCGCACGGGTCAGTGCCAGCGTACCGGCCAGGTATAGGCTACGGCTTGTGGGTAAGTTGTAGGGCTGGTGGTGGGTTTCCGTTCCGGGCTAGGGTTAGGGTTAGGGAACGGCAAGGCTTAGGGCACAGGTGAGGGTACGGAAACGTGGGAGGGTCAGGCTACGTGCTGACGCACGGGTCAGTGCCAGCGTACGGGCCAGGAGTAGGCTACGGCTTGGGGGTAAGTTGTAGGGCTGGTGGTGGGTTTCCGTTCCGGGCTAGGGTTAGGGTTAGGGAACGGCAAGGCTTAGGGCACAGGTGAGGGTACGGAAACGTGGGAGGGTCAGGCTACGTGCTGACGCACGGGTCAGTGCCAGCGTACGGGCCAGGAGTAGGCTACGGCGTAGGGTAAGGTGTAGGGTTGGTGGTGGGTTTCCGTTCCGTGCTAGGGTTAGGGTTAGGGAACGGCAAGGCTTAGGGCACAGGTGAGGGTACAGAAATGTGGGAGGGTCAGGCTACGTGCTGACGCACGGGTCAGTGCCAGCGTACGGGCCAGGAGTAGGCTACGGCTTGGGGGTAAGGTGTAGGGCTGGTGGTGGGTTTCCGTTCCGGGCTAGGGTTAGGGTTAGGGAACGGCAAGGCTTAGGGCACAGGTGAGGGTACGGAAACGTGGGAGGGTCAGGCTACGTGCTGACGCACGGGTCAGTGCCAGCGTACGGGCCAGGAGTAGGCTACGGCTTGGGTGTATGTTGTAGGGCTGGTGGTGGGTTTCCGTTCCGGGCTAGGGTTAGGGTTAGGGAACGGCAAGGCTTAGGGCACAGGTGAGGGTACGGAAACGTGGGAGGGTCAGGCTACGTGCTGACGCACGGGTCAGTGCCAGCGTACGGGCCAGGAGTAGGCTACAGCGTAGGGTAAGGTGTAGGGCTGGTGGTGAGTTTCCGTTCCGGGCTAGGGTTAGGGTTAGGGAACGGCAAGGCTTAGGGCACAGGTGAGGGTACAGAAACGTGGGAGGGTCAGGCTACGTGCTGACGCATGGGTCAGTGCCACCGTACGGGCCAGGAGTAGGCTACGGCTTGGGGGTAAGTTGTAGGGCTGGCGGTGGGTTTCCGTTCCGGGCTAGGGTTAGGGTTAGGGAACGGCAAGGCTTAGGGCACAGGTGAGGGTACAGAAACGTGGGAGGGTCAGGCTACGTGCTGACTCACGGGTCAGTGCCAGCGTACGGGCCAGGAGTAGGCTACGGCTTGGGGGTAAGGTGTAGGGCTGGTGGTGGGTTTCCGTTCCGGGCTAGGGTTAGGGTTAGGGAACGGCAAGGCTTAGGGCACAGGTGAGGGTACGGAAACGTGGGAGGGTCAGGCTACGTGCTGACGCACGGGTCAGTGCCAGCGTACGGGCCAGGAGTAGGCTACAACGTAGGGTAAGGAGTAGGGCTGGTGGTGGGTTTCCATTCTGGGCTAGAGTTAGGGTTAGGGAACGGCAAGGCTTAGGGCACAGGTGAGGGTACGGAAAGGTGGGAGGGTCAGGCTACGTGCTGACGCACGGGTCAGTGCCAGCCTACCGGCCAGGAGTAGGCTACGGCGTAGGGTAAGGTGTAGGGCTGGTGGTGGGTTTCCGTTCCGGGCTAGGGTTAGGGTTAGGGAACGGCAAGGCTTAGGGCACAGGTGAGGGTACGGAAACGTGGGAGGGTCAGGCTACGTGCTGACGCACGGGTCAGTGCCAGCGTACGGGCCAGGAGTAGGCTACGGCGTAGGGTAAGGTGTAGGGCTGGTGGTGGGTTTCCGTTCCGGGCTAGGGTTAGGGTTAGGGAACGGCTAGGCTGAGGGCAGAGGTGAGGGTACGGAAACGTGGGAGGGTCAGGCTACGTGCTGACGCATGGGTCAGTGCCAGCGTACGGGCCAGGAGTAGGCTACGGCATAGGGTAAGGTGTAGGGCTGGTGGTGGGTTTCCGTTCCGGGCTAGGGTTAGGGTTAGGGAACGGCAAGGCTTAGGGCACAGGTGAGGGTACGGAAACGTGGGAGGGTCAGGCTACGTGCTGATGCACGGGTCAGTGCCAGCGTACCGGCCAGGTGTAGGCTACTGCTTGTGGGTAAGGTGTAGGGCTGGTGGTGGGTTTCCGTTCCGGGCTAGGGTTAGGGTTAGGGAACGGCAAGGCTTAGGGCACAGGTGAGGGTACGGAAACGTGGGAGGGTCAGGCTACGTGCTGACGCACGTGTCAGTGCCAGCGTACAGGCCAGGTGTAGGCTACGGCTTGGGGGTAAGTTGTAGGGCTGGTGGTGGGTTTCCGTTCAGGGCTAGGGTTAGGGGTAGGGAACGGCAAGGCTTAGGGCATAGGTGAGGGTACGGAAACGTGTGAGGGTCAGACTACGTTCTGACGCATGGGTCAGTGCCAGCGTACGGGCCTGGAGTAGGCTACAGCGTAGGGTAAGGTGTAGGGCTGGTGGTGGGTTTCCATTCCGGGCTAGGGTTAGGGTTAGGGAACGGCAAGGCTTAGGGCACAGGTGAGGGTACAGAAACGTGGGAGGGTCAGGCTACGTGCTGACGCATGGGTCAGTGCCAGCGTACGGGCCAGGAGTAGGCTACGGCTTGGGGGTAAGGTGTAGGCCTAGCGGTGGGTTTCCGTTCCGGGCTAGGGTTAGGGTTAGGGAACGGCAAGGCTTAGGGCACAGGTGAGGGTACAGAAACGTGGGAGGGTCAGGCTACGTGCTGACGCACGGGTCAGTGCCAGCGTACGGGCCAGGAGTAGGCTACGGCTTGGGGGTAAGGTGTAGGGCTGGTGGTGGTTTTCCGTTCCGGGCTAGGGTTCGGGTTAGGGAACGGCAAGGCTTAGGGCACAGGTGAGGGTACGGAAACGTGGGAGGGTCAGGCTACGTGCTGACGCACGGGTCAGTGCCAGCGTACGGGCCAGGACTAGGCTACGGCTTGGGGGTAAGTTGTAGGGCTGGTGGTGGGTTTCCGTTCCGGGCTAGGGTTAGGGTTAGGGAACGACATGGCTTAGGGCACAGGTGAGGGTACGGAAACGTGGGAGGGTCAGGCTACGTGCTGACGCACGGGTCAGTGCCAGCGTAAGGGCCAGGAGTAGGCTACAGCTTGGGGGTAAGTTGTAGGGCTGGATGTGGGTTTCCGTTCCGGGCTAGGGTTAGGGTTAGGGAACGGCAAGGCTTAGGGCACAGGTGAGGGTACGGAAACGTGGGAGGGTCAGGCTACGTGCTGACGCACGGGTCAGTGCCAGCGTACGGGCCAGGAGTAGGCTACGGCATAGGGTAAGGTGTAGGGTTGGTGGTGGGTTTCCGTTCCGTGCTAGGGTTAGGGTTAGGGAACGGCAAGGCTTAGGGCACAGGTGAGGGTACAGAAACGTGGGAGGGTCAGGCTACGTGCTGACGCACGGGTCAGTGCCAGCGTACGGGCCAGGAGTAGGCTACGGCTTGGGGGTAAGGTGTAGGGCTGGTGGTGGGTTTCCGTTCCGGGCTAGGGTTAGGGTTAGGGAACGGCAAGGCTTAGGGCACAGGTGAGGGTACGGAAACGTGGGAGGGTCAGGCTACGTGCTGACGCACGGGTCAGTGCCAGCGTACGGGCCAGGAGTAGGCTACGGCTTGGGGGTATGTTGTAGGGCTGGTGGTGGGTTTCCGTTCCGGGCTAGGGTTAGGGTTAGGGAACGGCAAGGCTTAGGGCACAGGTGAGGGTACGGAAACGTGGGAGGGTCAGGCTACGTGCTGACGCACGGGTCAGTGCCAGCGTACGGGCCAGGAGTAGGCTACAGCGTAGGGTAAGGTGTAGGGCTGGTGGTGAGTTTCCGTTCCGGGCTAGGGTTAGGGTTAGGGAACGGCAAGGCTTAGGGCACAGGTGAGGGTACAGAAACGTGGGAGGGTCAGGCTACGTGCTGACGCATGGGTCAGTGCCACCGTACGGGCCAGGAGTAGGCTACGGCTTGGGGGTAAGTTGTAGGGCTGGCGGTGGGTTTCCGTTCCGGGCTAGGGTTAGGGTTAGGGAACGGCAAGGCTTAGGGCACAGGTGAGGGTACAGAAACGTGGGAGGGTCAGGCTACGTGCTGACTCACGGGTCAGTGCCAGCGTACGGGCCAGGAGTAGGCTACGGCTTGGGGGTAAGGTGTAGGGCTGGTGGTGGGTTTCCGTTCCGGGCTAGGGTTAGGGTTAGGGAACGGCAAGGCTTAGGGCACAGGTGAGGGTACGGAAACGTGGGAGGGTCAGGCTACGTGCTGACGCACGGGTCAGTGCCAGCGTACGGGCCAGGAGTAGGCTACAACGTAGGGTAAGGAGTAGGGCTGGTGGTGGGTTTCCATTCTGGGCTAGAGTTAGGGTTAGGGAACGGCAAGGCTTAGGGCACAGGTGAGGGTACGGAAAGGTGGGAGGGTCAGGCTACGTGCTGACGCACGGGTCAGTGCCAGCCTACCGGCCAGGAGTAGGCTACAGCGAGGGTAAGGTGTAGGGCTGGTGGTGGGTTTCCGTTCCGGGCTAGGGTTAGGGTTAGGGAACGGCAAGGCTTAGGGCACAGGTGAGGGTACGGAAACGTGGGAGGGTCAGGCTACGTGCTGACGCACGGGTCAGTGCCAGCGTACGGGCCAGGAGTAGGCTACGGCGTAGGGTAAGGTGTAGGGCTGGTGGTGGGTTTCCGTTCCGGGCTAGGGTTAGGGTTAGGGAACGGCTAGGCTGAGGGCACAGGTGAGGGTACGGAAACGTGGGAGGGTCAGGCTACGTGCTGACGCATGGGTCAGTGCCAGCGTACGGGCCAGGAGTAGGCTACGGCATAGGGTAAGGTGTAGGGCTGGTGGTGGGTTTCCGTTCCGGGCTAGGGTTAGGGTTAGGGAACGGCAAGGCTTAGGGCACAGGTGAGGGTACGGAAACGTGGGAGGGTCAGGCTACGTGCTGATGCACGGGTCAGTGCCAGCGTACCGGCCAGGTGTAGGCTACTGCTTGTGGGTAAGGTGTAGGGCTGGTGGTGGGTTTCCGTTCCGGGCTAGGGTTAGGGTTAGGGAACGGCAAGGCTTAGGGCACAGGTGAGGGTACGGAAACGTGGGAGGGTCAGGCTACGTGCTGACGCACGTGTCAGTGCCAGCGTACAGGCCAGGTGTAGGCTACGGCTTGGGGGTAAGGTGTAGGGCTGGTGGTGGGTTTCCGTTCAGGGCTAGGGTTAGGGGTAGGGAACGGCAAGGCTTAGGGCATAGGTGAGGGTACGGAAACTTGTGAGGGTCAGACTACGTTCTGACGCATGGGTCAGTGCCAGCGTACGGGCCTGGAGTAGGCTACAGCGTAGGGTAAGGTGTAGGGCTGGTGGTGGGTTTCCATTCCGGGCTAGGGTTAGGGTTAGGGAACGGCAAGGCTTAGGGCACAGGTGAGGGTACAGAAACGTGGGAGGGTCAGGCTACGTGCTGACGCATGGGTCAGTGCCAGCGTACGGGCCAGGAGTAGGCTACGGCTTGGGGGTAAGGTGTAGGCCTGGCGGTGGGTTTCCGTTCCGGGCTAGGGTTAGGGTTAGGGAACGGCAAGGCTTAGGGCACAGGTGAGGGTACAGAAACGTGGGAGGGTCAGGCTACGTGCTGACGCACGGGTCAGTGCCAGCGTACGGGCCAGGAGTAGGCTACGGCTTGGGGGTAAGGTGTAGGGCTGGTGGTGGTTTTCCGTTCCGGGCTAGGGTTCGGGTTAGGGAACGGCAAGGCTTAGGGCACAGGTGAGGGTACGGAAACGTGGGAGGGTCAGGCTACGTGCTGACGCACGGGTCAGTGCCAGCGTACGGGCCAGGACTAGGCTACGGCTTGGGGGTAAGTTGTAGGGCTGGTGGTGGGTTTCCGTTCCGGGCTAGGGTTAGGGTTAGGGAACGGCATGGCTTAGGGCACAGGTGAGGGTACGGAAACGTGGGAGGGTCAGGCTACGTGCTGACGCACGGGTCAGTGCCAGCGTAAGGGCCAGGAGTAGGCTACGGCTTGGGGGTAAGTTGTAGGGCTGGATGAGGGTTTCCGTTCCGGGCTAGGGTTAGGGTTAGGGAACGGCAAGGCTTAGGGCACAGGTGAGGGTACGGAAACGTGGGAGGGTCAGGCTACGTGCTGACGCACGGGTCAGTGCCAGCGTACGGGCCAGGAGTAGGCTACGGCGTAGGGTAAGGTGTAGGGTTGGTGGTGGGTTTCCGTTCCGTGCTAGGGTTAGGGTTAGGGAACGGCAAGGCTTAGGGCACAGGTGAGGGTACAGAAACGTGGGAGGGTCAGGCTACGTGCTGACGCACGGGTCAGTGCCAGCGTACGGGCCAGGAGTAGGCTACGGCTTGGGGGTAAGGTTTAGGGCTGGTGGTGGGTTTCCGTTCCGGGCTAGGGTTAGGGTTAGGGAACGGCAAGGCTTAGGGCACAGGTGAGGGTACGGAAACGTGGGAGGGTCAGGCTACGTGCTGACGCACGGGTCAGTGCCAGCGTACGGGCCAGGAGTAGGCTACGGCTTGGGGGTATGTTGTAGGGCTGGTGGTGGGTTTCCGTTCCGGGCTAGGGTTAGGGTTAGGGAACGGCAAGGCTTAGGGCACAGGTGAGGGTACGGAAACGTGGGAGGGTCAGGCTACGTGCTGACGCACGGGTCAGTGCCAGCGTACGGGCCAGGAGTAGGCTACAGCGTAGGGTAAGGTGTAGGGCTGGTGGTGAGTTTCCGTTCCGGGCTAGGGTTAGGGTTAGGGAACGGCAAGGCTTAGGGCACAGGTGAGGGTACAGAAACGTGGGAGGGTCAGGCTACGTGCTGACGCATGGGTCAGTGCCACCGTACGGGCCAGGAGTAGGCTACGGCTTGGGGGTAAGTTGTAGGGCTGGCGGTGGGTTTCCGTTCTGGGCTAGGGTTAGGGTTAGGGAACGGCAAGGCTTAGGGCACAGGTGAGGGTACAGAAACGTGGGAGGGTCAGGCTACGTGCTGACTCACGGGTCAGTGCCAGCGTACGGGCCAGGAGTAGGCTACGGCTTGGGGGTAAGGTGTAGGGCTGGTGGTGGGTTTCCGTTCCGGGCTAGGGTTAGGGTTAGGGAACGGCAAGGCTTAGGGCACAGGTGAGGGTACGGAAACGTGGGAGGGTCAGGCTACGTGCTGACGCACGGGTCAGTGCCAGCGTACGGGCCAGGAGTAGGCTACAACGTAGGGTAAGGAGTAGGGCTGGTGGTGGGTTTCCATTCTGGGCTAGAGTTAGGGTTAGGGAACGCCAAGGCTTAGGGCACAGGTGAGGGTACGGAAAGGTGGGAGGGTCAGGCTACGTGCTGACGCACGGGTCAGTGCCAGCCTACCGGCCAGGAGCAGGCTACGGCGAGGGTAAGGTGTAGGGCTGGTGGTGGGTTTCCGTTCCGGGCTAGGGTTAGGGTTAGGGAACGGCTAGGCTGAGGGCACAGGTGAGGGTACGGAAACGTGGGAGGGTCAGGCTACGTGCTGACGCATGGGTCAGTGCCAGCGTACGGGCCAGGAGTAGGCTACGGCATAGGGTAAGGTGTAGGGCTGGTGGTGGGTTTCCGTTCCGGGCTAGGGTTAGGGTTAGGGAACGGCAAGGCTTAGGGCACAGGTGAGGGTACGGAAACGTGGGAGGGTCAGGCTACGTGCTGATGCACGGGTCAGTGCCAGCGTACCGGCCAGGTGTAGGCTACTGCTTGTGGGTAAGGTGTAGGGCTGGTGGTGGGTTTCCGTTCCGGGCTAGGGTTAGGGTTAGGGAACGGCAAGGCTTAGGGCACAGGTGAGGGTACGGAAACGTGGGAGGGTCAGGCTACGTGCTGACGCACGTGTCAGTGCCAGGGTACAGGCCAGGTGTAGGCTACGGCTTGGGGGTAAGGTGTAGGGCTGGTGGTGGGTTTCCGTTCAGGGCTAGGGTTAGGGGTAGGGAACGGCAAGGCTTAGGGCATAGGTGAGGGTACGGAAACGTGTGAGGGTCAGACTACGTTCTGACGCATGGGTCAGTGCCAGCGTACGGGCCTGGAGTAGGCTACAGCGTAGGGTAAGGTGTAGGGCTGGTGGTGGGTTTCCATTCCGGGCTAGGGTTAGGGTTAGGGAACGGCAAGGCTTAGGGCACAGGTGAGGGTACAGAAACGTGGGAGGGTCAGGCTACGTGCTGACGCATGGGTCAGTGCCAGCGTACGGGCCAGGAGTAGGCTACGGCTTGGGGGTAAGGTGTAGGCCTGGCGGTGGGTTTCCGTTCCGGGCTAGGGTTAGGGTTAGGGAACGGCAAGGCTTAGGGCACAGGTGAGGGTACAGAAACGTGGGAGGGTCAGGCTACGTGCTGACGCACGGGTCAGTGCCAGCGTACGGGCCAGGAGTAGGCTACGGCTTGGGGGAAAGGTGTAGGGCTGGTGGTGGTTTTCCGTTCCGGGCTAGGGTTCGGGTTAGGGAACGGCAAGGCTTAGGGCACAGGTGAGGGTACGGAAACGTGGGAGGGTCAGGCTACGTGCTGACGCACGGGTCAGTGCCAGCGTACGGGCCAGGACTAGGCTACGGCTTGGGGGTAAGTTGTAGGGCTGGTGGTGGGTTTCCGTTCCGGGCTAGGGTTAGGGTTAGGGAACGGCATGGCTTAGGGCACAGGTGAGGGTACGGAAACGTGGGAGGGTCAGGCTACGTGCTGACGCACGGGACAGTGCCAGCGTAAGGGCCAGGAGTAGGCTACGGCTTGGGGGTAAGTTGTAGGGCTGGATGTGGGTTTCCGTTCCGGGCTAGGGTTAGGGTTAGGGAACGGCAAGGCTTAGGGCACAGGTGAGGGTATGGAAACGTGGGAGGGTCAGGCTACGTGCTGACGCACGGGTCAGTGCCAGCGTACGGGCCAGGAGTAGGCTAAGGTGTAGGGTAAGGTGTAGGCCTGGTGGTGGGTTTCCGTTCCGGGCTAGGGTTAGGGTTAGGGAACGGCAAGGCTTAGGGCACAGGTGAGGGTACGGAAACGTGGGAGGGTCAGGCTACGTGCTGACGCATGGGTCAGTGCCAGCGTACGGGCCAGGAGTAGGCTACGGTGTAGGGTAAGGTGTAGGGCTGGTGGTGGGTTTCCGTTCCGGGCTAGGGTTAGGGTTAGGGAACGGCAAGGCTTAGGCCACAGGTGAGGGTATGGAAACGTGGGAGGGTCAGGCTACGTGGTGACGCACGGGTCAGTGCCAGCGTACGGGCCAGGAGTAGGCTAAGGTGTAGGGTAAGGTGTAGGGCTGGTGGTGGGTTTCCGTTCCGGGCTAGGGTTAGGGTTAGGGAACGGCAAGGCTTAGGGCACAGGTGAGGGTATGGAAACGTGGGAGGGTCAGGCTACGTGCTGACGCACGGGTCAGTGCCAGCGTACCGGCCAGGTGTAGGCTACGGCTTCTGGGTAAGTTGTAGGGCTGGTGGTGGGTTTCCGTTCCGGGCTAGGGTTAGGGTTAGGGAACGGCAAGGCTTAGGGCACAGTTGAGGGTACGGAAAAGTGGGAGGGTCAGGCTACGTGCTGATGCACGGGTCAGTGCCAGCGTACGGGCCAGGAGTAGGCTACGGCTTGGGGGTAAGGTGTAGGGCTGGTGGTGGGTTTCCGTTCCAGGCTAGGGTTAGGGTTAGGGAACGGCAAGGCTTAGGGCACAGCTGATGGTACGGAAACGTGGGAGGGTCAGGCCACGTGCTGATGCACGGGTCAGTGCCAGCGTACCGGCCAGGTGTAGGCTACGGCTTGTGGGTAAGGTGTAGGGCTAGTGGTGGGTTTCCATTCCAGGCTAGGTTTATGGTTAGGGAACGGCAAGGCTTAGGGCACAGGTGAGGGTACAGAAACGTGGGAGGGTCAGGCTACGTGCTGACGCAGGGGTCAGTGCCAGCGTACGGGCCAGGAGTAGGCTACGGCGTAGGGTAAGGTGTAGGGCTGGTGGTGGGTTTCCGTTCCGTGCTAGGGTTAGGGTTAGGGAACGGCAAGGCTTAGGGCACAGGTGAGGGTACGGAAACGTAGGAGGGTCAGGCTACGTGCTGACGCACGGGTCTGTGCCAGCGTACGGGCCAGGAGTAGGCTACGGCGAAGGGTAAGGTGTAGGGCTGGTGGTGGGTTTCCGTTCCGGGCTAGGGTTAGGGTTAGGGAACGGCAAGGCTTAGGGCACAGGTGAGGGTACGGAAACGTGGGAGGGTCAGGCTACGTGCTGCCGCACGGGTCAGTGCCAGCGTACCGGCCAGGTATAGGCTACGGCTTGTGGGTAAGTTGTAGGGCTGGTGGTGGGTTTCCCTTCCGGGGTAGGGTTAGGGTTAGGGAATGGCAAGGCTTAGGGCACAGGTGAGGGTACGGAAACGTGGGAGGGTCAGGCTACGTGCTGACGCAAGTGTCAGTGCCAGCGTACGGGCCAGGAGTAGGCTACGGCTTGGCGGTAAGTTTTAGGGCTGGTGGTGGGTTTCCGTTCCGGGCTAGGGTTAGGGTTAGGGAACGGCAAGGCTTAGGGCACAGGTGAGGGTACGGAAACGTGGGAGGGTCAGGCTACGTGCTGACGCACGGGTCAGTGCCAGCGTACGGGCCAGGAGTAGGCTACGGCGTAGGTTAAGGTGTAGGGTTGGTGGTGGGTTTCCGTTCCGTGCTAGGGTTAGGGTTAGGGAACGGCAAGGCTTAGGGCACAGGTGAGGGTACAGAAACGTGGGAGGGTCAGGCTACGTGCTGACGCACAGGTCAGTGCCAGCGTACGGGCCAGGAGTAGGCTACGGCTTGGGGGTAAGTTGTAGGGCTGGTGGTGGGTTTCCGTTCCGGGCTAGGGTTAGGGTTAGGGAATGGCAAGGCTTAGGGCACAGGTGAGGGTACGGAAACGTGGGAGGGTCAGGCTACGTGCTGACGCACGGGTCAGTGCCAGCGTACGGGCCAGGAGTAGGCTACGGCTTGGGGGTATGTTGTAGGGCTGGTGGTGGGTTTTCGTTCCGGGCTAGGGTTAGGGTTAGGGAACGGCAAGGCTTAGGGCACAGGTGAGGGTACAGAAACGTGGGAGGGTCAGGCTACGTGCTGACGCACGGGTCAGTGCCAGCGTACGGGCCAGGAGTAGGCTACGGCGTAGGGTAAGGTGTAGGGTTGGTGGTGGGTTTCCGTTCCGTGCTAGGGTTAGGGTTAGGGAACGGCAAGGCTTAGGGCACAGGTGAGGGTACAGAAACGTGGGAGGGTCAGGCTACGTGCTGACGCACGGGTCAGTTCCAGCGTACGGGCCAGGAGTAGGCTACGGCTTGGGGGTAAGGTGTAGGGCTGGTGGTGGGTTTCCGTTCCGGGCTAGGGTTAGGGTTAGGGAATGGCAAGGCTTAGGGCACAGGTGAGGGTACGGAAACGTGGGAGGGTCAGGCTACGTGCTGACGCACGGGTCAGTGCCAGCGTACGGGCCAGGAGTAGGCTACGGCTTGGTGGTATGTTGTAGGGCTGGTGGTGGGTTTCCGTTCCGGGCTAGGGTTAGGGTTAGGTAACGGCAAGGCTTAGGGCACAGGTGAGGGTACAGAAACGTGGGAGGGTCAGGCTACGTGCTGACGCACGGGTCAGTGCCAGCGTACGGGCCAGGAGTAGGCTACGGCTTGGGGGTAAGGTGTAGGGCTTTTGGTGGGTTTCCGTTCCGGGCTAGGGTTAGGGTTAGGGAACGGCAAGGCTTAGGGCACAGGTGAGGGTACGGAAACGTGGGAGGGTGAGGCTACGTGCTGACGCACGGGTCAGTGCCAGCGTACGGGCCAGGAGTAGGCTACGGCGTAGGGTAAGGTGTAGGGCTGGTGGTGGGTTTCCATTCCGGGCTAGGGTTAGGGTTAGGGAACGGCAAGGCTTAGGGCACAGGTGAGGGTACAGAAACGTGGGAGGGTCAGGCTACGTGCTGATGCACGTGTCAGTGCCAGCGTAAAGGCCAGGTGTAGGCTACGGCTTGGGGGTAAGGTGTAGGGTTGGTGGTGGGTTTCCGTTCCGGGCTAGGGTTAGGGTTAGGGAACGGCAAGGCTTAGTGCACAGGTGAGGGTACAGAAACGTGGGAGGGTCAGGCTACGTGCTGACGCACGGGTCAGTGCCAGCGTACGGGCCAGGAGTAGGCTACGGCTTGGGGGTAAGGTGTAGGGCTGGTGGTGGTTTTCCGTTCCGGGCTAGGGTTCGGGTTAGGGAACGGCAAGGCTTAGGGCACAGGTGAGTGTACGGAAACGTGGGAGGGTCAGGCTACGTGCTGACGCACGGGTCAGTGCCAGCGTACGGGCCAGGACTAGGCTACGGCTTGGGGGTAAGTTGTAGGGCTGGTGGTGGGTTTCCGTTCCGGGCTAGGGTTAGGGTTAGGGAACGGCATGGCTTAGGGCACAGGTGAGGGTACGGAAACGTGGGAGGGTCAGGCTACGTGCTGACGCACGGGTCAGTGCCAGCGTAAGGGCCAGGAGTAGGCTACGGCTTGGGGGTAAGTTGTAGGGCTGGATGTGGGTTTCCGTTCCGGGCTAGGGTTAGGGTTAGGGAACGGCAAGGCTTAGGGCACAGGTGAGGGTATGGAAACGTGGGAGGGTCAGGCTACGTGCTGACGCACGGGTCAGTGCCAGCGTACGGGCCAGGAGTAGGCTAAGGTGTAGGGTAAGGTGTAGGCCTGGTGGTGGGTTTCCGTTCCGGGCTAGGGTTAGGGTTAGGAAACGGCAAGGCTTAGGGCACAGGTGAGGGTACGGAAACGTGGGAGGGTCAGGCTACGTGCTGACGCATGGGTCAGTGCCAGCGTACGGGCCAGGAGTAGGCTACGGTGTAGGGTAAGGTGTAGGGCTGGTGGTGGGTTTCCGTTCCGGGCTAGGGTTAGGGTTAGGGAACGGCAAGGCTTAGGCCACAGGTGAGGGTATGGAAACGTGGGAGGGTCAGGCTACGTGGTGACGCACGGGTCAGTGCCAGCGTACGGGCCAGGAGTAGGCTAAGGTGTAGGGTAAGGTGTAGGGCTGGTGGTGGGTTTCCGTTCCGGGCTAGGGTTAGGGTTAGGGAACGGCAAGGCTTAGGGCACAGGTGAGGGTATGGAAACGTGGGAGGGTCAGGCTACGTGCTGACGCACGGGTCAGTGCCAGCGTACCGGCCAGGTGTAGGCTACGGCTTCTGGGTAAGTTGTAGGGCTGGTGGTGGGTTTCCGTTCCGGGCTAGGGTTAGGGTTAGGGAACGGCAAGGCTTAGGGCACAGGTGAGGGTACGGAAACGTGGGAGGGTCAGGCTACGTGCTGATGCACGGGTCAGTGCCAGCGTACGGGCCAGGAGTAGGCTACGGCTTGGGGGTAAGGTGTAGGGCTGGTGGTGGGTTTCCGTTCCAGGCTAGGGTTAGGGTTAGGGAACGGCAAGGCTTAGGGCACAGCTGAGGGTACGGAAACGTGGGAGGGTCAGGCCACGTGCTGATGCACGGGTCAGTGCCAGCGTACCAGCCAGGTGTAGGCTACGGCTTGTGGGTAAGGTGTAGGGCTAGTGGTGGGTTTCCATTCCAGGCTGGGTTTATGGTTAGGGAACGGCAAGGCTTAGGGCACAGGTGAGGGTACAGAAACGTGGGAGGGTCAGGCTACGTGCTGACGCAGGGGTCAGTGCCAGCGTACGGGCCAGGAGTAGGCTACGGCGTAGGGTAAGGTGTAGGGCTGGTGGTGGGTTTCCGTTCCGTGCTAGGGTTAGGGTTAGGGAACGGCAAGGCTTAGGGCACAGGTGAGGGTACGGAAACGTAGGAGGGTCAGGCTACGTGCTGACGCACGGGTCTGTGCCAGCGTACGGGCCAGGAGTAGGCTACGGCGAAGGGTAAGGTGTAGGGCTGGTGGTGGGTTTCCGTTCCGGGCTAGGGTTAGGGTTAGGGAACGGCAAGGCTTAGGGCACAGGTGAGGGTACGGAAACGTGGGAGGGTCAGGCTACGTGCTGCCGCACGGGTCAGTGCCAGCGTACCGGCCAGGTATAGGCTACGGCTTGTGGGTAAGTTGTAGGGCTGGTGGTGGGTTTCCCTTCCGGGGTAGGGTTAGGGTTAGGGAATGGCAAGGCTTAGGGCACAGGTGAGGGTACGGAAAAGTGGGAGGGTCAGGCTACGTGCTGACGCAAGTGTCAGTGCCAGCGTACGGGCCAGGAGTAGGCTACGGCTTGGCGGTAAGTTTTAGGGCTGGTGGTGGGTTTCCGTTCCGGGCTAGGGTTAGGGTTAGGGAACGGCAAGGCTTAGGGCACAGGTGAGGGTACGGAAACGTGGGAGGGTCAGGCTACGTGCTGACGCACGGGTCAGTGCCAGCGTACGGGCCAGGAGTAGGCTACGGCGTAGGTTAAGGTGTAGGGTTGGTGGTGGGTTTCCGTTCCGTGCTAGGGTTAGGGTTAGGGAACGGCAAGGCTTAGGGCACAGGTGAGGGTACAGAAACGTGGGAGGGTCAGGCTACGTGCTGACGCACGGGTCAGTGCCAGCGTACGGGCCAGGAGTAGGCTACGGCTTGGGGGTAAGTTGTAGGGCTGGTGGTGGGTTTCCGTTCCGGGCTAGGGTTAGGGTTAGGGAATGGCAAGGCTTAGGGCACAGGTGAGGGTACGGAAACGTGGGAGGGTCAGGCTACGTGCTGACGCACGGGTCAGTGCCAGCGTACGGGCCAGGAGTAGGCTACGGCTTGGGGGTATGTTGTAGGGCTGGTGGTGGGTTTTCGTTCCGGGCTAGGGTTAGGGTTAGGGAACGGCAAGGCTTAGGGCACAGGTGAGGGTACAGAAACGTGGGAGGGTCAGGCTACGTGCTGACGCACGGGTCAGTGCCAGCGTACGGGCCAGGAGTAGGCTACGGCGTAGGGTAAGGTGTAGGGTTGGTGGTGGGTTTCCGTTCCGTGCTAGGGTGAGGGTTAGGGAACGGCAAGGCTTAGGGCACAGGTGAGGGTACAGAAACGTGGGAGGGTCAGGCTACGTGCTGACGCACGGGTCAGTTCCAGCGTACGGGCCAGGAGTAGGCTACGGCTTGGGGGTAAGGTGTAGGGCTGGTGGTGGGTTTCCGTTCCGGGCTAGGGTTAGGGTTAGGGAATGGCAAGGCTTAGGGCACAGGTGAGGGTACGGAAACGTGGGAGGGTCAGGCTACGTGCTGACGCACGTGTCAGTGCCAGCGTACGGGCCAGGAGTAGGCTACGGCTTGGGGGTATGTTGTAGGGCTGGTGGTGGGTTTCCGTTCCGGGCTAGGGTTAGGGTTAGGGAACGGCAAGGCTTAGGGCACAGGTGAGGGTACAGAAACGTGGGAGGGTCAGGCTACGTGCTGACGCACGGGTCAGTGCCAGCGTACGGGCCAGGAGTAGGCTACGGCTTGGGGGTAAGGTGTAGGGCTTTTGGTGGGTTTCCGTTCCGGGCTAGGGTTAGGGTTAGGGAACGGCAAGGCTTAGGGCACAGGTGAGGGTACGGAAACGTGGGAGGGTGAGGCTACGTGCTGACGCACGGGTCAGTGCCAGCGTACGGGCCAGGAGTAGGCTACGGCGTAGGGTAAGGTGTAGGGCTGGTGGTGGGTTTCCATTCCGGGCTAGGGTTAGGGTTAGGGAACGGCAAGGCTTAGGGCACAGGTGAGGGTACAGAAACGTGGGAGGGTCAGGCTACGTGCTGATGCACGTGTCAGTGCCAGCGTAAAGGCCAGGTGTAGGCTACGGCTTGGGGGTAAGGTGTAGGGTTGGTGGTGGGTTTCCGTTACGGGCTAGGGTTAGGGTTAGGGAACGGCAAGGCTTAGGGCACAGGTGAGTGTATGGAAACGTGGGAGGGTCAGACTACGTGCTGACGCATGGGTCAGTGCCAGCGTACGGGCCTGGAGTAGGCTACAGCGTAGGGTAAGGTGTAGGGCTGGTGGTGGGTTTCCGTTCCGGGCTAGGGTTAGGGTTAGGGAACGGCAAGGCTTAGGGCACAGGTGAGGGTACAGAAACGTGGGAGGGTCAGGCTACGTGCTGACGCATGGGTCAGTGCCAGCGTACGGGCCAGGAGTAGGCTACGGCTTGGGGGTAAGGTGTAGGGCTGGCGGTGGGTTACCGTTCCGTGCTAGGGTTAGGGTTAGGGAACGGCAAGGCTTAGGGCACAGGTGAGGGTACAGAAACGTGGGAGGGTCAGGCTACGTGCTGACTCACGGGTCAGTGCCAGCGTACGGGGCAGGAGTAGGCTACGGCTCGGGGGTAAGGTGTAGGGCTGGTGGTGGGTTTCCGTTCCGGGCTAGGGTTAGGGTTAGGGAACGGCGAGGCTTAGGGCACAGGTGAGGGTACGGAAACGTGGGAGGTTCAGGCTACGTGCTGACGCACGGGTCAGTGCCAGCGTACGGGCCAGGAGTAGGCTACAACGTAGGGTAAGGTGTAGGGGTGGTGGTGGGTTTCCGTTCTGGGCTAGGGTTAGGGTTAGGGAACGGCAAGGCTTAGGGCACAGGTGAGGGTACGGAAACGTGGGAGGGTCAGGCTACGTGCTGACGCACGGGTCAGTGCCAGCGTACGGGCCAGGACTAGGCTACGGCTTGGGGGTAAGTTGTAGGGCTGGTGGTGGGTTTCCGTTCCGGGCTAGGGTTAGGGTTAGGGAACGGCAAGGCTTAGGGCACAGGTGAGGGTACGGAAACGTGGGAGGGTCAGGCTACGTGCTGACGCACGGGTCAGTGCCAGCGTACGGGCCAGGAGTAGGCTACGGCTTGGGGGTAAGTTGTAGGGCTGGTGGTGGGTTTCCGTTCCGGGCTAGGGTTAGGGTTAGGGAACGGCAAGGCTTAGGGCACAGTTGAGGGTATGGAAACGTGGGAGGTTTAGGCTACGTGCTGACGCACGGGTCAGTGCCAGCGTACGGGCCAGGAGTAGGCTAAGGTGTAGGGTAAGGTGTAGGGCTGGTGGTGGGTTTCCGTTCCGGGCTAGGGTTAGGGTTAGGGAACGGCAAGGCTTAGGGCACAGGTGAGGGTACGAAACGTGGGAGGGTCAGGCTACGTGCTGACGCACGGGTCAGTGCCAGCGTACGGGCCAGGAGTAGGCTACGGCGTAGGGTAATGTGTAGGGCTGGTGGTGGGTTTCCGTTCCGGGCTAGGGTTAGGGTTAGGGAACGGCAAGGCTTAGGGCACAGGTGAGGGTATGGAAACGTGGGAGGGTCAGGCTACGTGGTGACGCACGGGTCAGTGCCAGCGTACGGGCCAGGAGTAGGCTACGGCTTGTGGGTAAGTTGTAGGGCTGGTGGTGGGTTTCCGTTCCGGGCTAGGGTTAGGGTTAGGGAACGGCAAGGCTTAGGGCACAGGTGAGGGTACGGAAACGTAGGAGGGTCAGGCTACGTGCTGACGCACGGGTCAGTGCCAGCGTACGGGCCAGGAGTAGGCTACGGCGAAGGGTAAGGTGTAGGGCTGGTGGTGGGTTTCCGTTCCGGGCTAGGGTTAGGGTTAGGGAACGGCAAGGCTTAGGGCACAGGTGAGGGTACGGAAACGTGGGAGGATCAGGCTACGTGCTGCCGCACGGGTCAGTGCCAGCGTACGGGCTAGGAGTAGGCTACGGTGTAGGGTAAGGTGTAGGGCTGGTGGTGGATTTCCGTTCCGTGCTAGGGTTAGGGTTAGGGAACGGCAAGGCTTAGGGCACAGGTGAGGGTACGGAAACGTAGGAGGGTCAGGCTACGTGCTGACGCACGGGTCAGTGCCAGCGTATGGGCCAGGAGTAGGCTACGGCGAAGGGTAATGTGTAGGGCTGGTGGTGGGTTTCCATTCCGGGCTAGGGTTAGGGTTAGGGAACGGCAAGGCTTAGGGCACAGGTGAGGGTACGGAAACGTGGGAGGGTCAGGCTACGTGCTGCCGCACGGGTCAGTGCCAGCGTACCGGCCAGGTATAGGCTACGGCTTGTGGGTAAGTTGTAGGGCTGGTGGTGGGTTTCCGTTCCGGGCTAGGGTTAGGGTTAGGGAACGGCAAGGCTTAGGGCACAGGTGAGGGTACGGAAACGTGGGAGGGTCAGGCTACGTGCTGACGCACGGGTCAGTGCCAGCGTACGGGCCAGGAGTAGGCTACGGCGTAGGGTAAGGTGTAGGGTTGGTGGTGGGTTTCCGTTCCGTGCTAGGGTTAGGGTTAGGGAACGGCAAGGCTTAGGGCACAGGTGAGGGTACAGAAACGTGGGAGGGTCAGGCTACGTGCTGACGCACGGGTCAGTGCCAGCGTACGGGCCAGGAGTAGGCTACGGCTTGGGGGTAAGGTGTAGGGCTGGTGGTGGGTTTCCGTTCCGGGCTAGGGTTAGGGTTAGGGAACGGCAAGGCTTAGGGCACAGGTGAGGGTACGGAAACGTGGGAGGGTCAGGCTACGTGCTGCCGCACGGGTCAGTGGCAGCGTACCGGCCAGGTATAGGCTACGGCTTGTGGGTAAATTGTAGGGCTGGTGGTGGGTTTCCGTTCCGGGCTAGGGTTAGGGTTAGGGAACGGCAAGGCTTAGGGCACAGGTGAGGGTACGGAAACGTGGGAGGGTCAGGCTACGTGCTGACGCACGGGTCAGTGCCAGCGTACGGGCCAGGAGTAGGCTACGGCGTAGGGTAAGGTGTAGGGTTGGTGGTGGGTTTCCGTTCCGTGCTAGGGTTAGGGTTAGGGAACGGCAAGGCTTAGGGCACAGGTGAGGGTACAGAAACGTGGGAGGGTCAGGCTACGTGCTGACTCACGGGTCAGTGCCAGCGTACGGGGCAGGAGTAGGCTACGGCTCGGGGGTAAGGTGTAGGGCTGGTGGTGGGTTTCCGTTCCGGGCTAGGGTTAGGGTTAGGGAACGGCGAGGCTTAGGGCACAGGTGAGGGTACGGAAACGTGGGAGGTTCAGGCTACGTGCTGACGCACGGGTCAGTGCCAGCGTACGGGCCAGGAGTAGGCTACAACGTAGGGTAAGGTGTAGGGGTGGTGGTGGGTTTCCGTTCTGGGCTAGGGTTAGGGTTAGGGAACGGCAAGGCTTAGGGCACAGGTGAGGGTACGGAAACGTGGGAGGGTCAGGCTACGTGCTGACGCACGGGTCAGTGCCAGCGTACGGGCCAGGACTAGGCTACGGCTTGGGGGTAAGTTGTAGGGCTGGTGGTGGGTTTCCGTTCCGGGCTAGGGTTAGGGTTAGGGAACGGCAAGGCTTAGGGCACAGGTGAGGGTACGGAAACGTGGGAGGGTCAGGCTACGTGCTGACGCACGGGTCAGTGCCAGCGTACGGGCCAGGAGTAGGCTACGGCTTGGGGGTAAGTTGTAGGGCTGGTGGTGGGTTTCCGTTCCGGGCTAGGGTTAGGGTTAGGGAACGGCAAGGCTTAGGGCACAGTTGAGGGTATGGAAACGTGGGAGGTTTAGGCTACGTGCTGACGCACGGGTCAGTGCCAGCGTACGGGCCAGGAGTAGGCTAAGGTGTAGGGTAAGGTGTAGGGCTGGTGGTGGGTTTCCGTTCCGGGCTAGGGTTAGGGTTAGGGAACGGCAAGGCTTAGGGCACAGGTGAGGGTACGAAACGTGGGAGGGTCAGGCTACGTGCTGACGCACGGGTCAGTGCCAGCGTACGGGCCAGGAGTAGGCTACGGCGTAGGGTAATGTGTAGGGCTGGTGGTGGGTTTCCGTTCCGGGCTAGGGTTAGGGTTAGGGAACGGCAAGGCTTAGGGCACAGGTGAGGGTATGGAAACGTGGGAGGGTCAGGCTACGTGGTGACGCACGGGTCAGTGCCAGCGTACGGGCCAGGAGTAGGCTACGGCTTGTGGGTAAGTTGTAGGGCTGGTGGTGGGTTTCCGTTCCGGGCTAGGGTTAGGGTTAGGGAACGGCAAGGCTTAGGGCACAGGTGAGGGTACGGAAACGTAGGAGGGTCAGGCTACGTGCTGACGCACGGGTCAGTGCCAGCGTACGGGCCAGGAGTAGGCTACGGCGAAGGGTAAGGTGTAGGGCTGGTGGTGGGTTTCCGTTCCGGGCTAGGGTTAGGGTTAGGGAACGGCAAGGCTTAGGGCACAGGTGAGGGTACGGAAACGTGGGAGGATCAGGCTACGTGCTGCCGCACGGGTCAGTGCCAGCGTACGGGCTAGGAGTAGGCTACGGTGTAGGGTAAGGTGTAGGGCTGGTGGTGGATTTCCGTTCCGTGCTAGGGTTAGGGTTAGGGAACGGCAAGGCTTAGGGCACAGGTGAGGGTACGGAAACGTAGGAGGGTCAGGCTACGTGCTGACGCACGGGTCAGTGCCAGCGTATGGGCCAGGAGTAGGCTACGGCGAAGGGTAATGTGTAGGGCTGGTGGTGGGTTTCCGTTCCGGGCTAGGGTTAGGGTTAGGGAACGGCAAGGCTTAGGGCACAGGTGAGGGTACGGAAACGTGGGAGGGTCAGGCTACGTGCTGCCGCACGGGTCAGTGCCAGCGTACCGGCCAGGTATAGGCTACGGCTTGTGGGTAAGTTGTAGGGCTGGTGGTGGGTTTCCGTTCCGGGCTAGGGTTAGGGTTAGGGAACGGCAAGGCTTAGGGCACAGGTGAGGGTACGGAAACGTGGGAGGGTCAGGCTACGTGCTGACGCACGGGTCAGTGCCAGCGTACGGGCCAGGAGTAGGCTACGGCGTAGGGTAAGGTGTAGGGTTGGTGGTGGGTTTCCGTTCCGTGCTAGGGTTAGGGTTAGGGAACGGCAAGGCTTAGGGCACAGGTGAGGGTACAGAAACGTGGGAGGGTCAGGCTACGTGCTGACGCACGGGTCAGTGCCAGCGTACGGGCCAGGAGTAGGCTACGGCTTGGGGGTAAGGTGTAGGGCTGGTGGTGGGTTTCCGTTCCGGGCTAGGGTTAGGGTTAGGGAACGGCAAGGCTTAGGGCACAGGTGAGGGTACGGAAACGTGGGAGGGTCAGGCTACGTGCTGCCGCACGGGTCAGTGGCAGCGTACCGGCCAGGTATAGGCTACGGCTTGTGGGTAAATTGTAGGGCTGGTGGTGGGTTTCCGTTCCGGGCTAGGGTTAGGGTTAGGGAACGGCAAGGCTTAGGGCACAGGTGAGGGTACGGAAACGTGGGAGGGTCAGGCTACGTGCTGACGCACGGGTCAGTGCCAGCGTACGGGCCAGGAGTAGGCTACGGCGTAGGGTAAGGTGTAGGGTTGGTGGTGGGTTTCCGTTCCGTGCTAGGGTTAGGGTTAGGGAACGGCAAGGCTTAGGGCACAGGTGAGGGTACAGAAACGTGGGAGGGTCAGGCTACGTGCTGACGCACGGGTCAGTGCCAGCGTACGGGCCAGGAGTAGGCTACAGCGAAGGGTAAGGTGTAGGGCTGGTGGTGGGTTTCCGTTCCGGGCTAGGGTTAGGGTTAGGGAACGGCAAGGCTTAGGGCACAGGTGAGGGTACGGAAACGTGGGAGGGTCAGGCTACGTGCTGCCGCACGGGTCAGTGCCAGCGTACCGGCCAGGTATAGGCTACGTCTTGTGGGTAAGTTGTAGGGCTGGTGGTGGGTTTCCGTTCCGGGCTAGGGTTAGGGTTAGGGAACGGCAAGGCTTAGGGCACAGGTGAGGGTACGGAAACTTGGGAGTGTCAGGCTACGTGCTGACGCACGGGTCAGTGCCAGCGTACGGGCCAGGAGTAGGCTACGGCTTGGGGGTAAGTTGTAGGGCTGGTGGTGGGTTTCCGTTCCGGGCTAGGGTTAGGGTTAGGGAACGGCAAGGCTTAGGGCACAGGTGAGGGTACGGAAACGTGGGAGGGTCAGGCTACGTGCTGACGCACGGGTCAGTGCCAGCGTACGGGCCAGGAGTAGGCTACGGCGTAGGGTAAGGTGTAGGGTTGGTGGTGGGTTTCCGTTCCGTGCTAGGGTTAGGGTTAGGGAACGGCAAGGCTTAGGGCACAGGTGAGGGTACAGAAACGTGGGAGGGTCAGGCTACGTGCTGACTCACGGGTCAGTGCCAGCGTACGGGCCAGGAGTAGGCTACGGCTTGGGGGTAAGGTGTAGGGCTGGTGGTGGGTTTCCGTTCCGGGCTAGGGTTAGGGTTAGGGAATGGCAAGGCTTAGGGCACAGGTGAGGGTACGGAAACGTGGGAGGGTCAGGCTACGTGCTGACGCACGGGTCAGTGCCAGCGTACGGGCCAGGAGTAGGCTACGGCTTGGGGGTATGTTGTAGGGCTGGTGGTGGGTTTCCGTTCCGGGCTAGGGTTAGGGTTAGGGAACGGCAAGGCTTAGGGCACAGGTGAGGGTACGGAAACGTGGGAGGGTCAGGCTACGTGCTGACGCACGGGTCAGTGCCAGCGTACGGGCCAGGAGTAGGCTACAGCGTAGGGTAAGGTGTAGGGCTGGTGGTGAGTTTCCGTTCCGGGCTAGGGTTAGGGTTAGGGAACGGCAAGGCTTAGGGCACAGGTGAGGGTACTGAAACGTGGGAGGGTCAGGCTACGTGTTGACGCATGGGTCAGTGCCACCGTACGGGCCAGGAGTAGGCTACGGCTTGGGGGTAAGTTGTAGGGCTGGAGGTGGGTTTCCGTTCCGGGCTAGGGTTAGGGTTAGGGAACGGCAAGGCTTAGGGCACAGGTGAGGGTACAGAAACGTGGGAGGGTCAGGCTACGTGCTGACTCACGGGTCAGTGCCAGCGTACGGGCCAGGAGTAGGCTACGGCTTGGGGGTAAGGTGTAGGGCTGGTGGTGGTTTTCCGTTCCGGGCTAGGGTTAGGGTTAGGGAACGGCAAGGCTTAGGGCACAGGTGAGGGTACGGAAACGTGGGAGGGTCAGGCTACGTGCTGACGCACGGGTCAGTGCCAGCGTACGGGCCAGGAGTAGGCTAAGGTGTAGGGTAAGGTGTAGGCCTGGTGGTGGGTTTCCGTTCAGGGCTAGGGTAAGGGTTAGGGAACGGCAAGGCTTAGGGCACAGGTGAGGGTACGGAAACGTGGGAGGGTCAGGCTACGTGCTGACGCATGGGTCAGTGCCAGCGTACGGGCCAGGAGTAGGCTACGGTGTAGGGTAAGGTGTAGGGCTGGTGGTGGGTTTCCGTTCCGGGCTAGGGTTAGGGTTAGGGAACGGCAAGGCTTAGGCCACAGGTGAGGGTATGGAAACGTGGGAGGGTCAGGCTACGTGGTGACGCACGGGTCAGTGCCAGCGTACGGGCCAGGAGTAGGCTAAGGTGTAGGGTAAGGTGTAGGGCTGGTGGCGGGTTTCCGTTCCGGGCTAGGGTTAGGGTTAGGGAACGGCAAGGCTTAGGGCACAGGTGAGGGTATGGAAACGTGGGAGGGTCAGGCTACGTGCTGACGCACGGGTCAGTGCCAGCGTACCGGCCAGGTGTAGGCTACGGCTTCTGGGTAAGGTGTAGGGCTGGTGGTGGGTTTCCGTTCCGGGCTAGGGTTAGGGTTAGGGAACGGCAAGGCTTAGGGCACAGGTGAGGGTACGGAAACGTGGGAGGGTCAGGCTACGTGCTGATGCACGGGTCAGTGCCAGCGTACGGGCCAGGAGTAGGCTACGGCTTGGGGGTAAGGTGTAGGGCTGGTGGTGGGTTTCCGTTCCAGGCTAGGGTTAGGGTTAGGGAACGGCAAGGCTTAGGGCACAGCTGAGGGTACGGAAACGTGGGAGGGTCAGGCTACGTGCTGATGCACGGGTCAGTGCCAGGGTACCGGCCAGGTGTAGGCTACGGCTTGTGGGTAAGGTGTAGGGCTGGTGGTGGGTTTCCATTCCAGGCTAGGTTTATGGTTAGGGAACGGCAAGGCTTAGGGCACAGGTGAGGGTACAGAAACGTGGGAGGGTCAGGCTACGTGCTGACGCAGGGGTCAGTGCCAGCGTACGGGCCAGGAGTAGGCTACGGCGTAGGGTAAGGTGTAGGGCTGGTGGTGGGTTTCCGTTCCGTGCTAGGGTTAGGGTTAGGGAACGGCAAGGCTTAGGGCACAGGTGAGGGTACGGAAACGTAGGAGGGTCAGGCTACGTGCTGACGCACGGGTCTGTGCCAGCGTACGGGCCAGGAGTAGGCTACGGCGAAGGGTAAGGTGTAGGGCTGGTGGTGGGTTTCCGTTCCGGGCTAGGGTTAGGGTTAGGGAACGGCAAGGCTTAGGGCACAGGTGAGGGTACGGAAACGTGGGAGGGTCAGGCTACGTGCTGCCGCACGGGTCAGTGCCAGCGTACCGGCCAGGTATAGGCTACGGCTTGTGGGTAAGTTGTAGGGCTGGTGGTGGGTTTCCCTTCCGGGCTAGGGTTAGGGTTAGGGAATGGCAAGGCTTAGCGCACAGGTGAGGGTACGGAAACGTGGGAGGGTCAGGCTACGTGCTGACGCAAGGGTCAGTGCCAGCGTACGGGCCAGGAGTAGGCTACGGCTTGGCGGTAAGTTGTAGGGCTGGTGGTGGGTTTCCGTTCCGTGCTAGGGTTAGGGTTAGGGAACGGCAAGGCTTAGGGCACAGGTGAGGGTACGGAAACGTGGGAGGGTCAGGCTACGTGCTGACGCACGGGTCAGTGCCAGCGTACGGGCCAGGAGTAGGCTACGGCGTAGGGTAAGGTGTAGGGTTGGTGGTGGGTTTCCGTTCCGTGCTAGGGTTAGGGTTAGGGAACGGCAAGGCTTAGGGCACAGGTGAGGATACAGAAACGTGGGAGGGTCAGGCTACGTGCTGACGCACGGGTCAGTGCCAGCGTACGGGCCAGGAGTAGGCTACGGCTTGGGGGTAAGGTGTAGGGCTGGTGGTGGGTTTCCGTTCCGGGCTAGGGTTAGGGTTAGGGAACGGCAAGGCTTAGGGCACAGGTGAGTGTATGGAAACGTGGGAGGGTCAGACTACGTGCTGACGCATGGGTCAGTGCCAGCGTACGGGCCTGGAGTAGGCTACAGCGTAGGGTAAGGTGTAGGGCTGGTGGTGGGTTTCCGTTCCGGGCTAGGGTTAGGGTTAGGGAACGGCAAGGCTTAGGGCACAGGTGAGGGTACAGAAACGTGGGAGGGTCAGGCTACGTACTGACGCATGGGTCAGTGCCAGCGTACGGGCCAGGAGTAGGCTACGGCTTGGGGGTAAGTTGTAGGGCTGGCGGTGGGTTTCCGTTCCGGGCTAGGGTTAGGGTTAGGGAACGGCAAGGCTTAGGGCACAGGTGAGGGTACAGAAACGTGGGAGGGTCAGGCTACGTGCTGACTCACGTGTCAGTGCCAGCGTACGGGCCAGGAGTAGGCTACGGCTTGGGGGTAAGGTGTAGGGCTGGTGGTGGGTTTCCGTTCCGGGCTAGGGTTAGGGTTAGGGAACGGCAAGGCTTAGGGCACAGGTGAGGGTACGGAAACGTGGGAGGGTCAGGCTACGTGCTGACGCACGGGTCAGTGCCAGCGTACGGGCCAGGAGTAGGCTACAACGTAGGGTAAGGAGTAGGGCTGGTGGTGGGTTTCCATTCTGGGCTAGAGTTAGGGTTAGGGAACGGCAAGGCTTAGGGCACAGGTGAGGGTACGGAAACGTGGGAGGGTCAGGCTACGTGCTGACGCACGGGTCAGTGCCAGCGTACCGGCCAGGAGTAGGCTACGGCGTAGGGTAAGGTGTAGGGCTGGTGGTGGGTTTCCGTTCCGGGCTAGGGTTAGGGTTAGGGAACGGCAAGGCTTAGGGCACAGGTGAGGGTACAGAAACGTGGGAGGGTCAGGCTACGTGCTGACGCATGGGTCAGTGCCACCGTACGGGCCAGGAGTAGGCTACGGCTTGGGGGTAAGTTGTAGGGCTGGCGGTGGGTTTCCGTTCCGGGCTAGGGTTAGGGTTAGGGAACGGCAAGGCTTAGGGCACAGGTGAGGGTACAGAAACGTGGGAGGGTCAGGCTACGTGCTGACTCACGGGTCAGTGCCAGCGTACGGGCCAGGAGTAGGCTACGGCTTGGGGGTAAGGTGTAGGGCTGGTGGTGGGTTTCCGTTCCGGGCTAGGGTTAGGGTTAGGGAACGGCTAGGCTTAGGGCACAGGTGAGGGTACGGAAACGTGGGAGGGTCAGGCTACGTGCTGACGCACGGGTCAGTGCCAGCGTACGGGCCAGGAGTAGGCTACAACGTAGGGTAAGGAGTAGGGCTGGTGGTGGGTTTCCATTCTGGGCTAGAGTTAGGGTTAGGGAACGGCAAGGCTTAGGGCACAGGTGAGGGTACGGAAACGTGGGAGGGTCAGGCTACGTGCTGACGCACGGGTCAGTGCCAGCGTACCGGCCAGGAGTAGGCTACGGCGTAGGGTAAGGTGTAGGGCTGGTGGTGGGTTTCCGTTCCGGGCTAGGGTTAGGGTTAGGGAACGGCAAGTCTTAGGGCACAGGTGAGGGTACGGAAACGTAGGAGGGTCAGGCTACGTGCTGACGCACGGGTCAGTGCCAGCGTACGGGCCAGGAGTAGGCTACGGCGTAGGGTAAGGTGTAGGGCTGGTGGTGGGTTTCCGTTCCGGGCTAGGGTTAGGGTTAGGGAACGGCTAGGCTGAGGGCACAGGTGAGGGTACGGAAACGTGGGAGGGTCAGGCTACGTGCTGACGCATGGGTCAGTGCCAGCGTACGGGCCAGGAGTAGGCTACGGCGTAGGGTAAGGTGTAGGGCTGGTGGTGGGTTTCCGTTCCGGGCTAGGGTTAGGGTTAGGGAACGGCAAGGATTAGGGCACAGGTGAGGGTACGGAAACGTGGGAGGGTCAGGCTACGTGCTGATGCACGGGTCAGTGCCAGCGTACCGGCCAGGTGTAGGCTACTGCTTGTGGGTAAGGTGTAGGGCTGGTGGTGGGTTTCCGTTCCGGGCTAGGGTTAGGGTTAGGGAACGGCAAGGCTTAGGGCACAGGTGAGGGTACGGAAACGTGGGAGGGTCAGGCTACGTGCTGACGCACGTGTCAGTGCCAGCGTACAGGCCAGGTGTAGGCTACGGCTTGGGGGTAAGGTGTAGGGCTGGTGTTGGGTTTCCGTTCAGGGCTAGGGTTAGGGGTAGGGAACGGCAAAGCTTAGGGCATAGGTGAGGGTACGGAAACGTGTGAGGGTCAGACTACGTGCTGACGCATGGGTCAGTGCCAGCGTACGGGCCTGGAATAGGCTACAGCGTAGGGTAAGGTGTAGGGCTGGTGGTGGGTTTCCATTCCGGGCTAGGGTTAGGGTTAGGGAACGGCAAGGCTTAGGGCACAGGTGAGGGTACAGAAACGTGGGAGGGTCAGGCTACGTGCTGACGCACGGGTCAGTGCCAGCGTACGGGCCAGGAGTAGGCTACGGCTTGGGGGTAAGGTGTAGGCCTGGCGGTGGGTTTCCGTTCCGGGCTAGGGTTAGGGTTAGGGAACGGCAAGGCTTAGGGCACAGGTGAGGGTACAAAAACGTGGGAGGGTCAGGCTACGTGCTGACGCACGTGTCAGTGCCAGCGTACGGGCCAGGAGTAGGCTACGGCTTGGGGGTAAGGTGTAGGGCTGGTGGTGGTTTTCCGTTCCGGGCTAGGGTTAGGGTTAGGGAACGGCAAGGCTTAGGGCACAGGTGAGGGTACGGAAACGTGGGAGGGTCAGGCTACGTGCTGACGCACGGGTCAGTGCCAGCGTACGGGCCAGGACTAGGCTACGGCTTGGGGGTAAGTTGTAGGGCTGGTGGTGGGTTTCCGTTCCGGGCTAGTGTTAGGGTTAGGGAACGGCAAGGCTTAGGGCACAGGTGAGGGTATGGAAACGTGGGAGGGTCAGGCTACGTGCTGACGCACGGGTAAGTGCCAGCGTACCGGCCAGGTGTAGGCTACGGCTTCTGGGTAAGGTGTAGGGCTGGTGGTGGGTTTCCATTCCGGGCTAGGGTTAGGGTTAGGGAACGGCAAGGCTTAGGGCACAGGTGAGGGTACAGAAACGTGGGAGGGTCAGGCTACGTGCTGACGCATGGGTCAGTGCCAGCGTACGGGCCAGGAGTAGGCTACGGCTTGGGGGTAAGGTGTAGGCCTGGCGGTGGGTTTCCGTTCCGGGCTAGGGTTAGGGTTAGGGAACGGCAAGGCTTAGGGCACAGGTGAGGGTACAGAAACGTGGGAGGGTCAGGCTACGTGCTGACGCACGGGTCAGTGCCAGCGTACGGGCCAGGAGTAGGCTACGGCTTGGGGGTAAGGTGTAGGGCTGGTGGTGGTTTTCCGTTCCGGGCTAGGGTTAGGGTTAGGGAACGGCAAGGCTTAGGGCACAGGTGAGGGTACGGAAACGTGGGAGGGTCAGGCTACGTGCTGACGCACGGGTCAGTGCCAGCGTACGGGCCAGGACTAGGCTACGGCTTGGGGGTAAGTTGTAGGGCTGGTGGTGGGTTTCCGTTCCGGGCTAGGGTTAGGGTTAGGGAACGGCAAGGCTTAGGGCACAGGTGAGGGTATGGAAACGTGGGAGGGTCAGGCTACGTGCTGACGCACGGGTCAGTGCCAGCGTACCGGCCAGGTGTAGGCTACGGCTTCTGGGTAAGGTGTAGGGCTGGTGGTGGGTTTCCGTTCCGGGCTAGGGTTAGGGTTAGGGAACGGCAAGGCTTAGGGCACAGGTGAGGGTACGGAAACGTGGGAGGGTCAGGCTACGTGCTGATGCACGGGTCAGTGCCAGCGTACGGGCCAGGAGTAGGCTACGGCTTGGGGGTACGGTGTAGGGCTGGTGGTGGGTTTCCGTTCCGGGCTAGGGTTAGGGTTAGGGAACGGCAAGGCTTAGGGCACAGCTGAGGGTACGGAAACGTGGGAGGGTCAGGCTACGTGCTGATGCACGGGTCAGTGCCAGCGTACCGGCCAGGTGTAGGCTACGGCTTGGGGGTAAGGTGTAGGGCTGGTGGTGGGTTTCCATTCCAGGCTAGGTTTATGGTTAGGGAACGGCAAGGCTTAGGGCACAGGTGAGGGTACAGAAACTTGGGAGGGTCAGGCTACGTGCTGACGCACGGGTCAGTGCCAGCGTACGGGCCAGGAGTAGGCTACGGCATAGGGTAAGGTGTAGGGCTGGTGGTGGGTTTCCGTTCCGGGCTAGGGTTAGGGTGAGGGAATGGCAAGGCCGAGGGCACACGTGAGGGTACGGAAACGTGGGAGGGTCAGGCTACGTGCTGACGCACGGTTCAGTGCCAGCGTATGTGCCAGGAGTAGGCTACGGCTTGGGGGTAAGGTGTAGGGCTGGTGGTGGGTTTCCGTTCCGGGCTAGGGTTAGGGTTAGGGAACGGCAAGGCTTAGGGCACAGGTGAGGGTACGGAAACGTGGGATGGTCAGGCTACGTGCTGACGCACGGGTCAGTGCCAGCGTACGGGCCAGGAGTAGGCTACGGCGTAGGGTAAGGTGTAGGGCTGGTGGTGGGTTTCCATTCCGGGCTAGGGTTAGGGTTAGGGATCGGCAAGGCTTAGGGCACAGGTGAGGGAACAGAAACGTGGGAGGGTCAGGCTACGTGCTGATGCACGTGTCAGTGCCAGCGTACAGGCCAGGTGTAGGCTACGGCTTGGGGGTAAGTTGTAGGGCTGGTGGTGGGTTTCCGTTCCGGGCTAGGGTTAGGGTTAGGGAACGGCAAGGCTTAGGGCACAGGTGAGTGTATGGAAACGTGGGAGGGTCACACTACGTGCTGACGCATGGGTCAGTGCCAGCGTACGGGCCTGGAGTAGGCTACAGCGTAGGGTAAGGTGTAGGGCTGGTGGTGGGTTTCCGTTCCGGGCTAGGGTTAGGGTTAGGGAACGGCAAGGCTTAGGGCACAGGTGAGGGTACAGAAACGTGGGAGGGTCAGGCTACGTGCTGACGCATGGGTCAGTGCCAGCGTACGGGCCAGGAGAAGGCTACGGCTTGGGGGTAAGTTGTAGGGCTGGCGGTGGGTTTCCGTTCCGGGCTAGGGTTAGGGTTAGGGAACGGCAAGGCTTAGGGCACAGGTGAGGGTACAGAAACGTGGGAGGGTCAGGCTACGTGCTGACTCACGGGTCAGTGCCAGCGTACGTGCCAGGAGTAGGCTACGGCTTGGGGGTAAGGTGTAGGGCTGGTGGTGGGTTTCCGTTCCGGGCTAGGGTTAGGGTTAGGGAACGGCAAGGCTTAGGGCACAGGTGAGGGTACGGAAACGTGGGAGGGTCAGGCTACGTGCTGACGCACGGGTCAGTGCCAGCGTACGGGCCAGGAGTAGGCTACAACGTAGGGTAAGGAGTAGGGCTGGTGGTGGGTTTCCATTCTGGGCTAGGGTTAGTGTTAGGGAACGGCAAGGCTTAGGGCACAGGTGAGGGTACGGAAACGTGGGAGGGTCAGGCTACGTGCTGACGCACGGGTCAGTACCAGCGTACCGGCCAGGAGTAGGCTACGGCGTAGGGTAAGGTGTAGGGCTGGTGGTGGGTTTCCATTCCGGGCTAGGGTTAGGGTTAGGGATCGGCAAGGCTTAGGGCACAGGTGAGGGTACGGAAACGTGGGAGGGTCAGGCTACGTGCTGACGCACGGGTCAGTGCCAGCGTACGGGTCAGGAGTAGGCTACGGCGTAGGGTAAGGTGTAGGGCTGGTGGTGGGTTTCCGTTCCGGGCTAGGGTTAGGGTTAGGGAACGGCTAGGCTGAGGGCACAGGTGAGGGTACGGAAACGTGGGAGGGTCAGACTACGTGCTGACGCATGGGTCAGTGCCAGCGTACGGGCCTGGAGTAGGCTACAGCGTAGGGTAAGGTGTAGGGCTGGTGGTGGGTTTCCGTTCCGGGCTAGGGTTAGGGTTAGGGAACGGCAAGGCTTAGGGCACAGGTGAGGGTACAGAAACGTGGGAGAGTCAGGCTACGTGCTGACGCATGGGTCAGTGCCAGCGTACGGGCCAGGAGTAGGCTACGGCTTGGGGGTAAGGTGTAGGCCTGGCGGTGGGTTTCCGTTCCGGGCTAGGGTTAGGGTTAGGGAACGGCAAGGCTTAGGGCACAGGTGAGGGTACGGAAACGTGGGAGGGTCAGGCTACGTGCTGACGCACGGGTCAGTGCCAGCGTATGGGCCAGGACTAGGCTACGGCTTGGGGGTAAGTTGTAGGGTTGGTGGTGGGTTTCCATTCCGGGCTAGGGTTAGGGTTAGGGAACGGCAAGGCTTAGGGCACAGGTGAGGGTACGGAAACGTGGGAGGGTCAGGCTACGTGCTGACGCACGGGTCAGTGCCAGCGTAAGGGCCAGGAGTAGGCTACGGCTTGGGGGTAAGTTGTAGGGCTGGAGGTGGGTTTCCGTTCCGGGCTAGGGTTAGGGTTAGGGAACGGCAAGGCTTAGGGCACAGGTGAGGGTATGGAAACGTGGGAGGGTCAGGCTACGTGCTGACGCACGGGTCAGTGCCAGCGTACGGGCCAGGAGTAGGCTAAGGTGTAGGGTAAGGTGTAGGGCTGGTGGTGGGTTTCCGTTCCGGGCTAGGGTTAGGGTTAGGGAATGGCAAGGCTTAGGGCACAGGTGAGGGTACGGAAACGTGGGAGGGTCAGGCTACGTGATTACGCATGGGTCAGTGCCAGCGTACGGGCCAGGAGTAGGCTACGGCGTAGGGTAAGGTGTAGGGCTGGTGGTGGGTTTCCGTTCCGGGCTAGGGTTAGGGTTAGGGAACGGCAAGGCTTAGGGCACAGGTGAGGGTATAGAAACGTGGGAGGGTCAGGCTACGTGGTGACGCACGGGTCAGTGCCAGCGTACGGGCCAGGAGTAGGCTAAGGTGTAGGGTAAGGTGTAGGGCTGGTGGTGGGTTTCCGTTCCAGGCTAGGGTTAGGGTTAGGGAACGGCAAGGCTTAGGGCACAGGTGAGGATATGGAAACGTGGGAGGGTCAGGCTACGTGCTGACGCACGGGTCAGTGCCAGCGTACCGGCCAGGTGTAGGCTACGGCTTCTGGGTAAGGTGTAGGGCTGGTGGTGGGTTTCCGTTCCGGGCTAGGGTTAGGGTTAGGGAACGGCAAGGCTTAGGGCACAGGTGAGGGTACAGAAACGTGGGAGGGTCAGGCTACGTGCTGACTCACGGGTCAGTGCCAGCGTACGGGCCAGGAGTAGGCTACGGCTTGGGGGTAAGGTGTAGGGCTGGTGGTGGGTTTCCGTTCCGGGCTAGGGTTAGGGTTAGGGAACGGCAAGGCTTAGGGCACAGGTGAGGGTACGGAAACGTGGGAGGGTCAGGCTACGTGCTGACGCACGGGTCAGTGCCAGCGTACGGGCCAGGAGTAGGCTACAACGTAGGGTAAGGAGTAGGGCTGGTGGTGGGTTTCCATTCTGGGCTAGAGTTAGGGTTAGGGAACGGCAAGGCTTAGGGCACAGGTGAGGGTACGGAAACGTGGGAGGGTCAGGCTACGTGCTGACGCACGGGTCAGTGCCAGCGTACCGGCCAGGAGTAGGCTACGGCGTAGGGTAAGGTGTAGGGCTGGTGGTGGGTTTCCGTTCCGGGCTAGGGTTAGGGTTAGGGAACGGCAAGGCTTAGGGCACAGGTGAGGGTACAGAAACGTGGGAGGGTCAGGCTACGTGCTGACGCATGGGTCAGTGCCACCGTACGGGCCAGGAGTAGGCTACGGCTTGGGGGTAAGTTGTAGGGCTGGCGGTGGGTTTCCGTTCCGGGCTAGGGTTAGGGTTAGGGAACGGCAAGGCTTAGGGCACAGGTGAGGGTACAGAAACGTGGGAGGGTCAGGCTACGTGCTGACTCACGGGTCAGTGCCAGCGTACGGGCCAGGAGTAGGCTACGGCTTGGGGGTAAGGTGTAGGGCTGGTGGTGGGTTTCCGTTCCGGGCTAGGGTTAGGGTTAGGGAACGGCTAGGCTTAGGGCACAGGTGAGGGTACGGAAACGTGGGAGGGTCAGGCTACGTGCTGACGCACGGGTCAGTGCCAGCGTACGGGCCAGGAGTAGGCTACAACGTAGGGTAAGGAGTAGGGCTGGTGGTGGGTTTCCATTCTGGGCTAGAGTTAGGGTTAGGGAACGGCAAGGCTTAGGGCACAGGTGAGGGTACGGAAACGTGGGAGGGTCAGGCTACGTGCTGACGCACGGGTCAGTGCCAGCGTACCGGCCAGGAGTAGGCTACGGCGTAGGGTAAGGTGTAGGGCTGGTGGTGGGTTTCCGTTCCGGGCTAGGGTTAGGGTTAGGGAACGGCAAGTCTTAGGGCACAGGTGAGGGTACGGAAACGTGGGAGGGTCAGGCTACGTGCTGACGCACGGGTCAGTGCCAGCGTACGGGCCAGGAGTAGGCTACGGCGTAGGGTAAGGTGTAGGGCTGGTGGTGGGTTTCCGTTCCGGGCTAGGGTTAGGGTTAGGGAACGGCTAGGCTGAGGGCACAGGTGAGGGTACGGAAACGTGGGAGGGTCAGGCTACGTGTTGACGCATGGGTCAGTGCCAGCGTACGGGCCAGGAGTAGGCTACGGCGTAGGGTAAGGTGTAGGGCTGGTGGTGGGTTTCCGTTCCGGGCTAGGGTTAGGGTTAGGGAACGGCAAGGATTAGGGCACAGGTGAGGGTACGGAAACGTGGGAGGGTCAGGCTACGTGCTGATGCACGGGTCAGTGCCAGCGTACCGGCCAGGTGTAGGCTACTGCTTGTGGGTAAGGTGTAGGGCTGGTGGTGGGTTTCCGTTCCGGGCTAGGGTTAGGGTTAGGGAACGGCAAGGCTTAGGGCACAGGTGAGGGTACGGAAACGTGGGAGGGTCAGGCTACGTGCTGACGCACGTGTCAGTGCCAGCGTACAGGCCAGGTGTAGGCTACGGCTTGGGGGTAAGGTGTAGGGCTGGTGTTGGGTTTCCGTTCAGGGCTAGGGTTAGGGGTAGGGAACGGCAAAGCTTAGGGCATAGGTGAGGGTACGGAAACGTGTGAGGGTCAGACTACGTGCTGACGCATGGGTCAGTGCCAGCGTACGGGCCTGGAATAGGCTACAGCGTAGGGTAAGGTGTAGGGCTGGTGGTGGGTTTCCATTCCGGGCTAGGGTTAGGGTTAGGGAACGGCAAGGCTTAGGGCACAGGTGAGGGTACAGAAACGTGGGAGGGTCAGGCTACGTGCTGACGCACGGGTCAGTGCCAGCGTACGGGCCAGGAGTAGGCTACGGCTTGGGGGTAAGGTGTAGGCCTGGCGGTGGGTTTCCGTTCCGGGCTAGGGTTAGGGTTAGGGAACGGCAAGGCTTAGGGCACAGGTGAGGGTACAAAAACGTGGGAGGGTCAGGCTACGTGCTGACGCACGGGTCAGTGCCAGCGTACGGGCCAGGAGTAGGCTACGGCTTGGGGGTAAGGTGTAGGGCTGGTGGTGGTTTTCCGTTCCGGGCTAGGGTTAGGGTTAGGGAACGGCAAGGCTTAGGGCACAGGTGAGGGTACGGAAACGTGGGAGGGTCAGGCTACGTGCTGACGCACGGGTCAGTGCCAGCGTACGGGCCAGGACTAGGCTACGGCTTGGGGGTAAGTTGTAGGGCTGGTGGTGGGTTTCCGTTCCGGGCTAGTGTTAGGGTTAGGGAACGGCAAGGCTTAGGGCACAGGTGAGGGTATGGAAACGTGGGAGGGTCAGGCTACGTGCTGACGCACGGGTAAGTGCCAGCGTACCGGCCAGGTGTAGGCTACGGCTTCTGGGTAAGGTGTAGGGCTGGTGGTGGGTTTCCATTCCGGGCTAGGGTTAGGGTTAGGGAACGGCAAGGCTTAGGGCACAGGTGAGGGTACAGAAACGTGGGAGGGTCAGGCTACGTGCTGACGCATGGGTCAGTGCCAGCGTACGGGCCAGGAGTAGGCTACGGCTTGGGGGTAAGGTGTAGGCCTGGCGGTGGGTTTCCGTTCCGGGCTAGGGTTAGGGTTAGGGAACGGCAAGGCTTAGGGCACAGGTGAGGGTACAGAAACGTGGGAGGGTCAGGCTACGTGCTGACGCACGGGTCAGTGCCAGCGTACGGGCCAGGAGTAGGCTACGGCTTGGGGGTAAGGTGTAGGGCTGGTGGTGGTTTTCCGTTCCGGGCTAGGGTTAGGGTTAGGGAACGGCAAGGCTTAGGGCACAGGTGAGGGTACGGAAACGTGGGAGGGTCAGGCTACGTGCTGACGCACGTGTCAGTGCCAGCGTACGGGCCAGGACTAGGCTACGGCTTGGGGGTAAGTTGTAGGGCTGGTGGTGGGTTTCCGTTCCGGGCTAGGGTTAGGGTTAGGGAACGGCAAGGCTTAGGGCACAGGTGAGGGTATGGAAACGTGGGAGGGTCAGGCTACGTGCTGACGCACGGGTCAGTGCCAGCGTACCGGCCAGGTGTAGGCTACGGCTTCTGGGTAAGGTGTAGGGCTGGTGGTGGGTTTCCGTTCCGGGCTAGGGTTAGGGTTAGGGAACGGCAAGGCTTAGGGCACAGGTGAGGGTACGGAAACGTGGGAGGGTCAGGCTACGTGCTGATGCACGGGTCAGTGCCAGCGTACGGGCCAGGAGTAGGCTACGGCTTGGGGGTACGGTGTAGGGCTGGTGGTGGGTTTCCGTTCCGGGCTAGGGTTAGGGTTAGGGAACGGCAAGGCTTAGGGCACAGCTGAGGGTACGGAAACGTGGGAGGGTCAGGCTACGTGCTGATGCACGGGTCAGTGCCAGCGTACCGGCCAGGTGTAGGCTACGGCTTGGGGGTAAGGTGTAGGGCTGGTGGTGGGTTTCCATTCCAGGCTAGGTTTATGGTTAGGGAACGGCAAGGCTTAGGGCACAGGTGAGGGTACAGAAACTTGGGAGGGTCAGGCTACGTGCTGACGCACGGGTCAGTGCCAGCATACGGGCCAGGAGTAGGCTACGGCATAGGGTAAGGTGTAGGGCTGGTGGTGGGTTTCCGTTCCGGGCTAGGGTTAGGGTGAGGGAATGGCAAGGCCGAGGGCACACGTGAGGGTACGGAAACGTGGGAGGGTCAGGCTACGTGCTGACGCACGGTTCAGTGCCAGCGTACGGGCCAGGAGTAGGCTACGGCTTGGGGGTAAGGTGTAGGGCTGGTGGTGGGTTTCCGTTCCGGGCTAGGGTTAGGGTTAGGGAACGGCAAGGCTTAGGGCACAGGTGAGGGTACGGAAACGTGGGATGGTCAGGCTACGTGCTGACGCACGGGTCAGTGCCAGCGTACGGGCCAGGAGTAGGCTACGGCGTAGGGTAAGGTGTAGGGCTGGTGGTGGGTTTCCATTCCGGGCTAGGGTTAGGGTTAGGGATCGGCAAGGCTTAGGGCACAGGTGAGGGAACAGAAACGTGGGAGGGTCAGGCTACGTGCTGATGCACGTGTCAGTGCCAGCGTACAGGCCAGGTGTAGGCTACGGCTTGGGGGTAAGTTGTAGGGCTGGTGGTGGGTTTCCGTTCCGGGCTAGGGTTAGGGTTAGGGAACGGCAAGGCTTAGGGCACAGGTGAGTGTATGGAAACGTGGGAGGGTCACACTACGTGCTGACGCATGGGTCAGTGCCAGCGTACGGGCCTGGAGTAGGCTACAGCGTAGGGTAAGGTGTAGGGCTGGTGGTGGGTTTCCGTTCCGGGCTAGGGTTAGGGTTAGGGAACGGCAAGGCTTAGGGCACAGGTGAGGGTACAGAAACTTGGGAGGGTCAGGCTACGTGCTGACGCATGGGTCAGTGCCAGCGTACGGGCCAGGAGTAGGCTACGGCTTGGGGGTAAGTTGTAGGGCTGGCGGTGGGTTTCCGTTCCGGGCTAGGGTTAGGGTTAGGGAACGGCAAGGCTTAGGGCACAGGTGAGGGTACAGAAACGTGGGAGGGTCAGGCTACGTGCTGACTCACGGGTCAGTGCCAGCGTACGTGCCAGGAGTAGGCTACGGCTTGGGGGTAAGGTGTAGGGCTGGTGGTGGGTTTCCGTTCCGGGCTAGGGTTAGGGTTAGGGAACGGCAAGGCTTAGGGCACAGGTGAGGGTACGGAAACGTGGGAGGGTCAGGCTACGTGCTGACGCACGGGTCAGTGCCAGCGTACGGGCCAGGAGTAGGCTACAACGTAGGGTAAGGAGTAGGGCTGGTGGTGGGTTTCCATTCTGGGCTAGGGTTAGTGTTAGGTAACGGCAAGGCTTAGGGCACAGGTGAGGGTACGGAAACGTGGGAGGGTCAGGCTACGTGCTGACGCACGGGTCAGTACCAGCGTACCGGCCAGGAGTAGGCTACGGCGTAGGGTAAGGTGTAGGGCTGGTGGTGGGTTTCCATTCCGGGCTAGGGTTAGGGTTAGGGATCGGCAAGGCTTAGGGCACAGGTGAGGGTACGGAAACGTGGGAGGGTCAGGCTACGTGCTGACGCACGGGTCAGTGCCAGCGTACGGGTCAGGAGTAGGCTACGGCGTAGGGTAAGGTGTAGGGCTGGTGGTGGGTTTCCGTTCCGGGCTAGGGTTAGGGTTAGGGAACGGCTAGGCTGAGGGCACAGGTGAGGGTACGGAAACGTGGGAGGGTCAGACTACGTGCTGACGCATGGGTCAGTGCCAGCGTACGGGCCTGGAGTAGGCTACAGTGTAGGGTAAGGTGTAGGGCTGGTGGTGGGTTTCCGTTCCGGGCTAGGGTTAGGGTTAGGGAACGGCAAGGCTTAGGGCACAGGTGAGTGTACAGAAACGTGGGAGGGTCAGGCTACGTGCTGACGCATGGGTCAGTGCCAGCGTACGGGCCAGGAGTAGGCTACGGCTTGGGGGTAAGGTGTAGGCCTGGCGGTGGGTTTCCGTTCCGGGCTAGGGTTAGGGTTAGGGAACGGCAAGGCTTAGGGCACAGGTGAGGGTACGGAAACGTGGGAGGTTCAGGCTACGTGCTGACGCACGGGTCAGTGCCAGCGTATGGGCCAGGACTAGGCTACGGCTTGGGGGTAAGTTGTAGGGTTGGTGGTGGGTTTCCATTCCGGGCTAGGGTTAGGGTTAGGGAACGGCAAGGCTTAGGGCACAGGTGAGGGTACGGAAACGTGGGAGGGTCAGGCTACGTGCTGACGCACGGGTCAGTGCCAGCGTAAGGGCCAGGAGTAGGCTACGGCTTGGGGGTAAGTTGTAGGGCTGGAGGTGGGTTTCCGTTCCGGGCTAGGGTTAGGGTTAGGGAACGGCAAGGCTTAGGGCACAGGTGAGGGTATGGAAACGTGGGAGGGTCAGGCTACGTGCTGACGCACGGGTCAGTGCCAGCGTACGGGCCAGGAGTAGGCTAAGGTGTAGGGTAAGGTGTAGGGCTGGTGGTGGGTTTCCGTTCCGGGCTAGGGTTAGGGTTAGGGAATTGCAAGGCTTAGGGCACAGGTGAGGGTACGGAAACGTGGGAGGGTCAGGCTACGTGATGACGCATGGGTCAGTGCCAGCGTACGGGCCAGGAGTAGGCTACGGCGTAGGGTAAGGTGTAGGGCTGGTGGTGGGTTTCCGTTCCGGGCTAGGGTTAGGGTTAGGGAACGGCAAGGCTTAGGGCACAGGTGAGGGTATGGAAACGTGGGAGGGTCAGGCTACGTGGTGACGCACGGGTCAGTGCCAGCGTACGGGCCAGGAGTAGGCTAAGGTGTAGGGTAAGGTGTAGGGCTGGTGGTGGGTTTCCGTTCCAGGCTAGGGTTAGGGTTAGGGAACGGCAAGGCTTAGGGCACAGGTGAGGGTATGGAAACGTGGGAGGGTCAGGCTACGTGCTGACGCACGGGTCAGTGCCAGCGTACCGGCCAGGTGTAGGCTACGGCTTCTGGGTAAGGTGTAGGGCTGGTGGTGGGTTTCCGTTCCGGGCTAGGGTTAGGGTTAGGGAACGGCAAGGCTTAGGGCACAGGTGAGGGTACGGAAACGTGGGAGGGTCAGGCTACGTGCTGACGCACGGGTCAGTGCCAGCGTACGGGCCAGGAGTAGGCTACGGCTTGGGGGTAAGGTGTAGGGCTTTTGGTGGGTTTCCGTTCCGGGCAAGGGTTAGGGTTAGGGAACGGCAAGGCTTAGGGCACAGGTGAGGATACGGAAACGTGGGAGGGTCAGGTTACGTGCTGACGCACGGGTCAGTGCCAGCGTACGGGCCAGGAGTTGGCTACGGCGTAGGGTAAGGTGTAGGGCTGGTGGTGGGATTCCATTCCGGGCTAGGGTTAGGGTTAGGGAACGGCAAGGCTTAGGGCACAGGTGAGGGTACAGAAACGTGGGAGGGTCAGGCTACGTGCTGATGCACGTGTCAGTTCCAGCGTACAGGCCAGGTGTAGGCTACGGCTTGGGGGTAAGTTGTAGGGCTGGTGGTGGGTTTCCGTTCCGGGCTAGGGTTAGGGTTAGGGAACGGCAAGGCTTAGGGCACAGGTGAGTGTATGGAAACGTGGGAGGGTCAGACTACGTGCTGACGCATGGGTCAGTGCCAGCGTACGGGCCTGGAGTAGGCTACGGCGTAGGGTAAGGTGTAGGGCTGGTGGTGGGTTTCCGTTCCGGGCTAGGGTTAGGGTTAGGGAACGGCAAGGCTTAGGGCACAGGTGAGGGTACAGAAACGTGGGAGGGTCAGGCTACGTGCTGACGCATGGGTCAGTGCCAGCGTACGGGCCAGGAGTAGGCTACGGCTTGGGGGTAAGTTGTAGGGCTGGCGGTGGGTTTCCGTTCCGGGCTAGGGTTAGGGTTAGGGAACGGCAAGGCTTAGGGCACAGGTGAGGGTACAGAAACGTGGGAGGGTCAGGCTACGTGCTGACTCACGGGTCAGTGCCAGCGTACGGGCCAGGAGTAGGCTACGTCTTGGGGGTAAGGTGTAGGGCTGGTGGTGGGTTTCCGTTCCGGGCTAGGGTTAGAGTTAGGGAACGGCAAGGCTTAGGGCACAGGTGAGGGTACGGAAACGTGGGAGGGTCAGGCTACGTGCTGACGCACGGGTCAGTGCCAGCGTACGGGCCAGGATTAGGCTACAACGTAGGGTAAGGAGTAGGGCTGGTGGTGGGTTTCCATTCTGGGCTAGAGTTAGGGTTAGGGAACGGCAAGGCTTAGGGCACAGGTGAGGGTACGGAAACGTGGGAGGGTCAGGCTACGTGCTGACGCACGGGTCAGTGCCAGCGTACCGGCCAGGAGTAGGCTACGGCGTAGTGTAAGGTGTAGGGCTGGTGGTGGGTTTCCGTTCCGGGCTAGGGTTAGGGTTAGGGAACGGCAAGGCTTAGGGCACAGGTGAGGGTACGGAAACGTGGGAGGGTCAGGCTACATGCTGACTCACGGGTCAGTGCCAGCGTACGGGCCAGGAGTAGGCTACGGCATAGGGTAAGGTGTAGGGCTGGTGGTGGGTTTCCGTTCCGGGCTAGGGTTAGGGTTAGGGAACGGCTAGGCTGAGGGCACAGGTGAGGGTACGGAAACGTGGGAGGGTCAGGCTACGTGCTGACGCATGGGTCAGTGCCAGCGTACGGGCCAGGAGTAGGCTACGGCGTAGGGTAAGGTGTAGGGCTGGTGGTGGGTTTCCGTTCCGGGCTAGGGTTAGGGTTAGGGAACGGCAAGGCTTAGGGCACAGGTGAGGGTACAGAAACGTGGGAGGGTCAGGCTACGTGCTGATGCACGGGTCAGTGCCAGCGTACCGGCCAGGTGTAGGCTACTGCTTGTGGGTAAGGTGTAGGGCTGGTGGTGGGTTTCCGTTCCGGGCTAGGGTTAGGGTTAGGGAACGGCAAGGCTTAGGGCACAGGTGAGGGTACGGAAACGTGGGAGGGTCAGGCTACGTGCTGACGCACGTGTCAGTGCCAGCGTACAGGCCAGGTGTAGGCTACGGCTTGGGGGTAAGGTGTAGGGCTGGTGGTGGGTTTCTGTTCAGGGCTAGGGTTAGGGGTAGGGAACGGCAAGGCTTAGGGCATAGGTGAGGGTACGGAAACGTGTGAGGGTCAGACTACGTGCTGACGCATGGGTCAGTGCCAGCGTACGGGCCTGGAGTAGGCTACAGCGTAGGGTAAGGTGTAGGGCTGGTGGTGGGTTTCCATTCCGGGCTAGGGTTAGGGTTAGGGAACGGCAAGGCTTAGGGCACAGGTGAGGGTACAGAAACGTGGGAGGGTCAGGCTACGTGCTGACGCATGGGTCAGTGCCAGCGTACGGGCCAGGAGTAGGCTACGGCTTGGGGGTAAGGTGTAGGCCTGGCGGTGCGTTTCCGTTCCGGGCTAGGGTTAGGGTTAGGGAACGGCAAGGCTTAGGGCACAGGTGAGGGTACAGAAACGTGGGAGGGTCAGGCTACGTGCTGACGCACGGGTCAGTGCCAGCGTACGGGCCAGGAGTAGGCTACGGCTTGGGGGTAAGGTGTAGGGCTGGTGGTGGTTTTCCGTTCCGGGCTAGGGTTAGGGTTAGGGAACGGCAAGGCTTAGGGCACAGGTGAGGGTACGGAAACGTGGGAGGGTCAGGCTACGTGCTGACGCACGGGTCAGTGCCAGCGTACGGGCCAGGACTAGGCTACGGCTTGGGGGTAAGTTGTAGGGCTGGTGGTGGGTTTCCGTTCCGGGCTAGGGTTAGGGTTAGGGAACGGCAAGGCTTAGGGCACAGGTGAGGGTACGGAAACGTGGGAGGGTCAGGCTACGTGCTGACGCACGGGTCAGTGCCTGCGTAAGGGCCAGGAGTAGGCTACGGCTTGGGGGTAAGGTGTAGGGCTGGATGTGGGTTTCCGTTCCGGGCTAGGGTTAGGGTTAGGGAACGGCAAGGCTTAGGGCACAGGTGAGGGTACGGAAACGTGGGAGGGTCAGGCTACGTGCTGACGCATGGGTCAGTGCCAGCGTACGGGCCAGGAGTAGGCTACGGCGTAGGGTAAGGTGTAGGGCTGGTGGTGGGTTTCCGTTCCGGGCTAGGGTTAGGGTTAGGGAACGGCAAGGCTTAGGGCACAGGTGAGGGTATGGAAACGTGGGAGGGTCAGGCTACGTGGTGACGCACGGGTCAGTGCCAGCGTACGGGCCAGGAGTAGGCTAAGGTGTAGGGTAAGGTGTAGGGCTGGTGGTGGGTTTCCGTTCCGGGCTAGGGTTAGGGTTAGGGAATGGCAAGGCTTAGGGCACAGGTGAGGGTACAGAAACGTGGGAGGGTCAGGCTACGTGGTGACGCACGGGTCAGTGCCAGCGTACCGGCCAGGTGTAGGCTACGGCTTCTGGGTAAGGTGTAGGGCTGGTGGTGGTTTTCCGTTCCGGGCTAGGGTTAGGGTTAGGGAACGGCAAGGCTTAGGGCACAGGTGAGGGTACGGAAACGTGGGAGGGTCAGGCTACGTGCTGATGCACGGGTCAGTGCCAGCGTACGGGCCAGGAGTAGGCTACGGCTTGGGGGTAAGGTGTAGGGCTGGTGGTGGGTTTCCGTTCCGGGCTAGGGTTAGGGTTAGGGAACGGCAAGGCTTAGGGCACAGCTGAGGGTACGGAAACTTGGGAGGGTCAGGCTACGTGCTGATGCACGGGTCAGTGCCAGCGTACCGGCCAGGTGTAGGCTACGGCTTGTGGGTAAGGTGTAAGGCTGCTGGTGGGTTTCCATTCCAGGCTAGGTTTATGGTTAGGGAACGGCAAGGCTTAGGGCACAGGTGAGGGTAGAGAAACGTGGGAGGGTCAGGCTACGTGATGACGCACGGGTCAGTGCCAGCGTACGGGCCAGGAGTAGGCTATGGCATAGGGTAAGGTGTAGGGCTGGTGGTGGGTTTCCGTTCCGGGCTAGGGTTAGGGTTAGGGAATGGCAAGGCTGAGGGCACACGTGAGGGTACGGAAACGTGGGAGGGTCAGGCTATGTGCTGACGCACGGGTCAGTGCCAGCGTACGGGCCAGGAGTAGGCTACGGCGTAGGGTAAGGTGTAGGGCGGGTGGTGGGTTTCCGTTCCGGGCTAGGGTTAGGGTTAGGGAACGGCAAGGCTTAGGGCACAGGTGAGGGTACGGAAACGTGGGACGGTCAGGCTACGTGCTGATGCACGGGTCAGTGCCAGCGTACCGGCCAGGTGTAGGCTACTGCTTGTGGGTAAGTTGTAGGGCTGGTGGTGGGTTTCCGTTCCGGGCTAGGGTTAGGGTTAGGGAACGGCAAGGCTTAGGGCACAGGTGAGGGTACGGAAACGTGGGAGGGTCAGGCTACGTGCTGACGCACGGGTCAGTGCCAGCGTACGGGCCAGGAGTAGGCTACGGCTTGGGGGTAAGGTGTAGGGCTGGTGGTGGGTTTCCGTTCCGGGCTAGGGTTAGGGTTAGGGAACGGCAAGGCTTAGGGCACAGGTGAGGGTACGGAAACGTGGGAGGGTCAGGCTACGTGCTGACGCACGGGTCAGTGCCAGCGTACGGGCCAGGAGTAGGCTACGGCGTAGGGTAAGGTGTAGGGCTGGTGGTGGGTTTCCATTCCGGGCTAGGGTTAGGGTTAGGGATCGGCAAGGCTTAGGGCACAGGTGAGGGTACAGAAACGTGGGAGGGTCAGGCTACGTGCTGATGCATGTGTCAGTGCCAGCGTACAGGCCAGGTGTAGGCTACGGCTTGGGGGTAAGTTGTAGGGCTGGTGGTGGGTTTCCGTTCCGGGCTAGGGTTAGGGTTAGGGAACGGCAAGGCTTAGGGCACAGGTGAGTGTATGGAAACGTGGGAGGGTCACACTACGTGCTGACGCATGGGTCAGTGCCAGCGTACGGGCCTGGAGTAGGCTACAGCGTAGGGTAAGGTGTAGGGCTGGTGGTGGGTTTCCGTTCCGGGCTAGGGTTAGGGTTAGGGAACGGCAAGGCTTAGGGCACAGGTGAGGGTACAGAAACGTGGGAGGGTCAGGCTACGTGCTGACGCATGGGTCAGTGCCAGCGTACGGGCCAGGAGTAGGCTACGGCTTGGGGGTAAGGTGTAGGGCTGGTGGTGGGTTTCCGTTCCGGGCTAGGGTTAGGGTTAGGGAACGGCAAGGCTTAGGGCACAGGTGAGGGTACGGAAACGTGGGAGGGTCAGGCTACGTGCTGACTCACGGGTAAGTGCCAGCGTACGGGCCAGGAGTAGGCTACAACGTAGGGTAAGGAGTAGGGCTGGTGGTGGGTTTCCATTCTGGGCTAGGGTTAGTGTTAGGGAACGGCAAGGCTTAGGGCACAGGTGAGGGTACGGAAACGTGGGAGGGTCAGGCTACGTGCTGACGCACGGGTCAGTACCAGCGTACCGGCCAGGAGTAGGCTACGGCGTAGGGTAAGGTGTAGGGCTGGTGGTGGGTTTCCGTTCCGGGCTAGGGTTAGGGTTAGGGAACGGCAAGGCTTAGGGCACAGGTGAGGGTACGGAAACGTGGGAGGGTCAGGCTACGTGCTGACGCACGGGTCAGTGCCAGCGTACGGGCCAGGAGTAGGCTACAACGTAGGGTAAGGAGTAGGGCTGGTGGTGGGTTTCCGTTCTGGGCTAGGGTTAGTGTTAGGGAACGGCAAGGCTTAGGGCACAGGTGAGGGTACGGAAACGTGGGAGGGTCAGGCTACGTGCTGACGCACGGGTCAGTACCAGCGTACCGGCCAGGAGTAGGCTACGGCGTAGGGTAAGGTGTAGGGCTGGTGGTGGGTTTCCGTTCCGGGCTAGGGTTAGGGTTAGGGAACGGCAAGGCTTAGGGCACAGGTGAGGGTACGGAAACGTGGGAGGGTCAGGCTACGTGCTGACGCACGGGTCAGTGCCAGCGTACGGGCCAGGAGTAGGCTACAACGTAGGGTAAGGAGTAGGGCTGGTGGTGGGTTTCCGTTCTGGGCTAGGGTTAGGGTTAGGGAACGGCAAGGCTTAGGGCACAGGTGAGGGTACGGAAACGTGGGAGGGTCAGGCTACGTGCTGACGCACGGGTCAGTGCCAGCGTACGGGCCAGGATTAGGCTACGGCGTAGGGTAAGGTGTAGGGCTGGTGGTGGGTTTCCGTTCCGGGCTAGGGTTAGGGTTAGGGAACGGCTAGGCTGAGGGCACAGGTGAGGGTACGGAAACGTGGGAGGGTCAGACTACGTGCTGACGCATGGGTCAGTGCCAGCGTACGGGCCTGGAGTAGGCTACAGCGTAGGGTAAGGTGTAGGGCTGGTGGTGGGTTTCCGTTCCGGGCTAGGGTTAGGGTTAGGGAACGGCAAGGCTTAGGGCACAGGTGAGGGTACAGAAACGTGGGAGGGTCAGGCTACGTGCTGACGCATGGGTCAGTGCCAGCGTACGGGCCAGGAGTAGGCTACGGCTTGGGGGTAAGGTGTAGGCCTGGCGGTGGGTTTCCGTTCCGGGCTAGGGTTAGGGTTAGGGAACGGCAAGGCTTAGGGCACAGGTGAGGGTACGGAAACGTGGGAGGGTCAGGCTACGTGCTGACGCACGGGTCAGTGCCAGCGTATGGGCCAGGACTAGGCTACGGCTTGGGGGTAAGTTGTAGGGTTGGTGGTGGGTTTCCATTCCGGGCTAGGGTTAGGGTTAGGGAACGGCAAGGCTTACGGCACAGGTGAGGGTACGGAAACGTGGGAGGGTCAGGCTACGTGCTGACGCACGGGTCAGTGCCAGCGTAAGGGCCAGGAGTAGGCTACGGCTTGGGGGTAAGTTGTAGGGCTGGAGGTGGGTTTCCGTTCCGGGCTAGGGTTAGGGTTAGGGAACGGCAAGGCTTAGGGCACAGGTGAGGGTATGGAAACGTGGGAGGGTCAGGCTACGTGCTGACGCACGGGTCAGTGGCAGCGTACGGGCCAGGAGTAGGCTAAGGTGTAGGGTAAGGTGTAGGGCTGGTGGTGGGTTTCCGTTCCGGGCTAGGGTTAGGGTTAGGGAATGGCAAGGCTTAGGGCACAGGTGAGGGTACGGAAACGTGGGAGGGTCAGGCTACGTGATGACGCATGGGTCAGTGCCAGCGTACGGGCCAGGAGTAGGCTACGGCGTAGGGTAAGGTGTAGGGCTGGTGGTGGTTTTCCGTTCCGGGCTAGGGTTAGGGTTAGGGAACGGCAAGGCTTAGGGCACAGGTGAGGGTATGGAAACGTGGGAGGGTTAGGCTACGTGGTGACGCACGGGTCAGTGCCAGCGTACGGGCCAGGAGTAGGCTAAGGTGTAGGGTAAGGTGTAGGGCTGGTGGTGGGTTTCCGTTCCAGGCTAGGGTTAGGGTTAGGGAACGGCAAGGCTTAGGGCACAGGTGAGGGTATGGAAACGTGGGAGGGTCAGGCTACGTGCTGACGCACGGGTCAGTGCCAGCGTACCGGCCAGGTGTAGGCTACGGCTTTTGGGTAAGGTGTAGGGCTGGTGGTGGGTTTCCGTTCCGGGCTAGGGTTAGGGTTAGGGAACGGCAAGGCTTAGGGCACAGGTGAGGGTACGGAAACGTGGGAGGGTCAGGCTACGTGCTGATGCACGGGTCAGTGCCAGCGTACGGGCCAGGAGTAGGCTACGGCTTGGGGGTAAGGTGTAGGGCTGGTGGTGGGTTTCCGTTCCGGGCTAGGGTTAGGGTTAGGGAACGCAAGGCTTAGGGCACAGGTGAGGGTACGGAAACGTGGGAGGGTCAGGCTACGTGCTGATGCACGGGTCAGTGCCAGCGTACCGGCCAGGTGTAGGCTACGGCTTTTGGGTAAGGTGTAGGGCTGGTGGTGGGTTTCCATTCCAGGCTAGGTTTAGGGTTAGGGAACGGCAAGGCTTAGGGCACAGGTGAGGGTACAGAAACGTGGTAGGGTCAGGCTACGTGCTGACGCACGGGTCAGTGCCAGCGTACGGGCCAGGAGTAGGCTACGGCGTAGGGTAAGGTGTAGGGCTGGTGGTGGGTTTCCGTTCCGGGCTAGGGTTAGGGTTAGGGAATGGCAAGGCTGAGGGCACAGGTGAGGGTACGGAAACGTGGGAGGGTCAGGCTACGTGCTGATGCACGGGTCAGTGCCAGCGTACGGGCCAGGAGTAGGCTACGGCGTAGGGTAAGGTGTAGGGCTGGTGGTGGGTTTCCGTTCCGGGCTAGGGTTAGGGTTAGGGAACGGCAAGGCTTAGGGCACAGGTGAGGGTACGGAAACGTGGGAGGGTCAGGCTACGTGCTGATGCACGGGTCAGTGCCAGCGTACCGGCCAGGTGTAGGCTACTGCTTGTGGGTAAGGTGTAGGGCTGGTGGTGGGTTTCCGTTCCGGGCTAGGGTTAGGGTTAGGGAACGGCAAGGCTTAGGGCACAGGTGAGGGTACGGAAACGTGGGAGGGTCAGGCTACGTGCTGACGCACGGGTCAGTGCCAGCGTACGGGCCAGGAGTAGGCTACGGCTTGGGGGTAAGGTGTAGGGCTGGTGGTGGGTTTCCGTTCCGGGCTAGGGTTAGGGTTAGGGAACGGCAAGGCTTAGGGCACAGGTGAGGGTACGGAAACGTGGGCGGGTGAGGCTACGTGCTGACGCACGGGTCAGTGCCAGCGTACGGGCCAGGAGTAGGCTACGGCTTGGGGGTATGTTGTAGGGCTGGTGGTGGGTTTTCGTTCCGGGCTAGGGTTAGGGTTAGGGAACGGCAAGGCTTAGGGCACAGGTGAGGGTACAGAAAGGTGGGAGGGTCAGGCTACGTGCTGACGCACGGGTCAGTGCCAGCGTACGGGCCAGGAGTAGGCTACGGCTTGGGGGTAAGGTGTAGGGCTTTTGGTGGGTTTCCGTTCCGGGCTAGGGTTAGGGTTAGGGAACGGCAAGGCTTAGGGCACAGGTGAGGATACGGAAACTTGGGAGGGTCAGGTTACGTGCTGACGCACGGGTCAGTGCCAGCGTACGGGCCAGGAGTAGGCTACGGCGTAGGGTAAGGTGTAGGGCTGGTGGTGGGATTCCATTCCGGGCTAGGGTTAGGGTTAGGGAACGGCAAGACTTAGGGCACAGGTGAGGGTACAGAAACTTGGGAGGGTCAGGCTACGTGCTGATGCACGTGTCAGTTCCAGCGTACAGGCCAGGTGTAGGCTACGGCTTGGGGGTAAGTTGTAGGGCTGGTGGTGGGTTTCCGTTCCGGGCTAGGGTTAGGGTTAGGGAACGGCAAGGCTTAGGGCACAGGTGAGTGTATGGAAACGTGGGAATGTCAGACTACGTGCTGACGCATGGGTCAGTGCCAGCGTACGGGCCTGGAGTAGGCTACGGCGTAGTGTAAGGTGTAGGGCTGGTGGTGGGTTTCCGTTCCGGGCTAGGGTTAGGGTTAGGGAACGGCAAGGCTTAGGGCACAGGTGAGGGTACAGAAACGTGGGAGGGTCAGGCTACGTGCTGACGCATGGGTCAGTGCCAGCGTACGGGCCAGGAGTAGGCTACGGCTTGGGGGTAAGTTGTAGGGCTGGCGGTGGGTTTCCGTTCCGGGCTAGGGTTAGGGTTAGGGAACGGCAAGGCTTAGGGCACAGGTGAGGGTACAGAAACGTGGGAGGGTCAGGCTACGTGCTGACTCACGGGTCAGTGCCAGCGTACGGGCCAGGAGTAGGCTACGGCTTGGGGGTAAGGTGTAGGGCTGGTGGTGGGTTTCCGTTCCGGGCTAGGGTTAGGGTTAGGGAACGGCAAGGCTTAGGGCACAGGTGAGGGTATGGAAACGTGGGAGGGTCAGGCTACGTGCTGACGCACGGGTCAGTGCCAGCGTACGGGCCAGGAGTAGGCTACAACGTAGGGTAAGGAGTAGGGCTGGTGGTGGGTTTCCATTCTGGGCTAGAGTTAGGGTTAGGGAACGGCAAGGCTTAGGGCACAGGTGAGGGTACGGAAACGTGGGAGGGTCAGGCTACGTGCTGACGCACGGGTCAGTGCCAGCGTACCGGCCAGGAGTAGGCTACGGCGTAGTGTAAGGTGTAGGGCTGGTGGTGGGTTTCCGTTCCGGGCTAGGGTTAGGGTTAGGGAACGGCAAGGCTTAGGGCACAGGTGAGGGTACGGAAACGTGGGAGGGTCAGGCTACGTGCTGACGCACGGGTCAGTGCCAGCGTACGGGCCAGGAGTAGGCTACGGCATAGGGTAAGGTGTAGGGCTGGTGGTGGGTTTCCGTTCCGGGCTAGGGTTAGGGTTAGGGAACGGCTAGGCTGAGGGCACAGGTGAGGGTACGGAAACGTGGGAGGGTCAGGCTACGTGCTGACGCATGGGTCAGTGCCAGCGTACGGGCCAGGAGTAGGCTACGGCGTAGGGTAAGGTGTAGGGCTGGTGGTGGGTTTCCATTCCGGGCTAGGGTTAGGGTTAGGGATCGGCAAGGCTTAGGGCACAGGTGAGGGTACAGAAACGTGGGAGGGTCAGGCTACGTGCTGACGCACGGGTCAGTGCCAGCGTAAGGGCCAGGAGTAGGCTACGGCTTGGGGGTAAGTTGTAGGGCTGGAGGTGGGTTTCCGTTCCGGGCTAGGGTTAGGGTTAGGGAACGGCAAGGCTTAGGGCACAGGTGAGGGTATGGAAACGTGGGAGGGTCAGGCTACGTGCTGACGCACGGGTCAGTGGCAGCGTACGGGCCAGGAGTAGGCTAAGGTGTAGGGTAAGGTGTAGGGCTGGTGGTGGGTTTCCGTTCCGGGCTAGGGTTAGGGTTAGGGAATGGCAAGGCTTAGGGCACAGGTGAGGGTACGGAAACGTGGGAGGGTCAGGCTACGTGATGACGCATGGGTCAGTGCCAGCGTACGGGCCAGGAGTAGGCTACGGCGTAGGGTAAGGTGTAGGGCTGGTGGTGGTTTTCCGTTCCGGGCTAGGGTTAGGGTTAGGGAACGGCAAGGCTTAGGGCACAGGTGAGGGTATGGAAACGTGGGAGGGTTAGGCTACGTGGTGACGCACGGGTCAGTGCCAGCGTACGGGCCAGGAGTAGGCTAAGGTGTAGGGTAAGGTGTAGGGCTGGTGGTGGGTTTCCGTTCCAGGCTAGGGTTAGGGTTAGGGAACGGCAAGGCTTAGGGCACAGGTGAGGGTATGGAAACGTGGGAGGGTCAGGCTACGTGCTGACGCACGGGTCAGTGCCAGCGTACCGGCCAGGTGTAGGCTACGGCTTCTGGGTAAGGTGTAGGGCTGGTGGTGGGTTTCCGTTCCGGGCTAGGGTTAGGGTTAGGGAACGGCAAGGCTTAGGGCACAGGTGAGGGTACGGAAACGTGGGAGGGTCAGGCTACGTGCTGATGCACGGGTCAGTGCCAGCGTACGGGCCAGGAGTAGGCTACGGCTTGGGGGTAAGGTGTAGGGCTGGTGGTGGGTTTCCGTTCCGGGCTAGGGTTAGGGTTAGGGAACGCAAGGCTTAGGGCACAGGTGAGGGTACGGAAACGTGGGAGGGTCAGGCTACGTGCTGATGCACGGGTCAGTGCCAGCGTACCGGCCAGGTGTAGGCTACGGCTTTTGGGTAAGGTGTAGGGCTGGTGGTGGGTTTCCATTCCAGGCTAGGTTTAGGGTTAGGGAACGGCAAGGCTTAGGGCACAGGTGAGGGTACAGAAACGTGGTAGGGTCAGGCTACGTGCTGACGCACGGGTCAGTGCCAGCGTACGGGCCAGGAGTAGGCTACGGCGTAGGGTAAGGTGTAGGGCTGGTGGTGGGTTTCCGTTCCGGGCTAGGGTTAGGGTTAGGGAATGGCAAGGCTGAGGGCACAGGTGAGGGTACGGAAACGTGGGAGGGTCAGGCTACGTGCTGATGCACGGGTCAGTGCCAGCGTACGGGCCAGGAGTAGGCTACGGCGTAGGGTAAGGTGTAGGGCTGGTGGTGGGTTTCCGTTCCGGGCTAGGGTTAGGGTTAGGGAACGGCAAGGCTTAGGGCACAGGTGAGGGTACGGAAACGTGGGAGGGTCAGGCTACGTGCTGATGCACGGGTCAGTGCCAGCGTACCGGCCAGGTGTAGGCTACTGCTTGTGGGTAAGGTGTAGGGCTGGTGGTGGGTTTCCGTTCCGGGCTAGGGTTAGGGTTAGGGAACGGCAAGGCTTAGGGCACAGGTGAGGGTACGGAAACGTGGGAGGGTCAGGCTACGTGCTGACGCACGGGTCAGTGCCAGCGTACGGGCCAGGAGTAGGCTACGGCTTGGGGGTAAGGTGTAGGGCTGGTGGTGGGTTTCCGTTCCGGGCTAGGGTTAGGGTTAGGGAACGGCAAGGCTTAGGGCACAGGTGAGGGTACGGAAACGTGGGAGGGTCAGGCTACGTGCTGACGCACGGGTCAGTGCCAGCGTACGGGCCAGGAGTAGGCTACGGCTTGGGGGTATGTTGTAGGGCTGGTGGTGGGTTTTCGTTCCGGGCTAGGGTTAGGGTTAGGGAACGGCAAGGCTTAGGGCACAGGTGAGGGTACAGAAAGGTGGGAGGGTCAGGCTACGTGCTGACGCACGGGTCAGTGCCAGCGTACGGGCCAGGAGTAGGCTACGGCTTGGGGGTAAGGTGTAGGGCTTTTGGTGGGTTTCCGTTCCGGGCTAGGGTTAGGGTTAGGGAACGGCAAGGCTTAGGGCACAGGTGAGGATACGGAAACTTGGGAGGGTCAGGTTACGTGCTGACGCACGGGTCAGTGCCAGCGTACGGGCCAGGAGTAGGCTACGGCGTAGGGTAAGGTGTAGGGCTGGTGGTGGGATTCCATTCCGGGCTAGGGTTAGGGTTAGGGAACGGCAAGACTTAGGGCACAGGTGAGGGTACAGAAACTTGGGAGGGTCAGGCTACGTGCTGATGCACGTGTCAGTTCCAGCGTACAGGCCAGGTGTAGGCTACGGCTTGGGGGTAAGTTGTAGGGCTGGTGGTGGGTTTCCGTTCCGGGCTAGGGTTAGGGTTAGGGAACGGCAAGGCTTAGGGCACAGGTGAGTGTATGGAAACGTGGGAATGTCAGACTACGTGCTGACGCATGGGTCAGTGCCAGCGTACGGGCCTGGAGTAGGCTACGGCGTAGTGTAAGGTGTAGGGCTGGTGGTGGGTTTCCGTTCCGGGCTAGGGTTAGGGTTAGGGAACGGCAAGGCTTAGGGCACAGGTGAGGGTACAGAAACGTGGGAGGGTCAGGCTACGTGCTGACGCATGGGTCAGTGCCAGCGTACGGGCCAGGAGTAGGCTACGGCTTGGGGGTAAGTTGTAGGGCTGGCGGTGGGTTTCCGTTCCGGGCTAGGGTTAGGGTTAGGGAACGGCAAGGCTTAGGGCACAGGTGAGGGTACAGAAACGTGGGAGGGTCAGGCTACGTGCTGACTCACGGGTCAGTGCCAGCGTACGGGCCAGGAGTAGGCTACGGCTTGGGGGTAAGGTGTAGGGCTGGTGGTGGGTTTCCGTTCCGGGCTAGGGTTAGGGTTAGGGAACGGCAAGGCTTAGGGCACAGGTGAGGGTATGGAAACGTGGGAGGGTCAGGCTACGTGCTGACGCACGGGTCAGTGCCAGCGTACGGGCCAGGAGTAGGCTACAACGTAGGGTAAGGAGTAGGGCTGGTGGTGGGTTTCCATTCTGGGCTAGAGTTAGGGTTAGGGAACGGCAAGGCTTAGGGCACAGGTGAGGGTACGGAAACGTGGGAGGGTCAGGCTACGTGCTGACGCACGGGTCAGTGCCAGCGTACCGGCCAGGAGTAGGCTACGGCGTAGTGTAAGGTGTAGGGCTGGTGGTGGGTTTCCGTTCCGGGCTAGGGTTAGGGTTAGGGAACGGCAAGGCTTAGGGCACAGGTGAGGGTACGGAAACGTGGGAGGGTCAGGCTACGTGCTGACGCACGGGTCAGTGCCAGCGTACGGGCCAGGAGTAGGCTACGGCATAGGGTAAGGTGTAGGGCTGGTGGTGGGTTTCCGTTCCGGGCTAGGGTTAGGGTTAGGGAACGGCTAGGCTGAGGGCACAGGTGAGGGTACGGAAACGTGGGAGGGTCAGGCTACGTGCTGACGCATGGGTCAGTGCCAGCGTACGGGCCAGGAGTAGGCTACGGCGTAGGGTAAGGTGTAGGGCTGGTGGTGGGTTTCCATTCCGGGCTAGGGTTAGGGTTAGGGATCGGCAAGGCTTAGGGCACAGGTGAGGGTACAGAAACGTGGGAGGGTCAGGCTACGTGCTGATGCATGTGTCAGTGCCAGCGTACAGGCCAGGTGTAGGCTACGGCTTGGGGGTAAGTTGTAGGGCTGGTGGTGGGTTTCCGTTCCGGGCTAGGGTTAGGGTTAGGGAACGGCAAGGCTTAGGGCACAGGTGAGTGTATGGAAACGTGGGAGGGTCACACTACGTGCTGACGCATGGGTCAGTGCCAGCGTACGGGCCTGGAGTAGGCTACAGCGTAGGGTAAGGTGTAGGGCTGGTGGTGGGTTTCCGTTCCGGGCTAGGGTTAGGGTTAGGGAACGGCAAGGCTTAGGGCACAGGTGAGGGTACAGAAACGTGGGAGGGTCAGGCTACGTGCTGACGCATGGGTCAGTGCCAGCGTACGGGCCAGGAGTAGGCTACGGCTTGGGGGTAAGGTGTAGGGCTGGTGGTGGGTTTCCGTTCCGGGCTAGGGTTAGGGTTAGGGAACGGCAAGGCTTAGGGCACAGGTGAGGGTACGGAAACGTGGGAGGGTCAGGCTACGTGCTGACTCACGGGTAAGTGCCAGCGTACGGGCCAGGAGTAGGCTACAACGTAGGGTAAGGAGTAGGGCTGGTGGTGGGTTTCCATTCTGGGCTAGGGTTAGTGTTAGGGAACGGCAAGGCTTAGGGCACAGGTGAGGGTACGGAAACGTGGGAGGGTCAGGCTACGTGCTGACGCACGGGTCAGTACCAGCGTACCGGCCAGGAGTAGGCTACGGCGTAGGGTAAGGTGTAGGGCTGGTGGTGGGTTTCCGTTCCGGGCTAGGGTTAGGGTTAGGGAACGGCAAGGCTTAGGGCACAGGTGAGGGTACGGAAACGTGGGAGGGTCAGGCTACGTGCTGACGCACGGGTCAGTGCCAGCGTACGGGCCAGGAGTAGGCTACAACGTAGGGTAAGGAGTAGGGCTGGTGGTGGGTTTCCGTTCTGGGCTAGGGTTAGTGTTAGGGAACGGCAAGGCTTAGGGCACAGGTGAGGGTACGGAAACGTGGGAGGGTCAGGCTACGTGCTGACGCACGGGTCAGTACCAGCATACCGGCCAGGAGTAGGCTACGGCGTAGGGTAAGGTGTAGGGCTGGTGGTGGGTTTCCATTCCGGGCTAGGGTTAGGGTTAGGGAACGGCAAGGCTTAGGGCACAGGTGAGGGTACGGAAACGTGGGAGGGTCAGGCTACGTGCTGACGCACGGGTCAGTGCCAGCGTACGGGCCAGGATTAGGCTACGGCGTAGGGTAAGGTGTAGGGCTGGTGGTGGGTTTCCGTTCCGGGCTAGGGTTAGGGTTAGGGAACGGCTAGGCTGAGGGCACAGGTGAGGGTACGGAAACGTGGGAGGGTCAGACTACGTGCTGACGCATGGGTCAGTGCCAGCGTACGGGCCTGGAGTAGGCTACAGCGTAGGGTAAGGTGTAGGGCTGGTGGTGGGTTTCCGTTCCGGGCTAGGGTTAGGGTTAGGGAACGGCAAGGCTTAGGGCACAGGTGAGGGTACAGAAACGTGGGAGGGTCAGGCTACGTGCTGACGCATGGGTCAGTGCCAGCGTACGGGCCAGGAGTAGGCTACGGCTTGGGGGTAAGGTGTAGGCCTGGCGGTGGGTTTCCGTTCCGGGCTAGGGTTAGGGTTAGGGAACGGCAAGGCTTAGGGCACAGGTGAGGGTACGGAAACGTGGGAGGGTCAGGCTACGTGCTGACGCACGGGTCAGTGCCAGCGTATGGGCCAGGACTAGGCTACGGCTTGGGGGTAAGTTGTAGGGTTGGTGGTGGGTTTCCATTCCGGGCTAGGGTTAGGGTTAGGGAACGGCAAGGCTTACGGCACAGGTGAGGGTACGGAAACGTGGGAGGGTCAGGCTACGTGCTGACGCACGGGTCAGTGCCAGCGTAAGGGCCAGGAGTAGGCTACGGCTTGGGGGTAAGTTGTAGGGCTGGAGGTGGGTTTCCGTTCCGGGCTAGGGTTAGGGTTAGGGAACGGCAAGGCTTAGGGCACAGGTGAGGGTATGGAAACGTGGGAGGGTCAGGCTACGTGCTGACGCACGGGTCAGTGGCAGCGTACGGGCCAGGAGTAGGCTAAGGTGTAGGGTAAGGTGTAGGGCTGGTGGTGGGTTTCCGTTCCGGGCTAGGGTTAGGGTTAGGGAATGGCAAGGCTTAGGGCACAGGTGAGGGTACGGAAACGTGGGAGGGTCAGGCTACGTGATGACGCATGGGTCAGTGCCAGCGTACGGGCCAGGAGTAGGCTACGGCGTAGGGTAAGGTGTAGGGCTGGTGGTGGTTTTCCGTTCCGGGCTAGGGTTAGGGTTAGGGAACGGCAAGGCTTAGGGCACAGGTGAGGGTATGGAAACGTGGGAGGGTTAGGCTACGTGGTGACGCACGGGTCAGTGCCAGCGTACGGGCCAGGAGTAGGCTAAGGTGTAGGGTAAGGTGTAGGGCTGGTGGTGGGTTTCCGTTCCAGGCTAGGGTTAGGGTTAGGGAACGGCAAGGCTTAGGGCACAGGTGAGGGTATGGAAACGTGGGAGGGTCAGGCTACGTGCTGACGCACGGGTCAGTGCCAGCGTACCGGCCAGGTGTAGGCTACGGCTTCTGGGTAAGGTGTAGGGCTGGTGGTGGGTTTCCGTTCCGGGCTAGGGTTAGGGTTAGGGAACGGCAAGGCTTAGGGCACAGGTGAGGGTACGGAAACGTGGGAGGGTCAGGCTACGTGCTGATGCACGGGTCAGTGCCAGCGTACGGGCCAGGAGTAGGCTACGGCTTGGGGGTAAGGTGTAGGGCTGGTGGTGGGTTTCCGTTCCGGGCTAGGGTTAGGGTTAGGGAACGCAAGGCTTAGGGCACAGGTGAGGGTACGGAAACGTGGGAGGGTCAGGCTACGTGCTGATGCACGGGTCAGTGCCAGCGTACCGGCCAGGTGTAGGCTACGGCTTTTGGGTAAGGTGTAGGGCTGGTGGTGGGTTTCCATTCCAGGCTAGGTTTAGGGTTAGGGAACGGCAAGGCTTAGGGCACAGGTGAGGGTACAGAAACGTGGTAGGGTCAGGCTACGTGCTGACGCACGGGTCAGTGCCAGCGTACGGGCCAGGAGTAGGCTACGGCGTAGGGTAAGGTGTAGGGCTGGTGGTGGGTTTCCGTTCCGGGCTAGGGTTAGGGTTAGGGAATGGCAAGGCTGAGGGCACAGGTGAGGGTACGGAAACGTGGGAGGGTCAGGCTACGTGCTGATGCACGGGTCAGTGCCAGCGTACGGGCCAGGAGTAGGCTACGGCGTAGGGTAAGGTGTAGGGCTGGTGGTGGGTTTCCGTTCCGGGCTAGGGTTAGGGTTAGGGAACGGCAAGGCTTAGGGCACAGGTGAGGGTACGGAAACGTGGGAGGGTCAGGCTACGTGCTGATGCACGGGTCAGTGCCAGCGTACCGGCCAGGTGTAGGCTACTGCTTGTGGGTAAGGTGTAGGGCTGGTGGTGGGTTTCCGTTCCGGGCTAGGGTTAGGGTTAGGGAACGGCAAGGCTTAGGGCACAGGTGAGGGTACGGAAACGTGGGAGGGTCAGGCTACGTGCTGACGCACGGGTCAGTGCCAGCGTACGGGCCAGGAGTAGGCTACGGCTTGGGGGTAAGGTGTAGGGCTGGTGGTGGGTTTCCGTTCCGGGCTAGGGTTAGGGTTAGGGAACGGCAAGGCTTAGGGCACAGGTGAGGGTACGGAAACGTGGGAGGGTCAGGCTACGTGCTGACGCACGGGTCAGTGCCAGCGTACGGGCCAGGAGTAGGCTATGGCTTGGGGGTATGTTGTAGGGCTGGTGGTGGGTTTTCGTTCCGGGCTAGGGTTAGGGTTAGGGAACGGCAAGGCTTAGGGCACAGGTGAGGGTACAGAAAGGTGGGAGGGTCAGGCTACGTGCTGACGCACGGGTCAGTGCCAGCGTACGGGCCAGGAGTAGGCTACGGCTTGGGGGTAAGGTGTAGGGCTTTTGGTGGGTTTCCGTTCCGGGCTAGGGTTAGGGTTAGGGAACGGCAAGGCTTAGGGCACAGGTGAGGATACGGAAACTTGGGAGGGTCAGGTTACGTGCTGACGCACGGGTCAGTGCCAGCGTACGGGCCAGGAGTAGGCTACGGCGTAGGGTAAGGTGTAGGGCTGGTGGTGGGATTCCATTCCGGGCTAGGGTTAGGGTTAGGGAACGGCAAGACTTAGGGCACAGGTGAGGGTACAGAAACTTGGGAGGGTCAGGCTACGTGCTGATGCACGTGTCAGTTCCAGCGTACAGGCCAGGTGTAGGCTACGGCTTGGGGGTAAGTTGTAGGGCTGGTGGTGGGTTTCCGTTCCGGGCTAGGGTTAGGGTTAGGGAACGGCAAGGCTTAGGGCACAGGTGAGTGTATGGAAACGTGGGAATGTCAGACTACGTGCTGACGCATGGGTCAGTGCCAGCGTACGGGCCTGGAGTAGGCTACGGCGTAGTGTAAGGTGTAGGGCTGGTGGTGGGTTTCCGTTCCGGGCTAGGGTTAGGGTTAGGGAACGGCAAGGCTTAGGGCACAGGTGAGGGTACAGAAACGTGGGAGGGTCAGGCTACGTGCTGACGCATGGGTCAGTGCCAGCGTACGGGCCAGGAGTAGGCTACGGCTTGGGGGTAAGTTGTAGGGCTGGCGGTGGGTTTCCGTTCCGGGCTAGGGTTAGGGTTAGGGAACGGCAAGGCTTAGGGCACAGGTGAGGGTACAGAAACGTGGGAGGGTCAGGCTACGTGCTGACTCACGGGTCAGTGCCAGCGTACGGGCCAGGAGTAGGCTACGGCTTGGGGGTAAGGTGTAGGGCTGGTGGTGGGTTTCCGTTCCGGGCTAGGGTTAGGGTTAGGGAACGGCAAGGCTTAGGGCACAGGTGAGGGTATGGAAACGTGGGAGGGTCAGGCTACGTGCTGACGCACGGGTCAGTGCCAGCGTACGGGCCAGGAGTAGGCTACAACGTAGGGTAAGGAGTAGGGCTGGTGGTGGGTTTCCATTCTGGGCTAGAGTTAGGGTTAGGGAACGGCAAGGCTTAGGGCACAGGTGAGGGTACGGAAACGTGGGAGGGTCAGGCTACGTGCTGACGCACGGGTCAGTGCCAGCGTACCGGCCAGGAGTAGGCTACGGCGTAGTGTAAGGTGTAGGGCTGGTGGTGGGTTTCCGTTCCGGGCTAGGGTTAGGGTTAGGGAACGGCAAGGCTTAGGGCACAGGTGAGGGTACGGAAACGTGGGAGGGTCAGGCTACGTGCTGACGCACGGGTCAGTGCCAGCGTACGGGCCAGGAGTAGGCTACGGCATAGGGTAAGGTGTAGGGCTGGTGGTGGGTTTCCGTTCCGGGCTAGGGTTAGGGTTAGGGAACGGCTAGGCTGAGGGCACAGGTGAGGGTACGGAAACGTGGGAGGGTCAGGCTACGTGCTGACGCATGGGTCAGTGCCAGCGTACGGGCCAGGAGTAGGCTACGGCGTAGGGTAAGGTGTAGGGCTGGTGGTGGGTTTCCGTTCTGGGCTAGGGTTAGGGTTAGGGAACGGCAAGGCTTAGGGCACAGGTGAGGGTACAGAAACGTGGGAGGGTCAGGCTACGTGCTGACGCACGGGTCAGTGCCAGCGTACCGGCCAGGTGTAGGCTACGGCTTCTGGGTAAGGTGTAGGGCTGGTGGTGGGTTTCCGTTCCGGGCTAGGGTTAGGGTTAGGGAACGGCAAGGCTTAGGGCACAGGTGAGGGTACGGAAACGTGGGAGGGTCAGGCTACGTGCTGATGCACGGGTCAGTGCCAGCGTACGGGCCAGGAGTAGGCTACGGCTTGGGGTAAGGTGTAGGGCTGGTGGTGGGTTTCTGTTCCGGGCTAGGTTTAGGGTTAGGGAACGGCAAGGCTTAGGGCACAGCTGAGGGTACGGAAACGTGGGAGGGTCAGGCTACGTGCTGATGCACGGGTCAGTGCCAGCGTACCGGCCAGGTGTAGGCTACGGCTTGTGGGTAAGGTGTAGGGCTGCTGGTGGGTTTCCATTCCAGGCTAGGTTTATGGTTAGGGAACGGCAAGGCTTAGGGCACAGGTGAGGGTAGAGAAACGTGGGAGGGTCAGGCTACGTGCTGACGCACGGGTCAGTGCCAGCGTACGGGCCAGGAGTAGGCTATGGCATAGGGTAAGGTGTAGGGCTGGTGGTGGGTTTCCGTTCCGGGCTAGGGTTAGGGTTAGGGAATGGCAAGGCTGAGGGCACACGTGAGGGTACGGAAACGTGGGAGGGTCAGGCTATGTGCTGACGCACGGGTCAGTGCCAGCGTACGGGCCAGGAGTAGGCTACGGCGTAGGGTAAGGTGTAGGGCTGGTGGTGGGTTTCCGTTCCGGGCTAGGGTTAGGGTTAGGGAACGGCAAGGCTTAGGGCACAGGTGAGGGTACGGAAACGTGGGACGGTCAGGCTACGTGCTGATGCACGGGTCAGTGCCAGCGTACCGGCCAGGTGTAGGCTACTGCTTGTGGGTAAGTTGTAGGGCTGGTGGTGGGTTTCCGTTCCGGGCTAGGGTTAGGGTTAGGGAACGGCAAGGCTTAGGGCACAGGTGAGGGTACGGAAACGTGGGAGGGTCAGGCTACGTGCTGACGCACGGGTCAGTGCCAGCGTACGGGCCAGGAGTAGGCTACGGCTTGGGGGTAAGGTGTAGGGCTGGTGGTGGGTTTCCGTTCCGGGCTAGGGTTAGGGTTAGGGAACGGCAAGGCTTAGGGCACAGGTGAGGGTACGGAAACGTGGGAGGGTCAGGCTACGTGCTGACGCACGGGTCAGTGCCAGCGTACGGGCCAGGAGTAGGCTACGGCGTAGGGTAAGGTGTAGGGCTGGTGGTGGGTTTCCATTCCGGGCTAGGGTTAGGGTTAGGGATCGGCAAGGCTTAGGGCACAGGTGAGGGTACGGAAACGTGGGAGGGTCAGGCTACGTGCTGATGCACGGGTCAGTGCCAGCGTACCGGCCAGGTGTAGGCTACTGCTTGTGGGTAAGGTGTAGGGCTGGTGGTGGGTTTCCGTTCCGGGCTAGGGTTAGGGTTAGGGAACGGCAAGGCTTAGGGCACAGGTGAGGGTACGGAAACGTGGGAGGGTCAGGCTACGTGCTGACGCACGGGTAAGTGCCAGCGTACGGGCCAGGAGTAGGCTACAACGTAGGGTAAGGAGTAGGGCTGGTGGTGGGTTTCCATTCTGGGCTAGGGTTAGTGTTAGGGAACGGCAAGGCTTAGGGCACAGGTGAGGGTACGGAAACGTGGGAGGGTCAGGCTACGTGCTGACGCACGGGTCAGTACCAGCGTACCGGCCAGGAGTAGGCTACGGCGTAGGGTAAGGTGTAGGGCTGGTGGTGGGTTTCCGTTCCGGGCTAGGGTTAGGGTTAGGGAACGGCAAGGCTTAGGGCACAGGTGAGGGTACGGAAACGTGGGAGGGTCAGGCTACGTGCTGACGCACGGGTCAGTGCCAGCGTACGGGCCAGGAGTAGGCTACGGCGTAGGGTACGGTGTAGGGCTGGTGGTGGGTTTCCGTTCCGGGCTAGGGTTAGGGTTAGGGAACGGCTAGGCTGAGGGCACAGGTGAGGGTACGGAAACGTGGGAGGGTCAGGTTACGTGCTGACGCATGGGTCAGTGCCAGCGTACGGGCCAGGAGTAGGCTACGGCGTAGGGTAAGGTGTAGGGCTGGTGGTGGGTTTCCGTTCCGGGCTAGGGTTAGGGTTAGGGAACGGCAAGGCTTAGGGCACAGGTGAGGGTACGGAAACGTGGGAGGGTCAGGCTACGTGCTGATGCACGGGTCAGTGCCAGCGTACCGGCCAGGTGTAGGCTACTTCTTGTGGGTAAGGTGTAGGGCTGGTGGTGGGTTTCCGTTCCGGGCTAGGGTTAGGGTTAGGGAACGGCAAGGCTTAGGGCACAGGTGAGGGTACGGAAACGTGGGAGGGTCAGGCTACGTGCTGACGCACGTGTCAGTGCCAGCGTACAGGCCAGGTGTAGGCTACGGCTTGGGGGTAAGGTGTAGGGCTGGTGGTGGTTTTCCGTTCCGGGCTAGGGTTAGGGGTAGGGAACGGCAAGGCTTAGGGCACAGGTGAGGGTACGGAAACGTGTGAGGGTCAGACTACGTGCTGACGCATGGGTCAGTGCCAGCGTACGGACCTGGAGTAGGCAACAGCGTAGGGTAAGGTGTAGGGCTGGTGGTGGGTTTCCGTTCCGGGCTAGGGTTAGGGTTAGGGATCGGCAAGGCTTAGGGCACAGGTGAGGGTACAGAAACGTGGGAGGGTCAGGCTACGTGCTGACGCATGGGTCAGTGCCAGCGTACGGGCCAGGAGTAGGCTACGGCTTGGGGGTAAGGTGTAGGCCTGGCGGTGGTTTTCCGTTCCGGGCTAGGGTTAGGGTTAGGGAACGGCAAGGCTTAGGGCACAGGTGAGGGTACAGAAACGTGGGAGGGTCAGGCTACGTGCTGACGCACGGGTCAGTGCCAGCGTACCGGCCAGGAGTAGGCTACGGCTTGGGGGTAAGGTGTAGGGCTGGTGGTGGTTTTCCGTTCTGGGCTAGGGTTAGGGTTAGGGAACGGCAAGGCTTAGGGCACAGGTGAGGGTACGGAAACGTGGGAGGGTCAGGCTACGTGCTGACGCACGGGTCAGTGCCAGCGTACGGGCCAGGACTAGGCTACGGCTTGGGGGTAAGTTGTAGGGTTGGTGGTGGTTTTCCGTTCCGGGCTAGGGTTAGGGTTAGGGAACGGCAAGGCTTAGGGCACAGGTGAGGGTACGGAAACGTGGGAGGGTCAGGCTACGTGCTGACGCACGGGTCAGTGCCAGCGTAAGGGCCAGGAGTAGGCTACGGCTTGGGGGTAAGTTGTAGGGCTGGAGGTGGGTTTCCGTTCCGGGCTAGGGTTAGGGTTAGGGAACGGCAAGGCTTAGGGCACAGGTGAGGGTATGGAAACGTGGGAGGGTCAGGCTACGTGCTGACGCACGGGTCAGTGCCAGCGTACGGGCCAGGAGTAGGCTAAGGTGTAGGGTAAGGTGTAGGGCTGGTGGTGGGTTTCCGTTCCGGGCTAGGGTTAGGGTTAGGGAATGGCAAGGCTTAGGGCACAGGTGAGGGTACGGAAACGTGGGAGGGTCAGGCTACGTGCTGACGCATGGGTCAGTGCCAGCGTACGGGCCAGGAGTAGGCTACGGCGTAGGGTAAGGTGTAGGGCTGGTGGTGGGTTTCCGTTCCGGGCTAGGGTTAGGGTTAGGGAACGGCAAGGCTTAGGGCACAGGTGAGGGTATGGAAACGTGGGAAGGTCAGGCTACGTGGTGACGCACGGGTCAGTGCCAGCGTACGGGCCAGGAGTAGGCTAAGGTGTAGGGTAAGGTGTAGGGCTGGTGGTGGGTTTCCGTTCCAGGCTAGGGTTAGGGTTAGGGAACGGCAAGGCTTAGGGCACAGGTGAGGGTATGGAAACGTGGGAGGGTCAGGCTACGTGCTGACGCACGGGTCAGTGCCAGCGTACGGGCCAGGAGTAGGCTACGGCTTGGGGGTAAGGTGTAGGGCTGGTGGTGGGTTTCCGTTCCGGGCTAGGGTTAGGGTTAGGGAACGGCAAGGCTTAGGGCACAGGTGAGGGTACGGAAACGTGGGAGGGTCAGGCTACGTGCTGACGCACGGGTCAGTGCCAGCGTACGGGCCAGGAGTAGGCTACGGCGTACGGTAAGGTGTAGGGCTGGTGGTGGGTTTCCATTCCGGGCTAGGGTTAGGGTTAGGGATCGGCAAGGCTTAGGGCACAGGTGAGGGTACAGAAAGGTGGGAGGGTCAGGCTACATGCTGATGCACGTGTCAGTGCCAGCGTACAGGCCAGGTGTAGGCTACGGCTTGGGGGTAAGTTGTAGGGCTGGTGGTGGGTTTCCGTTCCGGGCTAGGGTTAGGGTTAGGGAACGGCAAGGCTTAGGGCACAGGTGAGGGTACGGAAACGTGGGAGGGTCAGGCTACGTGCTGACGCACGGGTCAGTGCCTGCGTAAGGGCCAGGAGTAGGCTACGGCTTGGGGGTAAGTTGTAGGGCTGGATGTGGGTTTCCGTTCCGGGCTAGGGTTAGGGTTAGGGAACGGCAAGGCTTAGGGCACAGGTGAGGGTACGGAAACGTGGGAGGGTCAGGCTACGTGCTGACGCATGGGTCAGTGCCAGCGTACGGGCCAGGAGTAGGCTACGGCGTAGGGTAAGGTGTAGGGCTGGTGGTGGGTTTCCGTTCCGGGCTAGGGTTAGGGTTAGGGAACGGCAAGGCTTAGGGCACAGGTGAGGGTATGGAAACGTGGGAGGGTCAGGCTACGTGGTGACGCACGGGTCAGTGCCAGCGTACGGGCCAGGAGTAGGCTAAGGTGTAGGGTAAGGTGTAGGGCTGGTGGTGGGTTTCCGTTCTGGGCTAGGGTTAGGGTTAGGGAACGGCAAGGCTTAGGGCACAGGTGAGGGTACAGAAACGTGGGAGGGTCAGGCTACGTGCTGACGCACGGGTCAGTGCCAGCGTACCGGCCAGGTGTAGGCTACGGCTTCTGGGTAAGGTGTAGGGCTGGTGGTGGGTTTCCGTTCCGGGCTAGGGTTAGGGTTAGGGAACGGCAAGGCTTAGGGCACAGGTGAGGGTACGGAAACGTGGGAGGGTCAGGCTACGTGCTGATGCACGGGTCAGTGCCAGCGTACGGGCCAGGAGTAGGCTACGGCTTGGGGGTAAGGTGTAGGGCTGGTGGTGGGTTTCCGTTCCGGGCTAGGGTTAGGGTTAGGGAACGGCAAGGCTTAGGGCACAGCTGAGGGTACGGAAACGTGGGAGGGTCAGGCTACGTGCTGATGCACGGGTCAGTGCCAGCGTACCGGCCAGGTGTAGGCTACGGCTTGTGGGTAAGGTGTAGGGCTGCTGGTGGGTTTCCATTCCAGGCTAGGTTTATGGTTAGGGAACGGCAAGGCTTAGGGCACAGGTGAGGGTAGAGAAACGTGGGAGGGTCAGGCTACGTGCTGACGCACGGGTCAGTGCCAGCGTACGGGCCAGGAGTAGGCTATGGCATAGGGTAAGGTGTAGGGCTGGTGGTGGGTTTCCGTTCCGGGCTAGGGTTAGGGTTAGGGAATGGCAAGGCTGAGGGCACACGTGAGGGTACGGAAACGTGGGAGGGTCAGGCTATGTGCTGACGCACGGGTCAGTGCCAGCGTACGGGCCAGGAGTAGGCTACAGCGTAGGGTAAGGTGTAGGGCTGGTGGTGGGTTTCCGTTCCGGGCTAGGGTTAGGGTTAGGGAACGGCAAGGCTTAGGGCACAGGTGAGGGTACGGAAACGTGGGACGGTCAGGCTACGTGCTGATGCACGGGTCAGTGCCAGCGTACCGGCCAGGTGTAGGCTACTGCTTGTGGGTAAGTTGTAGGGCTGGTGGTGGGTTTCCGTTCCGGGCTAGGGTTAGGGTTAGGGAACGGCAAGGCTTAGGGCACAGGTGAGGGTACGGAAACGTGGGAGGGTCAGGCTACGTGCTGACGCACGGGTCAGTGCCAGCGTACGGGCCAGGAGTAGGCTACGGCTTGGGGGTAAGGTGTAGGGCTGGTGGTGGGTTTCCGTTCCGGGCTAGGGTTAGGGTTAGGGAACGGCAAGGCTTAGGGCACAGGTGAGGGTACGGAAACGTGGGAGGGTCAGGCTACCTGCTGACGCACGGGTCAGTGCCGGCGTACGGGCCAGGAGTAGGCTACGGCGTAGGGTAAGGTGTAGGGCTGGTGGTGGGTTTCCATTCCGGGCTAGGGTTAGGGTTAGGGATCGGCAAGGCTTAGGGCACAGGTGAGGGTACAGAAACGTGGGAGGGTCAGGCTACATGCTGATGCACGTGTCAGTGCCAGCGTACAGGCCAGGTGTAGGCTACGGCTTGGGGGTAAGTTGTAGGGCTGGTGGTGGGTTTCCGTTCCGGGCTAGGGTTAGGGTTAGGGAACGGAAAGGCTTAGGGCACAGGTGAGTGTATGGAAACGTGGGAGGGTCACACTACGTGCTGACGCATGGGTCAGTGCCAGCGTACGGGCCTGGAGTAGGCTACAGCGTAGGGTAAGGTGTAGGGCTGGTGGTGGGTTTCCGTTCCGGGCTAGGGTTAGGGTTAGGGAACGGCAAGGCTTAGGGCACAGGTGAGGGTACAGAAACGTGGGAGGGTCAGGGTACGTGCTGACGCATGGGTCAGTGCCAGTGTACGGGCCAGGAGTAGGCTACGGCTTGGGGGTAAGGTGTAGGGCTGGTGGTGGGTTTCCGTTCCGGGCTAGGGTTAGGGTTAGGGAACGGCAAGGCTTAGGGCACAGGTGAGGGTACGGAAACGTGGGAGGGTCAGGCTACGTGCTGACGCACGGGTAAGTGCCAGCGTACGGGCCAGGAGTAGGCTACAACGTAGGGTAAGGAGTAGGGCTGGTGGTGGGTTTCCATTCTGGGCTAGGGTTAGTGTTAGGGAACGGCAAGGCTTAGGGCACAGGTGAGGGTACGGAAACGTGGGAGGGTCAGGCTACGTGCTGACGCACGGTTCAGTACCAGCGTACCGGCCAGGAGTAGGCTACGGCGTAGGGTAAGGTGTAGGGCTGGTGGTGGGTTTCCGTTCCGGGCTAGGGTTAGGGTTAGGGAACGGCAAGGCTTAGGGCACAGGTGAGGGTACGGAAACGTGGGAGGGTCAGGCTACGTGCTGACGCACGGGTCAGTGCCAGCGTACGGGCCAGGAGTAGGCTACGGCGTAGGGTACGGTGTAGGGCTGGTGGTGGGTTTCCGTTCCGGGCTAGGGTTAGGGTTAGGGAACGGCTAGGCTGAGGGCACAGGTGAGGGTACGGAAACGTGGGAGGGTCAGGCTACGTGCTGATGCACGGGTCAGTGCCAGCGTACGGGCCAGGAGTAGGCTACGGCTTGGGGGTAAGGTGTAGGGCTGGTGGTGGGTTTCCGTTCCGGGCTAGGGTTAGGGTTAGGGAACGGCAAGGCTTAGGGCACAGGTGAGGGTACGGAAACGTGGGAGGGTCAGGCTACGTGCTGATGCACGTGTCAGTGCCAGCGTACCGGCCAGGTGTAGGCTACGGCTTGTGGGTAAGGTGTAGGGCTGGTGGTGGGTTTCCATTCCAGGCTAGGTTTAGGGTTAGGGAACGGCAAGGCTTAGGGCACAGGTGAGGGTACAGAAACGTGGGAGGGTCAGGCTACGTGCTGACGCACGGGTCAGTGCCAGCGTACCGGCCAGGTGTAGGCTACTGCTTGTGGGTAAGGTGTAGGGCTGGTGGTGGGTTTCCGTTCCGGGCTAGGGTTAGGGTTAGGGAACGGCAAGGCTTAGGGCACAGGTGAGGGTACGGAAACGTGGGAGGGTCAGGCTACGTGCTGACGCACGTGTCAGTGCCAGCGTACAGGCCAGGTGTAGGCTACGGCTTGGGGGTAAGGTGTAGGGCTGGTGGTGGTTTTCCGTTCCGGGCTAGGGTTAGGGGTAGGGAACGGCAAGGCTTAGGGCACAGGTGAGGGTACGGAAACGTGTGAGGGTCAGACTACGTGCTGACGCATGGGTCAGTGCCAGCGTACGGACCTGGAGTAGGCAACAGCGTAGGGTAAGGTGTAGGGCTGGTGGTGGGTTTCCGTTCCGGGCTAGGGTTAGGGTTAGGGATCGGCAAGGCTTAGGGCACAGGTGAGGGTACAGAAACGTGGGAGGGTCAGGCTACGTGCTGACGCATGGGTCAGTGCCAGCGTACGGGCCAGGAGTAGGCTACGGCTTGGGGGTAAGGTGTAGGCCTGGCGGTGGTTTTCCGTTCCGGGCTAGGGTTAGGGTTAGGGAACGGCAAGGCTTAGGGCACAGGTGAGGGTACAGAAACGTGGGAGGGTCAGGCTACGTGCTGACGCACGGGTCAGTGCCAGCGTACGGGCCAGGAGTAGGCTACGGCTTGGGGGTAAGGTGTAGGGCTGGTGGTAGTTTTCCGTTCCGGGCTAGGGTTAGGGTTAGGGAACGGCAAGGCTTAGGGCACAGGTGAGGGTACGGAAACGTGGGAGGGTCAGGCTACGTGCTGACGCACGGGTCAGTGCCAGCGTACGGGCCAGGACTAGGCTACGGCTTGGGGGTAAGTTGTAGGGTTGGTGGTGGTTTTCCGTTCCGGGCTAGGGTTAGGGTTAGGGAACGGCAAGGCTTAGGGCACAGGTGAGGGTACGGAAACGTGGGAGGGTCAGGCTACGTGCTGACGCACGGGTCAGTGCCAGCGTAAGGGCCAGGAGTAGGCTACGGCTTGGGGGTAAGTTGTAGGGCTGGAGGTGGGTTTCCGTTCCGGGCTAGGGTTAGGGTTAGGGAACGGCAAGGCTTAGGGCACAGGTGAGGGTATGGAAACGTGGGAGGGTCAGGCTACGTGCTGACGCACGGGTCAGTGCCAGCGTACGGGCCAGGAGTAGGCTAAGGTGTAGGGTAAGGTGTAGGGCTGGTGGTGGGTTTCCGTTCCGGGCTAGGGTTAGGGTTAGGGAATGGCAAGGCTTAGGGCACAGGTGAGGGTACGGAAACGTGGGAGGGTCAGGCTACGTGCTGACGCATGGGTCAGTGCCAGCGTACGGGCCAGGAGTAGGCTACGGCGTAGGGTAAGGTGTAGGGCTGGTGGTGGGTTTCCGTTCCGGGCTAGGGTTAGGGTTAGGGAACGGCAAGGCTTAGGGCACAGGTGAGGGTATGGAAACGTGGGAAGGTCAGGCTACGTGGTGACGCACGGGTCAGTGCCAGCGTACGGGCCAGGAGTAGGCTAAGGTGTAGGGTAAGGTGTAGGGCTGGTGGTGGGTTTCCGTTCCAGGCTAGGGTTAGGGTTAGGGAACGGCAAGGCTTAGGGCACAGGTGAGGGTATGGAAACGTGGGAGGGTCAGGCTACGTGCTGACGCACGGGTCAGTGCCAGCGTACGGGCCAGGAGTAGGCTACGGCTTGGGGGTAAGGTGTAGGGCTGGTGGTGGGTTTCCGTTCCGGGCTAGGGTTAGGGTTAGGGAACGGCAAGGCTTAGGGCACAGGTGAGGGTACGGAAACGTGGGAGGGTCAGGCTACGTGCTGACGCACGGGTCAGTGCCAGCGTACGGGCCAGGAGTAGGCTACGGCGTACGGTAAGGTGTAGGGCTGGTGGTGGGTTTCCATTCCGGGCTAGGGTTAGGGTTAGGGATCGGCAAGGCTTAGGGCACAGGTGAGGGTACAGAAACGTGGGAGGGTCAGGCTACATGCTGATGCACGTGTCAGTGCCAGCGTACAGGCCAGGTGTAGGCTACGGCTTGGGGGTAAGTTGTAGGGCTGGTGGTGGGTTTCCGTTCCGGGCTAGGGTTAGGGTTAGGGAACGGCAAGGCTTAGGGCACAGGTGAGTGTATGGAAACGTGGGAGGGTCACACTACGTGCTGACGCATGGGTCAGTGCCAGCGTACGGGCCTGGAGTAGGCTACAGCGTAGGGTAAGGTGTAGGGCTGGTGGTGGGTTTCCGTTCCGGGCTAGGGTTAGGGTTAGGGAACGGCAAGGCTTAGGGCACAGGTGAGGGTACAGAAACGTGGGAGGGTCAGGCTACGTGCTGACGCATGGGTCAGTGCCAGCGTACGGGCCAGGAGTAGGCTACGGCTTGGGGGTAAGGTGTAGGGCTGGTGGTGGGTTTCCGTTCCGGGCTAGGGTTAGGGTTAGGGAACGGCAAGGCTTAGGGCACAGGTGAGGGTACGGAAACGTGGGAGGGTCAGGCTACGTGCTGACGCACGGGTAAGTGCCAGCGTACGGGCCAGGAGTAGGCTACAACGTAGGGTAAGGAGTAGGGCTGGTGGTGGGTTTCCATTCTGGGCTAGGGTTAGTGTTAGGGAACGGCAAGGCTTAGGGCACAGGTGAGGGTACGGAAACGTGGGAGGGTCAGGCTACGTGCTGACGCACGGGTCAGTACCAGCGTACCGGCCAGGAGTAGGCTACGGCGTAGGGTAAGGTGTAGGGCTGGTGGTGGGTTTCCGTTCCGGGCTAGGGTTAGGGTTAGGGAACGGCAAGGCTTAGGGCACAGGTGAGGGTACGGAAACGTGGGAGGGTCAGGCTACGTGCTGACGCACGGGTCAGTGCCAGCGTACGGGCCAGGAGTAGGCTACGGCGTAGGGTACGGTGTAGGGCTGGTGGTGGGTTTCCGTTCCGGGCTAGGGTTAGGGTTAGGGAACGGCTAGGCTGAGGGCACAGGTGAGGGTACGGAAACGTGGGAGGGTCAGGCTACGTGCTGACGCATGGGTCAGTGCCAGCGTACGGGCCAGGAGTAGGCTACGGCGTAGGGTAAGGTGTAGGGCTGGTGGTGGGTTTCCGTTCCGGGCTAGGGTTAGGGTTAGGGAACGGCAAGGCTTAGGGCACAGGTGAGGGTACGGAAACGTGGGAGGGTCAGGCTACGTGCTGATGCACGGGTCAGTGCCAGCGTACCGGTCAGGTGTAGGCTACTGCTTGTGGGTAAGGTGTAGGGCTGGTGGTGGGTTTCCGTTCCGGGCTAGGGTTAGGGTTAGGGAAAGGCAAGGCTTAGGGCACAGGTGAGGGTACGGAAACGTGGGAGGGTCAGGCTACGTGCTGACGCACGTGTCAGTGCCAGCGTACAGGCCAGGTGTAGGCTACGGCTTGGGGGTAAGGTGTAGGGCTGGTGGTGGTTTTCCGTTCCGGGCTAGGGTTAGGGGTAGGGAACGGCAAGGCTTAGGGCACAGGTGAGGGTACGGAAACGTGTGAGGGTCAGACTACGTGCTGACGCATGGGTCAGTGCCAGCGTACGGACCTGGAGTAGGCAACAGCGTAGGGTAAGGTGTAGGGCTGGTGGTGGGTTTCCGTTCCGGGCTAGGGTTAGGGTTAGGGATCGGCAAGGCTTAGGGCACAGGTGAGGGTACAGAAACGTGGGAGGGTCAGGCTACGTGCTGACGCATGGGTCAGTGCCAGCGTACGGGCCAGGAGTAGGCTACGGCTTGGGGGTAAGGTGTAGGCCTGGCGGTGGGTTTCCGTTCCGGGCTAGGGTTAGGGTTAGGGAACGGCAAGGCTTAGGGCACAGGTGAGGGTACAGAAACGTGGGAGGGTCAGGCTACGTGCTGACGCACGGGTCAGTGCCAGCGTACGGGCCAGGAGTAGGCTACGGCTTGGGGGTAAGGTGTAGGGCTGGTGGTGGTTTTCCGTTCCGGGCTAGGGTTAGGGTTAGGGAACGGCAAGGCTTAGGGCACAGGTGAGGGTACGGAAACGTGGGAGGGTCAGGCTACGTGCTGACGCACGGGTCAGTGCCAGCGTACGGGCCAGGACTAGGCTACGGCTTGGGGGTAAGTTGTAGGGTTGGTGGTGGTTTTCCGTTCCGGGCTAGGGTTAGGGTTAGGGAACGGCAAGGCTTAGGGCACAGGTGAGGGTATGGAAACGTGGGAGGGTCAGGCTACGTGCTGACGCACGGGTCAGTGCCAGCGTACGGGCCAGGAGTAGGCTAAGATGTAGGGTAAGGTGTAGGGCTGGTGGTGGGTTTCCGTTCCGGGCTAGGGTTAGGGTTAGGGAATGGCAAGGCTTAGGGCACAGGTGAGGGTACGGAAACGTGGGAGGGTCAGGCTACGTGCTGACGCATGGGTCAGTGCCAGCGTACGGGCCAGGAGTAGGCTACGGCGTAGGGTAAGGTGTAGGGCTGGTGGTGGGTTTCCGTTCCGGGCTAGGGTTAGGGTTAGGGAACGGCAAGGCTTAGGGCACAGGTGAGGGTATGGAAACGTGGGAAGGTCAGGCTACGTGGTGACGCACGGGTCAGTGCCAGCGTACGGGCCAGGAGTAGGCTAAGGTGTAGGGTAAGGTGTAGGGCTGGTGGTGGGTTTCCGTTCCAGGCTAGGGTTAGGGTTAGGGAACGGCAAGGCTTAGGGCACAGGTGAGGGTATGGAAACGTGGGAGGGTCAGGCTACGTGCTGACGCACGGGTCAGTGCCAGCGTACCGGCCAGGTGTAGGCTACGGCTTCTGGGTAAGATGTAGGGCTGGTGGTGGGTTTCCGTTTCGGGCTAGGGTTAGGGTTAGGGAACGGCAAGGCTTAGGGCACAGGTGAGGGTACGGAAACGTGGGAGGGTCAGGCTACGTGCTGATGCACGGGTCAGTGCCAGCGTACGGGCCAGGAGTAGGCTACGGCTTGGGGGTAAGGTGTAGGGCTGGTGGTGGGTTTCCGTTCCGGGCTAGGGTTAGGGTTAGGGAACGGCAAGGCTTAGGGCACAGGTGAGGGTACGGAAACGTGGGAGGGTCAGGCTACGTGCTGATGCACGTGTCAGTGCCAGCGTACCGGCCAGGTGTAGGCTACGGCTTGTGGGTAAGGTGTAGGGCTGGTGGTGGGTTTCCATTCCAGGCTAGGTTTAGGGTTAGGGAACGGCAAGGCTTAGGGCACAGGTGAGGGTACAGAAACGTGGGAGGGTCAGGCTACGTGCTGACGCACGGGTCAGTGCCAGCGTACGGGCCAGGAGTAGGCTACGGCGTAGGGTAAGGTGTAGGGCTGGTGGTGGGTTTCCGTTCCGGGCTAGGGTTAGGGTTAGGGAATGGCAAGGCTGAGGGCACAGGTGAGGGTACGGAAACGTGGGAGGGTCAGGCTACGTGCTGATGCACGGGTCAGTGCCAGCGTACGGGCCAGGAGTAGGCTACGGCGTAGGGTAAGGTGTAGGGCTGGTGGTGGGTTTCCGTTCCGGGCTAGGGTTAGGGTTAGGGAACGGCAAGGCTTAGGGCACAGGTGAGGGTACGGAAACGTGGGAGGGTCAGGCTACGTGCTGATGCACGGGTCAGTGCCAGCGTACCGGCCAGGTGTAGGCTACTGCTTGTGGGTAAGGTGTAGGGCTGGTGGTGGGTTTCCGTTCCGGGCTACGGTTAGGGTTAGGGAACGGCAAGGCTTAGGGCACAGGTGAGGGTACGGAAACGTGGGAGGGTCAGGCTACGTGCTGACGCACGGGTCAGTGCCAGCGTACGGGCCAGGAGTAGGCTACGGCTTGGGGGTAAGGTGTAGGGCTGGTGGTGGGTTTCCGTTCCGGGCTAGGGTTAGGGTTAGGGAACGGCAAGGCTTAGGGCACAGGTGAGGGTACGGAAACGTGGGAGGGTCAGGCTACCTGCTGACGCACGGGTCAGTGCCAGCGTACGGGCCAGGAGTAGGCTACGGCGTAGGGTAAGGTGTAGGGCTGTTGGTGGGTTTCCGTTCCGGGCTAGGGTTAGGGTTAGGGAACGGCAAGGCTTAGGGCACAGGTGAGGGTACGGAAACGTGGGAGGGTCAGGCTACGTGCTGACACACGGGTCAGTGCCAGCGTACGGGCCAGGAGTAGGCTACGGCTTGGGGGTATGGTGTAGGGCTGGTGGTGGGTTTCCGTTCCGGGCTAGGGTTAGGGTTAGGGAACGGCAAGGCTTAGGGCACAGGTGAGGGTACGGAAACGTGGGAGGGTCAGTCTACGTGCTGACGCACGGGTCAGTGCCAGCGTACGGGCCAGGAGTAGGCTACGGTGTAGGGTAAGGTGTAGGGCTGGTGGTGGGTTTCCGTTCCGTGCTAGGGTTAGGGTTAGGGAACGGCAAGGCTTAGGGCACAGGTGAGGGTACGGAAACGTGGGAGGGTCAGGCTACGTGCTGACGCACGGGTCAGTGCCAGCGTACGGGCCAGGAGTAGGCTACGGCGAAGGGTAAGGTGTAGGGCTGGTGGTGGGTTTCCGTTCCGGGCTAGGGTTACGGTTAGGGAACGGCAAGGCTTAGGGCACAGGTGAGGGTACGGAAACGTGGGAGGGTCAGGCTACGTGCTGACGCACGGGTCAGTGCCAGCGTACCGGCCAGGTATAGGCTACGGCTTGTGGGTAAGGTGTAGGGCTGGTGGTGGGTTTCCGTTCCGGGCTAGGGTTAGGGTTAGGGAACGGCAAGGCTTAGGGCACAGGTGAGGGTACGGAAACGTGGGAGGGTCAGGCTACGTGCTGACGCACGGGTCAGTGCCAGCGTACGGGCCAGGAGTAGGCTAAGGTGTAGGGTAAGGTGTAGGGCTGGTGGTGGGTTTCCGTTCCGGGCTAGGGTTAGGGTTAGGGAACGGCAAGGCTTAGGGCACAGGTGAGGGTACGGAAACGTGGGAGGGTCAGGCTACGTGCTGACGCATGGGTCAGTGCCAGCGTACGGGCCAGGAGTAGGCTACGGCGTAGGGTAAGGTGTAGGGTTGGTGGTGGGTTTCCGTTCCGTGCTAGGGTTAGGGTTAGGGAACGGCAAGGCTTAGGGCACAGGTGAGGGTACGGAAACGTGGGAGGGTCAGGCTACGTGCTGACGCACGGGTCAGTGCCAGCGTACGGGCCAGGAGTAGGCTACGGCTTGGGGGTAAGTTGTAGGGCTGGTGGTGGGTTTCCGTTCCGGGCTAGGCTTAGGGTTAGGGAACGGCAAGGCTTAGGGCACAGGTGAGGGTACGGAAACGTGGGAGGGTCAGGCTACGTGCTGACGCACGGGTCAGTGCCAGCGTACGGGCCAGGAGTAGGCTACGGCATAGGGTAAGGTGTAGGGCTGGTGGTGGGTTTCCATTCCGGGCTAGGGTTAGGGTTAGGGAACGGCAAGGCTTAGGGCACAGGTGAGGGTACAGAAACGTGGGAGGGTCAGGCTACGTGCTGATGCACGTGTCAGTGCCAGCGTACAGGTCAGGTGTAGGCTACGGCTTGGGGGTAAGGTGTAGGGCTGGTGGTGGGTTTCCGTTCCGGGCTAGGGTTAGGGTTAGGGAACGGCAAGGCTTAGGGCACAGGTGAGGGTATGGAAACGTGGGAGGGTCAGACTACGTGCTGACGCATGGGTCAGTGCCAGCGTACGGGCCTGGAGTAGGCTACAGCGTAGGGTAAGGTGTAGGGCTGGTGGTGGGTTTCCGTTCCGGGCTAGGGTTAGGGTTAGGGAACGGCAAGGCTTAGGGCACAGGTGAGGGTACGGAAACGTGGGAGGGTCAGGCTACGTGCTGACACACGGGTCAGTGCCAGCGTACGGGCCAGGAGTAGGCTACGGCTTGGGGGTAAGGTGTAGGGCTGGTGGTGGGTTTCCGTTCCGGGCTAGGGTTAGGGTTAGGGAACGGCAAGGCTTAGGGCACAGGTGAGGGTACGGAAACGTGGGAGGGTCAGGCTACGTGCTGACGCACGTGTCAGTGCCAGCGTACAGGCCAGGTGTAGGCTACGGCTTGGGGGTAAGGTGTAGGGCTGGTGGTGGGTTTCCGTTCCGGGCTAGGGTTAGGGTTAGGGAACGGCAAGGCTTAGGGCACAGGTGAGGGTATGCAAACGTGGGAGGGTCAGGCTACGTGGTGACGCACGGGTCAGTGCCAGCGTACGGGCCAGGAGTAGGCTAAGGTGTAGGGTAAGGTGTAGGGCTGGTGGTGGGTTTCCGTTCCGGGCTAGGGTTAGGGTTAGGGAACGGCAAGGCTTAGGGCACAGGTGAGGGTACAGAAACGTGGGAGGGTCAGGCTACGTGCTGACGCACGGGTCAGTGCCAGCGTACCGGCCAGGTGTAGGCTACGGCTTCTGGGTAAGGTGTAGGGCTGGTGGTGGGTTTCCGTTCAGGGCTAGGGTTAGGGTTAGGGAACGGCAAGGCTTAGGGCACAGGTGAGGGTACGGAAACGTGGGAGGGTCAGGCTACGTGCTGATGCACGGGTCAGTGCCAGCGTACGGGCCAGGAGTAGGCTACGGCTTGGGGGTAAGGTGTAGGGCTGGTGGTGGGTTTCCGTTCCGGGCTAGGGTTAGGGTTAGGGAACGGCAAGGCTTAGGGCACAGCTGAGGGTACGGAAACGTGGGAGGGTCAGGCTACGTGCTGATGCACGGGTCAGTGCCAGCGTACCGGCCAGGTGTAGGCTACGGCTTGTGGGTAAGGTGTAGGGCTGCTGGTGGGTTTCCATTCCAGGCTAGGTTTATGGTTAGGGAACGGCAAGGCTTAGGGCACAGGTGAGGGTAGAGAAACGTGGGAGGGTCAGGCTACGTGCTGACGCACGGGTCAGTGCCAGCGTACGGGCCAGGAGTAGGCTATGGCATAGGGTAAGGTGTAGGGCTGGTGGTGGGTTTCCGTTCCGGGCTAGGGTTAGGGTTAGGGAACGGCAAGGCTTAGGGCACAGGTGAGGGTACGGAAACGTGGGAGGGTCAGGCTACGTGCTGACGCACGGGTCAGTGCCAGCGTACGGGCCAGGAGTAGGCTACGGCGTAGGGTAAGGTGTAGGGCTGGTGGTGGGTTTCCGTTCCGGGCTAGGGTTAGGGTTAGGGAACGGCAAGGCTTAGGGCACAGGTGAGGGTACGTAAACGTGGGACGGTCAGGCTACGTGCTGATGCACGGGTCAGTGCCAGCGTACCGGCCAGGTGTAGGCTACTGCTTGTGGGTAAGGTGTAGGGCTGGTGGTGGGTTTCCGTTCCGGGCTAGGGTTAGGGTTAGGGAACGGCAAGGCTTAGGGCACATGTGAGGGTACGGAAACGTGGGAGGGTCAGGCTACGTGCTGACGCACGGGTCAGTGCCAGCGTACGGGCCAGGAGTAGGCTACGGCTTGGGGGTAAGGTGTAGGGCTGGTGGTGGGTTTCCGTTCCGGGCTAGGGTTAGGGTTAGGGAACGGCAAGGCTTAGGGCACAGGTGAGGGTACGGAAACGTGGGAGGGTCAGGCTACGTGCTGACGCACGGGTCAGTGCCAGCGTACGGGCCAGGAGTAGGCTACGGCGTAGGGTAAGGTGTAGGGCTGGTGGTGGGTTTCCATTCCGGGCTAGGGTTAGGGTTAGGGATCGGCAAGGCTTAGGGGACAGGTGAGGGTACAGAAACGTGGGAGGGTCAGGCTACGTGCTGATGCACGTGTCAGTGCCAGCGTACAGGCCAGGTGTAGGCTACGGCTTGGGGGTAAGGTGTAGGGCTGGTGGTGGGTTTCCGTTCCGGGCTAGGGTTAGGGTTAGGGAACGGCAAGGCTTAGGGCACAGGTGAGTGTATGGAAACGTGGGAGGGTCACACTACGTGCTGACGCATGGGTCAGTGCCAGCGTACAGGCCTGAAGTAGGCTACAGCGTAGGGTAAGGTGTAGGGCTGGTGGTGGGTTTCCGTTCCGGGCTAGGGTTAGGGTTAGGGAACGGTAAGGCTTAGGGCACAGGTGAGGGTTCAGAAACGTGGGAGGGTCAGGCTACGTGCTGACGCATGGGTCAGTGCCAGCGTACGGGCCAGGAGTAGGCTACGGCTTGGGGGTAAGGTGTAGGGCTGGTGGTGGGTTTCCGTTCCGGGCCTGGGTTAGGGTTAGGGAACGGCAAGGCTTAGGGCACAGGTGAGGGTACGGAAACGTGGGAGGGTCAGGCTACGTGCTGACGCACGGGTAAGTGCCAGCGTACGGGCCAGGAGTAGGCTACAACGTAGGGTAAGGAGTAGGGCTGGTGGTGGGTTTCCATTCTGGGCTAGGGTTAGTGTTAGGGAACGGCAAGGCTTAGGGCACAGGTGAGGGTACGGAAACGTGGGAGGGTCAGGCTACGTGCTGACGCACGGGTCAGTACCAGCGTACCGGCCAGGAGTAGGCTACGGCGTAGGGTAAGGTGTAGGGCTGGTGGTGGGTTTCCGTTCCGGGCTAGGGTTAGGGTTAGGGAACGGCAAGGCTTAGGGCACAGGTGAGGGTACGGAAACGTGGGAGGGTCAGGCTACGTGCTGACGCACGTGTCAGTGCCAGCGTACAGGCCAGGTGTAGGCTACGGCTTGGGGGTAAGGTGTAGGGCTGGTGGTGGTTTTCCGTTCCGGGCTAGGGTTAGGGGTAGGGAACGGCAAGGCTTAGGGCACAGGTGAGGGTACGGAAACGTGTGAGGGTCAGACTACGTGCTGACGCATGGGTCAGTGCCAGCGTACGGACCTGGAGTAGGCAACAGCGTAGGGTAAGGTGTAGGGCTGGTGGTGGGTTTCCGTTCCGGGCTAGGGTTAGGGTTAGGGAACGGCAAGGCTTAGGGCACAGGTGAGGGTACAGAAACGTGGGAGGGTCAGGCTACGTGCTGACGCATGGGTCAGTGCCAGCGTACGGGCCAGGAGTAGGCTACGGCTTGGGGGTAAGCTGTAGGCCTGGCGGTGGGTTTCCGTTCCGGGCTAGGGTTAGGGTTAGGGAACGGCAAGGCTTAGGGCACAGGTGAGGGTACAGAAACGTGGGAGGGTCAGGCTACGTGCTGACGCACGGGTCAGTGCCAGCGTACGGGCCAGGAGTAGGCTACGGCTTGGGGGTAAGGTGTAGGGCTGGTGGTGGTTTTCCGTTCCGGGCTAGGGTTAGGGTTAGGGAACGGCAAGGCTTAGGGCACAGGTGAGGGTACGGAAACGTGGGAGGGTCAGGCTACGTGCTGACGCACGGGTCAGTGCCAGCGTACGGGCCAGGACTAGGCTACGGCTTGGGGGTAAGTTGTAGGGTTGGTGGTGGTTTTCCGTTCCGGGCTAGGGTTAGGGTTAGGGAACGGCAAGGCTTAGGGCACAGGTGAGGGTACGGAAACGTGGGAGTGTCAGGCTACGTGCTGACGCACGGGTCATTGCCAGCGTAAGGGCCAGGAGTAGGCTACGGCTTGGGGGTAAGTTGTAGGGCTGGAGGTGGGTTTCCGTTCCGGGCTAGGGTTAGGGTTAGGGAACGGCAAGGCTTAGGGCACAGGTGAGGGTATGGAAACGTGGGAGGGTCAGGCTACGTGCTGACGCACGGGTCAGTGCCAGCGTACGGGCCAGGAGTAGGCTAAGGTGTAGGGTAAGGTGTAGGGCTGGTGGTGGGTTTCCGTTCCGGGCTAGGGTTAGGGTTAGGGAATGGCAAGGCTTGGGGCACAGGTGAGGGTACGGAAACGTGGGAGGGTCAGGCTACGTGCTGACGCATGGGTCAGTGCCAGCGTATGGGCCAGGAGTAGGCTACGGCGTAGGGTAAGGTGTAGGGCTGGTGGTGGGTTTCCGTTCCGGGCTAGGGTTAGGGTTAGGGAACGGCAAGGCTTAGGGCACAGGTGAGGGTATGGAAACGTGGGAAGGTCAGGCTACGTGGTGACGCACGGGTCAGTGCCAGCGTACGGGCCAGGAGTAGGCTAAGGTGTAGGGTAAGGTGTAGGGCTGGTGGTGGGTTTCCGTTCCAGGCTAGGGTTAGGGTTAGGGAACGGTAAGGCTTAGGGCACAGGTGAGGGTACGGAAACGTGGGAGGGTCAGGCTACGTGCTGACGCACGGGTCAGTGCCAGCGTACCGGCCAGGTATAGGCTACGGCTTGTGGGTAAGGTGTAGGGCTGGTGGTGGGTTTCCGTTCCGGGCTAGGGTTAGGGTTAGGGAACGGCAAGGCTTAGGGCACAGGTGAGGGTACGGAAACGTGGGAGGGTCAGGCTACGTGCTGACGCACGGGTCAGTGCCAGCATACGGGCCAGGAGTTGGCTAAGGTGTAGGGTAAGGTGTAGGGCTGGTGGTGGGTTTCCGTTCCGGGCTAGGGTTAGGGTTAGGGAACGGCAAGGCTTAGGGCACAGGTGAGGGTACGGAAACGTGGGAGGGTCAGGCTACGTGCTGACGCACGGGTCAGTGCCAGCGTACGGGCCAGGAGTAGGCTACGGCGTAGGGTAAGTTGTAGGGTTGGTGGTGGGTTTCCGTTCCGTGCTAGGGTTAGGGTTAGGGAACGGCAAGGCTTAGGGCACAGGTGAGGGTACGGAAACGTGGGAGGGTCAGGCTACGTGCTGACGCACGGGTCAGTGCCAGCGTACGGGCCAGGAGTAGGCTACGGCTTGGGGGTAAGGTGTAGGGCTGGTGGTGGGTTTCCGTTCCGGGCTAGGCTTAGGGTTAGGGAACGGCAAGGCTTAGGGCACAGGTGAGGGTACGGAAACGTGGGAGGGTCAGGCTACGTGCTGACGCACGGGTCAGTGCCAGCGTACGGGCCAGGAGTAGGCTACGGCGTAGGGTAAGGTGTAGGGCTGGTGGTGGGTGTCCATTCCGGGCTAGGTTTAAGGTTAGGGAACGGCAAGGCTTAGGGCACAGGTGAGGGTACAGAAACGTGGGAGGGTCAGGCTACGTGCTGATGCACGTGTCAGTGCCAGCGTACAGGTCAGGTGTAGGCTACGGCTTGGGGGTAAGGTGTAGGGCTGGTGGTGGGTTTCCGTTCCGGGCTAGGGTTAGGGTTAGGGAACGGCAAGGCTTAGGGCACAGGTGAGGGTATGGAAACGTGGGAGGGTCAGACTACGTGCTGACGCATGGGTCAGTGCCAGCGTACGGGCCTGGAGTAGGCTACAGCGTAGGGTAAGGTGTAGGGCTGGTGGTGGGTTTCCGTTCCGGGCTAGGGTTAGGGTTAGGGAACGGCAAGGCTTAGGGCACAGGTGAGGGTACAGAAACGTGGGAGGGTCAGGCTACGCGCTGACGCATGGGTCAGTGCCAGCGTACGGGCCAGGAGTAGGCTACGGCTTGGGGGTAAGGTGTAGGGCTGGCGGTGGTTTTCCGTTCCGGGCTAGGGTTAGGGTTAGGGAACGGCAAGGCTTAGGGCACAGGTGAGGGTACGGAAACGTGGGAGGGTCAGGCTACGTGCTGACGCACGGGTCAGTGCCAGCGTACCAGCCAGGAGTAGGCTATGGCTTGGGGGTAAGGTGTAGGGCTGGTGGTGGGTTTCCGTGCCGGCCTAGGGTTAGGGTTAGGGAACGGGAAGGCTTAGGGCACAGGTGAGGGTACAGAAACGTGGGAGGGTCAGGCTACGTGCTGACGCACGGGTCAGTGCCAGCGTACGGGCCAGGAGTAGGCTACAGCTTGGGGGTAAGTTGTAGGGCTGGTGGTAGGTTTCCGTTCCGGGCTAGGGTTAGGGTGAGGGAACGGCAAGGCTTAGGGCACAGGTGAGGGTACGGAAACGTGGGAGGGTCAGGCTACGTGCTGACGCACCGGTCAGTGCCAGCGTACGGGCCAGGAGTAGGCTACGGCGTAGGGTAAGGTGTAGGGCTGGTGGTGGGTTTCCGTTCCGGGCTAGGGTTAGGGTTAGGGAACGGCAAGGCTGAGGGCACAGGTGAGGGTACGGAAATGTGGGAGGGTCAGGCTACGTGCTGACGCACGGGTCAGTGCCAGCGTACAGGCCAGGTGTAGGCTACGGCATAGGGTAAGGTGTAGGGCTGGTGGTGGGTTTCCGTTCCGGGCTAGGGTTAGGGGTAGGGAACGGCAAGGCTTAGGGCACAGGTGAGGGTACGGAAACGTGGGAGGGTCAGACTACGTGCTGACGCATGGGTCAGTGCCAGCGTACGGGCCTGGAGTAGGCTACAGCGTAGGGTAAGGTGTAGCGCTGGTCGTGGGTTTCCGTTCCGGGCTAGGGTTAGGGTTAGGGAACGGCAAGGCTTAGGGCACAGGTGAGGGTACAGAAACGTGGGAGGGTCAGGCTACGTGCCGACGCATGGGTCAGTGCCAGCGTACGGGCCAGGGGTAGGCTACGGCTTGGGGGTAAGGTGTAGGGCTTGCGGTGGGTTTCCGTTCCGGGCTAGGGTTAGGGTTAGGGAACGGCAAGGCTTAGGGCACAGGTGAGGGTACAGAAACGTGGGAGGGTCAGGCTACGTGCTGACGCACGGGTCAGTGCCAGCGTACGGGCCAGGAGTAGGCTACGGCTTGGGGGTAAGGTGGAGGGCTGGTGGTGGTTTTCCGTTCCGGGCTAGGGTTAGGGTTAGGGAACGGCAAGGCTTAGGGCACAGGTGAGGGTACGGAAACGTGGGAGGGTCCGGCTACGTGCTGACGCACGGGTCAGTGCCAGTGTACGGGCCAGGAGTAGGCTACAACGTAGGGTAAGGTGTAGGGCTGGTGGTGGGTTACCGTTCTGGGCTAGGGTTAGGGTTAGGGAACGGCAAGGCTTAGGGCACAGGTGAGGGTACGGAAACGTGGGAGGGTCAGGCTACGTGCTGACGCACGGATCAGTGCCAGCGTACCGGCCAGGAGTAGGCTACGGCTTGGGGGTAAGCTGTAGGGCTGGTGGTGGGTTTCCGTTCCGGGCTAGGGTTAGGGTTAGGGAACGGCAAGGCTTAGGGCACAGGTGAGGGTACGGAAACGTGGGAGTGTCAGGCTACGTGCTGACGCACGTGTTAGTGCCAGCGAACGGGCCAGGAGTAGGCTACGGCTTGGGGGTAAGTTGTAGGGCTGGTGGTGGGTTTCCATTCCGGGCTAGGGTTAGGGTTAGGGAACGGCAAGGCTTAGGGCACAGGTGAGGGTACGGAAACGTGGGAGGGTCAGGCTACGTGCTGACGCACGGGTCAGTGCCAGCGTACGGGCCAGGAGTAGGCTACGGCGTAGGGTAAGGTGTAGGGCTGGTGGTGGGTTTCCGTTCCGGGCTAGGGTTAGGGTTAGGGAACGGCAAGGCTTAGGGCACAGGTGAGGGTATGGAAACGTGGGAGGGTCAGGCTACGTGGTGACGCACGGGTCAGTGCCAGCGTACGGGCCAGGAGTAGGCTAAGGTGTAGGGTAAGGTGTAGGGCTCGTGGTGGGTTTCCGTTCCGGGCTAGGGTTAGGGTTAGGTAACGGCAAGGCTTAGGGCACAGGTGAGGGTACGGAAACGTGGGAGGGTCAGGCTACGTGCTGATGCACGGGTCAGTGCCAGCGTACCGGCCAGGTGTAGGCTACTCCTTGTGGGTAAGGTGTAGGGCTGGTGGTGGGTTTCCGTTCTGGGCTAGGGTTAGGGTTAGGGAACGGCAAGGCTTAGGGCACAGGTGAGGGTACGGAAACGTGGGAGGGTCAGGCTACGTGCTGACGCACGGGTCAGTGCCAGCGTACGGGGCAGGAGTAGGCTACGGCGTAGGGTAAGGTGTAGGGCTGGTGGTCGGTTTCCATTCCGGGCTAGGGTTAGGGTTAGGGAACGGCAAGGCTTAGGGCACTGGTGAGGGTACAGAAACGTGGGAGGGTCAGGCTACGTCCTGACGCACGTGTCAGTGCCAGCGTACAGGCCAGGTGTAGGCTACGGCTTGGGGGTAAGGTGTAGGGCTGGTGGTGGGTTTCCGTTCCGGGCTAGGGTTAGGGTTAGGGAACGGCAAGGCTTAGGGCACAGGTGAGGGTACGGAAACGTGGGAGGGTCAGACTACGTGCTGACTCACGTGTCAGTGCCAGCGTACGGGCCAGGAGTAGGCTACAACGTAGGGTATGGTGTAGGGCTGGTGGTGGGTTTCCGTTCCGGGCTAGGGTTAGGGTTAGGGAACGGCAAGGCTTAGGGCACAGGTGAGGGTACAGAAACGTGGGAGGGTCAGGCTACCTGCTGACGCATGGGTCAGTGCCAGCGTACGGGCCAGGAGTAGGCTACGGCTTGGGGGTATGGGGCAGGGCTGGCAGTGGGTTTCCGTTCCGGGCTAGGGTTAGGGTTAGGGAACGGCAAGGCTTAGGGCACAGGTGAGGGTACACAAACGTGGGAGGGTCAGGCTACGTGCTGACTCACGGGTCAGTGCCAGCGTACGGGCCAGGAGTAGGCTACGGCTTGGGGGTAAGGTGTAGGGCTGGTGGTGGGTTTCCGTTCCGGGCTAGGGTTAGGGTTAGGGAACGGCAAGGCTTAGGGCACAGGTGAGGGTACGGAAACGTGGGAGGGTCAGGCTACGTGCTGACTCACGGGTCACTGCCAGCGTACGGGCCAGGAGTAGGCTACAACGTAGGGTAAGGTGTAGGGCTGGTGGTGGGTTTCCATTCTGGGCTAGGGTTAGGGTTAGGGAACGGCAAGGCTTAGGGCACAGGTGAGGGTACGGAAACGTGGGAGGGTCAGGCTACGTGCTGACGCACGGGTCAGTGCCAGCGTACCGGCTTGGAGTAGGCTACGGCTTGGGGGTAAGCTGTAGGGCTGGTCGTGGGTATCCGTTCCGGGCTATGGTTAGGGATAGGGAACGGCAAGGCTTAGGGCACAGGTGAGGGTACGGAAACGTGGGAGGGTCAGGCTACGTGCTGACGCACGGGTCAGTGCCAGCGTACGGGCCAGGAGTAGGCTACGGCTTGGGGGTAAGGTGTAGGGCTGGTGGTGGGTTTCCGTTCCGGGCTAGGGTTAGGGTTAGGGAACGGCAAGGCTTAGGGCACAGGTGAGGGTACGGAAACGTGGGAGGGTCAGGCTATGTGCTGACGCACGGGTCAGTGCCAGCGTACGGGCCAGGAGTAGGCTACGGCTTGGGGGTAAGTTGTAGGGCTGGTGGTGGGTTTCCGTTCCGGGCTAGGGTTAGGGTTAGGGAACGGCAAGGCTTAGGGCACAGGTGAGGGTACGGAAACGTGGGAGGGTCAGGCTACGTGCTGACGCACGGGTCAGTGCCAGCGTACGGGCCAGGAGTAGGCTACGGCATAGGGTAAGGTGTAGGGCTGGTGGTGGGTTTCCGTTCCGGGCTAGGGTTAGGGTTAGGGAATGGCAAGGCTTAGGGCACAGGTGAGGGTATGGAAACGTGGGAGGGTCCGGCTACGTGGTGACGCACGGGTCAGTGCCAGCGTACGGGCCAGGAGTAGGCTAAGGTGTAGGGTAAGGTGTAGGGCTTGTGTTGGGTTTCCGTTCCGGGCTAGGGTTAGGGTTAGGGAACGGCAAGGCTTAGGGCACAGGTGAGGGTACGGAAACGTGGGAGGGTCAGGCTACGTGCTGATGCACGGGTCAGTGCCAGCGTAACGGCCAGGTGTAGGCTACGGCTTGTGGGTAAGGTGTAGGGCTGGTGGTGGGTTTCCATTCCGGGCTAGGTTTAGGGTTAGGGAACGGCAAGGCTTAGGGCACAGGTGAGGGTACAGAAACGTGGGAGGGTCAGGCTACGTGCTGACGCACGGGTCAGTGCCAGCGTACGGGCCAGGAGTAGGCTACGGCGTAGGGTAAGGTGTAGGGCTGGGGGTGGGTTTCCGTTCCGGGCTAGGGTTAGGGTTAGGGAACGGCAAGGCTGAGGGCACAGGTGAGGGTACGGAAACGTGGGAGGGTCAGGCTACGTGCTGACGCACGGGTCAGTGCCAGCGTACGGGCCAGGAGTAGGCTACGGCGTAGGGTAAGGTGTAGGGCTGGTGGTGGGTTTCCGTTCCGGGCTAGGGTTAGGGTTAGGGAACGGCAAGGCTTAGGGCACAGGTGAGGGTACGGAAACGTGGGAGGGTCAGGCTACGTGCTGATGCACGGGTCAGTGCCAGCGTACCGGCCAGGTGTAGGCTACTGCTTGTGGTTAAGTTGTAGGGCTGGTGGTGGGTTCCTGTTCCGGGCTAGGGTTAGGGTTAGGGAACGGCAAGGCTTAGGGCACAGGTGAGGGTACGGAAACGTGGGAGGGTCAGGCTACGTGCTGACGCACATGTCAGTGCCAGCGTACAGGCCAGGTGTAGGCTACGGCTTGGGGGTAAGGTGTAGGGCTGGTGGTGGGTTTCCGTTCTGGGCTAGGCTTAGGGTTAGGGAACGGCAAGGCTTAGGGCACAGGTGAGGGTACGGAAACGTGGGAGGGTCAGACTACGTGCTGACGCACGGGTCAGTGCGAGCCTACGGGCCTGGAGTAGGCTACAGCGTAGGGTAAGGTGTAGGGCTGCTGGTGGGTTTCCGTTCCGGGCTAGGGTTAGGGTTAGGGAACGGCAAGGCTTAGGGCACAGGTGAGGGTACAGAAAAGTGGGAGGGTCAGGCTACGTGCTGACGCATGGGTCAGTGCCAGCGTACGGGCCAGGAGTATGCTACGGCTTGGGGGTAAGGTGTAGGGATGGCGGTGGGTTTCCGTTCCGGGCTAGGGTTAGGGTTAGGGAACGGCAAGGCTTAGGGCACAGGTGAGGGTACAGAAACGTGGGAGGGTCAGGCTACGTGCTGACTCACGGGTCAGTGCCAGCGTACGGGCCAGGAGTAGGCTACGGCGTAGGGTAAGGTGTAGGGCTGGTGGTGGGTTTCCGTTCCGGGCTAGGGTTAGGGTTAGGGAACGGCAAGGCTGAGGGCACACGTGAGGGTACGGAAACGTGGGAGGGTCAGGCTACGTGCTGACGCACGGGTCAGTGCCAGCATACGGGCCAGGAGTAGGGTACGGCGTATGGTAAGGTTTAGGGCTGGTGGTGGGTTTCCGTTCCGGGCTAGGGTTAGGGTTAGGGAACGGCAAGGCTTAGGGCACAGGTGAGGGTACGGAAACGTGGGAGGGTCAGGCTACGTGCTGACGCACGGGTCAGTGCCAGTGTACGGGCCAGGAGTAGGCTACAACGTAGGGTAAGGTGTAGGGCTGGTGGTGGGTTACCGTTCTGGGCTAGGGTTAGGGTTAGGGAACGGCAAGGCTTAGGGCACAGGTGAGGGTACGGAAACGTGGGAGGGTCAGGCTACGTGCTGACGCACGGATCAGTGCCAGCGTACCGGCCAGGAGTAGGCTACGGCTTGGGGGTAAGCTGTAGGGCTGGTGGTGGGTTTCCGTTCCGGGCTAGGGTTAGGGTTAGGGAACGGCAAGGCTTAGGGCACAGGTGAGGGTACGGAAACGTGGGAGTGTCAGGCTACGTGCTGACGCACGTGTTAGTGCCAGCGAACGGGCCAGGAGTAGGCTACGGCTTGGGGGTAAGTTGTAGGGCTGGTGGTGGGTTTCCATTCCGGGCTAGGGTTAGGGTTAGGGAACGGCAAGGCTTAGGGCACAGGTGAGGGTACGGAAACGTGGGAGGGTCAGGCTACGTGCTGACGCACGGGTCAGTGCCAGCGTACGGGCCAGGAGTAGGCTACGGCGTAGGGTAAGGTGTAGGGCTGGTGGTGGGTTTCCGTTCCGGGCTAGGGTTAGGGTTAGGGAACGGCAAGGCTTAGGGCACAGGTGAGGGTATGGAAACGTGGGAGGGTCAGGCTACGTGGTGACGCACGGGTCAGTGCCAGCGTACGGGCCAGGAGTAGGCTAAGGTGTAGGGTAAGGTGTAGGGCTCGTGGTGGGTTTCCGTTCCGGGCTAGGGTTAGGGTTAGGTAACGGCAAGTCTTAGGGCACAGGTGAGGGTACGGAAACGTGGGAGGGTCAGGCTACGTGCTGATGCACGGGTCAGTGCCAGCGTACCGGCCAGGTGTAGGCTACTCCTTGTGGGTAAGGTGTAGGGCTGGTGGTGGGTTTCCGTTCTGGGCTAGGGTTAGGGTTAGGGAACGGCAAGGCTTAGGGCACAGGTGAGGGTACGGAAACGTGGGAGGGTCAGGCTACGTGCTGACGCACGGGTCAGTGCCAGCGTACGGGGCAGGAGTAGGCTACGGCGTAGGGTAAGGTGTAGGGCTGGTGGTCGGTTTCCATTCCGGGCTAGGGTTAGGGTTAGGGAACGGCAAGGCTTAGGGCACTGGTGAGGGTACAGAAACGTGGGAGGGTCAGGCTACGTCCTGACGCACGTGTCAGTGCCAGCGTACAGGCCAGGTGTAGGCTACGGCTTGGGGGTAAGGTGTAGGGCTGGTGGTGGGTTTCCGTTCCGGGCTAGGGTTAGGGTTAGGGAACGGCAAGGCTTAGGGCACAGGTGAGGGTACGGAAACGTGGGAGGGTCAGACTACGTGCTGACTCACGTGTCAGTGCCAGCGTACGGGCCAGGAGTAGGCTACAACGTAGGGTATGGTGTAGGGCTGGTGGTGGGTTTCCGTTCCGGGCTAGGGTTAGGGTTAGGGAACGGCAAGGCTTAGGGCACAGGTGAGGGTACAGAAACGTGGGAGGGTCAGGCTACCTGCTGACGCATGGGTCAGTGCCAGCGTACGGGCCAGGAGTAGGCTACGGCTTGGGGGTATGGGGCAGGGCTGGCAGTGGGTTTCCGTTCCGGGCTAGGGTTAGGGTTAGGGAACGGCAAGGCTTAGGGCACAGGTGAGGGTACACAAACGTGGGAGGGTCAGGCTACGTGCTGACTCACGGGTCAGTGCCAGCGTACGGGCCAGGAGTAGGCTACGGCTTGGGGGTAAGGTGTAGGGCTGGTGGTGGGTTTCCGTTCCGGGCTAGGGTTAGGGTTAGGGAACGGCAAGGCTTAGGGCACAGGTGAGGGTACGGAAACGTGGGAGGGTCAGGCTACGTGCTGACTCACGGGTCACTGCCAGCGTACGGGCCAGGAGTAGGCTACAACGTAGGGTAAGTTGTAGGGCTGGTGGTGGGTTTCCATTCTGGGCTAGGGTTAGGGTTAGGGAACGGCAAGGCTTAGGGCACAGGTGAGGGTACGGAAACGTGGGAGGGTCAGGCTACGTGCTGACGCACGGGTCAGTGCCAGCGTACCGGCTTGGAGTAGGCTACGGCTTGGGGGTAAGCTGTAGGGCTGGTCGTGGGTATCCGTTCCGGGCTATGGTTAGGGATAGGGAACGGCAAGGCTTAGGGCACAGGTGAGGGTACGGAAACGTGGGAGGGTCAGGCTACGTGCTGACGCACGGGTCAGTGCCAGCGTACGGGCCAGGAGTAGGCTACGGCTTGGGGGTAAGGTGTAGGGCTGGTGGTGGGTTTCCGTTCCGGGCTAGGGTTAGGGTTAGGGAACGGCAAGGCTTAGGGCACAGGTGAGGGTACGGAAACGTGGGAGGGTCAGGCTATGTGCTGACGCACGGGTCAGTGCCAGCGTACGGGCCAGGAGTAGGCTACGGCTTGGGGGTAAGTTGTAGGGCTGGTGGTGGGTTTCCGTTCCGGGCTAGGGTTAGGGTTAGGGAACGGCAAGGCTTAGGGCACAGGTGAGGGTACGGAAACGTGGGAGGGTCAGGCTACGTGCTGACGCACGGGTCAGTGCCAGCGTACGGGCCAGGAGTAGGCTACGGCATAGGGTAAGGTGTAGGGCTGGTGGTGGGTTTCCGTTCCGGGCTAGGGTTAGGGTTAGGGAATGGCAAGGCTTAGGGCACAGGTGAGGGTATGGAAACGTGGGAGGGTCCGGCTACGTGGTGACGCACGGGTCAGTGCCAGCGTACGGGCCAGGAGTAGGCTAAGGTGTAGGGTAAGGTGTAGGGCTTGTGTTGGGTTTCCGTTCCGGGCTAGGGTTAGGGTTAGGGAACGGCAAGGCTTAGGGCACAGGTGAGGGTACGGAAACGTGGGAGGGTCAGGCTACGTGCTGATGCACGGGTCAGTGCCAGCGTAACGGCCAGGTGTAGGCTACGGCTTGTGGGTAAGGTGTAGGGCTGGTGGTGGGTTTCCATTCCGGGCTAGGTTTAGGGTTAGGGAACGGCAAGGCTTAGGGCACAGGTGAGGGTACAGAAACGTGGGAGGGTCAGGCTACGTGCTGACGCACGGGTCAGTGCCAGCGTACGGGCCAGGAGTAGGCTACGGCGTAGGGTAAGGTGTAGGGCTGGGGGTGGGTTTCCGTTCCGGGCTAGGGTTAGGGTTAGGGAACGGCAAGGCTGAGGGCACAGGTGAGGGTACGGAAACGTGGGAGGGTCAGGCTACGTGCTGACGCACGGGTCAGTGCCAGCGTACGGGCCAGGAGTAGGCTACGGCGTAGGGTAAGGTGTAGGGCTGGTGGTGGGTTTCCGTTCCGGGCTAGGGTTAGGGTTAGGGAACGGCAAGGCTTAGGGCACAGGTGAGGGTACGGAAACGTGGGAGGGTCAGGCTACGTGCTGATGCACGGGTCAGTGCCAGCGTACCGGCCAGGTGTAGGCTACTGCTTGTGGTTAAGTTGTAGGGCTGGTGGTGGGTTCCTGTTCCGGGCTAGGGTTAGGGTTAGGGAACGGCAAGGCTTAGGGCACAGGTGAGGGTACGGAAACGTGGGAGGGTCAGGCTACGTGCTGACGCACATGTCAGTGCCAGCGTACAGGCCAGGTGTAGGCTACGGCTTGGGGGTAAGGTGTAGGGCTGGTGGTGGGTTTCCGTTCTGGGCTAGGCTTAGGGTTAGGGAACGGCAAGGCTTAGGGCACAGGTGAGGGTACGGAAACGTGGGAGGGTCAGACTACGTGCTGACGCACGGGTCAGTGCGAGCCTACGGGCCTGGAGTAGGCTACAGCGTAGGGTAAGGTGTAGGGCTGCTGGTGGGTTTCCGTTCCGGGCTAGGGTTAGGGTTAGGGAACGGCAAGGCTTAGGGCACAGGTGAGGGTACAGAAAAGTGGGAGGGTCAGGCTACGTGCTGACGCATGGGTCAGTGCCAGCGTACGGGCCAGGAGTATGCTACGGCTTGGGGGTAAGGTGTAGGGATGGCGGTGGGTTTCCGTTCCGGGCTAGGGTTAGGGTTAGGGAACGGCAAGGCTTAGGGCACAGGTGAGGGTACAGAAACGTGGGAGGGTCAGGCTACGTGCTGACTCACGGGTCAGTGCCAGCGTACGGGCCAGGAGTAGGCTACGGCGTAGGGTAAGGTGTAGGGCTGGTGGTGGGTTTCCGTTCCGGGCTAGGGTTAGGGTTAGGGAACGGCAAGGCTGAGGGCACACGTGAGGGTACGGAAACGTGGGAGGGTCAGGCTACGTGCTGACGCACGGGTCAGTGCCAGCATACGGGCCAGGAGTAGGGTACGGCGTATGGTAAGGTTTAGGGCTGGTGGTGGGTTTCCGTTCCGGGCTAGGGTTAGGGTTAGGGAACGGCAAGGCTTAGGGCACAGGTGAGGGTACGGAAACGTGGGAGGGTCAGGCTACGTGCTGACGCACGGGTCAGTGCCAGTGTACGGGCCAGGAGTAGGCTACAACGTAGGGTAAGGTGTAGGGCTGGTGGTGGGTTACCGTTCTGGGCTAGGGTTAGGGTTAGGGAACGGCAAGGCTTAGGGCACAGGTGAGGGTACGGAAACGTGGGAGGGTCAGGCTACGTGCTGACGCACGGGTCAGTGCCAGCGTACCGGCCAGGAGTAGGCTACGGCTTGGGGGTAAGCTGTAGGGCTGGTGGTGGGTTTCCGTTCCGGGCTAGGGTTAGGGTTAGGGAACGGCAAGGCTTAGGGCACAGGTGAGGGTACGGAAACGTGGGAGGGTCAGGCTACGTGCTGACGCACGGGTTAGTGCCAGCGAACGGGCCAGGAGTAGGCTACGGCTTGGGGGTAAGTTGTAGGGCTGGTGGTGGGTTTCCATTCCGGGCTAGGGTTAGGGTTAGGGAACGGCAAGGCTTAGGGCACAGGTGAGGGTACGGAAACGTGGGAGGGTGAGGCTACGTGCTGACGCACGGGTCAGTGCCAGCGTACGGGCCAGGAGTAGGCTACGGCGTAGGGTAAGGTGTAGGGCTGGTGGTGGGTTTCCGTTCCGGGCTAGGGTTAGGGTTAGGGAACGGCAAGGCTTAGGGCACAGGTGAGGGTATGGAAACGTGGGACGGTCAGGCTACGTGGTGACGCACGGGTCAGTGCCAGCGTACGGGCCAGGAGTAGGCTAAGGTGTAGGGTAAGGTGTAGGGCTGGTGGAGGGTTTCCGTTCCGGGCTAGGGTTAGGGTTAGGTAACGGCAAGGCTTAGGGCACAGGTGAGGGTACGGAAACGTGGGAGGGTCAGGCTACGTGCTGATGCACGGGTCAGTGCCAGCGTACCGGCCAGGTGTAGGCTACTCCTTGTGGGTAAGGTGTAGGGCTGGTGGTGGGTTTCCGTTCTGGGCTAGGGTTAGGGTTAGGGAACGGCAAGGCTTAGGGCACAGGTGAGGGTACGGAAACGTGGGAGGGTCAGGCTACGTGCTGACGCACGGGTCAGTGCCAGCGTACGGGCCAGGAGTAGGCTACGGCGTAGGGTAAGGTGTAGGGCTGGTGGTCGGTTTCCATTCCGGGCTAGGGTTAGGGTTAGGGAACGGCAAGGCTTAGGGCACAGGTGAGGGTACAGAAACGTGGGAGGGTCAGGCTACGTGCTGACGCACGTGTCAGTGCCAGCGTACAGGCCAGGTGTAGGCTACGGCTTGGGGGTAAGGTGTAGGGCTGGTGGTGGTTTTCCGTTCCGGGCTAGGGTTAGGGTTAGGGAACGGCAAGGCTTAGGGCACAGGTGAGGGTACGGAAACGTGGGAGGGTCAGACTACGTGCTGACTCACGGGTCAGTGCCAGCGTACGGGCCAGTAGTAGGCTACAACGTAGGGTACGGTGTAGGGCTGGTGGTGGTTTTCCGTTCCGGGCTAGGGTTAGGGTTAGGGAACGGCAAGGCTTAGGGCACATGTGAGGGTACAGAAACGTGGGAGGGTCAGGCTACCTGCTGACGCATGGGTCAGTGCCAGCGTACGGGCCAGGAGTAGGCTACGGCTTGGGGGTATGGGGCAGGGCTGGCAGTGGGTTTCCGTTCCGGGCTAGGGTTAGGGTTAGGGAACGGCAAGGCTTAGGGCACATGTGAGGGTACAGAAACGTGGGAGGGTCAGGCTACGTGCTGACTCACGGGTCAGTGCCAGCGTACGGGCCAGGAGTAGGCTACGGCTTGGGGGTAAGGTGTAGGGCTGGTGGTGGGTTTCCGTTCCGGGCTAGGGTTAGGGTTAGGGAACGGCAAGGCTTAGGGCACAGGTGAGGGTACGGAAACGTGGGAGGGTCAGGCTACGTGCTGACTCACGGGTCAGTGCCAGCGTACGGGCCAGGAGTAGGCTACAACGCAGGGTAAGGTGTAGGGCTGGTGGTGGGTTTCCGTTCTGGGCTAGGGTTAGGGTTAGGGAACGGCAAGGCTTAGGGCACAGGTGAGGGTACGGAAACGTGGGAGGGTCAGGCTACGTGCTGACGCACGGGTCAGTGCCAGCGTACCGGCCAGGAGTAGGCTACGGCTTGGGGGTAAGCTGTAGGGCTGGTCGTGGGTTTCCGTTCCGGGCTATGGTTAGGGATAGGGAACGGCAAGGCTTAGGGCACAGGTGAGGGTACGGAAACGTGGGAGGGTCAGGCTACGTGCTGACGCACGGGTCAGTGCCAGCGTACGGGCCAGGAGTAGGCTATGGCTTGGGGGTAAGGTGTAGGGCTGGTGGTGGGTTTCCGTTCCGGGCTAGGGTTAGGGTTAGGGAACGGCAAGGCTTAGGGCACAGGTGAGTGTACGGAAACGTGGGAGGGTCAGGCTATGTGCTGACGCACGGGTCAGTGCCAGCGTACGGGCCAGGAGTAGGCTACGGCTTGGGGGTAAGTTGTAGGGCTGGTGGTGGGTTTCCGTTCCGGGCTAGGGTTAGGGTTAGGGAACGGCAAGGCTTAGGGCACAGGTGAGGGTACGGAAACGTGGGAGGGTCAGGCTACGTGCTGACGCACGGGTCAGTGCCAGCGTACGGGCCAGGAGTAGGCTACGGCATAGGGTAAGGTGTAGGGCTGGTGGTGGGTTTCCGTTCCGGGCTAGGGTTAGGGTTAGGGAACGGCAAGGCTTAGGGCACAGGTGAGGGTATGGAAACGTGGGAGGGTCCGGCTACGTGGTGACGCACGGGTCAGTGCCAGCGTACGGGCCAGGAGTAGGCTAAGGTGTAGGGTAAGGTGTAGGGCTTGTGGTGGGTTTCCGTTCCGGGCTAGGGTTAGCGTTAGGGAACGGCAAGGCTTAGGGCACAGGTGAGGGTACGGAAACGTGGGAGGGTCAGGCTACGTGCTGATGCACGGGTCAGTGCCAGCGTAACGGCCAGGTGTAGGCTACGGCTTGTGGGTAAGGTGTAGGGCTGGTGGTGGGTTTCCATTCCGGGCTAGGTTTAGGGTTAGGGAACGGCAAGGCTTAGGGCACAGGTGAGGGTACAGAAACGTGGGAGGGTCAGGCTACGTGCTGACGCACGGGTCAGTGCCAGCGTACGGGCCAGGAGTAGGCTACGGCTTGGGGGTAAGGTGTAGGGCTGGTGGTGGGTTTCCGTTCCGGGCTAAGGTTAGGGTTAGGGAACGGCAAGGCTGAGGGCACAGGTGAGGGTACGGAAACGTGGGAGGGTCAGGCTACGTGCTGACGCACGGGTCAGTGCCAGCGTACGGGCCAGGAGTAGGCTACGGCGTAGGGTAAGGTGTAGGGCTGGTGGTGGGTTTCCGTTCCGGGCTAGGGTTAGGGTTAGGGAACGGCAAGGCTTAGGGCACAGGTGAGTGTACAGAAACGTGGGAGGGTCAGGCTACGTGCTGATGCACGGGTCAGTGCCAGCGTACCGGTCCAGGTGTAGGCTACTACTTGTGGTTAAGTTGTAGGGCTGGTGGTGGGTTCCCGTTCCGGGCTAGGGTTAGGGTTAGGGAACGGCAAGGCTTAGGGCACAGGTGAGGGTACGGAAACGTGGGAGGGTCAGGCTACGTGCTGACGCACATGTCAGTGCCAGCGTACAGGCCAGGTGTAGGCTACGGCTTGGGGGTAAGGTGTAGGGCTGGTGGTGGGTTTCCATTCTGGGCTAGGCTTAGGGTTACGGAACGGCAAGGCTTAGGGCACAGGTGAGGGTACGGAATCGTGGGAGGGTCAGACTACGTGCTGACGCACGGGTCAGTGCCAGCCTACGGGCCTGGAGTAGGCTACAGCGTAGGATAAGGTGTAGGGCTGCTGGTGGGTTTCCGTTCCGGGCTAGGGTTAGGGTTAGGGAACGGCAAGGCTTAGGGCACAGGTGAGGGTACAGAAACGTGGGAGGGTCAGGCTACGTGCTGACGCACGTGTCAGTGCCAGCGTACAGGCCAGGTGTAGGCTACGGCTTGGGGGTAAGTTGGAGGGCTGGTGGTGGGTTTCCGTTCCGGGCTAGGGTTAGGGTTAGGGAACGGCAAGGCTTAGGGCACAGGTGAGGGTACGGAAACGTGGGAGGGTCAGACTACGTGCTGACTCACGGGTCAGTGCCAGCGTACGGGCCAGGAGTAGGCTACAACGTAGGGTACGGTGTAGGGCTGGTGGTGGGTTTCCGTTCCGGGCTAGGGTTAGGGTTAGGGAACGGCAAGGCTTAGGGCACAGGTGAGGGTACAGAAACGTGGGAGGGTCAGGCTAACTGCTGACGCATGGGTCAGTGCCAGCGTACGGGCCAGGAGTAGGCTACGGCTTGGGGGTATGGGGCAGGGCTGGCAGTGGGTTTCCGTTCCGGGCTAGGGTTAGGGTTAGGGAACGGCAAGGCTTAGGGCACAGGTGAGGTTACAGAAACGTGGGAGGGTCAGGCTACGTGCGGACTCACGGGTCAGTGCCAG